>NC_083231.1:29143838-29747432 GCF_032191835.1 Heteronotia binoei | reverse complement strand
CATCGTTTTGTTCAGCAAGCTGATTCTGAAATGGATCGAGTCAACTGATTTGTGGCCTGCCAGAATGGGTTCATGGAGACTATAAGACTGTACTCTTTCAGGGGGCTGTCCTTTTTTAATCACATTGTGTTTTGTGGAAGGCTTCCCCTCTCCTATAAAATCACATGTTTGGTGCAACCTTTGACTCTGTTTTTGTATAAACTGGGCTCTTCCAGCCAAGGTTTCACAGTTTCTTGGCTGACACCGTTCCCATTTGATGAGGGCTGAGGAGATTTGAGGAATGTGTTTTCATTATTTTTGTAATAATTTCTTAATATTTGAACTTTCTGCAAGGTGAGATAAAAATGATCAGAATTAATTCACTGGCTTCTTGTTGCTGGTAGTGAGCAGGGCTCACGCACAGGAACTATTTAAAAATGCACAAACAACAAAACAACAATACAAAAACAACAATAAAAGACAAGGAAAAATAGAAATATGAGGTGGTTTCCAAGTTGCTGTATAACAAATTAACACTACTAAATTAACACTTATTCCATAGTACTTAATACTTTATATATACTCTTTTTTGGAGCTTTTTTTTGTAGAAAAAGCCCAGCAGGAACTCATGTGCATATTAGGCCACATCCCTGACATTACCATTGTTTCATACAGGGTTTTTTTGTAGAAAATGTTCAGCAGGAGCTCATTTACATATTAGGCCACACCCTCTGACACCAAGCCAGCCAGAACTGCGTTTCTGTGCATTCCTGCTTAATAAAAGCCCTTCTCTTTTTTATTCCCCCCACATCTATTATATAGCATCCCCCTTAATCATCAAATCCACAAACTGTTTTTTCCATGTCACTCAAAAAGTCTATAAATTGTCAATAAAAATGGAAATTGTCTTTTCCCTAATCCAAGCAGTAAATTTAGCCATCTCTGCAAATTCTAGCAACTTCATCAACCATTCCTCTACTGTAGGTACTGTTGAACTTTTCCATTTTTGAGCATATCATAATCTTGCAGCCGTTATCATATATAAAAACAAAGTTCCATGGCAGTTTTCCAACTGTTATGTCCATCAAACCCAAAACCATTTGAGTTAATGCCTATTTTGTGAGTTGCTGTACCTTCTGCTATGTTGTGACAATGAAGCTTTGCCACTCATGCATCAGAAAGAAACAGTGAACCCAATGCCCAATCTGGAAACACTTGGCTTTGATCTTGAATCACTTCTGAGTAATCCTGATCTGTACTCTCTATAGTTATTAAGTATGGAATGGGGGGAGGAGTTCTTCTCCAGGGCACTTTGTTTCCCCTATTTTGGAGGAGGATGAGTTGTGTGCATTAGGCTTTCCCAGGCAAAATACTGCCTGCAGTTCTGTAGTCTGGGTGCATTTTTTCTGTCCAATTTGTCCGTTACCTCCTGTTTGGCAGCCTAGACTTTCTACATATGGCACAGTATACTCTGAATTCTATGAACTAATCCTTCAGGAATGGTGTGAACAGAGGAAAGGACCACAGCATGAGCAACTGGATTACATTACCACTGTGAATGATTTGTATTTGTACAGAACATGCTAAACAACAAAGCCATAGTCAGCTAGTGGGTCAGGACTGAGAAAGGAGTCCCGCCATGATCTGAAGAGGGTCGCGCCTTTGGAACTGACACCGTTTAATTTTTTTTATTTTTAGAGAAAAAGGACAGAGGAGAGGAAAAGAATAAACAGGTACCTTTTTTAAAAAAATGGGTCTAACTTCACAGGTCAGAGTTAAATGTAGGTTTTGGCGCTGAAAAAGATGGAAGGGTACTTCAGAAGTAATAAGTAGTAGGGTGCTATAGCTGAGAATCTGGTTCAATATACCAACTAACCCTGGTTTGAATGCTTGGCTGTATTATTGTGTGCTGTTTCCCCACATGTAATCTGCAGTTTGGAAAACTGAATGAGATTCTGGGCATGTACATGCCCTCTCCTCTCCTCTAAACCAGTCTTATGTTGAATACAAAACTGCTAGACTTCTCTTCATGTTCTGCAGTTGCCAAGAAAAGGGGGCATCCACACGTCGGTGACCAAACTACAGTTCCCAAGAGACAAAGCAATATGCATCGTGGCCCTAAGTGTGCTGATATTACCACGGCTTTTTTTGTAGAAAAAGCCCAGCAGGGACTCATTTGCATATTAGACCACACCCCCTGACACCAAGCCAGCCGGAACTGTGTTCGTATGCATTCCTGCTAAAGAAAAAAGCCCTGAATATTACAGATAGATTAACTGGCATACAGAGCAGCTCTTTCTAAACACAGACAGCGCATACATTCCAAGCCATTTCCAAATTGAAATGAGGGGTAGTCGCCCACCACTAGTGACAACTGGTATTTAGTTCTTTTGAATACAGTGACCAGTTCTGCAGGTTCTGCAGTTTAGAGACTACACAAAAATTCACAAGATTGACCCAGATAATCAGTCACCAGAATTCCTAGATTTAATCAGGTCGTGTAGTTGCAATCGCTTCTGAGCAAGTTTCAGCATTGCAACGAAAAGTTTTTGCTTTACATGCGTGGATTGAAGGGGTGGTGTCTCTTCTCATTCTTTACTTGTCAGATTAGGACTGGCAAATCCCTAAAAGCTGAGTTACGCTCAAACTATGCAGCCCCCCCCCCCAGCTGTTTGCCTTATGAATCAGACACAGGTTCCCTAAGAGCTCTACGGTGTGAGTCAAAGGTTTATGAGTGCATAGCAAAAGTACCAATAACCAGCATTTAGTAAATTTCCATAGCATAGGAATGGTTGGATCAGGGACTGAGCCAGCAAGCAGGTGGGGCTGTAGAAACGCATGTCGCTGCAACGTCCAATGAGACACACTGCAAAAATTCAGGTGTGGATTTTTGACATTGTTTTGCTTCTCTTAGCAGTACAAAGGTGAAAGAGATCTTCATACATGGGTTTTCAAAAATTCTTTCTAGCTCCAGGGGAATAAAGCCAGGCGTTATGCAACAACCCTAGATGGTTTTCTCCAAAGTCTCTTGAGTCGATGTGCCGTAATGGCTAGAAGGAGGAACTTGGATTTAGGAAGACTGATGTTGGAGTCTCTGCTGGAGCCATTGGTCTCATATGGGTGCTTTTGAACCACTCATTCCATCTGAGCTTAAACTACCTTGTAGGGTTGTTGCGAGGAACAAAAAAGAATCATTCATACTCAGGGCTTTTTTTGGTAGCAGGAACTCCTTTGCATATTAGGCCACACACCAATGAAGTAGCCAATCCTCCAAGAGCTTACAGTAGGCCCTGTGATAAGAGCCCTGTAAGCCCCTGTAGGATTGGCTACATCAGAGGGGTGTGGCCTAATATGCAAAGGACTTCCTGCTACAAAAAAAGTCCTGGTCACACGGATTTCCTTGGAGGAAAGATGAGATAAGATCTATGGGAAGAGAGAATGCAGTAGTAAATATTTAAACCTGGACGGGTCAGGCTAGCCTGATCTTGTCAGATCTTGGAAGCTAAGCAGGGTTAGTATTTGGTATGACAGACCAAAGAAGTCCAGGGTTACTGTGCAGAGGCAGCAATGGCAAACCACCTCTGAGCGTTTTTTTACCTTGAAAACTCTGCAGGGCCTCCATAAGTCTCTTGCACCTTGTCAGCCGCACAAAAAAGGAAAAAAAAAATCACCCTAGTAAATGGATTCCAGTTGTGCAAATTCATTGAAAGAAAAATACTTTCTTTTTGGATTTTGTATGCATCACAAATATAAGATGGAATCGAACAGAATGGAAAACAATGCTAGGCTTGAGCTCACTGACTGGGAAGCCCTTACCAGCAGAGGGCACCAGATTTTTTATGGAGTTTGACCATTTGTGCAGGGGCCAGTATGTGAAGCACACGTCATGTCTGGCCCTTTGACCTTTCACCCTCCTTGCATCACTGTGGATGAATCAGTTTTGAAGACAGTCCAGCAGTTCAGCTACCTGGGTGCATCATCTCCTCAGACGCCAAGATCGACAAGGAGATTGACAATAGACTGGCAAAGGCAAACCGTGCATTTGGCCGATTGCATAAAAGGGTGTGGAGCAACAAGCATCTGAAAAAAGGCACAAAGATCAATGTTTACAAAGCGGTTGTGATGACAACCCTCATCTACGGCTCCAAATCGTGGGTTTTATACCGTCATCATCTGCGACTCCTTAAGCGCTTTCATCAGCGCTGCCTTCGCACCATCCTCAACATCCACTGGAGTGACTTTGTGACCAACACTGAAGTCCTCAAGCGGGCGGAGGTTACAAGCATCGAGGCATTGCTGTTGAAGACGCAGCTGCGCTGGGCAGGGCATATCTCCAGGATGGAAAACCACCGCCTTCCCAAGATTGAAGAAGAAGACCATAGAATTATACCCCGCCCTTCTCTCTAAATCAGAGACTCAGAGCGGTTTACAATCTCCTTTATCTTCTCCCCCCACAACAGACACCCTGTGAGGTGGGTGGGGCTGGAGAGGACTCTCACAGCAGCTGCCCTTTCAAGGACAACCTCTGCCAGAGCTATGGCTGACCCAAGGCCATGCTAGCAGGTGCAAGTGGAGGAGTGGGGAGGAGTGCAAGTGGAGGAGTGGGGAATCAAACCCGGTTCTCCCAGATAAGAGTCCGCACACTTAACCACTACACCAAACTGGCTCTCCAGTTTGCCCTGTACTGGCTCTCCAGTTTGCCCTGTATGGCGAACTTTCCACCGGCCATCGAAATAGAGGGGCACCAAAGAAGAGGTACAAGGACTCCTTGAAGAAATCCCTTGGTACCTGTTGCATTAACCATCACCAGTGGTCTGACCTAGCCTCAGATCGCAAAGCATGGAGGCACACCATCCACCAGTCTGTCTCTTCCTTTGAGAACGCATGCATAGCTGGTCTTGAGGACAAAAGGAGATCGAGGAAGAATCGTACTGCTACAGCACCAACCCCAAATCAGACTTTTCCCTGCAGCCACTGTGGCCGGACCTGCCTGTCCCGCATTGGTCTTGTCAGCCACCAGCGAGCCTGCAGCAGACGTGGACTACTGCACCTTTCTTAAATCTTCGTTCGCGAAGTCAAGCCGAGAGAGGGTGAAAAGAATGAAAGCTGAGAAGACAGAAGTTGACCACATCTCTGTGGGCTCGGAGTTGTCCATAGCTGCTTTATTTCAGAATGGAGGACCAAGCTAGACAATACCACATCCCTGAGTCTGCCATGTTGATGTGGTGCCATTTTAGAGGGTTTAGAAAAAAAACTTTTAAACAATACCTCAACACCTGATCCTACTTGGGAGAATGAGGGAATCCCTGGTCTCTAGCAGGATCAGAGCATTGTGCAAAGTTTAAAAAACAAGCTCTGAAACGGCACTCTGAAACGGCGACCCCTGGGATGGTTTTTTTTTAATTGTAATTCCAGGTAATTGTTTTTAATGCTGTTTTAAAAATTGTTTTAACTTTTAAAAATTTTAACTATTGTGACTTATTTGATATGTTTTAGACCCTGCTGTGATCCACCCTGAGCCCGCTCATGGGGAGGACAGAATATAAATTGAAACAAACAAGTTTTGAATTTTAAAAGCGATACACAAGACAGTTATGAGAGAGTAAGATAGGATGCTGAATGAATGTGGCGTTTTCTTCTCAGGGTGAAGTACTTCTGCGACTGCTCGACCATGCACTTAGATCCCAAGTTATGCAATTCATTTTTATAAACCAAAAAATGGTCCTCTAGAACTACCTCTACTTCCATAAAAAAAAAGAAAAAAGCTAAAGGTAGTCCCCCATGTAAGCACCAGTCATTTTCAACTCTGGGGTGACATCGCATCACAAGGTTTTCATGGCAGACTTTTTACAGGGTGGTTTGCCATTGTCTTCCCCAGACATCTACACTTTCTCCCCAGCAAGCTGGGTACTCATTTTACTGACCTCGGAAGGATGGAAGGCTGAGTCAACCTTGAGCCAGCTACCTGAACCCAGCTTCCGGCGGGATTGAACTCAGGTCGTGAGCAGATAGTACTGCAGTTTTACCAATCTGTGCCACGGGACTACTTCCATGGTAGCACACAAAACAGTTGCACTAGCCTTCAATGGAGAAAAGTTGGAGTATATTAATATCATAGATCTCACATCCCAGTGCATGAATATGGTTATGATCCATCCAAAGAGAAAGATGTGCAAGTTCAGTTAAAGGAAGGTAATGTAACTTTTGGCCAGCAATCCTGGGCACGTATATTCAGAAGTGAATGGGACTGACTCTCTAGAAAGCATGTTTAGGATTGTAATCTGGAAGTACTAAACCAAAATGATGAGTGCTGTAGTGGGATTAGGTGCTAACAGTTGGGTTGCTAGCTCTGGGAAGGGAAATTCCTGGAGATTTCAGAGGTGGAGCCTGTAGAGGGCAGAGTTTGGAGAAGGGAGGAACCTCAGCCTTCTGAAGCAGCCATTTTGCCCATGGGAACGGACCTCTGTAGCCTAGAGATCAGTTGCAATTCCAGGCAATCTCCAGCCACCACCTGGAGGTTGGCAACCTTATGCTATGAGGAAGTGCTGAAGATGAAATGAGACAGCACACCTATGATCCTAAGGTTACATAAACCCTGAACTAGGTGACATTTGCTTTCCAGCAAAATTCACAAGGGATCCAAAGGCAGCGAGGAGAAAAGAGAGATTAACATTTGCAGCTTGGGTTGCCAGCCTCCAGGTGGGAGCTGGAGATCTCCCGCTATTACAACAGAGAGCAGTTCAGGTGGAGAAAAATGGTCGCTTTGGTAGATGGGCTCTACAGTATTATACAGGGCTGAGGTCTCTCCCCTCCTCGAACTCCACCTTCCTCAGACTCCACCCCAAAAATCTTCAAGTCTTTCCAGGCGGGAACTGGCAACCCTACTTGCCGGCAGCTCCTAAAGGTTCAGTGATTTGGGTGGGACTTTCTTCCCCCCCACCACCACCACCAATTGAAGTTGCAATCTGATATTCACTTATATGGCCGTTGGCAGCAATGTTCTCCTTGTAATCTGCTTCTATTAAAGACCTTTTTAAAAAAATTGAGGCAAATACAGTCAGTGAAGGGGCGAGAAAGAGAAGCCAGGAAGGCACCCGAGGCGGAGTGGGCAGTGGGCGTGGCGTCAGTGGGGACTGCGGCCGGCTGAAGTTTATTATAGAGGGGAGCGCCTACTCGGAAAGGTTTATTTTTTTGTAATCCGGGGGCTGCGCAGGAGGCGCCGGGCGGCTTCCTTCCCATCCCGGATCTCCTCCTCGGAGCGGCGCGGCGGGGGTGGGCCCGGCGGCGGGGCGGGGAGGGGAGCGCTTCCTCGACGGGAAGGAACCCGGCGGAGGAAGAGCGGGGCGGGGAGGTGGGGCGATGGCGCGGGCGGCCAGGAGAGACTCCACAGCAGCGGCCGCCGCCTTTGCCTGCCTGGCGCCTGAAGGGCTCGCCGAGCGCGAAGGGCGGCGATGAGCTGAGGCGCTGCCCCGAGGAGCGATCCTGGGACGACGCCGCTCCCTTGCATGCAGCTGGCCGCGCCGAGGCGCCGAGAGAAGCGGGAGATCATCATGATCCTGACACGTAAGCCAGCCTCGCGCGGCGGAGGGGAGCCCTGGGGATCACCCTGCTGTGAGGAGGGGGGTACAGATGTGATTCCAGCGGTTTCTTCGGCTGCTTTCTCTTCTCCCCCTTTTGTTTTGAGCCTTGAAATGCCTCGAGTGGCGCGGGGGGGGGGGGGGGAGGACGCGGTGCCTTGGGCAGCGCCGCTTCAGGGGCAGGCTTTGGCCGGCGCGGCGCTCTGTACGCGCCCAGAGGAGCCGCGCTCCGGCAATTCACGCGATGCAATGCAAAGTGAGTTTGAACAATGAAAGCGGCGATTGAAAAGATGGGTTGATGAGAGACTTCTGGCGCTCGCAGTGTGTGGGGGAGGCAGCGGCGGCGGCGTCCGGAGGGTGCGTTTCCTCGAGAGGGAGCCCCACGGGCACCCGCCCTTCTTCCCCCCCAAGCCAGGGTGGGCCGAGGGGGCAGTGGCTCGAGAAGGGGGCAGCTGCGGGGATCGCTGCTGCCTGGGGCCGCATGCGGGAGCGCCGAACCCGTTTTGGCTGGGGTGGGAGACGGGCGAAGGAGGAGGCTGCTGGCCGCAGATGAGGTGATTAGACCGACGTAGCCTTTGCTCCAGCGGGGCTTTGGCGCTGCCGGGATCCGGGACGGGGAGGGGGTCTCGGGCGGGCCGTCGGAAGGGGAGACCCTTCTCTTGGCACGTAGGCGCCCAAGGCAGCGCGGGGGATCGCCTCCTTCTGGCTGCCGAGAGGCTCCGGCGCGTCATTGGAGGGGTCTGGTTTGTTTCACCCGCCGGCGTTGGGAATGTCTAACGCGTGGAAGGGACGGTGGCTCAATGGTAGAGCATCTGCTTGGTAAGCAGAAGGTCCCAGGTTCAATCCCCGGCATCTCCAACTAAAAAAGGGTCCAGGCAAGGAGGCGTGAAAAACCTCAGCTTGAGACCCTGGAGAGCCGCTTCCAGTCTGAGTAGACAATTTTGACTTTGATGGACTCAGGGTCTGATTCAGTATAAGGCAGCTTCATATGTTCACGCCAGTCTTCTTCTTCCATTCGGGCTTGCCCGTGTCACTGAAACGCAGCATTTTGTGCATAGGGTAATCTGACCAGTTTCTGTGTTTCCAAAAGAAAAAGAAAAAAACTACCGTGAGATTGACTGAGGAAATGATATCCAGTTTAGTCGACTGAAGGTAATTTAAAAGTTCCCAGGGAAAGCTGAAGACGAATTCTTGGTTGGCTGAAGTCATGTGGGCAGCTTTCCTTGAAATATGTTTTAGATTAGCTCTCCCCCACCACCACCACCACCACACACACACCAATTTCAAGCCAAAATGCTTTCTGCCATGCTCTCTGTTATGGTATTCATCTGTGCAAGAGCAACTTGGAGCCGTGTATTTTGGAGGGGGGGGGGGGTTTAAAGTGAGAGGCCAAAGATGAAAGGGTTAAATTAGGGTGTGTGCTTTTCTTTTTTTTTAGTGCCCAGGAGAAGGAAGCTAACAATCCCCCTTTTGAAGTTTCCAATAATTACTCTGGTGGCTCCTAGGAGCCAGATGCCTCCCTCCCCCACCAAGGCAGTGGTGCCCTGGCTGATGATGTCACCCGGCAAACCTTTGATCCCTTTCAAGCAGCAGCAACACCCCCCCCCCCCTCAAACCAGTCATAAACAATCCCCTTGCATTTCCAGCACAAACAGAAAACAAATTCTTTTTGTTGTCTGGCTACCTTGGGTACCACCCTCCCTCCCTCTCTTCGCAGGAACCTGCCAATGGTGTGCTGATGGCATCATCATTGTGAAGAAGATGTTTCCATTAAGCTAATGGAGCCCCTCTACCTGAAGAGCAGTCAATTAGATGTATCGCATTTAGGTTAATTGTCTAGCAGACTCATCTTCTTTAAGGGTTTCTCCCCCCCTTCCCCTCCCACTTTAAAGTATGTATTCATCAGTTATTAATATTATTGGTATCCTTCTCTCTCTCTCTCTCTCTCTCTGTAAATGTACCAGGTCACTTCTGGGCAGAAAAAAAAAACACACTGTAGTTGTTCATAATGAAATAATAGTGTGGAAATAAAAGGTTATTTATTGCCCCTTTTCAGTGCCATTCTGAAAGAGGTTGGTTTTTGCATCCAGACAAGCACACATCCTTCTTTTAAACACCCATGCATGCCAGCAACTCCCAAGTTTTGCTGTTTGTCATCACTGACGAAGTCATAGTTGAACATAGTGAACTTTTGCCCTCTTCTGGGCCAGGTCTTTGATCCACTTTCGCCAGTCTTGCTTACAGCCTGTCATTCTAGGAGCCCTGCCTTTGAACTGAAGGCGTCTGGGACTGAGGTGATGCTTGCAAAGAATGTGCTGTCGTCCCACTGAGTTAGGGTTCCTTCCTTTAAAAACTTGGGAGGGGCGTCACTGTGGTGAAGCATCCCCTTGGCACGTAGAAGGTTCCAGGTCCAGTCTCGGGCATGTCCATCCAGTTTAAAGGATCAGGAACTAGGTGGTGTGAAAGAGCAGAGACTTTTTCATTATGGCCCCTTTGAGAAATGTATTGGTTCTCTTGTCCAATCTCTTTATGGAAACAAGCTAAGGCATAGCTTACAATATTTTGAAACTCAGATGGTTTTTGATATCAGTCTTATTGTTCTTTTTTTAATGTTTATTGGTTTTGTACATGGGGAAACTGTTTTAGATCCAGCCAATTTTTCTACTCTCACCCAATTATTTTCTTTATTATGGGACCCATCCCATCCGGGTTTTGGCCTTGCAGGTCCTCTGATGCCCACATAGCCTTTCGGGGCAATTGAAGGAGACCCCTCCACCTATTTTAACCAGCAGAAATCCAGGCTGGATCCAGGCTCAGTTTTCCAGTGACAGAATGTAACTTTCCTGCCTTTCATAAAATATAAATAGATAACCTACACTGATGAGCCACACCTTCTGGGTCTGCTACAGGCTTTCAGAAGCTGCACAGCAGAATTAAGGAGTTTAGTCTCGGAAGAAGAGGTGCTTGCATTTGATTTTGCGCTAACACGCCAGAGCAGTAGCGTAAGAAAACTTTATGCAAACTTCACCCAAAAAATGTATCCCTGATCACCATGATTAAGGAGATGGTATGTGTCATACTTATCCCATGTTTTTGTTTCCAGGACACCCCCTCCATAAACACACCATTTCCAAGCTGCTGTGTACCTTGAATGCATGAAGCTGTTTTGTACAGCATCAGACCATTGTTCCCTTGAGATCAGCATTTTCTACTCAGACTGGCAGCAGCTCTCCAGGGTCTCTGGTGGAAATCTTTCACATCACTTACTACCTGCTCCTTTCAACCAGAGGTGCCAGGGAGAACCTGGGACCTTCTGCATGCCAAGAAAATGCTTTACCACTGAGCCACCACTCCTCCCCAGTAGACACTGCATGTCTATTAAACGGCAAAGTGGCGTATGCATTTCAAAAAAGCCGTAAGCACAGAAATACTTCAAATGGAAAATTTCCATATTTTCTCTTGAAGTGGGTCTTTCACTTAGTTGCTTTTTATTTATTATTAAAAATACATATTAAATGCTTTTTGACAAGCAGTGCCCCCCAAGGCAGTTCACAGTGGTGTAAAATGCATCAGTTACATTTTTGAATCGTGGGGGGAGGGATTTAAAGACCTCTTGGAAGATTTGCAGCTCGGGCACTTTCTGAAAGGAAAACGATAGAAGGTATTTGTGTGAGAGAGACAGGTGTGCAGTGCTGTGCACTGACTCATCAGAAATCCCGATCTGGGTATAGCCCATTGTCTACACAGGAGAGCTCTAAGTAGATGAAATCCTGGGAGATCTGTGATTACATCCTACAAAATGGAGCTGTTCCGCCAGGCCTTTGGCTATGGCAACAGATGCCTGGTTGTATTAGCCTCCCCTGCTCTAACCTGCCTATGCTGTACGTTGTACCAACTATGCAATAGGTGACCGCCTTGCCCACCTACCCTGCTATGTGTGCCTTAGTACACATTTGCAGTATACCCAATGGGACTTGTTGAATCTTGTTGGTTTCTACCTTGGTTAATCAACTAACATTTAGGTTTTAAATGTTTGGTTTGATGCAGGTTTTTTATCTGTCTTATTGATCGTGGATTATTGCAAACCCCCCCCCCCCCGAGCCCACTGGCGGGGGAAGGTGGGATAGAAATCTCAAGAAATTAATAAATAAACATTCCCTCTGAAAACAACAACCATGCAAGTTGGCTCAGGATGGCAAAACAGGGCTTAATCCATTGTCCTGATCCGAAATAGTTCTATGGTTTAGTTCTTTGCCCTGTGGGAGGGAGGAGGCCTGTGCGACTACAGTTGGCTTTTTGTGTAATACATGGGCTGCAGCTCAGCCTAGCCCTGAATAGTTTCCTGGTCATCCAAAGAACTAGGTTGTTGATGGCTCCAGGCAGTGAAGGAGATCTTGTGAGATGACCTTGCTCAGCTGAAGTTCTTCCCCCAACTCTCTGGAGATGAAATTTCAGGCAATGTGGCAGAATGTTTTGCCTGTTAGCAGTATGCCTCTCGGTTTCGACTTACACTCTATCTAGCAATAATAGTGGATTTGTTTTTCTTTCTTTTTTTCTAAAGTGCAGAGCTTGTGGTTTGAGCGATTGTAACCTTATCACAGTCATCAATTACAAATGCATTTTCTGTCATGAGCAAGTGGGATTCTAGCGAGAGTCTGCTGGATCAAGAAATTCCCAGAAGTGGGGATATTCCAGCTCTGGTTACATATGCAATGCTGTTTGCGATGGACTAGAAGGGAGATAATAGCCAAGCAGATTGCGGAGTGGTTTTGGTGCGTGAGCATCTATCATCTGCTCATGGTTTGATTAATACTACATGCATCTGTCCAGTAAGCTTGTTGCTGGACTGTGCATTAATGTATACCTTAGCTAATTGACTTCTAGGTCTCTTAATTTTGCCTTTTGGGGGATCTTGCAGGTTGAACCAGACAGCACCATTATACTTGAACCTTCTACTTTGATTTTTCTAACCATAGAAGAAAGCTCAGAAGCTTATTGTCATTGTGGGTGACTAGGGGCCAGATTCAGCATTGTGCATTCTTGCAAAGTGCCTAGGAACCATGAGGCCACCTTAACTACTCTGCTGTCGGTTTTGTGTAGTGGTTTAGTGTGCAGACTCTTATCTGGGAGAACCGGGTTTGATTCCCCACTCCTCCACTTGCAGCTGCTGGAATGGCCTTGGGTTAGCCTATAGCTCTAGCAAGAGGTTGTCCTTGAAAGGGCAGCTGCTGTGAGAGCCCTCTCAGCCCCACCCACCTCACAGGGTGTCTGTTGTGGGGGAAGAAGATAAAGGAGATTGTGAGCCACTCTGAGATTCAGAGTGGAGGGCAGGATATAAATCCAATATCTTGGATTTATATAGCTTTGAGAAACGTTGACTGCGGGGGTGACGTGATAGAGGTTTACAAGATAATGCATGGGATGGAGAAAGTAGAGAAAGAAGTACTTTTCTCCCTTTCTCACAATACAAGAACTCGTGGGCATTCCTTGCTGAGCAGACAGGTTAAAACGGATAAAAGGAAGTACTTCTTCACCCAAAGGGTGATTAACATGTGGAATTCACTGCCACAGGAGGTGGTGGCGGCCACAAGCATAGCCACCTTCAAGAGGGGTTTAGATAGAACAGAGGTCCATCAGTGGCTATTAGCCACAGTGTGTGTTTGTGTGTGTATATAAATTTTTTTGCCACTGTGTGACACAGAGTGTTGGACTGGATGGGCCATTGGCCTGATCTAACATGGCTTCTCTTATGTTCTTATCTTCTACTACTACTACTTCCCTGTCACCACCAGCTGTCCATACAGGGGCTTAATGTTTGAGTGGGCCCAGTTCAGTATGGGCAGGCTCTGATCACAGGCAGCCTTTGAGCAGCGGCTGGACAAACACTTGTCAGATGGCCTCTGTGGCCCCCTTTCAACTCTGTGATTCTATGATCCACACATTTGACTTCCCAACTAAAATCTGGAAATCGGCGCTACCCCTCCTGCATACACCATATACACTGAATGGGGTGTTGTTTGATTACATTATGCTTTGCCCACCTTCATTCCCAAAAGGAGCGGGTTGAGATGTTGAGGATGGAACCAGAGAGGCAAGGGACAGCCTTACTGTGTTGCCCGCTGCCCACCATGCCTAGGGCTGCAAGTCATCTGCTCTAGCTGTAGTGAGTAGCTGGATTGTGGTTCCCTGCACATGCTTTTGTTCTCAGGGGATGGCAGAAGTGAATGTTACCCAGATGTACCTGAAAGTCATTACTCCCAGCCATTCTGCAAAGTCCCACTTTGGTCTGATTTCTGAAGTGGCTGCGTACAGGTTGATGGGGGTTTTTATCAGTACTTCGGGCATGAGAAGATTAATAGATTGACACGTTTTGCCTGTTCTCTTTTGCCAGTCCTTTGACAAGCAGTTCAGTTTTATGAGACTCAGGAGAGGCTGTTAAATGTTGCGAGGAACTTTTGCATAGAAGTTCATGCATCTCCAATAAATTAAAGTTTATGTCCCTTCTAAGATTTCTCAGACATTTTAGCTTTGTGGTCTCTTGCAGGAGAAATACAAATGGAATGTCTATGCAAAATGCAAATTGTAGTACTGATGTAAAAAGGTAAAAGTATCCCCCTGTATTCCTATGAAATTCAGTTATTCTGATGCAGGGCTACTTGAAACAGATGCAGAGTCTTCACTCACGTGAATGATCCCTTTTAGAAGGAAAACCCCAGCCACAAGAGGAACACCTAGAAAGGGGCAGTAAAGCACATGCTTTAGAGGCAGAAAAAGATATTCACTTCCAGCCCTGGCATCTCTATGGAATAAACTTTTGGATGTACGAGGGTAAGCTAGATGAGTGAATGCTCTAGAAGAAGAAGAAGAAGAATTGCAGATTTATACCCCGCCCTTCTCCCTGAATCAGAGACTCAGAGCGGCTTACAATCTCCTATGTCTTCTCCCCCCACAACAGACACCCTGTGAGGTGGATGGGGCTGAGAGGGCTCTCACAGCAGCTGCCCTTTCAAGGACAACTCTTGCGATAGCTATGGCTAACCCAAGGCCATTCCAGCAGGTGCAAGTGGAGGAGTGGGGAATCAAACCCAGTTCTCCCAGATAAGAGTCTGCACACTTAATCACTACACCAAACTGGCTCTCTAATTCAGTATAGGGCAGAATAATATGTTTCCATATCGGTTTAATGCCCAGGAGTCACTCCGTAGAAAAATAGGGGGCAGAGCTCATTAGCATCACTAATTAGCATATGCTGCCCCCCTCCCCCAGCCAAAAGCAACCTGACGCAAGAAAGGAGAGCCCCAGGCAAGCTAGGCCTGCTTGGGCTGGCTAGAGATCCAGCCAACCCAAGCAGGTATTGCTCACCTTGGGCTCTCCTTGGCCGCCGCCCCCCCCCCAAGTCAAAAGACCAGCAAGCCATCCGCTGCCCCAAATCACATAAGAAGTGGAGAAAGGGTGGCAAGGGATTCTCCAGGGGTTAATGAGGGCTGCTGGGGGTGTGGCAAAGCTCCTGGTGGCTGGCTTCCCACCTGCTCTCCTAATCCAGGGATTGTTATACAGCTGAATCTACTATTCAATGGGCAAGGTAGGTGGGGAGGAGGAAGGGGAACCCTCAGAAAGGTTCAGCTCCTGCTGAATCCGAGGCCTGGTTCTGCCCCTTCTGTCCAAGCCCAAGCGACAGCCCATGCTTGCAGGAATACCACATTGGAATCTGCGTTGTAGATAATGTTCAGCACACAAGGCCTTCCTTGTCCTGAGTACTGAGCGTGAAACAATATTGATAGGATATATAACCTGGGTTGTTTGGAGGTCAACATAGGATTCTGAAATTTCACCTTAGACTTCAGTGAGGAAGATAGCTGAAGCCTGTGGTCTCTGAAAGGGAATTGTGGGGGAGGGGGGAGAGACTGAGACGTGTCATACAGGATGGTCCAGTATTGTAAACAGGAGTTTCTCATACTTTACTAGCAACAGGAAGAAGGAAATGAGGCTATGCAGCCAAACTGACAGACTCCAGACAATGCTAGACCCACCCTCGTGTTGCATAAATTGCCAGAAGAACTAAAGACATAAAAATAACTTCAGATGTTTCCCCTTCCTTTTTATTCTTATTACAGAAGTATAACCAAATCCAGTACTGTCCTACATGGAATTTTCTTTGTTGAAGTCCAGTCATGGTGATATTGGAGAAGGTTTAATAATACATGTCCTACAACAGGACCAAGAGCTTGGGCTCAGTGGTAGAACATCTTGCATGTTGAAAAGGCCCCAGATTTGGTCCCTGGCATCTCCTGGTTAAAAGCTCAGGTAGCAGGTGACCTGAGGCCCTGGAATACAGTAGACAATTCAGGTTAGACCAGTGGCCTGACTCGGCATTTATTGCATGTGCAGCAGCAGGATGAGGCAGATTATGCCACCTACTGCCCCTGAACTGTTTCAGCTCCCCAAAACTGCACCTCTTTCCTCCTCACCTCCCACCACAGTCCCAAGCTGAATCAGATTCTTGCTGTACTTTTATGTGGGACCTGCAGACATCACCTGCAGCAGTGAGATTCCTGAATCCCCGTTTTGCGCAAAGATACGTGCCTCTTGCCATTCTGTGTAATGTGTAGATCTGCATTTAGGACTATTTCTCAAGCCTTGTTTTTTAAAAGTAGCAAATAGACCTGGGAGAAATGGGTTTGAATCTCAGGTTAGCCATGGCTTGTAGGGGTAGGCTTGGAGCAGAACTGTCCCTTGACTCCTATTTTCCCCCTTTGTGTAAAATAAGGGATTATCAAATGCCTTGCTCACAGGATTACTGTCAAAGATATGCGAGGTGATGAAACGCTATCAGCCCTGACCTTTACTGCAGAGTGAGCCTGTATGGTGCAATCTAGGGTTGCACAATACACTCAAGCATCCTCTCTGTAACTGCAAGGAATTCTGGGACACTGCATTACTGCAGAATCATTGGTCACCTCAAAAATAATTACAGCTGCTTGGGTTGTGCCAAGCCCATTACTCTGTATATATCAGTTTTCTTTCAAAACCTGGCCAGCAGTTTACCCAATTTTCTAGGTATTTTAAAGTTCAGAATCTATTAATCAGTGTTGGGTCTCTAAGAAACTATTCCCAGTGAGTTAAGCAATTCCAGGGGCATGTCTTGGTTTATTCCTGATCTACAAGGGGTCAGAGTGACTTGTAAATAATTCTGTCAGGCTAAGGATGTCAAGATGTCTTTGTTTTTGATTCTCTGGCTGATAAATATCAAGGAATGCGAAGGCTGTTATTTTTCCAATAGAGAGACTGTGAATTGGTGGGATGGGTTATTCTTATTTAGGCCAAGGTTACAAGCACAACTGTTGATTTGTTCTTTAACAGTCTTGTAAATTTCACCATGCCAATAATGTATCTGGAATACCATGGTTGGGAGTTCCTCTGCCATGTCCGCCTTCTGAAACTTGACTGTACACTATATATTTGCCATCACCTGGACTGGAATAAAACTTGGTCTTTGATGTGTCAAAAAAGAGACATGGAGTTCTCACAAAAGTGGAATTCTTCCCCTCATATCATAGTCAACTTTTCCTGCCATCTTGAGGAATCAGGACATACCTGGAACAGTTGAGGAGAGAGGGGGCAGTGAGGAGCTCCAAATGGAGATTCATTGTGTCCAGTATCCTGTCCATTAGGACAAAGCTTGAGAATTGCTGTGGTTGCAAACTGTAGTAACAATATTCTGAGATTACCTGGGGAAACAGCTGGATGAGGTAACAACAGCTAGTCCCGTGCCTCAGTCACAAATATATGTACTGGAAAATCACATTGGTGTCAGTGGAAGTAGGACTTGCTGCTGTGGAGGCTGCTGTTCTGTTTTATTCTTGAAATAATTACGTTTTATATCTTGGACCTTGGCCAGATAAATTTTGAGGGGTCACAAGTTTGTCTGCAAAGCTTTCTCACTGTTGCCTTTTCTGGCGTCACTTGCTGAAACTAATCTGGCTGATCTCTGTATTTTTGTGGATCCTTGAAATTGTGGCTGGAGCATCTGAGAAGGGAAGCTGAGATTCCTACTAGATATTATTTTCTTGAGTGTTTACAGAGGACTAGATTGTACAAATGGGTAAACTGGGAGGAGAAAAGTTAGATCCTGTACTCTTTTGACGATAGCATATAAGAAGAAGAAGAATTGCAGATTTATACCCCGCCCTCAGAGTGGCTTACAATATGAAGTGGCTTACAATAGGAAGCCTCACAGTGGCTTCCTATATCTTCTCCCCCCACAACAGACACCCTGTGAGGTGGGTGGGGCTGAGAGGGCTCTCACAGTAGCTGCCCTTTCAAGGGCAACCTCTGCCAGAGCTATGACTGACCCAAGGCCATTCTAGCTGGTGCAAGTGGAGGAGTGGGGAATCAAACCCGGTTCTCCCAGATAAGCGTCCACACGCTTAACCACAACACCAAACTGGCTCTGGCAAAGTTCCTGTCTCCTCCCCAGGTACCTTAATGAAGACTCATCATAGTGAAATTGATATACTGTACAACTGTGCACACTTTTAGTACAAACTCATCAGTCTTTAAAAAGTGATGCTACTCACTAGGATGATATATGTGAGATTATTAAGAATCTGGCAATAACCCGCTCTGTGAATAAAAGAGCTCAGTAAACTAGTTGCCCAGTTCAGTATAAATTATTTTCTCCTGCTTACAAGCACACATCTGCTCTTTAACACTTGGTAGGTTGAAACAGGTGACTGAGCTTGCCTCAGAGCATTATGGGCTTTTAGTAACATTCAGGGCCAATTCTGCCCCTAGGCAAACTAGGCAATTGCCAAGGGCACTGGCATTCTGGAGTTGCCAAATTGGGCACCCCCCCCCCACGTGACATTATCAGTGCAGGTGGACGGGGGCGCCAGAAGTTAGCCTTGCCTAGAGTGCTAGGCAGTCTAGGGCCCAGCCCCAGTAACATCTGAACAAGTAGCAAAAGAAAAAAAAAGTGGGAAATCTTAAAAAGCGAGGGAGTGGTAAGTTTCCTCATTACTAAGCAGCATTGCGTGACACTCTGTTTACCAAGTGGGTAATATGTGCACTGTAGAACAAAGTTTGTATCCATTGGCACCATTAAGACCAGCAATGTTTGATTCTGGGTATAAGCTTTTGTGTGCATGGACATGAATGCTTGTACCCAGAATTAAACTTTGTTGGTCTTAAAGGTGCCACTGGACCCAACCTTTGTTCTGTTGCTTCAGACCAACGTGGCTATCCAGCATGAATCTATACACACTGTAGTGAGATGCCACTTGGTGAATGCTGCTGTGTTCATTCTAGACTAAGTTGACTTTTATTTTAAAACTTTTTTCCACAGTGCCTTTTTAGGGGAAAGGAATGGGAAACCAGATTATTTGTCTGTTCAGCATGCAGGAAACATAAATAACGGAAGTTCTTTGCATTCTCTCTGTTAAGAAACAAAACAGGACAGCTCAGCTTAATGGGCTCTTGAGAGTTTGTCACTGTTCATAAATCTGATAGCGCTAAACCCAGGATCAGAGAAAAACACACATTCTCATCCTTTTGTTATTTCTTTCCTACACATGAGACCAGTTAGCATTTAATTCCAGGGAGTCAAAAATAAATATTTTAAAAATCATTATACAGGATGTAAATTTCGTCACTAATCTGGTTGCACTAACAAATCTGAGCATTCTCCTGCATGTGGTCAATGTTAGCAAAACCTGGTAAAACAGCTGCTTTAAAAATGAAGATGCATATTGGCTGCACCTTCATTTGTGCACCCAAAATTGCATTGAATCATATAGGAATGCTTATGCCCACTGCTCAGGTGGATTTAGGAATGTCCAATGCCATATTTTTTTTCTGGATTGCTTTGGTATTGTTCTTCTTCCAGGACTTTTTTTGTGGCAGGAATTCTTTTGCATATTAGGCCACACACCCTGATGCAGCCAATTCTCCTGGAACTTACAGTAGGCCCTGTACTAAGAGCCCTGTAAGCTCTTCAAGGATTGGCTACATCAGGGGTGTATGGCCTAATATGCAAAGGAGTTCTTGCTACAAAAAAAGCCCTGTCTTCTCCACATCTTTGTTGAGAGACTAAGGTTGCTAGGACCAACCCAAGAAATATCTGGGAAATTTGGAGGTGGAGCTAGGAGCAAGGTTGTGACAAGCATGATTGAACACCAAAGGGAGTTCTGGCCATCACATTTAAAGGGACTACACTCCTTTTAAATACCTTTTTTAAAAAAGGAACACAGTCCCTTTAGATGTGATGGTCAGAACTCCCTTCGGAATTCAATCATGCTTGTCCCAACTTAGCTCCTGGCTCCACTCCCTAAGAATCCTGGCTCCAACTCCAAAGTCCCCAGATATTTTGAGTCACACCTGGCAACCCTGATGGTTTTTCTAGCAGGATCTTTTTCAACCAAGAACCCTTTCGTGAAAATCTGTTATGGTACAGGTGCACCAAAGGATCACAGCAGTTGTATGTTTCAGCAGTTGAGGGATGGTGGCACCAGTAAAGGGAAAATCATGAAGATGAATAAAAAGTGTTATTCTGCTCCCTTAGGGAAAAATTACACAAAACATCAAAATAACGGCACTTCCCATGTACCTACTCCCACATATCAAACAATGGGATTAAAATAAACATTGTATCCCTGTTTTCCTCATTCATGTACCACTTCTGCTTATTTTCAAGTAGGTTTTACAGGGCTGCCAGCCTCCAGGTAGAAGAAGAAGAAATTGGAATTATATCCCACCCTCCACTCCGAATCTCAGAGTTTCAGAGCGGCTCACAATCTCCTTTACCTTCCTCCCCCACAACAGACACCCTGTGAGGTGGGTGGGGCTGAGAGGGCTCTCACAGCAGCTGCCCTTTCAAGGACAACCTCTGCCAGAGCTATGGCTAATCCAACGCCATTCCAGCAGGTGCAAATGGAGGAGTGGGGAATCACACCTGGTTCTCCCAGATAAGAGTCCACACACTTAACCACTACACCAAACTGGGAATCCCCCTGAATTACAAGCAGTCTTCAGAAGTCAGTTCATCTAGAGAAAATGGATACTTTGGAGGGTGGATTCTGTGGCACTGTGCTCCACTGAGGTCCCTGTGTTCCCCAGGCTTCACCTCCAGATCTCCAAGAATTCCCCAGCCTAGAGCTGGTAACCCTACCCCACACCAACCCTAAGTAGTAGTGCTTATTTAATTCATTGTGAAGCTGTTCTTGATGTTCTGTGATTACTTTAAGTTATTTGCTCTCATTTTTTAAGGTACCCTGAAGGCCCACCAGCACTATGTGTGTCTCTATACGCATAAATGAAAGAACTAAAAATCAACCTATTCTGTGCTGCTGCTGGAAGCAGGATAGAATTGAAACTTGGGGATATAAGCAACCATATTCATTTTGTGATGAGGCTTCTGACCGTTCTGTGGTTCGAGAAGAAAAATCCCTTCCCATGTTTGTGCAGACAGCTTCTTAAGCATCATCATGAGATGTTTGGATGGTTTTTAAGACTTTGATGCCTTCTAGGATTTTTTTCTTGTTAGAAAGCAAATTTAATTCCTGGGAAAGCCCCATGCACTGCTGCTAATTAAGGAGAAAGAATGGAGGAGCTCTATGAAGGAAGAGGAAAAATGTATCGAAGAATGTTTGGCAAGAAACAGTGGAAAAGGAGAGGCGTGTGTGTTAGTAAGACTTAACTATTGATGGCTGCAAAGTTATCATACTGAAGAAATTAGGAGCACTTAGAAGAGACCTTGGGATAGAGATGTGAGATTTATTGGCATCTGATTTTCAACCTCCATGATTTTAATTTTGTTCGTTGGTAAATATTTGGTTTTTAGCAGATGGAATGCAGTTGCTTTTATCTGCGTGAACATGGAAGGCACCTTATCCAGGGCCTTATCCTTTCAGTTTGGTGCTTGGTCACAATCTCTACTCCTGTTTTAAGTGAAGTTACAAGCAATGTTCCCTCTAAGCTGCAGAGTTTTGTGAGCAAAATTGTAGTTTGTGAGTTACTGGCATTAAAGTTGTGAGCTACTGCATAAATCTGTGTGCTGCGGGGTCATGCTTCCTGAGCTAAGACAAAAATGTGTGAGCTGGAGGCTAAAAATCTGTGAGCTAACTCACGCTAACTCAGCTTAGAGGGAACACTGGTCGCAAGATAAGGATAGGTTGGGAACAGCAGTGAATGGGTGGTGGTAGCAGAACAGAGCAGGGGACCCATTAACTCAAGCTAGTTGGAGATGGTTAGATTTCTGTCCAGGTTCTCAGGTTTCTGAGGCATGTCAGTCAGAATATCTTCTATTTATATAGTAGTGCAATGACAATAGGCTATTAGTTGAGGACATATACTGTTTTTAAGTTGCTATGTGTTTGTTCAAACCAGCCAATATATGATCAGATCAAACAATAGCAAAAGAGGGTTAGGAAGACATATTTTTAACTTCAGTTTGGGCTGCTTTGTCCTAGTGCCACAGGAAGACTCACTATATCTAGTTTCAAAGGGTGATTAACATGTGAAATTCACTGCCACAGGACCTGGTGGCGGCTGCAAGCATAGCCAGCTTCAAGAGGCGTTTGGATAAAAATATGGAGCAGAGGTCCATCAGTGCCTATTAGCCACAGCATATTATTGCAACTGTCTGGGGCAGTGATGCTCTGTATTCTTGGTGCTTGCGGGGCGGGTGGGCAAAGTGGAAGGGCTTCTACCCCCTTTTTTGCCACTGTGTGACACAGAGTGTTGGACTGGATGGGCCACTGGCCTGATTCAACATGACTTCTCTTATGTTCTTAAAGTCCTTGCTGCCAACTGGGTTGCAAAATCTACACATCAAGGCCAGGCATGGAGGGAGGGCAGAATTCTGCATATCTAAAGGAAATGCAAAAAACCTTGTAACTTCGAAAACTGAGCCAAAAACCTCAAACACATACCCAAAAAGGGCTCCCTACACTCTCCGTATGCATCTGGGATACATTAGAGACCCATAAGGTTACAAACAGTGCAATCTTATGCAAAGATACTCCAGTCTAAGCCCAGTGTGTTTAGGATTGAAATGGCTCTTCAACTCTCATGAGACTTTGCCATTTTGGGTTGCCCTGGCAACCTTGCAGAAAGGCAAGACCCTCCAGCTCCTGTTGTGCTGTGGAGTTTTGATGCTGTGTTGACACAGTGTAGTGAATGTATTACCGAGGCCTGCCACTGTGATCCTAGTCACCTTGCTTCTGTTGCCTAAAACGGATATAGAGAGAGCACATTTAAAGCACAAGATTCCAGGTCTTGCAGCCTGAACCTGTCTAGACTTAGGTACACCTAAACGCTTTGAAAGCAGTGGGCTTAGGTGTGCCCAGGCTGTTCTCATTCCAGCCTCTGTCTGTGTCCCACCTTGCAGTACACCTTTCAGAAAAGCTGTTCTCCATTTTTGAAAAGGCAACTGGGTTGAAGAGGGGGGAAGGAGGGAGGGGGAGAGAGGGGGAAGCCTACCTCACTGCTAGGTTTGCTGTGCATGGGTTTGCAACACTGCTTTTTGGGGGGAATTCAACTTTTCCAAAATACATATACTGTAACCTAGGCTGACACAAATTGCAGGCCATGAACCAAGATGTAGCATGCTAACATTATGGTATAGGGATAGAGAGGTTAAGCAGTGCCATCTACTAAGCAAAAAAGAGAGAGTTTCCAAGACCTTTTGACTGGAGGGCTGCAGCTCTTGCCTCAGGCCACAAGATGTGCTCTATTATTGCATCTGTCAGGGCCGGCCCACTCACTAGGCCAATTAGGCATTTGCCTAGGGCGCTGGCAGAGCAGGGGTGCCAAATTCAGCCTTCCCCCTAGGCAAATGCCCTCCTCCTCCCTCCCTTCCGCACCATATAAATGTCCGGGAAGGGGTGGTGGAGCACCGCACTTCCCAGGCTTTTCAAAGCCCCCCCTCCGCTGATCAGCTAATCAGCTGGTAAAATGGTGCCAGAGGCTTGCAGCTTCTATGCCAGCCCTCTGGCGCAATCACAATCAGTGTGGGGTTGAGGGGGCAGCAGCAGCAGAAAGGACGAGCGAGCCCCTGAAAAAGCTGCCACCGCTGCCTCTCCCCCCACTCCTTCCCCCGTGATCCAGGAGAACTTCAAAGCAACCTGCCTTGCCAACTTTTTTGCCCTGGTCTGTTAAAAGAGATCAAATAGGACTGAAGAGTGGATTAACAGTAAGAATGTAACCATTTGCCTCTATCTCTTTAACCAAGTAAAATCTGATTAATTTATGCAAAATGGGTGTGAGCAAACAGAAAAATGTTTGGATTTCAAATAACTTATTGTGTCTTATAAACTAATTTAACATTTCAAAACATTATCAAGAGTGTCAGTATATGCATAATTTGGGCTAGGGCTAGGGTGTGTTTTGAAAAGACAAGCAATTATGGGTGTTGCCTAGCTGCCAAGCAATTGGCTTTGGTTTTCTCTAAAATTTATTCATTTTTAGCAAAAAAAAATCCACTTAACTCTAATGAGTATGTGATAAAGAGAAGAGGATGTTCTAGAAAATTGCTACCGACAGCTGGATTTTTGAGTTTGGCTTTCTTACATGGAAATTATTTTTATAGTTTCCCATTGTGTCATAAATGAAGTTTCAACAATTTATGGGCCTAGCTAATTACTGGTATTGACTTTCAGAGAAGATCATGTCTAATCCAGCTGCTCCAGTGTTTCCCAGTTTATCATTTCTGCATCCCCTCCTCCCATTCTTCTCTACTACTCTCTCCCCATGAGTTTTTATGACTGGTACTTGTTCCAAAATAAAACATAAATATTATTTCCCTGTTTAGTAATTTCCATTTAAAAGGACAGAAGGACCTCCTGGTAGATAAACTCCTCTTTCACTGGGTTCAGTTCTGTGGCTCAAAGTAGGCCTCCCTGTCAGACCTCCAAACCCTGGGAACTTGGCCTAGAACTGAAATGGTTGCAGGCAGATTTGCCTCTGGCTGTCAGTATTGGCTACGCAACCCTGTACAGAATCCATTCTATCGCCCTCTGTAAATGAGGGTCGGAGAGTTTTAAGTGCAGGGAGAGTGAGAGGTGAGAGCTGGTTCTCCACTCCTTCCTCTCCCGTGCTGTCCTTCTCTGACACTGTTTTGTGTTGGTTTTTCTTCCAGCAATGGTTATTGCTAGTCTTTGATAAAAACAGCTCTAAACAAGTGTGACAGACAGGTTAGGTTCCACCTCTCCCTAGACTGCAATCACACACAGTAAATAATGCACTTTCAATACGCTTTCCAATTGAATTTTGCCAGTTCACACAGTAAAATCTGGGAGTATTTTCACTTTCCACCATCTCTGCTTTGTGCCTCTCCTATCTCTGTGTAACGAGTGAACCATTCTTTCTGTCTAGTCTTGGGGATGGCCAAGGTTGTTTCTGTCTGATTATGTTCACACCTGCAAGGGGCTTGGGAAAGAACTATTGGGGGAGGGATTGCTCGCGTTGCGCCTTAAGATTTGAATGTGTAACGGTTAAGTCCTGAACTATAAGTAGAGGGCATTTGCCCGCCAAAGCCAGTTTTCTCAAGAACCATCTTGCTCTGACCTGTCATGTATCAATAACAGCTATTCTTGCAATGGACTGTCATTGATCATTGAACTGTTGGGGACTTGACACTGGCAAACTGAGACTTGCTTGGCTGAAGTGACTGATGGACAGAGAATGGGCCCGTAGCCACGGTGGAGCATCTCATTGCCTTGCCACCAGCTTTCCATGCCCCAACTTTTTGGCTGCAGAAGCAGGAAGAATTAAAATCCAGCAATCCCACACCTCTTCAAGGGTAGGAGAGATGGAGGGAACTGGGGAGGGAAGTCTTCTCTCTCTCCCACCACCCTCTCTCTTTCTCAACCCCTCCCCCACAATTTCCCAATGTCCCACCACCCAAATTTTTCTGGCTACGCTCCTGGCAGAGAATCTCCCCCAGACCTCTTTTCAGTCCAAAAGCCATTGTGAGTCTGAATCCTGACAAGGTGTGTCTTCCTTAGGTTAGCATCGTCATTCCCCCGACAGGCATCACAGTAACCTGGGCAGTTTTCATTTTTTACAAGGACGCAGATTCCCCCCTCTCCAGGTCGTATAGCAGTATTTTGTTGGAATTGAACTTAAATCCCCATTAAGTTCTGGCTTGCACCCTTGCGAGACATGCAGGACAACCAAGGCTCCGGAGAGATCAACCAGAGCTTTTAATTTGCTTCCAGATAATCCAGATTTTTACCTGTCAGCTTTGCTCTGAATTCTGGGAGGAGAATCCAAATTAATTAGATGTGCTGGCATGCTTGATATGAAAACAGAGCATGTAACTGAAGAATCGGCAAATACTCCCTTTCTCTGGCCTCACATGCATATTTGTGAATGGTTGCATCCTGCCAAATAGTATATTTTTGCTGGATCAAAAGCGCAAAAGAAAGAAAGTGGAGCTGGAGCAAATAAACTGTGTGTAAACTGAGTAACTCATAAATACTTTGGAGACCTCCACTGCTCCTCTGCTGTTAAGTTGGGTAGTAAATGTGTGCTTGAGTGCACTGCAACACAATGTGTCTGTTGTTCCTAGGATTTAGGTCCACTGGTATTATTTACATGAGGTGGAAGGCTTAGGCATTAGCTTTGCTAGGTATTTCAATCTGAAAAGTACTTGTACCCAAACATGCATGCACTGCTGAAATAAGACATTTTTATTTTAAAGGGGTTTTTTTAGGTAGTATTAATTTAGCGTGCATTATCTAATAGCAGTACCCATTTAGTTTTGCCAGGGTTTATTTTTACAAAGACGTCTGAGCCGGCAGTGTAGCCCTGAGCCAGGCTCTCCCATTGTTTACTGGGCAATGAACAGCACCCCTTAAGCTTGTGGACCTTTGTAAGCTGTAGCTTGCAGCAGAAGCCTGTTAATTGTGCTCATGCTCTGGAGCTCAGCCATTAACTATATAAGGCCAAGCATAATTTCAACCATTTCTGGGGCTAATGGAATTAAAGTGTTTTTTTTTTAAAGCCGTGGATATGAAGGACGGAATAAAAACCAGAGATACTAAAACTTGGGAATAAGAGGCATTTCACTAAAGTTCTTCCTTGGATTTAAATGCATTTTGCTTTGCAGATAATCCTTTATGATGTGCATCCTCCTTATGTTTCAGAAATCGAGGCCAAGGAAGCATGTGATTGGCTCCGGGCAGCAGGGTTCCCACAGTATGCTCAGCTTTATGAAGGTAAGTAAGATCACTATTCAGGGGTGAGGTGAGCTGAACTGTTAGCTATCCCTTGAAACATTTTTTGGTCTGCATTGATGCACGTGCATTTATTTATTTTATCAAATTTATATCCCGCCCTCCTCTAACGGGCTCAGGGCAGCTCACAACAATTAAAACAAACATAAAATGTCAAAACCAGATGTACAATAAAATCATTTCCATACATTACAATTGTTGCGTCCAAGATGTAATTACGGGTATATTCTGATTATTCCAATGTTTTTGGTCTCAATTCTTTCAGTTCAGTGAGATTGCCAGTGCTGTGGAATAATAGCCACCTCCCCCTAAGTTTTGAAAGCAAGTTTGAACAATTCAGTCTTACAGGCCCTGCAGAACTGTGGCAAGTCCCGCAGGGCCCTGATGTTTTCAGGGAGGGCATTCCACAGAATGGGAGCTATTACCGAGAACGCTCTGGCTCTAAATAATCGAGCTTCCTTCGATCCGGCGATCTTAAGGAGATTTTTGGAACCCCAAACATGGTGCTCTCTGGGGTACTTATGGGGAAAGGCAATCCCGAAGATAGATAGGTTTCAGGTCATATAGGGCTTCAGAGCTTATAATCAGCACCTTGAAATGAATCAGGAATGCCACAAGCAGCCAGTATAACATTTCCAGCACAGGTTGAATGTGCTCCCGTACAGGTAGCTCCATTAACAACCTGGCCGATGCGTTTTGCACCAGCTGCAGCCTCCGAATTTGAGTCAAGGGCAGCACCATGTAGAGAATGTTGCAGCAGTCTATTCTCGAGGTAACTGTCGCATGGATCACTGTTGCCAAGTCGCTGCACTCCGGGTATGGAATCAACTGCCTGATCCGCCTGAGATGGTAAAATGTGGATTTGGCAGTGGCTGCTACCTGAGCCTCCATTGTCAGTGAAGGCTCCAGGAGCACCCCTAAGCTCTTGACCTTTGAGGCTGGCACTAATGGCATCCCATCAAATAGTTCTGATTTAAAGTGGACATGTGTTTTCAGTATCTTTTGTAGCATTTCAGGCTCCATAATCCAATATTTTTTTCATAACTCCACAAGTCTTTGTCTTTAGCATATCTTGATTCTAATTGAAGTCTTGGCCACCAATCTAAAGAAACACTATAAGCTGCTTTCTTGTGTTTTTCAATTCATAATTGTCCTTCAGTAATTCCTCATAGGTAAGTATCATATTTTGGGACAATAATTTCAGTTGAATAAAAGCTTCGGTCGGTGAGACCCATCTTGGGTGCGTGTAGGTTCAATCCCATTTTAAAGCAGGGCTTTTTAAAAATTTCAAACAATTTTATTAGTAACATATGGTAATAAATTTCAATTTCTTCCTTCATTAATAATTACCTTTTTTTAATCTATCCCATATATTACTTTCTACCCACCCCTCCCCCCGTTACTTGACCCCCGCTGGTGTTATATACTTAAAATCTTAATATTAAAGGTACCCTTAATTAATAAGAACCAAAATTAATATCCTCCTCCCTCTTGTACTTAGTCATTATCAAAAATTGTCCAATGTCCTTTTATTTTCCATTCTTTTTCTACGTATCTTCTGAATTTTTTCCACTCCATCTTAAATACTTCTAAATCATAGTCTCTTGAGGTCCTTGTTAACTTGTCCATTTCAGTCCATGTCATAACTTTTACAATCCAATCCCATTTCTCTGGTATTTTTTCTTGCTTCCACAACTGCGCATACAATGTCCTAGCAGCTGAGAGCAAGTACCAAATTAAAGTTCTATCTTCTTTTGGAAATTTTTCCATTTGTAATCCCAACAGAAAAGTCTCTGCAACTTTGTTAAATTCCTATCCCAAGATCTTAGAAATCTCTTGTTGAATCATCTGCCAGTACTTTTTCGCTCTTTCACAAATCCACCACATATGGTAAAAAGAACCTTCATGTTTTTTTACATTTCCAACATCTATCTGGCATCTTATTGTTCATCTTTGCCAACTTTTTAGGAGTCACATACCATCTGTACATCATCTTAAAACAGTTTTCTTTAATACTCTGACATGTTGAGAGTTTCATAGAGGTCTTCCACAAATATTCCCATGTATCCATCTGTATTTCTTTATTTACATTAATTGCCCACTTAATCATTTGAGATTTCACTACTTCATCTTCCATAGACCATTTTAAAAGTAACATAGATTTTCGAAATTAATTTTTCATTATCTCCAAGCAGAACTTTTTCCATTTCTGTTTGTTCTCGTGTTATTCCTTCAGTTTTAACATCGCTTTCCACCAAACTTTATATTTGTTGCTTTTGAAACCAGTCATACTTATTATTCAACTCTTCAGCAGTTTTCAATTCTATTTTACCGCTTTGTATTTTTAATAATCGATTATATGACATCCCTTTTTCCTCTCCTGTCTCAGCTGTTATTCTTATTACTTCTGCTGGCACTATACATAGTGGTTTTCTCTCATCACCATATTTCTTATACTTCATCCAAATATTTAGTAGATTATTTCTTATATAATGGTGAGGGGAAAAAATCCGACTTTTTCTTTCCATAGTACATATAAGCGTGCCAGACGAATTTATTTCCATGACCTTCCAACGTTAAAAGTTTTTTATTCAACAGCATCACCCAATCTTTTATCCACACTAGACAAACTGCTTCATGATATAATCTTAAATCTGGTAGTTGAAATCATCCTCTTTCTTTAGCATCTGTTAAAACTTTCATTTTAATCCTTGGTTTTTTCCCGACACATACAAATTCTGAAATCTTTCTTTGCCATTTATTAAATTGTTTACTGTCTTTCACAATTGGAATAGTTTGAAACAACTACATTATTCTCAGCAAAATGTTCGTCTTAATTGCAGCTATTCTACCAAGCAGTGACAAATTAAGCTTGTTCCATTTTATCATATCTTCGTCCATTTTACGCCATAACTTTTCATAATTGCTTTTAAACAAATTAATATTCTTCATTGTTATTTCCATGCCCAAATATTTAACTTTAGGAGTAACTTCACATCCCATTAATCTCTGCAATTCCTTTTGTTTACGTACTTGCATATTTTTACACAACATTTTTGACTTTTCTTTATTAACATAAAGTCCCGCCAATTCTCCAAAATCTTGTATTTTGGCTAACAACAAAGGTGTTACTTGCATAGGATTTTCATTTATAAACATTATATCATCTGCAAATGCTCTATATTTATAGGAAAATCCTTTAATTCTCGTTCCTTCAATTTCATCATCATCTTGTATTTGCATCAATAAGATTTCAAGAGTCGTTATAAACAACAATGGCGAAAGCGGACAACCTTGCCTTGTACCTTTGCTAATTATCATTTCTTCTGTAAGATCTGCATTTATACATAACCTTGCACGTTGTTCAGTATAAATTGCTTTTATCATTCTTGTAAAGTTTTCCCCAGACTTTATTTTCTCCATTACTGCAAACATAAAGTCCCAATTCAAATTATCAAAAGCTTTCTCTGCGTCCGCAAAGAATAATGCAACTTTCTTCTCTGGATATCTTTCATAGTATTCTACAATATTTACAACAGTTCTAATATTGTCTCTTATTTGCCTTTTAGGGAGAAAACCCGCTTGGTCTTCCTTTATAAAGTTTATTGGATATTGTTTAAGCCATTCTGCTAAGATTCTTGTGTATATCTTATAATCATTGTTTAATAATGAGATTGGTCTGTAGTTCTTTACATTAGTGACATCTCTATCTTCCTTTGGAATCAACAAAATTACTGCTTCCTACCATGTATTTGGTATTTTCCCATTTATATGAAAGACCTCTGCTTGAGACCATGGAGAACCACTCTGCTTTTGTCTCAGGCAACTTCCTGTGTTTAGGTGAGACCTACAGGTTTCTTCTAGGGCCCTACTACTGTTGACAAGGCCACTGGCTCTCAGCCTAACCCAACTCATAAGATTTATGTAAGAATAAAATGGAGGAAGGCAAACAAACAAACAAACAAACCCAGCCCTGAACTCCTTGAAGGAAAGGGGGGATTAAAATCAAGCAAATCCATTTTGCACCCAGTGCCCTCAGGTAGCTGTAGGTTCCATGGCTACATGCCTATTTATTCTTATTGCTAACCACAGAGACAATGTAAACAATAAGGCCCTTTAATGTGAAGATTCCTACATCCTGAAGTTTGATCTGCTAACCCTGATAAATACAGTCAGATCTGGAGTGAGGGCTAGGGCACCTATGAAGTCAGGACACCTATTTCTGTGCAGGGAATATCCTTCCATTTTTATTTAGCCCAAAGATGTGGTATCTGTATAAGGGCTTAGAGGGAACAAGGTTTGTTTTAAGCAAAGGGGACTGATGTTGATTAAGACAGAAAGCCTAAGAAAACCTGTAGTTCCTGGAGGGTTGTAAAGTTTCATAGAGTGACTCAGAAGCTTTCTCACCATGGGATGGAACCTCCCAACCCTGCCATCTCTATTCAGCTGCTAGTTATAACTACATAGAGATGGACCATTATTTACAGCACTGGAAGCAAAGAGCTTCACATTTGCAGCTGCATTGGCAATGGGGGCAATAATCGCACTTGCAGGGACAACACTTGGCAATTCTTCTGTTTATCTGTTTAGGAACTGAATTTCCTTCCATTATGTTCCTCACATGTGGGGTTGACACGGTGCCAAGAAAAGTCTTTTTTTAAAAAATCTGTGTGCCGGGTAGCTGTAGCTATTGTTCAGCTCCATTGTCTGGAATCCTGTACCTTGGATGCATTTGCCTTTGTAAATGCTGATTTCTTGTGCAAAGTGTCTAGAGCCTCAGGCCAGTCACACGTTCTCCACCCAACTTAGTGCACAGGGTTGTTGTGAGGATACAATGGAGGAGAGGAGAATGACGGAAGCTGCTTTGAGCACCCAGTGAGGATAAAGATGGAGGGTAACTGAAGTAAATAAGTAAATAAACTCAGCCTACCAGACATACATTGCAACCCGCGTGTTCTGGCCTGTGGAGGAGCAGAGGGTTAACTCAGCAAGAAAATGATTCTGCACCTTTAAATGCTAAGAATTATGGGAAATGTAGTTTGTTGCAGTGCCACGGGCCAGCTGGGCTTAATTAGCCCTCATGATCGCTATTGTAGAAGGTTTCTGGTTTAGCTAAGCCTGTGAAAGTTTTTACTGCTCTCTTCCTGTCTTTTTACAACCCTTTGTTAAAATCACTTACTGGCAAGGAGATGGAGTACAGCACCCTTTTTTGCACTGCAAGTGTCAAGATATATTGACTGAGATGCAAAGATGACCTGTATCGTTCTGCACTTTGAAGGGACGTGAGTCTTCATCTATGTGCCTTCTACAGTTAGAATTATTGTCTTGAACTATTGTCTTGAACTGCGGATTGGCCACTCTCTGGAAAGATAGACTCAGCCAGCATCAGTCCTTTACAGAACACTGCCCACTACAAACCCCTTGTTTTTGTTGTCCAAGGCCAACTTTATTAATCCCTTGACAGGTTTCCGAACATAATGATTATTATTGATGAAGTGCCTAGTAACTAGGTGCTGTACCAAAGTCCATGGCTACTGGGCTGCATTTGGTTTGTAGGGTCATAAATTGTTCAAGCTCAGGCAAGCTTCTAATTGCATAGTGGAGACAGTTGGTGCCCAGCGGTGCAAGGGCTGCAGCGGCCACAGCAGGAATTGTGTGGAAAATGCCAGCAAGGAAGTTTGCTGATGATGAAGTTGTGATGGGCCAATGGCCAGGAAGTGTTCTTTTTGATGAAGTACAGGTGGCTAACTATGACAACCATAGTCATCTTTACACAGTAAAATACAAAGATGGAACTGAGCTTCAGCTGAAAGAAAATGACATGAAGTCGTCTTCCTTTTGGTTTAGGAAAAGCAGCTTTTCCTCAGGTTCTCCATCAAGACGCAGTGGCACCCAATCAAGATCTGGCTCTAGATGCCATCAGACCCATAGCCAGAAAATTTTAGATGGGGGGTGGCCCAGGGGATAAAAAATTAGGAGGAGGACCACGGGATGGGAGGGCGAGTGAGAACGGCGGAGGGCAACCATGGAAGGAAGGCGAGGAAAGCGGAGGGCGACTGAGGAAGAAAGAAGGCAGGCGACTGAGAAAAGTGGCGGGTGGGTGAGAAAGGCAGAGGGCAGCCAAGGAAGGCAGCGGGTGGCCAAGGAAGGTGGCAGGCAGGTGAAAAAGGCGGCAGGCAACTGAGGAAGGCGGTGGGCAGGCAAGGAAGGCAGCGGGCAAGAGAGAAAAGCAGTGGGTGGGTGAGGAAGGCAGCAGGCAACTGGGGAAGGTGGTGGGTGAGCGAGGAAAGCAGGGGGCAGGCGAGGAAGACGGTGGGAGGGAATATGTATTACTAAAGAAATTCAGTTTAAGAAAAAAGAGAATAAAAATTGAAGGAGATGTTAGAACTTCAGAGGAAGTTACAAAAGAAATATGAAAGGCAAATTCAGGAATGGCTGAATAATTTGAAAAACAAACTGCAGAAACTGGACCTTACCGCTATGTGGAAAAGAGATTTATTAGTGAAAAATGGGTATCAAAGAAGTAATATAAATACAATGAAGAGGTTGGCAAATTACTTGAAGAAAAGAAGGAAAAGGCAAAGGATAGGGTGTATGAAAAATGAAAAGGGAAATAAGGTTTTTAAGGATAATCAGATAAGATAGATTTTTGCTAAATATTACCAAAGGTTATTTAAAGCAGAGGAAAGTAAACAATTTGATGAAGTTATAAGGAATAAAGTTAAAGGCGAGGAGTTGATAGAATTAAATGAGGATATTACACAACAAGAAATCTTAAATGTTATAAATAATTTAAAAAATGGAAATCACCAGGTTTTCACGGATTTACAGTGAAATTTTATAAAACGGTGGGAAATTTGATATTTCCAGAATTACAAAGGTTATTTAATAAAATCTTGAATAAAGGAAAAGTTCTGGACTCTTGGCAGAGGACAGAAATTATTACAATTGTAAAAGAACAGATCTGGAGGATCCTACTTTATATAGACTGATAAGTTTGGCAAATCAGGATTATAAAATTTTTCCAAATTTTTAGCAAATAGATTGGAGAAGCTATTATTGAGTCTAGTAGGAGAAGGTCAATATGGTTTTGTGGAAGGAAGATATATAGATCACCCTATGAGGAATGTGATCAATGCTTTATATCATGGAAATAATAATAATATTGCTCTTTTGAAATTGGATGTATATAAGGCATTTGATACATTAAATCATGAATACTTGCCCAAGTGTTACATAAATTTTGAAGGACCTTTTGTGAATGCAATAAAATAAATTTATAGAGAAGGGAGAACAGTGATCAAAATAAATGATGGACATACTGGAGAAGTATTGATACAGAGATGAGTTAAGCAAGGGTGTCCTTTATCCCCAGTGCTATTTGTTATAGCTGTAGAAGCTTTGGCAGACGGAATTAGAAATAGTATTAGAATACAGGGGTATAACGTAGGAAAGGAGGAAATTAAATTGAATTAATTTGCAGACAGTATATTATTAGGGAATCCTCTAGAAGTAATGAAAGAATTAGTAATAATTTTAGAAGACTTTAAAGCATGTTCAGGTTTGGGAGTAAATATTAAGAAGTCAGAAATAATGTTCTGCACGATAGATTTAAAGGAACAAAAAGAAATAGCAAAGTTAACAGGTATGAAACTAGGAATTAAGAAATTGAAATATTTCAGAGTAATAACAACAAGAAATGTTAAGAATTTGTTGGTGGACTTTCAGTCTTGGCGTCTCAGGGTTAAGAGCGGCCATGGACTCGTTCCCAACGGCCACTCTTGAACTGGGCAGTTGCAGAGAGGTCTCTCGGCTGGGAGACCCAACACCAAGACCTGGGGAGGGTCTTGGGAGGCAGACAGATCAACGGATGGCTCAAGAGACCGGTGGCAACCAACTCCCTGAGCCACTGTCTGTGTGATACACTGCAGCTCCGATCGCCATTTTTAAATCGCCATTGACTGCCGGCTTCTTCTATCTTCAGCGATCTTGTAATGCATCTTTTTTTCTACTGCATCTATTGAAACAATACTTTGCAAGTAAGTCTGATCTACAACATTAACGGTTACTGAAATCCCTATTATAAAACCCAATCTGTTCTGAAAGAGGAGGGGAACACCCCCCCCCCCCCATATGAGAGGCTTCTAAAAGGAAAGGAACATATATATTTGGACGGACTCGATTTAAAATTAAGCAAGTATCAATTGGATTGTGGATATAGTATATTACAATTTGAACAAAGGCAGACTGTGACTTTAGGTGAGAGAAGTGCATTTGATGATCTATTGAGATTGAACTGATTTAAACTAGAATGTAAGAGGAAAAGTGGAGATCTGGAAGGAATTATTAAGCTGGGACTGTGAGCTTAGCGTTTACTATTGGACTGAACTATTGAGTGGGGAAGATGGCACAGCAAGTTAAAAAGGATGATTTAAAGGACTTTATGGCTACCATATCTTCTATAAAACAAGGAATTGGTCTCTTAAAGGAGTTGATACTGGATCATGTGAAAGTTTTTGGTGAAGTGTAATGAAGTTGAAGCGATACAAGAGCAGAGAGATCAAGGTGCTCAAGACCTTTCTAATGAGCCAGAGAAAGTGAATAAGCAAGTGCCTGGAAATGTTTTGGATGAATCCAAAATGGAGGTGACATACGCAGCCTTATAGGAGAAACAGAAACTACAACCTATCAAGATAAACACAAAGGGGAATGATTTTGTTTTGGCGTCAACATTCTTTGCTGCACTGATAAGCGATTCAAGGGGAGAACTTGCAGACTCAACAAAAACTTACAGTTCTATGGCAAACTCCAAGAAAATGAAAATTTGGAAGGCTTTTAAGAAACTCTGGTTTCCTTATTTAGATCTTTAGGGTTTTTTCATTAATTTTTTCTCAATTTTTTTGATTGGTTGGTATAAATAAAGGTGTAAATTAGGAGATTGGTAGTCTTATATTGACAGTAAGTCTAAAGCAGAGAGTTGGGTGGTAAACTGCTTGGAGTTTAAGAATTGGTGATTTTAAGATACAGAAAAGGTTTTATAAGCGCTTTGATAAAGATGCGAGCTTTTAAAACTTTAGGTACACCGGAAAGAAAATATTAAAAGTACAAAGCAATAATTAATAATAAGCTACAGAAATTTAAATATTTTAGAATAGATAAAAGTACATTTTGTATTGTATTTTTTTAATATACGCTAAATCCTCAGTGAACCTAGAAGTGCAAATTACGTATAATCTCACAAACTAGAAGCTAAATGCATAGTTTGGAAGTATTTTTGTTTCTGTAGATTTTTGAAATATGTTTTCTATTTTACCCTCTTCTTCTGCATATGGTATAAAAATGGAATATGTACTGTCCCTAATAAATTTAAATCAATATGAATAGTTTTTAAAATAAACATCTCACCCTTATCAGTATATAATAAATTATAGGAATTTCTAATCGGGGGTGGGGGAGGAATTTTGGTGATTTTTTTTTAAGCAACTTGGCTGAAGTAGCATACTAGAATTTGTACTCTCTCCCTTGGGTAGTAAATATTTGGGCATATGTTTGTTTACAAGATGGTTTAATCAATTTTGACTAACTCTTTAAGCGTATATTCTACTGTTGTCAATTTGTGGCATCTCAGAAAATAGGTGTGCTTTATAATTCTGCGATCTGCTCTAAGTTTAACTTGAAAATTATCTTTATTAATATAGTTATCTGGCTGTACTATGAAGTTATCCTATCTGTTGGTAGTAAACAAACCTGTATGACAGATAAAGAACTTTTGTTCATTTAGCCCTTTTTTATATTTCTTTCTTGTTTTTAATTATTCTAGTTGTTAGTTTTGCTGTTTTCCATCTTTTCCTTATAGGTCTTAAGGATAATTGGATATTATTTTTATTTTGATTAACAGAACTGTAAAAATCACCAAAAAAAGTCACAAGATGTTTGTAGAATTTAATGGTAATAGTTGGTTAAAATATGCAAGTATAATGAACCTTATATCTTTTTCTGTAGTAGAAATAACTGTAGTGTGTATATTTTATCTTTTCTTTGTATTTTCCCCTCTTTTCCTCCTTTTCCCTTTATATAAACTTAATAAAAACTTGAAACAGATAAGAATTTGATGGGAATAAATTATAAAATAATATGGAAGAAAATACAAAAAAAAATTATATCAATGGAATAATTGTCAAGAGTCACTCCATCTTGTTCCTCTTGCCATATGTATCCAGCTATACAATACTGTGCTTGTGCTAGCTATACTGCTTTGATGTAGTTGCTGCTTGTTGCTTACCTGAAGGGAGGATGGTGTGTCTGGGAGCTGGCTAGCTGCTACGTAACCAAGGCCGCGAGCAGGAGGAGAAGCGACCCGAGAACTGATAACAACACCTGTAGTATAGTTCTTGATAAAGCAACAATGTTATTTTCAGTTTAATATATAGTGCAGCATTGCATTTGCAACCTCATGGGGTTCCAAAGAGTTGGACTTGACTGTGCGACTGAACAACAAAAATTGCATGAAGAGATTATCATTTGGGGACTTTGGGGGTGGAGCCAGGAGACTTTGGGGGTGAAGCCAGGGGCAAGGTTGCGACAAGCATAATTGAACTCCAAAGGGAGTTCTGGCCATCACATTTAAAGGAACCACACACCTTTTAAATGCCTTTCCTCCACTGGAAATAATGGATAGGGGCACTTTCTTTCTATACTACAAATTCGTAAATATAAAATACAGAAATTCAAATTAAAGCATTTTTTCATATTGTTAATTATGTTGGTAATTTATCAGCTATAAAATTGGTTTTAAAAGATTTATACAAAATTATTTCTCCCTTCTAATTGATAATATATTAAAATGGCAATTAGCCCATTTTCAATTTTACTATTGCAACACTATCATAGACATTTGCAACCACTTCCCCATGCTTCATGCCCTTGGGAATGTATATATTTCTTTTGGGGCTCATAGAATTGGACCCCGTGGGCCAATATTTTTAAAACTTGGAGGGTGTTTTGTGGAGAGGCATCAGATGCTATGCTGAAAATTTTATACTTCTATCTCAAAAAACAGCCCCCCCCCCAAAAAAAAGCCCGATACCCCCGGATCAATTTTTCATGATACCTTATAGGAATCAGTCTCCACAGTGAATAATGGAGACTCCAGCAGACATCCCTCCCCCTGCTTTGATGACCCTGAAGTGGGGGGAGGGCCTCCAAACCGAGGGATCCCCTGCCCCCACCTAGGGATTGGCAACCCTATCATTTGGCATGCCAGAATCCTGTTTTCCCCAAGCACATGCTTAGGCACCATAGTAGGACATTATGTGGGAAGCAGAATGGCATAGTTCATGTATCTCTGTCTAGTACATCTCTTCTGCTTGATCAGTGAATGCCACCTCTTAATGCCCAGTGCACAGAAGTGGGAGGGGAGAAAGGAAGGTCAAAGCTAGGGCTATGTCTTATCCTATCGCTATCCTGTTATGCCCTATAGATCATGTTATTTCCCGCCCCCCTGCCTCAGTTACTGTATAAAATAACAATAGTTTAATTGTATCTTGGAAATGCACATATAGTATAACTCTTCTGGAAATGATTGTGACAGCTTTACATTGATTTGGTTTTGTGTTTTTAAACTTCTGCACAAAAGTTTCAAAACATCTATAACTATTTAGTTAGAGCAAATGTACTACTGCATAACCAAGTTGAAACATATCACTATTTTCAGATTATTTAAAGGAAAATTCTTTAAAGGGCCTATATTTGTTTGGCTAGGGGTGTGGTTCCTGACTAATAAACTGCAGTTTGTCATGTTCATTACTACCTTTCAGATATGTAGAATATACACTTTTGATTGAACTTCTTTAAAAAAAACTTGTATAATTAAAATTCTGTTTTAAAAAAATGGTTCAAGCTTGGGCTCAGATACCCTTTCTCTTCACATGCTGCTTTTCTTCTGTAGGTTCCCAGGGCTGTGCGCGCCTCTGTTCTCATCCACAGTCTCTACTTCCTTCCCTTCCAATCCACATTCCCTGAGCAAAATAAACAGTCGAGTTTATCTGCATCTGAAGACTTCTTATCTCTTAGCGATTGACCTATTGTCATGTATTTGCTGGAAGGATACATTTAGTCTGGCCTTGCAGAATGTCCTCTGATATGTATTTCACTTTGTTTTTGCTTGTTTGCTAGCATTTTAATCCCATCTTTGCTGTGAGATGTAACTGGTTCATCCCTCCTCCATTTTATCCACACAACAGCCCAATGAGGTAGGTTAGGCTCGGAAAGAGTGCCTGGGACCAAGGCCACCCACTGAATGTGGGGGCAGAGAGAAGGTTCGGAATCCAGGACTCCCAGGTCCTACTCTTGTACTCTTAACAGCTGCAGCACACTGGCAGTGTACACCCTATCTCTGATGCATTAGGCCTTTCTCACTAATGTGTTAGTTTTTATTATGCTACAGAACCCTCTTCTTGTTCTTCCTACAAAAACAAACAGGAACAACCGTTCTCAACTTAAAGTACTCCATTTGTCGCAATGCTTTTAAATAAACTTTGCTCTTGGCGCTGTTATAGTGTATGATTTGGCTATAATTACATATTTCAGCGCATTTAGTGAATTTAAATCTAAGCTAGTGGATTTAAATCTGTCCTAATTTTCATAGGAATGTTCACATACTTGAAGCATTGGTGCCGGCGAAACAAAACACAGAGCAAAGTGTTTCATTAAGACAAGCACTAAATGAAAATCCGTCTCCTCTTTAACAATCCAATGGGGGTTCCATTCTCCATGCATGAGGATTCCGTAAACTGAGAAGACTGATTTTCCCTTCTTAACAAACCCTTGGCATGCTGGGACGGCCTATCATGAATTCTGGTTGGCTCTAATGAAACCAATGACGTAGATCTTTTTAGCGTGCATAAAACCCTTCCTGTAATATTTTGAGCCACCAGTCACTGTAGCAGTGGGACTTCTGGCTGTGCTGGCAGCACAAGCCATTCAGGATCCAAATCCATCTGCCATTGGAGAAGCTGCAGAAGGAAATAAAGGAGATTGGTCTGTTTGCAGCTGCAGAGCAAACGTAACTTCCCAGCCATCAGCCAAGAGGTGTTGCTTTCTGCTTGCTCTTCTCAAATGCTTATCTGAGACAGGCCTGCACGGCCAGTAAAGCCAAACACAGCCCACCAACCATGCACTGTGGCCTGCCAGGTGTTTGAGAACCACCTGGTTTTTGCCGTCCTGGACAGATAGCACAAACAGAAGGCTTATCCAGTCCTTTGTGGGTCACCATACATTGCTGGTGGGCTGCATTCGTCTTGAGCACAGGCCTAACTGAGTGCATTTTTAAAAAGAGATAAAAACATGGAGCTTCAGCTTCTAGTAGCTTCCTCCTCCTCCTGTTGTTCAGCTCATTCCTCCTAACAGCATCACTCTGGTATAATATCCATTAAAGCCATCTGTTTTGCCTTCCCTCTGTTTATTTCCAGTCATTTTGGAATTGCTAGCTTGTCAGCAAAGTGCAACCTAATGCTAAATTGGATCTCAGGGATCTGTTCAGCTAATGTTGGTGTCTTCCCCTAATGCAATAGAATTTAGAGTGCATTGTGCTAGACGCAGAGGAAAGCACCAGTTATATTTTCTTTTTTTAAAAAAAAATATTTTCATGTGTACCCCATCTTTCTTGCTAAGCTGACATTGTTCTTCTATTTTATCCTCACAACAACCTTCTGCAGTAGGTAGGCTGAGAGAGTTTCACCCAGCAAGCTTCCATGGCAGAGCGGGGATTAGAACTTTGGATCTCCCAGATCCTAGTTTGATACTCTAATTATTGTATCGTGCTGGTTCTCTGTGGTCCCAACCCACAGTCTCTAGAAAGCCTCATCAGAACCTTTTTCATAGCTCATGCAGACCTGAAGTTGGCTTACTCTCTGGCTCCCCACCCCTCCCAACAACATAAGCTTTGTCCACTGCCAGTCTTGTGCATGAAAGCGATAAACCTGCTTCTGTGACACAGTCTGTCTGAAGGGAATCTTCCCTCTAAGGAGCCAGTTTTCTTGTATCTCATAATTTTTGAGGTGGCTAGTTATTTTGAAGTGGGAAGACCAGTTTTATTCCAATAAAATAACAATCTCTGTGTGTTTTGCACTGAGCCTCCTTGGGGGGATCTATGCATATGTCAAAAAATAAAAGACCCAAAAAGGTTAATGATTTTCTTTTGATAGAATTTCTCCGGTAGAACTTCTGAGCATGTATAAAAAACATTTAATTATCAAGGGCTGTGTCCAGACTGGCAGCTTGGTGTGTCAGCCTCCCATCCCAAAGTAAACTGGCACAGGGGAAAGCACCCGGGAAGGCAGTCAGACTGTGCACGGCCCACTGCCGGGATGGGGATGGGCCCCGTGCACTCTGGAGGAGCAGTCACACTGCTCAGCTGCTTGAGCAGTGCTTCTCGGGCTTTCCAGGCCGCTCAGATGGCCAGGAAAGGCAGCAGGGTAGCACTGCGGTGATTTGCTACCAGTTCAGAAGTGGTAGCATTTTTGGACACCCCAACAGCACTGGAAGACAGAGTGAGTACAGAAGCAGGATGGTCTCCAGATGTTTGTGTCTGAACTTGATTTTTTAATCTGTCTGGGGGCCGTCCCTGTGTTGCCTCAAACTGCTGGTCTGGACCCAGCCAAGAGCCATCTAAAACACTGAATTCCTCATGGATTTTAGATGGCTCTTGATATTTAAGTGGATTTTGTACATGTTCAGAAGATCTACCATTTAAAACATGTTTTTATCATTGTTTTAAAATGTTTCCCAGCTAAGAATTTAGAAAAACAGTTAAAAGATAAATGTTAAGTTTCCCCCTCTTTATTTGTTGGCATATGGCATTTGCTAATGGGGCTCCCTTTGTGGGAGCACATTCAACTGGTGCTGAAAGAGCTGCACTGGCTGCCTGTTGTGTTCCATGTCCGTTTAAAAGTGCTGGTATTGACCTTTAAAGCCCTATATGGTCAAGGACCTGTCTATCTATTTTGGTACAGGCGAATGGGATCGCCTTTCCCCATATGTCCCCTGAGAGCACTGCGTTCGGGAGCACAAAATCTGCTATCCATCCCCGGACCAGGAGAGGCCAGACTGAGCTCCACACGGGCCAGGGCCTTCTCAGTGGCAGCACCAATTATGTGGAACGCCCTCCCAGAAGTCATAAGGGCCCTGCGGGATCTTTCCCAATTCCACAGGGCCTGCAAAACTGAACTTTTCCGACTGACCTACAATATCTAAATGGGAGAGGGCTGCCACTTTCATGCTGCTGAGCAATACCAGTTACGAGGAATTAGGACCATCAGAAGAACCGCTATCAGAACTATGACAATATAATTTAGACCACCCAAGAAAGAAAGCTGTGATTCGCCTGTACCAAAATTTTCTGAATAGCACTATATATGTAGCTTTCATTGTTTGATTAAGTTTTATCATTTTAAAATTGTAACCTGAAATTGTTTTAAAATTATTGTCAGCTGCCCTGAGTCTGCTTTTGGAGAGGGCGGGATAGAAATCTAAGGTAATAAATAAATAAATCCCCTGAGGAAGCTCAATGTGAAACGTGTAAGGGTTGTTATTATGTTGGAATCAAGTTGTCTTCCCACTACACCATTGTTTTTCCTTTGTTTCTTTTGCATTTCTTCCATTTACTTAGAAGTAGGTGACCTTGCAGATAATATTCTTGCTTGACTGCCTGTCGCCCTTGATTTTTACAGATCTTATATTTCCCATTGACATTGCTTCAGTCAAGAGAGAGCATGACTTTTTGGACAGAGATGCCACTGAAGCCTTGTGCAGGTAGGTGGTGAAACATTACTTTAGCAGAAATAAGCAGACTAGCTTCTGATGGTAAAATTGTTGCCCAGTAATATTTCATAATCCAGAGAAATTACAGAGTATTCATTGTTACTGAATGGTCTCTGATCATTTCTTCACAGTTAAGTGTGGACTTGCTTGATTACATTTGCTGTGCAAGAGCAAGACGTGTAGAACTTCACATCTTAAGAATTCCTGCTTTTGGTTTACAAGCAATTTTCTATCCATTAAGAAATAAAATGAAATTACTAATATACTAGGGAGGGCTGAGAAGAGCTTCTAATTATTGGAGATTAGAATACCAGGGCCTCACACGGCTGTCTGTCCCCATACTATGGTTTTCTGTCACTGGCAGAACATCTGCTTGGCATGCAGAAGGTCCCAGGTTTAATCCCTGGCTTCTCCAGTTAACCTATGTGGTTGATCTGGGGGTAATTTGTTCGACAAGACTATCTTGAGTTGAGTGAACTGGAAGTCACAAGAATACAATGCTGGATGTTGGAAGTCACAAGAAGAGATTCTAGAGCATTCAGATCCCTATCGCTTTGCTGTTAATACCCATTCCAACAACAACTCATAAAGTCTTTGGCTTCCAAACATTTTGCCATATGGCAGTTTTGTCAATTCAGATACAATTTTATGTCTGCTGATGTTTCAGTGGCCCTAGAGCCTGGTCTCTACATTTCCATTGTTCTGCCATTGGGAGAAGGGGGGCCTTTTGTGAACAATGCAAATTGAGATCAAGTTCATAGCAATGCAATTTCCATTTGCAATAAAGCAAAGATTAGAAACTGATTGTGTACCAGAAAGCATCAGGATTCAAGTCCTATTTGTAACGTGTTGTTTGCTTGCGTGTCTTGAAAAGTTTTCTAGATAGTGGTTGGGAATTTATCTTCAGCAGTGTACACTTAACTGCTGGAGCCATGCTCATCCAAGTAACTGGTGTGGTTTCAGTAACATATTTAAAAGAAATCCACTGTAATCTCTCTCAGCCCATGGGGCAGTGTTAAAACTGTGTGGATTGAGAAGTAAGATTGAAACACAATAGCTGGTTTCAGATGACTAATTTGAGCTGCCACAGGGACAGCCCAGGTCCAGACCAAAAAGGCACGGTCAAAAGTGCAAATGTGAGTCGTGGCCCACTCTTACCTTTATCTCGTTCCCCGCTGTCGCCAGGCCACTCCAAGAAGCTGCAACGTTGGAAGCAGTAGCAAATCACTGAAGCGCTTCTGGGGCACCTTTCCTGAGCATTTGAAGGTGCCCCAGAAGGTGCACCAGGCCAGGGAGCTACAGGGAAGTGACATTCAAGCGCTCAGTGCGACTGTTCCTCCAGGGCGCTCACAGCCCATCCCTGTTCCAGCAGCAGGCCAGGCACCATCTGACAGCCCCAGGATGCTTTACTTTATGCTGATTTACTTCTGCAGTGGGTGGCTGCCGCCCCAAGCCGCCTGCCTGTATCTATCCAAGGAAAAAGAAAGCTCAGTGACTTCTTCCTAGTGTTGCAATTCAAAGATAGCTATATGTAACAGAGAATTAAATGATGCTTCGGTTTTGACCTTTGCTATTGCTGCTGCTTCTACTAATTTCCCTTCTTAACACTGAATAGACCCATAGTCTAGCACCCAAGTAAGGAGTTGTGAAACTTCATTCATTCCTTTTAGAGCCCTGTAAGAGAATTGCCTGGTTCTCTACCCTTTGCATCAGGTGGAGAGGAAGGTATGGATATCCTTACCTCACTTGGTACTGGGCTTTAAAGGAAGGAACTAAGCTCTAGACCACTGGGTTAGATTTTCCCAGCTATAGAAAGGGTATAAGCTACTATGAAAGTGAGGAGAGATGGGTACTGCCAAGGCTCAAAGTAGACATTAAAATTTCTCCAACCTGACTTTGAGAGGCAGAAATCAGGAGTGGGTGAATTTGTTTCTCAAGCATGGTGAGCCCTAGTTCAGACTGAGATTATGGCACAAGGAGATAAAACCTTCCCCACACACTGCTGTTCTGACCCAAAACGGAGCCCCACATGATTGAGAAGTTCCTCTGCTCTTAACATCTGACTCCCAGAATCAAAGTCCAGTTGAGTGATCTTGGATCCTAAAGTGTAGTTTAGACCTAAAAAGTAGCCAGAGTCATATCCCCATCTTCTGCTTTGAAAGAGAGATGGTTCTAGTAAATTACCTTCACCCCTGAATGTAACTAGCAAGCAGGCTCTGAACAGGTATTTGATTCACAGCTATACATATCTGTTTTTGGAACTTTGAAACTGGGAAGAGCCTGGCCATGAAGCATAGCTAACTGAATGTACTATATAGGGTCAGTATGTCCACTTGGTTTAAGAATAACCATCCACATCCACTTCTTAAATTTGACTGATGTGAATCTGTGATTACATTGTGCCTGTAAATATGTACCGAAACTAGGGTCAGTGAGATTTTAAAAGTGGATTATTATCAGTGGAACCGAGTGGTCTTAAGTCTACTGTGGTTGAAGTTTTTGGGATCTTCTTCATACAAAATGGCTCAGTAACTTGTTACATGGTGTGATGCCTTCAGTTCTGGGTTCTGGGTGGCAGCTCTGCCACAGGATGCACATATGGATTGGTTTTAAGGCATCCTGCAGTAGACAGGTCCATTTGAATTAAATAATAGTTTGCTGAATCCATTTGACTCATTCAAGGTAAAAAAAAATTTTCCGGGCACATAGCCAGGTTGACTTGGGAACTAATCCTTCTTTATTTCTAGTATGAGTATGTATTAGATCTTGGACAGGAAGCAAGCATTATCCATCAAGGCCTCCTTTCCACTTCATTAAAATATAATGTATTATACTAGTATCAAACATACTGTACTAATTACTCTGAATCTTGGAAGGAGGCTAAAATAAAAATGTAATAAATAAAATTTTGAGTTTTCTGAAGAGCTTTCTTGCTTTCCCACATGAGAATTCACACAAATGGTTCCCATGGTGAAACTAAAGGGATAAGTCACCATGTGAAGACTTTTGCCTAAATAATTACTCCTAAATAAATGCTTAGAAATAAATCCCAAGTCTCTATGCATAGTGGTAGGGTCAGGCATAATTCTTAGCTTGTTGTTGGAATCCTCAAGCACTTCCACATAGCACATGGGTTCTTACTGGATTTTCTAGGATTCAAGCTTTTTTCAGAGGTGGGTTTCCTGTCCTCATAGTTTCAGAGTTTGGAATTCAGATGGTAAAAAGGGCATTTTTAAAAAAAATTGATGATTTTTAGTTGATATGATTTCTTACATCTATATAGCAGGAGTGGCTGAACTGCGACTCAGGAGCCACATATATTTCACACTTCTTCTCAATGACCCAAACTGGCCCAATCTCATCAGTTCTGAGAAGCTAATTAGGGTTGGCCCTGGTTAGTGTTTGGATGGGAGGCCTCCAAAGAATACCAGGGTCATGACGTGGAGGCAAGCAATGGCAAACCACCTCTGAATGTCTCTTGCCTGGACAACCTTACTGGTCACCAGAGTTGGCACTTTCCACCAGCATCATATCATCTCTCAAGACCACAAATGTTTACTTACTATATCATTCTTGCAGAGTGCTATGCAACTTTTAAAGCTTTAGCAAAGAAGTTAAAAAAAAAATCTTCCTCACCAGTTTGTGTTCCTTTTTCTGTTTAAAGATTCTTCCCTTTAGTTCTGCGTTATTTTTTCCTGCCTTTTTGCAAAGTGTGTGGATTTTCTTTTTCTTTTCTTTTTTTAAAGGAATGTTTGAGGAAATAATTTTCACAGTCTCCACACTTATCTGTTTCAGCTGCCCAGGGGTTATTTGAAAGAGGAGGCTACAGTATAATCTTGGTGAAATCAAAGACACTCTTATCAAGCTGGCTGGAAAATATGTTTTCTCTGACAGATCAAAGTGGTTGGTCTAGTTAAATGTGACCAATGCAACAGGTTTCAACTAGATAAAACCTGATGTATTTAGAATAATGCTATAAAACTCACAAATGTTGATGTAAAACAAAACCGGAGATTCAAACTAGGAGATCTTTATTTTGAAAACAAAATGAAGGTCTGAAGATGTAGTTCATTGTTTTCCCTTAGATGGCTGGAATTTTTTGATCAAGTTTTTTAAACAAGCATATGTTTGGTGAGTCTGAGGCTTTTCCCCTTGGGATTCTACCTGGGGAAAGAATGAAAGCAGACCTTGGTCTTGTACCAAGTATATCTCAAGAAGAGGCAAAAGACCAGGAGTGCAAGATATCCCTAGATTTTGTAAGATGAAAGCTGTATTCCTGTGGTCAAATTAAACTTGCCAGCCTCCAGATTGAGGCCTGGAGATCTGCTTTTTACAACTAATCCCCAGATGAAAGAGAGTGGTTCCCCTGGAAAAAATGCTGCTTTGGAAGGTGGACTCTATGGCGTTGTACCATGCTAAGGTCCCTCCTGCCCAAACCCCGCCGTCTCCAGACTCCACCCTCAAAATCTCCAGGTATATGGAGCAAAGTTCCATCAGTGGCTATTAACCACAGTATATATATGTGTGTGTGTGTGTGTGTATGTATGTATATGTGTGTGTGTGTGTGTGTGTGTGTGTATATATATATATACACACACACACACACACATTGGCCACTGTGTGACACAGAGTGTTGGACTGGATGGGCCAATGGCCTGATCCAACATGGCTTCTCTTACGTGACACAGTGTTGGACTGGATGGGCCACTGGCCTGATTTAACATGGCTTCTCTTATGTACTTATGTATTTCCTATCCCTAGGTCAGTGATGTGGGCTCCTCCTGCTTCTTTTGCAGGAGTACCATATATAACTGGATGAGTGGTCATTGATGGACTTTCATGTTGTTGGAACTTTCACCGGACCCTGGTCACACATTTAGCTTTGAGTTGGGCTTTAAATAACCACTTCTAGAACTATGTGGCTGCCGTCAAAGGCACTTTCCTCTGTCAATATGTGGTGGCATTGCATTGTGTGACTCTCTGCTTGCCCTCTCAATGCACACAGCACTTTTAAGCTACAATTCTCTGTTGCAAGCAACCTCTGACACTTCGTTAGAAAATTCAGAGTCTGAAGCAGCAGCCAAATGTTAATAATAAATTACTATAATTAAAATTAACTAGCCTCCCAATAAAAAATTAAAAAACTATCCAGGGGACTTTTTTCTTTAAAAAAAAATCTTTTTTAAAAATGTAGTTTTTGCTTATGTCAGCCTAGCAGAGTGTACCTTCAGGAATACCATGATTTTATGTGCCTGACTGCGTTCCTTCTGTGGCTCTCACCTGTGTAAAAAGATGGGACATGGGCTGTATTAGAGGGTGATGCACTCTCACATTTGAAAAATCTAGTCCATTAAGAGATTTAAAACTTAATGCCAGAACTTTGAATAGAACCTGGAATGATGCAGTCGATAAAGTGTCAAGAGATGCCATATTGAAAAACTACAGTGGTCTCATTCAAGGAAGTAATCCAAACTGCAAGTTCCGAGTTCAGTCCTATGACTCACTTCCCCCAATTTTCATGTGGGTAGTTGTGTTGGTCTCCAGTAGAGGAGCAAGAAGGGAGCTTGGACTCATGAAGGCTTATGCTTTGGAAATCTCGTTCGTCTTTAAGGTGCTACTGGACCCGAATCTTGGTCTTCCCCCAAGCTTTGACTCCCTTCTTCCAAACTTTTGTTTATCAGAGAAGAAGATTGTAGATTTATACCCCACCCTTCTTTCTGAATCAGAGTCTCAGAGCAGCTTACAGTCTCCTTTATCTTCTTCTGCCACAGCAGACACCCTGTGAGGTGGGTGAGGCTGAGAGAGCTCTCACAGAAGCTGCCCTTTCTTATGAGAGCTATGGCTGACCCAAGGCCATTCCAGCAACTTGGAGGAGTGGGAAATCAAACTTTGTTCTCCCAGATAAGAGTCCGCACACTTAACCACTATACCACACTGGCTTCTCCACTAAAGGAGAACTTAACAGAAGGAAGTCGTAGGGTTCATTTCATTGTGCGTGCACTTAATTGGGGACGATAATTTGGTTTTGCTTCACATCAGTGTCAGGCAAAGTTGTGTGCAGTGCAAAAACTGAGTCTTGTCATTTAGGATTTTCAACATCCTGAGACTGTAGAGCTCCGTGGAAAGTTCTCATTGACCTCCAGTCGTACATTAGAGTTGCCCTAGGAGATAATATTATACATGTGCAAATGCATCGAACGAGCATTCAATCTACCTGTTTAAAGTATATTTCCCGGGGTGCTGGTTTTAATTAAACACCTGCATTTTTTAAAGCAATCAATTTTGGTTTTTTGTGTGTGGTATAACAATCTTTGTGTGAGAGAAACTGTACAACTTTGAGGGAGAAAGGATTCTGATTCTTTTTTTTTCTTTTGCCAGAGAGATTAGCAGAGCTGTCCTGGGGCTATAATGAAAATAATTATATTACATACTGAAAAGAACAATATAGGCACCTGATGTGTTGAAAATTAGTTTCCCTCTTTGAGGTTTTCAGCTTGGTAGGCTGGGGTGGGGGGATGAAAGTAAGCAGCGGTAGGCAGAAATGCATACCCCATTTCAGGCAGAAAATATTTTCCTTATGATCAGTGTATAATTCTTTTATAGGATTGCACTGTACCCTTCCTATTATTAGGACTTTTGTTGTCATTCTAATTATTCAGAATCAGGCAGATCCTGGGTCTGAAAAAGCTGGCAACCGCTATTCAAAGACGCCTGTGTACCACTTCAGCCTCATTCTCACAAACAGCTAGGGATGCAAGCCTCCAGATAGAATTACAGCTTATCTCCAGATGACAGAGATCAGTCCCCTGGAGAAAAGGGATGCTTTTGAGGGTAGACTATATGTCATGTACCTCACTGAGGTACAGAAGTTTCCCAACCTGGATCTGGCAGTCCTAATCTCCCCACACACACACCCCTTCACCATTGATAGTCAGGGGGAACCTAGCAATCCTACAAATAGCATATAAGGTAGCAAACTAGTGTCAGGGCAGAACCACTTGAGGCTTCAGACAGGGCCAGATTAAGAATTAGGCCAAGTAGGCACTGGCCTATGGGCCCCCATGCCTTTAGGGGCCCCGGGCTGGCTCCCACACCACCCCGGTTTTCTCCCTGCTTGCAGCCCATCCAGCCTTCGCATGCAGCCAGCAACTGAGCCTCTCTTTGCCCAACTGGCCTGGTACAGCTGCTGGCATAGTTGCCAACTTTGCCTCTCCGCCACAGCTTTGTCAAAGGGGCTTCTGAAGAAGTGCCTGCAGGCTGTAGTGGGGGGCTGTGGGCAGCGGGGGGGGGTGCATTCTGACTGAGACAAATTGCAAGGCGCCCCCCAGCCCAAGATTTCAACTGCCTAGGGGCCTCCACAGGGTCCAACTGAAATCCTGGCTGCAGATTTCAGTTTGCATGATGTTTCTCTGCAAAGAAAAATATTCCTTGTGTTTAAGAAACTATCACAGTGAAGAGTTCTGGCCTTTTTCTCTGGCATAGTAGTTCTCTATGCCTCCCAGCTGCAACATGAAGTCTTTTAACAGTCTAGACCTGTCTATGCCATTTCACTTGCTGTTTTGAGTGCTGTACCTATGAAGAAATGTAGCTGTTCCACATTCAGCCTGGGCAGGATCAGGCAAACATTAAAACAGCCCTGAACAAACTGAGCCAAGAGGTTGCTGTGGTGTGACGTTGGCAACACCATAGGGGGCCCCTCAGCCTGTTGTGACTGTGAGTAGAGGTATAGGCCCTGCCAATTGGACATCTTCACCCAGCATCCTAACCCACTTGCCTCAGTTTATTCCCAGTGAGTAAAAAGGCCAGTCAGCCCCTAGTCTGGGCATGTCAACACTGCAAGCCTGAAGTGCCATGAATTTTCTGTCCAAGGAAAGCAAGGTCAGCTTATAGATTTTATTGAAATGGACAAGGATTTCCATCATAATTCCAAGAACCTTCCTGTGCTATGATTTCCAGGGCTTTTTTTGTGGGTATTGCAGACTTGAAATGCTGAGTTTTTCCCAATATGGAACTAGAGTGATACCTACACTGGTCAGCTTTGTGCCTCACAGTGCTTCACCTGCGATTGTCTTCCCTTATTTGTATATATAGTGCCACATTTCTAAGAGGTACTGTATGTTAGCATGTTCAATGAGATGCATTCTTGGAAAAGTTGGAAAGTTGTATAATCATTCCAGAGAAATCAAAATTGTGTGCTTCTGAATGTTCACATGCCTACCCTACAGTCTGCAGTAAATAACTGCTAAAACAGCAGTAGCAATTTTCCATCTCTTCTGATGTGTATGAAGTTGTGCTGTATTAAAGGACCCGGCATGGTGTTTCGCAAATGGTCATTTCCAAGCTTTGTACCATACCACTACACTTAGAAGCAGGCATCTTATTCTAGATTATTTACTCCTTATTTTATGCATAAGTGCAGTATGTTATAAAAAAAAATTAAGTCCCTGGAAGGCACTTGTAGTTTTCCACTAGGAGAACAAGAAGCTAGTATGCCTGCACTACAGTTACCCCAGTTTAATGGGCTCCCACTGAACAAGCTTGCCTTTATTGTGGAGGCTCATAAGGAACTGATTTAGGAAAGCTTGTTCTTACTCTCCTGCGTCTGCATCCCACCTTCCTCACAAATTCTGGAATCCAGCTGATGTAATGTGGTGTTCGTTTAGCACAACAAGTGCTATTTTGAGATTGTCCATTTGTATGTAAATAAGATTAGAGAGAGCTAGCTCAATAATCCCGGGCTCAAAATAAACCCGTATTGCAAACTGCCAAGTTTACTGCTAATTTTGTCTGTTTTCTTCTGTAGGCGTTTAAATACTTTAAACAAATGTGCAGCAATGAAGTTGGAAATCAGTCCACACAGGAAATGGGTAAGTGCATTTCAACCGCTGGAGGGGGGAGTTACCTTGGTCAATATTCTTGCGGCTTGATCCCATGTGTATTTGTTAAGGAGTATGCTCCATTGAAACCAAGACCTCCTGAAAAAAGGTAAACAAAAAATAAGTGAGACACACTTGGCTCTACATGAAGAGGGCATTTCACAACATGTAAGTCACTAGAAGCCCTGCTCCTGGTACTAGAGAATCTAGTTTCCACAAAGAATGGAATGGGCCACATTGAATGATGGGGAGAGGATACTAGGGTTGCTACTTGCCAGCTCTCTCCTGCCAACTGGGGGGGAGGATTATGAGGAATGGCAGTGGAGGCAGGGCCTGGCAGCAGGGGATCCCCCACCTCCAGCAGGGAGCGGGTTGTTGTTGAGACCCTTGGAAATGTTAGTAGCTGTCACACAGTAGGGGACCAGGAAGGGTCTTCTACTGGCTGCTACCACTCTGGTAAGGGTCTGTAAGGGATGGCCCAGAGCACCCAACCATCCTTGTAACTTCCTTTTTAGCAAAACCTTTTCCCCCAGGAGATGTGAGGATCCAGGCAGGGAAACAACAGTTTATTTACAGTGCTCAACTAATAAGTGGGAAAGCCGCCTTAAGCCTGCTTCGCCAGGGAGGGCAGGATATAAGTTGAATAAATAAATAAATAAAAACTTATTAGTGCAACGGTTAAATTTATAAACAGTAAAGGTTGGCACAAAACAAAAATAAAAGCCCTAACGCAATTTGCTAAACATTCCCTTCCCTAATGCCAAAACTCACCCTCCTTGAGTGAGTGATCTCTCTCCAGCTGCCTTCTCTCCAGAGAGAAAATGTCTCCCTGCAGCCTTTTCCAGAGAGAACACACCCTGTCTATGGCTTGACCTTTTATGCTTTCCACTCAGGTTCTACCCCCTCTGGGTAAATTTTCCCTCCAAAACTCTGCCAACCAATCAGAGGAACAGAAGGGATTCTGGGAGATGTAGACCCCTGTATCTACTCCTACACAGGCTTCTCTCTGCCTTCTAGGCCTCAGTAGCAGACAGGCACTTGGAGAGACACAAGATGATCCTGAACAAGCTCCATTGAAATGCTGCTTCTTGCACAACTCTCCTTTATCTTAATAGAGCTTGTGCAAGAGCAGCACTCATATAATTTTGTCCATTGATCAAGCCTGCCAAGCTACATAGGCACACTCATTTGATAGTATGTTCCATTGAATAATGTGGGGCTTTCTTCCAGAGGCTTGCACAGAGTGAGGTAGCACCTTAGGTAATACAGGACTGCCTGACCATAAGAACATTCATTCTAAATATACCACACAACTATTTGACAGAGCCATTTTATATCCTCTTGCCTTGGGGCATTCAGGAAGCATTGATCAGGTTCCAAAGGATGACGGGTATTACTTGATTCCCATTGAAGTCAAAAGTGAAATCCGCACCTGTGTTTTATAAATTTATTTGTGGGATTTCCATACTGCCTTTCAACAGGGTACAAAAAGCAATTTAAATCAGTATTTCAGTAGAAACAGCAACCCATCGAAAAACCATCCAGCAGAATAATCTAGAGCTTCAGGAAAAGCCGTACAATAAGGAGTAACTCCCTAAAGCACAACCAATTATGCTCAGTGGTTTGCGTAATGCTGTGGACAGGGAATTTAAATGAATTGCCTACAAACTATAAAGCAGCAACTGAAAAAGCTTGATTCCTTGTAGATGTAATCTGGTTTAAAATAAATACAAAAGAAGTTCTTGCTGTCTGATTTTAACTTCCAGAAGGTTTATATGGGACTTAATTGGTTTTAATGAAGCTAGATTCCATCAGAGATTCTGTACTAATTTTAGCTTACTTAAACTGCTTATAAAAAAGTAGAGCATATTTGTTCTAGTTTCCATAATCAAAGGTGGGTATGCTTTGTTTTTATTAATGTAACATGAATTATACTGTCAATGGGAATTGGCCACAAAAGTAAGATCACTAGTCTTGAGTGGAACCCATTCCCAGTTTTCAGTTTTAAAATATCAAGAGTTTAAGAATTACTAAAATTCAGTAATCAGCAGCATGAGGGGTTTAGTAGTAATAGGCTAAAATGTTAAAGCTGCCAGTATCAAAATAGTTTTTAAAAAATGATTATTTCTTAGAATCACAACAGATCAACACCACCTGGTACTGACTAGGGTTGCAAAGTCCTCTTCATCCCCCAGTGGGGGACAGCGCGATGACGTCACCCGGAAGTGATGTCATCAAAATGGTGGTGCCCATGCAGGGGGCCGCTCTAGGTGTTTTCAGGAAAACTCTATGGTTTTCCGGGATGCTCTAGCCATTTGGGAGGTTAAAACTCTATGGCACCTATTGTACCATAGAGTTTTACCTCCCAAGTGGCTAGAGCATCTGGGAAAACCATAAGTTTTCCTGGAAACACCTAGAGCGGCCCCACACAGGCGCCGCCATTTTGATGACATCACTTCTGGGTGACGTCATCGCACCAGTAACGCGGGCGGAAGTTCCCCCCGCCAGCCCAATGTGGGCCAACGGGTTGAGAATCTCCTGGGTGGGAGATTCCCTGCCCAGATCGGGGGGGTTGGCAGCCCTAGTACTGACAGACCTGGTTGTTAGATGAATTCTGTTTGGATACTTTGCTATCCAAGGAAAATACTTCATTCTAAATCGATATCAACCACTGTCAGCCGTAGGGAGATTTCCTGATATGTGATGCTCAAATGAAGTTAGAGGTTCTTTTTACTGACACATCAACCTAGGAGTAGCTTCAGTTTATGCAAACATTCAACCACATGGTAACTTCTACATGCAACTGATACCACTTGATTGTCACCTGATATAGAAAGCTAGAGAAACCCTGGAAGACTGTGAAAAGCAGGATGATGTCCCTTCCACTGTGATTTAAGAAGCAATAGAGCAAGAATTTACCAGCACAACCAAACTGGGTCTCTGGGGCACCACTCCTTGTCCAATGAAACAAAAGGGAGCAAGGTGGAACAGTGGTCTTTAAAATACATATATGGCAGCACCTGAGTCTACTCTCTGTTGCAAAGCTGAGAGAAAGAACATTTTGTAATGCTTTTTTGGTGTGTTCTTCATATGTCCTGGATCTATAAACAATGGGATTAACTTTCTAACCACATACAGTGCTTTGAAGGTAATGTTTCATCTCACAATATTTTGCATCTCTGTCAATAATGCACATTTTCTTCTTTCTTGAACAGTTAATCCCCTTTTAAATAAACCATCCATCAGCCCCACACTTGTAGCTGCAGAGCACGGCAGGGCAAAGGCAGGTTGTATGGCCCTTCTCCGCCCAGTGCAGGTCTGGAAGAATCAGAACCTTCATGTGATAGTTCTGTGAAAGAAAAAGATTCTTGTCTTCAGGAAAGCTAAAGATTTGGAAATGTTACATTGCATTGTTGTTTTTTAAAAAATAAAATCCAGAGTTACAACCCAGGAGAAATTAACATAGAGAGAGGGGAGTAGCATAGGTTTGTCAAAATAATTATAAGTGACAAGAGGTTAGCCTCCTCTTTCTTTTCTTCTTTGGTAATTTTCTTGTTGGTCTATTCTAAGAGCTTTTCCATTTGGTTTTTATACCAAAACCCATTTAGAAGCAGGTGCTGAAAAGCAGCCCCAAAATAACATAAAAGCAAATAACAGGACCCTAAAGAACAAATGTTTCAGTTGTTCCATCCACTTGTGTAACACGTCTCTATCTCATTTAAATGAAGTTGTTTACAGTTGTGTGGTAAGATTCAAAACCAAGAACGCTATTCATGACCTATCTTTTGTTAGGGCCAACCAAATGATATATAACAGTGTGTTATGTGTCCTTTGGCTGCTCTTAATGAGAGGTAGTACATCAACTGTGCTTCTTAGTTCCAAGTTAAATGGAAAGTGAGGCTTTCTAGTATCAGATTTGAAAAGCTGAATGGACTTTGTATGTTGAACCATCCCTCTTGAACATTGCCTCTTCAATAATCAGGGGAAAGCTACAGGTAACAGTAACAGTGATGGTTATTTATGTGCCCCCTCCACTGACTTCTGCTTCTCAGTGTCAGTCAGATTAATATTTGCCTGCAGCAGAGTCTGTAAAAAGACTCTTCTTGGGCATTCTTACACCGTCAGCTGCTGGGCTGTGGGAAGAGAAAGCCCGGAGTCATCAAACTGCACCAGCCTAATAGGCTCTTTCACGGTCTCATTAGTCACACTTGGAAGGCCTTTAAGATGGGTAAAGAGTTAAGCTGCTACAGCCTCTTAATTACAGTCAAGAAAATAAACAGGGAAGCCCTGTCAACAGAGGCCAACATGCCCTGCCCTCCTGGACTCCAGTTGAACATTTCAGGCATGCCATCATTTTTCATTGATCTCAGTGGCATCCAGTTAAATATCTGTGCATATCAGGTCTAGGGGCAGTGACCAGCAGGGGGCAGATTGCATTGATGGCTGTAGTTCCTTCACTTGATAAAGCTTTTTCTTTTTCTTTCTAGTGCATTAAAAAAAAACCCACAGAAATGGCACCTTTAGACTAACCACATTTATTTCAGCATAAGCTTGTCACAAAAGGTGCTGCTTCATGTTCAACAGATTTGTTACAACTGAAGCTGAAGGCTGCTCCTGTTATCGCCATTAAGTGGCAGAAGGCCAAATTGTTCTAGTACTACCTGACATTCTGTCTCTTACAAGCTTGAGTTGCTTGTATATTCAGGATGGTGCTGACTTGGGGCTGGGCTGGAAATGTCACAAAATACATACAGATACGGGGCAGTGATTTGGGGGAGACACCTAGGCAAAATCCAAAGCCTTGCATGGACATGAGCTTCCTGTTTGTTCATTTGTTTATTACTTTTTAGCACATATTTGTTGAGGGGGCAAAGTCTTCTCACACACATGTACACCCTCTAATTTCACCTTCATTTTGGACTCTGTCCTCCTTTGGGTGAAGAGGGGAGGGAGCCTTCAATTGTTTGTGCAAAACAACAGGAAAGTGTCATGACCAGCAGAATGTTGAGTCAATCAATTCAAAAATTTGTAATGAGGGACTTTCTTCATGGTAGCTGTCTCATTCCATTGCAGAGCGAAGATTCTGATGAAGATGAGCCTTGTGCCATAAGTGGTAAATGGACATTCCAGAGGGACAGCAAGAGGTGGTCCAAGCTGGAGGAATTTAATGTGTTCCCTCCTAAGCAGACTCTGAACATCACATCTCCAGAAGAAGCTCACCTTAGCAGTGCAGCCAGCCATGAAAGTGTGCTGACAGACCTGAGTGAACACCAAGAGATAGTGTCTGTCCACAGCATCAGCAGTGGTAGCAGCCATCCAGCCACCTCCCCAAGTGAAACAGCCACCACCAGAACCAATTCAGTCATTAGTGTTGGCTCTTCAGGCAATCTTGTAGCCAATGAAGACTCCTACAGCAGCTTGCCTTCTCCCAAAGAGCTGTCGAATTTCAGCTTCAGTGGAAAAGCGACTGAGAAGAACACCAAGTCCAAAACAAGAAGTCTGTTAAAGAGGATGGAGAGTCTAAAAATTAAAAGCTCCCATCACAGTAAAAGCAAAGCCCCTTCAAAACTTGGCCTCATCATCAGTGGGCCCATCTTGCAGGAAGGTGTGGATGAAGAGAAGCTGAAGCAACTGAATTGCATCGAGATCTCCGCTCTCAATGGCAATCACATCAACGTCCCTATGGTACGGAAAAGGAGTGTCTCCAATTCCACCCAGACGAGCAGCAGCAGCAGCCAATCGGAGACAAGCAGTGCAGTCAGCACCCCAAGCCCCGTCACAAGAACACGTAGTCTCAGCACCTACAACAAAAGAGTTGGAATGTATCTGGAAGGCTTTGACCCATTCAACCAGTCGACATTTAACGATGTCATAGAGCAGAATTTTAAAAACAGAGAGAGCTTTGCGGAAGATACTGTCTTTTTCATCCCTGAGGACCACAAGCCTGGAACTTTCCCCAAAGCACTCTCTAATGGCAATTTTTCTCCATCAGAGAGCAACACCTCTGTGAACTGGAGAACAGGAAGCTTTCATGGCCATGGCCATCTTGCCCTCCGGAGAGAGAACAGTTCTGACAGCTCCAAAGATCTGAGCGTTGGGAAAAGGCGCAATTCCTCCAGCTCCATGTGCAGTCGCCTCAGCATTTATGATAACGTACCAGGCTCCTTCCTCTATTCCAGCACGGGTGACCTAGCTGACCTTGAGAATGAAGACCTTTTCCCTGAGCTTGATGACATTCTGTATCATGTAAAAGGCATGCAGAAAATAGTGAACCAGTGGTCAGAGAAGTTTTCTGACGAGGGGGACTCTGATTCAGCCCTTGATTCGGTTTCCCCGTGCCCTTCCTCTCCCAAACAAATTCTCCTTGATGTAGACAATGATAGAACAATACCCAGTGATCTTGACAGCACAGGAAATTCTCTGAATGATACAGAAGAATCTACAGGAATCCAGGAAAGAAGAGACTCTGGGGTTGGGGCATCGTTGACACGCTCAAGCAGGTCAGTGAGCACAGGCCTTATGGTATAGTATAAACAGGTGGTAGATGGTGGGTGTTTTTTTTTTAAGGCTAGTAATGATTTACAGTGTATATTTGAGAATGGGTTGTGAAGAACTCTTTGTTGGTTTGTGTTTACTTATGGATCTATATTGTTCTGTTTAGTTCAGAATTATCAAGGTAGCTTTCAATTAAAATTATAAACCATTTCCACAAAATGGTACATGCAAAAATTGTTACCCAGGTAGAGCTTGCCATGGATGAGAGTGAACAAGCTGAAACATAATCCTGACAAAACAGAGGTTCTCTGGATTAGTGGAAAGGCAGACTGGGGACTTGAGATCTCTCCTATCTTGGATGCTCCTCTTGAAAAGTCAGCAATAGTTTTCTGCTATAGTTTAAGGCAAATTGCTGTGTGCACAACTAAGTGGGTCAAGAGGTGCTCAGGCAAATTCCAAAACAATCTATAACAGCCTCTTTTTCTGTTCTGTATTTACTTGTATGTTGGATCACTTCATAACTTACCCAGGCCCATCCAAACTATGCAATTCCTGCAAGATGTATATTAAGATATAAATAGCCTGCAGGAGGGCTGCACAAAAGATACGTACACAAGGAGTGTAGAATTTAAATGGAAATTATCAGTTAAAACACTTGAGCATCTAAGATATTTTTTCCTTAACTTTTCCTGCAGACTCTGAAATGGAGCTTTGTTTTCCTGAAGTATTTCATTCACTGTGTCTTCTTAAAATAATGATAATTCATTATCTTATGTCAGAGGTGTGAGGCTCCGATGTGGCCCACAGGCAATCTGCCAAACTCTGTGCAACTCACTGATACCTAGAACCAAGGAATCTTTAATGGCATGTTGGCATACTTAACTCCCAAGCATTTCATTTATCAGAGGCTGGGTGGTAGGGTTGTTCTCAAACGCTGTAACTCTTTAAAGTAGCAGAAGTGCTTGTTCTGGGTGGGGGGGGGGGGGGGAGACACAAGTATTTGCCCACTTCTTAACGTATGTTCCTCCTTCATACAAGAGACCGTTGCTGGTTTGTGTCCTCCCAATTGTTACAGTATGGTCAGCTAATCTGTACTGAACTTTGCTTCATAGAATCTCAACCTGAAATGATTTCTTTCTCAAGTGGGAGTGGACTAAATCACTTAAATATGACAGTTTGGGAACCTTTGATCCGTAACCTGGGTCATTTTACTAGGTTCTCAAAGGAGGTTAGACAATCAAAGCAGGGTTCTCAGCAGCTTGGTTTCCCTATGCTCATAGTACCAGCAGGAACAGTGCACATGAATGTTTATAAAGCCCTGGGAGACCTTCATAAACAGAGTCCGCATGCAGTGAACCAGACATATCTAGCCTTGTGCTGTACTGTAATTCAGTCTGTTTTGCTGTTATGAACTGTAGAAGTAGGACAGAAGCTGTTATCAACTATGCAGGTAGGACAGAAACCTCAAAAGCTTACTGCTGCCATCCACAAGGTATGAGGTCTTGAAACGGCAGCTAACAATTCCTGTCGGCGATTCCACAGTACAGTATGGTTTCCAGGTCATTGAGCTTGGGTTTTTGATCCTCCCCTACCAAATACGGTGTCACAAATGGTTTTTCTCTCCCTTTTCCTCTTCTTCAAGGCACCGAATGAGGTGGCACAGCTTCCAGTCCTCTCACCGGCCCAGCTTAAGCTCCGCATCACTACAGATCGACTGTCAGTCCGTGGTGCAGATGAACCTGCTGCAAAAATACTCCCTCTTGAAGTTAACTGCCCTTTTGGAGAAATACACGCCTTCCAATAAACATGGCTTCAGCTGGTAAGATCTTTGACCAGTCAGAATCCTACAAGCAGGCCTCAGATGCAGCAGGACCTCACAGGAGCGCAGCTCCCGAATCTTTCTGACGGCTCCCCCTCTTCCTCCCTACCTACTTTGTCCATTGAATAGTAGGCACAACTTTATTCCAGGTTGCCAACAGGCTTTGGATGTTTTTTATTTAAGAGTCACATACTGCCTCTGAGAGATGCTGAGCTCAAAGAACTTTCGAGGGGTTTTAGGTATTCTTGGCAAGGGGCAGTCATATAGAATGCTCTCCCTCCCCCCCCCCCCCCACTAAGCCCTTGTAAGCTTAGCTTGGTGAAGGATGATAGACCAAGAACACCCTCTTAAGTTTGTAGCTTAATACTTTATGTCAGATAAATGGCCTTGAAAATGCTTTATTGACTAATCTGTATTGCCCTCATATGGGATTGTAAAGCAGCCATAACTGCGATGTGGGAGATACCCCATACACACACACTACCACTTCACCATCTAGTCCAGCCTCCTCTTTCCTTTCTGCGGGTCTCAGAGAGAGTATTTTAACTCCAGCATCAAAGCTGTTCCTGTTCAAAGGCTGTTATTATGAGAGCAGGGCTAAATGCAGAAGTTGTTTGTTCAGAGAGACAGAAATAAGTATTGACCAGTTTATTCTTGCATACTTCAGATTCTCAGCAGACTTCGTAATGTGTGTGTATGTATGTGTTTTTCATTTCTGCATTCCGCTTCTGTGTATTTTAACAAAACGAGCATTATGCACATGTTTAGATCAGTTAATGCCCTATCTTAAACTGTGTTGAAATACTAATGGGTTGGGAGGGTTTTTGTACAGCAGATAGAGACTCCTGAAAACCTAGTTTTCTTTTTTTGTATAGTGATACTGTTTGCTTAGAATTTATATGACTCTTGCCATTCCCCTGTTCTGCTGTTTTGTGCTGATATTTCACATTAATATGCTTCTTAGTTGTTCTCGGCTTAAAATAGCATATTATTTCATTTGCTGAAATAGCAGAGTTTTTGAATTTTGTGGGTAGAAGTTTTTTTTCCCCTACTGGCCAAAACCAAACGGAAAGGCCTTTTACTGAAGTGGGTGGGTGAAGTGCTGGGGCAGGAAGGTGTGTGAAGCGAGGGAAAGGGGGTGACGCCTTGAAAAGGTCATTTGTCGAACTAAAACTTCTTGCTGGCAAACGCCAGTGTATTACATCAGTTTCCTGCTGTGATCCAGGCTGGTGGGTGGTGGGACTGGTTTGGAGCGCTTTCGAAAGCAAGTGGTTCACACACAAAAAGCTCATTGTTCACATGTCCATCATTCCCAAGAGTCCCAAAGAAGCAAGATTATAAAGGGTCATTGACTGCTACATTGCGTTTGACTCTTAACAGGTTTTGACATGGCCACCCTTGTGCTACCCTGTACCTTTTGGCCTGTTGGATTCTAGTGTACAAGCCCTGCATACAGCTGTGAGGCTAACAGTGTAAAATGGTTAATTAATAAGCTGAAAGGAGTTGTCAGTTAACTGATAATTCAGTTCATGGTGTAGCCACCGATAATACATTTATGGTGGGGCCATCTTTCTTAGATGGGGTCATCTCCAAAAATTCAGCCCATGAATCAAATCAGCCTGTAACCTGCCTGGGATGTAGTAGTCTTTATTTAGACAATTGCTGGTGAGGCAGTTTTCCAACTGCATTTATTTAAGAGAGATTGCATTAATTACATTTGGTCAAAATACTGCCTGTGCTGATATTGACTGGACTGGATTTGCTAATGTGTTTCGTGAGATAAAGACAAGACACTGAACTAAAATAAAAGTTGGACATCGGTCTTTAATTGCATGATCAATCAATGGAAGCAAGAAACTGATAGAAGTTAAGGGCATGCTTGTTTTTGCAATTTGTTCATTAGAAAGCCTATGACTGCCCCGACCTGGATAGCCCAGTCTCATCAGATCTTGGAAGCTAAGCAGGGCTGACTTTGTATGTACTTGGATGGAAGCCCTCCTTGAAATCCCAGCAGTCAGGAGGTGGAGGCAGGCTTTATTCAGCCACCTGGCCATTAGGAGTCAATCACCAGAGGTTGCCTTGACTTCCAGGTGTATACAAACACATTCACACAAACACAAATGTAAAAAATTACAAAAATACCAAAAGAAAGCCTATCATTAACTAAAAAGGGATTAATTGGATGAGAGAACTTGTTAAAAAAAATCAGTCTTTGGTGCGTTCTAATATTCCATTTAAGAGACCCGTGGCACAGAGTGCTAAAGCTGCAGTACTGCAGTCCTAAGCTCTGCTCACGACCTGAGTTTGATCCCGGCAGAAGCTGGGTTCAGGTAGCCGGCTCGAGGTTGACTCAGCCTTCCATCCTTCTGAGGTCAGTAAAATGAGTATCCAGCTTGCTGGGGGGGAAAGTGTAGATGACTGGGGAAAGCAATGGCAAACCACCCTGTAAAAAAAGTCTGCCATGAAAACATTGTGAAAGCAACGTCACCCCAGAGTCGGAAATGACTGGTGCTTGCACAGGGGACTACCTTTACTTCTTTTTAAAAAAAATATTCCATTTGGTTTTAGAGTCCCCTCCATCTACCCCAAATTTCCATAGCATAGTAGAATGCTGTGATTCAGAAGCATACGCAGGCTTTCTGTACTATTCTCAGTCAAGTGAAGTGCTGGCACGCTTCTTACTCAGCAGCCCACAGTTGGAAATAGAAGTGGGTGGAATGAATGTATGAGAGAGAGAGAGAGAGAGAGAGAGAGAGAGAGAGAGAGAGAGAGAGAGAGAGGAACCTTGAAATTACCATCTTTTTTTCCTTCTTTACAGGGCTGTGCCAAAGTTTATGAAGAGAATAAAGGTCCCTGATTATAAAGACCGAAATGTGTTTGGAGTTCCCCTCACGGTTAATGTCCAGCGTACGGGACAGCCTCTTCCACACAGTATTCAGCAAGCCATGCGGTATCTTCGCAACCAGTGCCTGGATCAGGTTAGATTCTTGCTCTGCAGTTACAGTAGAGCCATCCAGAGTCCTTGAATCCTTATTTTTGTCATTATTTTTTTTTGAACTCTTATTTAGTAATTCCATTGTGTTAGATATTACCTTTGAGATTTTTTTTTGTGAATAGTCAAATATGTGGAGTCAAATATTAATTCAAAAACTCAAAGTAATGCACGCTCTGCCCCTACCATATCAGTATCTCAGCTTGTTCCAATAGGCAAAAAGAACCATGTGATTTAGTTTTTCAGAGACTGTACTGTCGCCAATTGGGAACTCAGATATTTGAATGTTCTCTGACATAAATATAAATAATATTCATGTGGCATGCTAAAGCATCAGGTAGAAGAGTGGTCAACAGCCATCCTCTCTGACCTTGCCTTTGCATTGTGGGAAGTTGTTTTATGGGCACAAACCTTCAAACACCTGACCTAGCACCTGGAAGAGTGTATGTATGAAAATGCTGCAGTGTCATAATGGTTGCTTCCCAGTCTGTTTCTTCAGGAAACCAAATGCTGCACTCTGGTGAATGCCCAGTGGGCCACCCTAAGCAGAGGAAAAGCCAGCAGGAAGCAACCAGCATACCATAGTTGGCACGCAGAAACATATGTGAGGAGATGGTTTTTCAGATATATGGGCTTCAAAGGCCATAACCAGCACCCTGAATAAAACTCAGAACCAAACTGGCAGTCAATGCAGCTGTTTAAAAATGGGCAGCATGTTCCCATCTGCTAGCCCCTGACAGTAATTAGGCTGCTTCATTCTGGGCCAGCTGCAGCGTCTCAGTTGTCTTCAATGGCAGCCCAATTAAGCATGTTACAGTAATCCAGCAGCGATGCTACAAAAACCAGATTGTGTAGTCAGATTGGCTGCATCTAAAGGAGAAAGTTGGCGAGAGTTGATTTAGAAAGTTGCATTTTGCACTGTCTACCAAATGTGTACTGAAGCCCCCCAAAACCACCACCACCCTTCTGATGAGTGAGTCTTTTTCATATAGGTTGGGCTTTTCCGAAAATCTGGAGTCAAGTCGAGAATTCAGGCTTTGCGACTGATGAATGAGAACTCCATGGGCAAAGTGAGCTATGAAGGCCAATCTGCTTACGATGTGGCGGACATGCTGAAGCAGTTTTTCCGTGATCTGCCAGAACCACTCATGACCAACAAACTTTCAGAGACTTTCTTACAGATCTACCAGTGTAAGCCCCGGATTAGTTTTATGTATCTTGCACTCCCATATATACACACCTCTGCAGTTCATCTAGTTCATCTTTTTAAAAAAAAATCAAAATGGGAAGCATTTTTGTATCAAATTGTTCTCATAATCGAGAGACCACTCATTTCTACTTCTTAACAGAGACTGCTTTTCTGTAAACTAAAAAGAAGATATTGAGCTCTGGGTTTAAAGAAGCATATTGAAATGTCTGGCAAACAAACATTTAATTTCTATACATTTAATTTAAAAAAATTATATCACTTCATAGCACGAATCTCTCAATGTTGGTTTTCTACATTTAGATGTTGAGGGATGGTTTATGATTTCTACTCAAACTTTACAAAATGGCCCCTGTCTACTCAAGTGATATTTATCATCTTCCCAGTAGTATGTCATCCGGTAATTATGGCAACAGCAGTCTTCCGGTCTCATGGAGTTGATGGGGATGAGTCACTTTGCAGCCATGTTGAGCCTAAGGCAGCCTTTAGTTGCTCTCAAGCTGTGTATTTGAGCCAAGATATCACCATGTCACAGGACTTTTTACCTCATAGATTAAAATTTAACCCCACTTTATGTGACTCTTCTAGTTAATCAGTGGGGTTTAAGACAAGCAACGACTGACCACCATGCAGATATGGGACAACTCAATACATCACTTCCCTTTTCACTTCTGTGGAAGTTTGATTTCTTCCTTCCAATTTGTAAGCACATAATTTGCCTTTCAGGATGGCACTTTTGTTTAGCTGGTTGTTTGTAGTGTGCTTCTACACACTTCTACTACCATAGGCTTATGGTACAGTGAAGAAGCAATTTGAATCTTTTAAAAATAAATAAAACTGAAAAGGGGGGGTTGGGGGGGGACATGCAACTTTGAGATGAAGTGATTATTAAAAATCAGTTCTGTACATGTCTTACTGCCATGATTTTGGGTTTGCAGGGGCAAACCCTGTGTTTTTTAAGCACAACAGGGCCAGCTCACCCACTAGGCCAACTAGGCAATTGCCTAGGGCACCAGCAGGGCAGGGGCACCAAATTCAGCCTCCCCCCTCCTTGCCCCCTAAGCAAATGCCAATTTGCCTCCTCTCTGTTTTAATGCCCGGAACCACGGTAAAGCAATGCATTCCGGGGCTCTTGAAAGGCCTCTCCCCCACCCCCTGTTAATCAGCTGATCAGCGGGTAAAACCATGCCGGAGGCTAGTGGCTCCTATGCCACCTCTCTGGTGTGCTCACGATCAGCATGGGGAAGGACGAGCAAGGCAGCAGCTCCCTTGTCCTTCACGCTGCTGCTGTCCCTGCGCTGATCGTGAGCACGCCAAAGGGGCGGCATAGGAGCTGTCAGCCTCCGGTGCAATTCTACCTGCCGATCAAGAGGCCTTTCAAGAGCCCCAGAACATGGCACTTTATCATGGTTCTGGCCATTAAAATAGAGAGGGAGGGAGGAGGAGGCAGCGCTGCGGGGGGGGGGCAGTGAATGCGGTGCGGTGCCGCCAGAGGTCGGGGCAGTGGGGGGGCACTATGCCCCATAGAGCCAGCCCTGACAACAGACATCTTTGCCTGTTCCTTTTGGTGTGTGTGGAGATGTGTAGTTTGGGACCCTCATTAACATTTATGAAGGGAAAGAGAACAAGTTAACTTTGACCCTTTCTAAATCTGCACACAAGAGAAAACCTTAGAACTAATCACTAGCTGCTCCAAACTTTAGGTGGGAAATGAACAGATATGGTAGAAGTCACCTCCACAAATCCAGTGCAACTCCAACTTTCAACCACCTGATAGTTGGCGAGGGGAGGAAGGATTCTATTGAACTTGTTGCCTTTTTTTAAAGGTCTGCCTCACAGTGTAATGTACTGAGCTACTCTCTGGGAGGCCCCTTTGAAATCTCCCTGTGGTGTAGCAAAAACTAATCAATTTCTTTTTCACTGTTTTGATTTTCCCCTTTTTCAGACTCTAAAAAAAGACACCAACATTTTTGCCAATGCAACTGTTGCAATTTGTAACTGTGGCACTGTGATAGTACAAGCCTGTACATCAGTGATTTTTCACTCCCCTCTCCCTCCTTCACTGCATGACTGTTAATTGAAGCAGTCCTCTCTGCTTAGTGAAGCACAGTCTGGACATTTCTTGGTGCCAAAGTCAGGAATGGTATATAGGCTATTTATTTTAATTGCCTCACCTTTTGAGAAAGGTGTTTCACTTGTGTGTATGGATTTTTCTTGGGAGTCTAGGTTGGCTGAGCTTTGTGTTTGTGTTTTCGTCGCCACCCATGTTCATAAATTAGATTGGGGCTCCTTCAGTTTTAACTGCCCTTTTAGTCAGTCGGCAGAAATGTGTGGCTCTCAAAATTAAATTCTAAAATTAACTCTGGAATATGCGTAGCTTTGTTTTAACTGTTGAGTCTCTCAGTAGGCAGGAAATACCTGAGGGCAGTTAAACTGTTGACCAAAAAAAAAGATCATTCCATGTGCCATGAATGGTATGCAGTGCACTGAAGGAAATCACTTCAGAGTTTGCTTTGGGATGTGTTCACGCTATATGTGTGGAAAATCCAGTGAGCTGACGAGAGTATTGCTAATCTTCTGCAGATGTGCCAAAGGACCAGCGTCTCCAGGCAATCAAGGCAGCCATTATGCTTCTCCCAGATGAGAACAGGGAGGTTCTACAAATTCTCCTTTATTTCTTGAGTGATGTCACGGCTGCCGTGAAGGAAAACCAGATGACGCCAACAAACCTTGCTGTCTGCTTAGCACCTTCTCTTTTCCACTTGAACACCCTCAAGAGGGAAAATTCTTCCCCAAGGCAAGTCTCCAGGTAGCTTAGGCCTGTGTTCCAACCTGACGGCCCTGTTGGTAGTTGCTAAAACTTCCAAACTGAAAGTGAATGTATCAAACAAAGTACTGAGGGTATAAAGCATCTCTAGTATATCAAAACTTGGGGCACTGCTAAATGCCAAAAGTACAATTGAGCTGGCAGCGCATTGGACTTCTGTGGAAACAGTTTTAGAAGGGTGTTTACTCTGGCTATTAGTGGACCCGTGGTGCAGAGTGGTAAAGCAGCGGTAGTGTGGTCTGAACTCTCTGGTCACAACCTGAGTTCGATTCTGGCGGAAGCTGGATTCAGGTAGCTGGCCCAAGGTTGACTCAGCCTTCCATCCTTCCGAGGTTGGTAAAATGAGTACCCAGCTTGCTGGGGGAAAAGTGTAAAAGACTGGGGAAGGCAATGGCAAACCACCCTGTAAAAAGTCTGCCGTGAAAACGTTGTGAAAAGAACGTCACCCCAGAGTCGGAAACGACTGGTGCTTGCACAGGGGACCTTTCCTTTCCTTTCCTTACTCTGGCTAGGTGTTCTGCTCTCCCATCCGTGGTTATTGAAGGTAAGTATAATAAAATCCCCTGCTCAGAAAGGTTATGCTCATGCCCCTTAGGGGAGGTTGAGTCTGTAGAACATATGTTCTTTAGCTGTCCTTTTTGTAGGGAGGTTTGTCTTAGAATTATTCCCCCATTACTTGAGATGATCCCTGGTCACATGAACACAAACACAGCAAGGTTTCACTGGTTTTTATCTGATAAAAATTCTAAGATCGCATGTAAAGTTGCTAAATTCTGTGCATTAATTCTTAAATTACAGGCATTGTATTTTAAAAGTTCTTAAATTCAAATCTCTATTATTATTGTGTGATTAAACCATATGTTGGTCTTAAAACTGGAATGAATGAATGAATGAATGAATGAATGTATATGATACTGAAATTCCGGCTTATGCATTCATATACACCAATTGACAACTCAGCACTTGCTTTTATACATTTGCCTCAGACTCCTCAAATGTTGAGTCAGCTGCCTGTGAACCGCATTGTGTTGGATTTAACCCTGAGCAATAGCAAAGTGCTAACAATCATTGCATTTGCTCCTTCAGACATGCAAGTCATCATTTGATTTTTCAGGCAACAGTACTGAATATGCATGTGCAAAACAAGCCATAATTCACCTAGACATATCATTCATTATAGATTAAAAATGAGATGGTTAAAAATGAATATCATGTTCAGAGGCGTACCAGACTTATCAGTTAAGCATGGTTCACAGTTTATACTATATATTCTCTTGTACTTTGATACATCCTTGCCCGTTTTCTTTTCATTAATTCGCCTTTGTTTATTATTAGGGTGATGCAGAGGAAACAGAGTCTAGGAAAACCTGATCAAAAAGATTTAAATGAGAATTTGGCTGCAACACAGGGCCTGGGTCACATGATTGCAGAGTGTAAGAAACTCTTTCAGGTGAGACATTATATTCTTGAGTAGGGCAGAAGTCCCCAGCTTTGTTAAACCTATGGGCACTTTTGGAATTTTAAAAACAGATAGTAGGCACAACCAGATATGGCTGCCATGGAAGGAGGCATGGCTGACTACAACATGGCTGTCTTATGAGCCAATCAAAAAATGTTGGGAGCTTCCAAACCAAGTATCCTCCTATGATGAAGGCAATGATATGATGCATGGGAAATGTCTCAAATGATGAACCTCCAACTGTTTTCTCCCTCTTGTACCTTCACCCACTTCCTAGATCCCTGAAGAAATGAGCAGATGTCGGAATTCTTACACAGAGCAAGATCTTAGGCCGCTGAGTTTGGAGGAACTAGGACGAAATAGCAACTCAGAACCTGCAGACTATCATTCTTACATCCAGGACTGTATGGATGATTTGCTGAAAGAGGTTAAGGACAAATTTAAAGGCTGGGTCAACTGTTCCACCTCAGAGCAAGCTGAGCTTGCTTGCAAGAAGGTATGTTAATGCGTTTTGTTGCTGTTAATGGCTTTTAAGATGCGATTTTATTATGCATGTTTTAACTTGTTAGCTGCTTCAACGGCTAGAAAGGCAGGGGGTATACATTTTGTAAAATAAAACTTCAGAGTGGCTACATGATTTTGGGACTTTTGCTTAATTTTTAAATGCATTCAACTCACAGACACAACACAGAGCTTTTGTTAAAATCATATTTCTGGGGCTAGATACCATACATGTGTTGGTGATGTGTTCTAATTTCAGCATGGTTAAAACCATTTGAGTGATAATACTGGTAGATGGAAGTGAAAAGAGCTATGAAATTAAGACCATTTCCCAAGTCTTTAAAAAATGCAGAGCCAGTTCACACCAAAGTTTGTGAGTGGATAAACATTGTCAGAAGCCTCTGGTTGAATGCAGAAGATTAACTGTTCTGACCATTTCTGCAAGCAGTCTGAGGCCATTCCAATATCCACTTGCCCCCTAAGAGTGCATTACTTTGCAACAATGAGGGGCAAGGATAGGAAGAGGCAGCGAGAGAGATTTGGGTCAAAATCAGTATCAGTTGCAGTCACCCAGGGACTTCTCTGTATGATGAGGCTCAGTTCACTGGTTCCTGGTTTTTTGAAAGTAAAAATCTGCTCTTTTTCACTGACAGTAAGAGACTCAAGTCTATGGGTCATTCAAGAATAAATGCCTTGATCATAGGATCCCTTGAATGCTATTCACAGGCTACACACACAACACACACACAGATATATATATCTTCTGCCATGAAGAAATATGTTTATAATATGTATCTGCCAAGGCTTGACATATTCATTTTATGCCCACTGAATAGAAAACCGGGGTGACCATGAGAGATGTAACAAGACTATGAGAGCTATAACAAGTTCCTTTAAAGCACTGATGATTTTGGAATAATCATCTCATTTACACAAGAATCCAAGTGCCTGTTGATTCTGCGTCCTAACTTGCAATTTCAACTACCTAATTCTCTGGGGCCCTGTTACTGTGATCTATGAATTATGAACCCCAGTAATCTTGCTTATCTCTTGGAATGGTCAGAAATGAAACTCCAGCTAGATCTTTGCTTTTGACCTTGAATGTACTCTTTTGATCTTTAAGGAAAACAGGGATAACATTAAAAGGATGGCTGTAAGAAGATAGTTAAATATGTAAGTGTAACTCTGATTTCCATGTTTTCCAGGTGTGTGAGGGTCCACCTCTCCGCTTGTGGAAGTCTACCATTGAAATACCTGCACTTCCCGAAGAGGTCTTAAATCGTGTACTAAAAGAACAGCACCTTTGGGATGAGGATCTTTTAGATGCCAAAGTGATTGAGACTTTGGACAGCCAGACTGATGTATACCAGTATGTACAAAACAGCATGGCACCGCATCCAGCCAGAGACCATGTAGTCTTAAGGTAAATCCCTAGATTTCACCACCAGTAGGTTTGTGAAGGAGGGAGCTCACAACATGGTTATTGGAATGTGTCAAGACCTCCTGGTAGCCACAACGGTTACAACTGAAACCACATGAAACAACAACAACAATAATAATAATAATATCAGTAGAAAAATTGATTCATCATCTTCAGTTCTTTTTCTCAGACTTATTTGTTTTAAATAAGACTTGTGTTAAATAGGATTGTGCTTTTTTAAAAACAGGACATGGAGAACCAATTTATCGAAGGGAGCTTTCGCTGTTCTATGCTCCTCTGTGGAACACGATCGTGCTCCAGTCCTTGGCGTGAGAGTAAATGTGCTCTTGTCCAGGTATCTCATTGAACCATGCAGTTCAGGAAAATCCAAACTTACCTACATGTGTAGAATTGATTTAAGGTAAAGTTTGTAAACTCTACTCTCTCTATCTCTCTGTATTGTACAGTTGTACTCTGAATTGCAAGGTCGCCATGTGTTGGCATTGCTGTCCCATTCCATCCTGATTCCTAATTGTAAAATGAGAAATCATGATGTTTGTTTTAATTCAGAAGTGCAGAATTCTCAGTAGGTATTCCTGCTTGAAGTCTGCTTTTGCCCTGGACCAGCATTACATTTGACCAAAATCCATCTGTCTTGTTGGATTTTGGCTGCTCCTATTTGCATTGCCCTGTTTTCTTCTGTTTTACAGTTGCTCTGTTTTTGTGAGTGCATGCTGCGCTCACAAATGCGCTGCACTAGTGGTTCTGCAGTCTGTAACAAAGCAAAAATGTGACTCTTCGGTTAGGATTATTATTTTATGCTGTCTTTCCATCTGATCAGGGTCTCCAATGTAGCACACATAAAAACATTCAAACATTTCAACAATTAAAAACATTTAAAATTCTATACCAATTCAATAAAAATACAAGCAATCAATATGGAATCAGGGAGGAGGGCCAGTAATTGTTATTGGGGGGGATGCCAAATGAAACAAAAAAGTCACCTACTGGTGGAAAACTTTGAGAGAGGGAGACAGGCAAATTTCCCTGGGGAGGGAGTTCCCAAGTTTGGGTGCCATGACTGGGAAAGCCCCTTTCTCAGGTTGGCACTCATCTAGCCTTAGATGGCAAGGGCAAATGAAGCAGGGCCTCTGAGGATGATTAGAGTAAGCAGGTAGAGTAAGCAGGTAGGTTTATATGGGAGAAGGCAGTCCTTCAGGTATGTTGATCCTAAGCTCCACAGTGCCATAAAGGCCTAAAGACCTTGAATTGAGCCCAGAAGCAAACTGGTCCCTATGACTTCTGTATCTACTGCAGTTTCCAGACAGTCCTCAAGGCCAGTCTCATGTAGAACACATTGCAATAATCTAATTTAGATGTTTACCAGGGCATACACCACAGTGGCAAGACCTTTCCTGCCCGGGAAGAGCCAAAGTTGGTGAAAGGCATCCCTGACCACTGTTGTCACCTGGGAGGGAATTGAAAATAAATCAGCCAGTATCATAGTGCCCCTGTATAAATTGATGGTGTGGACTCATTTGGAATACTGTGTACAATTCTAATCACTGCACCTCAAAAATTATTATAGCATTGGAAAAAGTCCAGAAAAGGGCAACTAGAATGATTAAAGGGTTGGAATACTTTCCCTATGAAGAAATGTTAAAACACTTGGGGCTCTTTAGCTTGGAGAAACATTGACTGAGGGGTGACATGCTAGAGGTTTACAAGATTATGCATGGGATAGAGAAGGTAGAGAAATAATTATTTTTCTCCCTTTCTCACAATACAAGAACTCGTAGACACTCAATGAAATTGCTGAGTAGTCAGGTTAGAGCAGATAAAAGGAAGTATTTCTTCACCCAAAGGGTGATTAACACATGGAATTCACTGCTACAGAAGGTGGTGGCAGTTACAAGCATACACCTTCAAGAGGGGATTGGATAAACACATGGAGCAGAGGTCCATCAGTGGCTATTAGACAGTTCCAGCATTTGTTGGAACTGTCTGCCTGGGGCTCTGTATTCTTGATGCTTGAGGGGGGCACAGTGGGGGGGGGGTTCTAGTGTCCTGATCCCACTGATAGACCTCCTAATGGCCCCTGGTTTTTTTGGCCACTGTGTGACACAGTGTTGGACTGGATGGGCCATTGGCCTGATCCAACATGGCTTCTCTTATGTTCTTTTGTCCAGGCTGCTTAACTGCCCCTTTAAGAGGAGTACAACACCATCCAAAACAAGGAGATAGCCCATTTCCTGAGTCAGACTTTTCCCTACCTGTAGCACCTCTGTTGTATTGGAATTAAAAGTTTCAGTATGTAAGCCCTCATCCATTCCAAAACTGCCTCCAGGCAAATGTCCACAGTTTCCACTGCTTTTCTGGGATCTGCTGGTGGTGTGAGATAGAACTGAGTGTCATTTGCATATTGGGGAAACCTCAGCTCAAATCTCTGGATGACCTCCCTCAGCAGTTCTATACAGATGTTGAAAAGTATTGGGGGCAAGGTGGAACCATGGGGAACGCCAAAGGGCAGAGCAGCAGTCTCCAAGCACTACAATCTACCCTCAAGGTAGGACCGGGACCACTACAGAACAGTGCCTCCCAGTCCAAGTCCCAAAAGTCTATTCAGAAGGATACTATGACTAATGAAATCGATAGCCACTCAGAATTACAGGAGAATTAGCAGAGTTGCAAAAAAAAAAAAATTATCTCCTGGCACGTCATCTCCCCCCCCCTCCCAACTTCTCCAGCTGAATATTTATTTTAGAAATGTCTATCTCATTTGTATTTTTTCCTCCAACCAGATGAATTGCTTCATGTGCACATTTTCTTTTGTTACAACAGGGGGCATAAGCCTGACTGGTATGCAAAGGCTTTTGGACACTTATGTGCAGCTGAAGTTGTGAAGATCAGAGATTCTTTCAGCAAGCAGAACGCTGAGAGTAAGGAAGCAAAATCCAGGTGACTACTGAAGCGGACCAACTCTGCATTCAACCCATTGCCACCAATGTGCATAGATATGCCCAGGAGCTGGTGATTGTCTGCTGCGGAATGGGTCACAGCATAGCCTGCGAAGTTCTCACAAACCACGAGTATCTGGAATTGGTCTGCTATTTCACTCAAAAGGCTGTGGCAATAACCATGCATTTTAAAGCTGCTGCTTCCTGTCAGTGTTAGGTCTATTGTGTAGGCCTTGACTGGAATATACTGGACATTACAAAAAGGAATTTTTTAAAATATATTATTCTATGTGTAAATTGCTTCTGAGAAGCAAAATTCAAAGAAATATATTCTGGAATACAGTGAAAAAAGTGATTTTAATGTTACGTATCTAGCTGTGTGCTGTTTGTTTGAGGGACTGTTGCATCCACTGGATTTGTTGGTACTCTTCAGTGTGTTCTCACTAAAGTAAGTGAAGAAAGGTTTGCACAGAGACAAAAGGCATTGAATGGCTTTCTGGATTTTGGACAGAGTCTTGGATACAGGAGTAGTGGAGGCACAGTGTCGGGTCCACTCAAAGGCAATGAGAAAAAATCTTAATGTTGTGAGGAAAGAGTTCAGCCTGAATTTTTTTTGTCTGCTCAGTAGACTGTCGCAAGCTAGTCTTGTGTGACCTGCATATGTAACCAAGGAAGGCAGAACATGATGCCCAATGCAGAATTTATTGGAGAGATGGGAAATATCCTGTGTACTTCAATATGTCTCTTTCAAGGGTAGTGATTCTATATCTTCTCCTATTTGAAAGAAGTGTTCTCCACATCACTGACACAGAGGCAAGTATGTCATTCCCCCTGGAGTGTATGTTTAACAGTTCTGATTAGTGATTCTATTAAATGCGTTTGCCTCAGTTATACTTTAAATATCTAGGGATCCATCTTAAAAACAACATGTGAAGTGGCACTTGGAGTTCTAGCTCTCCAACAGCATATTGGGAAGAGATGCTAGTAGAAACACATTCACTGTTTTTAATTCACTTCCCATCTTCCCAATACATATAATCCCATCATTTTATCCACAAGCTCCTGCTAACATACAGGCCGGACTCTTAACAGACATCGTTTGTATAGATCTCATAGGAATACACAGACAGCTTGCAACGTGAAGGTAGAGCTGACTTTGCTTTCAGCAGCTTACCAAAAAAAAAAGACAGCACTGGAAAAAATAGCATAACTGGAACATAAAACGTTCTAAAGTAATCCAGTGTAATGGATACTGTGTTAAGAGTTTGAAGGTATTCATATCATCTGCTCTCATATAACCGTATTAACCTCATTTAGCCAAATGCTTTTTGTGCGAGGGGGGGGAACTTCCCAGATCCTCAGAAATGTTGAAGGTTGGATAAGGAAAAGTATTGTTGCTATTAGATTATCTGGGCAAATTGAAGGACTGCAGGTTAGGCTAATCGGGAGGTTCAGCAGAGGGGGTATTTCTTTGCCCAGGTTAGTGGCTTTTCGAAGAGGAAAGCCCAGACCTTTTAACTCTGCTATAACCTTGTGTGTTAGGATGGCAGGAGCAAGTGATGCATCTAGGCAGGGGCCTGCAGAATTAATGTGCTGCTCATTCACATTTCCGAAAACTGTACATTCACTGTTTCAGGTGTTGTCAGCAAAATATTTTTTTTTATGGAGTCACATTGTCAAATGATATGTTACATGTCATAGGGGAATCTTAAGCATTTCTTTTTTTAAAAAATGGGAGTTTACTGCAGGAAGGTAAAAACAGGGTACCAGGAAGGGCAGAAGGCGGGGATCTTCACCAGTGTTTCAGACAGCATAGGATTATGCTTCAGGTGCACCTCCATTACTGTTGGGTATGAGGTAGCAATAACAAATGCAGTTCAAATATACTGCTGTTCAGTGATCCAGTGCTGAAATACGTAAGGTCAGATCCAGACTAAATTTTCATATTCATTTGTGGCTTAGAAGAAAAACACTCCCCCCCCCTCCAAAAAACAAACCCACAAACAGCATAAAACAACCCAATGAGAAGTGCCATACAGGTCCAGAGCTACAGGGGCGCCAGGCCACTCCATTCAACCCCCCTCCCTTCCATCTGTATGGCCCCTCAATTGCAGGGCCACCAATCTACTCCCTTTGCTCACTGCCACTTTGAATAAGTACAGCATTGCTCGAGAGGGAGACGGGCGCCATTTTCTTTTTCGCATTTACATTCTTTTGTAAGTTACCCCCGTGCAACTTGGGCACCTTCCCGATACGGTTCGTTATCTCAGCAGTAAGCAGTGAAGTCCTGCTCATAGCTCTTGGAAGTCAGATGTCATTTTGAGCCCTGCAGCCCCACCCACCCCCCTCCAATTTTCTGGCTATGGACCTGGTGCCCTAACACCACAATTACCGAATCAGGGAACAATGTGAGCAGTAAGTTATCTAAAGCAATGTATACTATAAACTATACAGAAGGTGGGTTACAAGGTATATGACGACGCAGTAAAAACAGGTTATAATCATGAATTGCACCTTATTCCATTATAATAATGGTGCCCTCCTGGGCAGAATGGACCTTTCCTGCTTCACTCCATTTCACTGCAGCCTACAGATCTCCCGAAAATGCTGTTCCTGGGAGATTGGGCCCCCTGAGGAATGTCATGGGGAAAGGCTACAGCTGAAAGGAGAGAAACTGGTGTAAATGGCCAATTTAGTCTGGATCCAACCCATAATCTCTTAGAGCAGGCCTTTGGCTCTTTGCTGTGAATCTCGCCCCACTTGCAGTGGTGTCTTGTGTAAGGTTTGAGCTTTGGTGTAGAGATGCAGTATTAGTACAGAGATGCACTGAACTAGTGTGAATACGGTGTGAATGAAAAATGTAAAGTGGAAGTTCGATGGCTGGGTGGTTGTTGTTGTTGCTGTTGTTTTAAAGCAAAGGCTTTAAAAAGTTACCTGTGCTTCTTGTTGCTCTATCCCTGGCAGCCCTCCTTTTAAACCTCTCCTCTCCATGTTCTACAACCGGGGACAACTGCCAAGGTATGCATTGTGCCAGAGATGGTGTGAAAAGCTGGACTGTTCATTCCATCTTCCTCACCCGCATTAGAGAAAAGGCCCACGCAGCTTAGAAGTTGCCTTGTCACTCAGGCCCGTCACTGGTTTCCCCATCTCAGGGCAGCAGCGTGGCTGGAAGCAGCCCTTGGTTACCGTTGTCAGTATTATTGGCTTTTTAAATATTTTTGTGATGAAGAATTGCGATGCTACCCACAGGCTGTATTATATTTGTCATAACTGCCCATGCCTGCCTCATTATCCCACACAATTTTGTCTTGTTTTGACCCATGACCCTGATTGTTCTTTGCACATTTTACAGTACACAGGCCCACTGGCAAAAGTAGATCCAGACTTTCTGCGGGAGAAGAGATGCAATATAGCCAAGTTGTGGAGGGGGGGGTGGTGCTCCCCGGCATTTGATTCTTTCCAGGGGATAAGCTGATGGGAACAATGTTTTTCCTGCAAGTTGTGAAAAACATCGTAGGGCTGTTAGTGCAAGCTCTAATGAGGTACTAACTCCACTTGTACAACACTGAAGATCAGGTGTGGACTGGTTCCAGCTCTTTCAGATATAGTATAAGAATCTCCTTGGGGCGGGGGGCGGGGAGAGAAGCTGTGTTACATCATACATTTGTATCCCCACCCTTAGTGGTTGTGAAACTTAGGGCCAAGTGTATACATTCAAATGTTTAATGAATTGGGTCCTGGTTCCCCACAGCCAAACAGCAGCTACAGGGAATGCCTTTTTTTAAAAAAAGGAAAGCCCAAAAAGGCTCAGAACACTACTGTAGAGGGGGGAAGGGCCTTCCCTCTCCAGCTGTTTTCACTCATGGAAATAGCACAAGGGGGTTATGTCCTCATTTTTACTTCTTATGCCCATCAGAAACAAGGAAACAACTCTGTCCAGTGCTGTTTCCGCAGGAGAAAAGGGGGGGGGGTTGAGGGGGAGGCAAGAGCCCTTCCTTCTCAGCCTATTTAGACTTTGTTTTTAAAAAGCCATTCCTCACAGCTACTGTGGGGCTACAGGGAACCTAGGTTGGGACCCAGATACAACTCTTTAAAAAACCTGACTGTGTAGCTTGGCCCTTACTGCCAGACGCGTGTGTTTAGGATCATAACATTAATGTTCCTCGTGAATAGGGCAACCTTGTGCTTTCCTTGTATACTTTCCTAAATGTTTAAATGTGTAAAAACGTATGTTGTACATACCATTCTGTTGTAAACGTGTACACTTGCTCACAATTTATTGTCCAATATAGATAAAGCATGAACATAATTATTTAAATATACTTGTATTTATACCTCAGATATTCTTTTTGGGGAGGGGAGGATTTTGTACCTCAAGTTGTCTACCCTTCCTCCCCCCTCATGTAAATAAGTTCTACACGAGTAAGGTCTAAGTAAAAGAAGGAAAGGTTTATATCTTGCTGTTATATGTCTGTACAGTATATAATCAATAAATGCACTATTAAATGTTGATATGTGTGAGACAATTGAATAGCACTTACTCATATGGCCAGTCTTCTGCAAGAGTTATAAAAATGAGTTCAAAGCCAATTATTTGGATCTGGTTCTCCCTGCAGGCAAACAAACAACCACTCCCATGTACTGATGCTGCAGCTTCAGTGATGTGCTTTTTCAGTAGTGGCCCTTTGCTTAGGGAATGCCCTTCCCCTTGAGGCTCGCCTGGCACCATCATTGCTCTCTTTTAGGCACTAAGCCATAGTTTCTGTTCATCCAGGCTTTTAATTAAGGGATTGATCTTTTAATACTATTTTAGTCTGGAAACTTTTTTTTTTTAAGCTTCCAGTGATTTGTATGGTCTGTTTTTTATGTTGGGCTGGATATTTAATGCTGGATTTTAATTTGTATCTTTCAATGTTTTGATTTTATTATTTTGTAAGCCACACTATAAGAAAGAGCCCCATGGCGCAGAGTGGTAAAGCTGCTGTACTGCAGGCCTAAGCTCTGCTCACGACCTGAGTTCGATCCCAGTGGAAGCTGGTTCAGGTAGCCGGCTCCAGGTTGACTCAACCTTCCATCCTTCCGAGGTTGGTAAAATGAGTACCCAGTTTGCTGGGGGGAAGTGTAGATGACTGGGGAAGGCAATGGCAAACAACCCCATAAAATATCTGCTGTGAAAATGTCGTGAAAGCAACGTCACCCGAGTCAGAAACGACTGGTGCTTGCACAGGGGACTACCTTTACTTTAAGCCACACTGGGCAGGTTCCTGGAGAGGTATCATGTAATTTTTCTAAATAAATGGCCAAAGTGCTGGAAACAAAATACAAGAAAGAAGTTTGTGTGCCGGATACAAAAAGGGAGCGAAAGAAATGAAGCCAGAAGCACACAGAGCAAGCCAAGCCCAGTGGCACCACCACTATCTCAGGGATTGTCCTTAGAATTGGCTGATGACTGGACAAGAGGCAGAAGCCATGCTGGCTGCCTGTTGCATACCAAATCTGTTTCAAGGACCTGGTATTAACCTTCAAAGCCCAAATGGCCTGGGACCTACCTATCTGCAGGACCACCTTGCCCCACATGTTCCCCACAGAGCACTGAGATCAAACTCAAAAATCTTCTGGCTGTCCCTGGGCTAATGGAGGCTAGGTTCAACTCCACCAGAGCAAGAGCCTTCTCGGTTGTGGCCCCAGTACTTTGGAACACTCCAGAAGCCATCAGGGCCCTGTGGGATTTATTGCAGTTCTACAGGGCCTGCAAGACTGAACTGTTTCATATGGTATATAACATCTAATGGGAAGGGGCTGCCACCACATCTGGAGCCATCGCACTTTGATTACTAACTGCCTAGGATCTGCGCGTGAGAAAGAAAATATTACATGACCCACCTGAAGTAGCACCATTGTCATTTATCTTAATATTGTTTTTGTTTACTAACTATTTTATGCTGTTAGCCACCTTGAGTCTGTACAGAATGGGCAGGATATAAATGTAACGTAAATAAATAAATAAATAAATGCCTGCGCCCTTCTCCCATGCTGCAGGCCCCAGCACCTCAGGGGCTAAGGTGGAGATCAGGCCCTGGGTGCCAAACACAATGGCCAGTGGTGCTGTTGTCAGTATGAGTCCTGGGGGTTGCCTATCATTTTTTTCAGTGGCAGAATGGAACTTTCCTGCACTCCCTTTCCACTAATCTCTATGAAAATGTTGCTTCTGATAGATGGGGGACCGTAACATGAAGAAGGCCTGCAGCAGGAAGAGGGATTCAGTGGAAGTTGCCAGTTTTATCTGGCTCCAACCCAAAGCCTTTTGCAGATAGTGCTGGTATTTTAGACCTACCCTTTCTCCTTTGATCATGCCCATGCAGCTCAGTCCCACTGCACTTCTAAAGGAAAAAGGCCATGTAAACGTTATGCTGAGGTCATCAGCTGATGAGCAAGCCTCCAAAGTATTCCAGTTTAACTGGATTGTGCATTATTGTGCAGATGTCAGTTTATCAAATGCAACAGCGATTTGTCAAAACAAAAGACACGACTGCATCCCAAATTGGCCCATCTATTACTACAAAGGATTGTTTTTTAAGAAAAGAAGTTTTCATAGAGAGGAGGAAATGGTATTGCCTGTCCAGGAAATGTGCAAGTTCCTTCCAAACAAAAGGACAAAAGACCAGAACTGGCAATAAATCGGTGAAAGTTTAATGCTTGCATCGCAAAGGAAGGAAGCCAAAAATAGAACAGTGGGCTTCATGTGTCGCTCTGAATAGGGCAAAAGCTTATGGAAAGTCAGCTGCGAAATTTCAAAAGAAAGCGGTCAATTGAAATAACACTTGTGTCTCTGGACGGGAGGGGAAAAAAGGAGATTCTACTTTCTTCTCAGGGGGAAGCGTTTCTGAATTGCTGCATCAATAATTAAGTCGCTGCTGCTGTGCGGCGCAGCCTGTGTGGCTCTTTGCAGCTCTCCTCCAGCTGTGCCTCCAAAGAAATGTCAACGCTCCCCACCCTTTCAATGGGACAGCTCTTTCCCAAAGAGGAAACTCAGGAAAGAAGATCAAGGGATGAAGTTGCCAGGTGTCCTGGATGGACAACATTCTAAAGCTAATTGCAAGGCTGGTGGAGTGGGGGTTTCTTATTCATACTCCCTTTAAGATCATGACCTGCATGTGTTCTTTGTCCTCTCTCTGTCTCATATACATAGAGAATACAAAAACCAGTTTAAAAACCGAACTGGACTGTTTTGCTACTGCAGACACGATAAGCTCTCTGGAATTCTCATAGATGCAGAGAGAGACGGGTCGTTATTTTGTTTATTACAATAATTCAACAATACCAGAGGGCAAAATGTATACTTCCCAGCATGCATTGATGAAACTGCAAAATGAAAACACCAGCTCTCCTTGTTGCTTGAGAGACTGGCGGGATAGGGAGGATCACATTATCCCGGAACTCAATGTGATTTGAATACTAGGCCAGTGTGTAGTTGGATGAGCTGAAAGGAAGATTGTGTAATACCAAAGAAGTACCCATTGTTTTCTGTATGCAGAAGTCAACATCCCCCTCCCCTCCCTCCCCCCAAAAGACATTGCAGGCTGGAAGAAACCACCATCCTTCCCCAGTTTTCCTGCAGGACAATGAACTCTTCAGCCTACTCATGAGGTGATAACTTCCAGATGATTTCAAGGCACTGAGTCGATTGAAAAGTATGTTGAAGACTCAGGGGCATTTTGAAACCAACCTTCCTGTTTGGGATAAAGCTAGTTTGGGGAAGAGGCGTACTGTGGATTAATGTTTTGTAAATGCCTGTGAAATCGCCCCTCTTTTCTTGTCCATTCACTCCTCTCACTAGCTAATGTTTCCAGAGTGCCTGGCAACGGCGTCCTACACATTCGCCATGACAAATCTGCCTGCGCGGGCAGAGTAACATTTCTCTGTTACATACCAGCATGTAATCTCATGGTTTATGACAATATGCCAGCACAAGAGTAGGCACACCTCCCTCAAAGCAACTTTTTCCTGGCACAGCAACCCTGCCTTTGGAGCTATTTTGTGTGTGTGCGTGTCTGTTTTTGTGAGTCAGGATGTGGGTATGCCCCTAGCATGCCCAATCCCACATTACATAATACATGCATCAATCTATATATATGAAATTGTGGAATTCCCAGACCTTTGAAAATGTTCAGGTAACTTCAGTAGAATATAAAGGTGTGTAAAAGGACGGGGGGGGGGGGCGGGGGATACACATTTCATTTTTCCACTACTGTTCCTCTACATATTATTACCTTCCCTTTTTGAAAAATTTCCTTTCCCTTGGTTTTAATAGATGTAAGTTTCCTGCTGTAACATTTTTGTTTCCTGTCTAATTCAGGTGACATTTTCAGGGACATCACCTACCTCCCATTTGATCCTGCCTGCCAGATTCCAGGCAAATGGGAAGAAAATGTCCCAAACTAGAAACATTTCTCATGTACACAGACAGGTACTAATTGGTATGTGACTGAATCCTCTCCCTCTCTTTTGTGAGATCCTCATGCATAAGGAGCTACATTTGAACAAAATGAGAGTGTTCAAGAAGGGGTGGGGAGAATCTTGACTTGGTTGATTCCAGCTGTCAGCAGGACCCCGTGGCATCATTGAGGAATTTCCCAAACTAACTGCCAACATTGTGCTTCCTGGCTGTCATATTGTACATTGTCTCATCAGCAACCTATTGCTTTCTTTCCTAACAATCTGCTGCCACAGTTCCTGAATATTCTATTGATTACAGAATCTAGATAATGTGGCCCCCTCAGACTGTTATTCCTCCTAAAGAATCTACCTTGAGAGGGGCATAATCTGGGCAGATTGCTGCAAACCCCCCCCCCCCCATCTGATTTTAAAATGGCTACATTATACAAAGTTCAAGAAAACGAGAGCCTGCTTTTCTAGTCATACAGAATTCAGCAGGCACAATGTAACAACCACCTTGGTAGAACTGAACACATCTGGCTTGGGTCTGTGTCCTGGCTGCAAGACCTTCTGCAACCGCTTGCCTTTGCTGCCTTGTGGAGAGAAGGATATTGACATCAGGATAGCAGTCTGGGTCTTCAAGGTGCTAAAATTTTGGAATCCATTTGGCTGCAGTCTTAGAACTCACCTTCCATGTTTGCCTGTGGCCAGGTTACATCCTGTCAAACATTCCCAACTATGCCCGGTATGTTACTTTAGAACTACTCCAAAGTGTGGAATGTAAGGAAGGAGGAAAGAATCCTTGACAAGCCTACATTGTGCCAATGTCCTCTTCTGACGTCTTGTTTAACAAACAAAAGCGCCACCTTCACCTTTGTGAAAAAGACCCATGCCTTTGGAGCAAATGAACGGAGGAGGCAGGCTCTTGGGCGGTTAAGAAGTCGAAGACAAGGGAAGCTGTGTTTGTTTTTCCTAGCAACCTTTTTCTTACCTTTTGTTTTAAGGCACCCTGCGTTTTGAAATGCCTCCCTTGAGGAAGAGTATTGCTTTTTTTAAAAAAACTCCAACCTTACCATACAGCAGTCATTTATTGCTAAAGAAAAAATACCTTTAGGATATTCAATGAATGGCTGTTGGTTGAGGTACCTTACTTGTATTCTGACAAATGCTTTGGAAACAGCTTTGGACACATGACACCTACCTTTTGGAAGGGGTTTTAGAACCAGGACCAAAAGTATTCTATAGTATATTCAGGCATATGCTGCTACCTGCATTGTGCTGAGCATTCACCTGAATTAGGATGCGCTTGCTTTGGCCAAAATGTTCGCTCTCTGCTCCATGCCTTAACAGGAAGAGGAGTCTTGCCTCGTCTCTGCCATAGGCAAAGAGTTGCTCTTTACTGCTTGGAAAATGTATTAAGTTAATCTCTGCCAAAGCAAGGAAGGGGAATGCACAACCCTGAGGAGGAAGGATTAGGTACAACATCTATGCACATGTTCTTGCTTGTGCTGCATTTCAACTTGGCTACTCAGTGGCTACCTTGCCATGTCCTGTAAAGATGCCACTGTGGTGGCAGCTTGCCACCAGATTGCTAATACCATCAGGAGGAAACTAAGAGACATACTGATAAGCAGCTATGGCTATTTAAGCGCTGCTATCTCTCGTCTAAAGAGCCCCTGTGGTGCAGAGTGTTAAAGCTGCAGTACTGCAGTCCTAAGCTTAACTCACGACCTGAGTTCGATCCCAGCAGAAGCTGGGTTCAGGTAGCCGGCTCATGGCTGACTCAGCCTTCCATTCTTCTGAGGTCAGTAAAATGAGTCCCCAGCTTGCTGGGGGGAAAGACTGGGGAAGGCAATGACAAACCACTCCATAAAAAGTCTGCCGCGAAAACGTGAAAGCAATGTCACCCCAGAGTCGGAAATGACTGGTGCTTGCACAGGGGACTGCCTTTACCTTTTTTTAATCTCTAGTCTGATGCATACTTGTGCCTAGTGAAAGCCCTGGTGTGGGCAAGCAACTCTAGTTTTTTAAATAAAGAAACCCACTTCCCAAAATGCATAGTTTGGGTGCCCTCTAGTGGAAAACAATAGAAGTTTCCCACTTTCTCTGCCATTGTTATGATTATTTATAAAGGGAGAGTTGATTCTCTGGGACAGATGATAGAGGCTGAGGCAGATGCATGCTTGGTTCTCCCTATTTTCTTTTTAATTTTTTTTTTAAAAAAAATCTTAAACCACCAGAGTGAATACCAGCAGGGGGATTTAGATCAGGAAGCTGGCACAGATTTGAAGGCTTAATCCCCACTGCTTTGATCATGCTAGACTCCTGAATAGCCCAGCTTAGCCCAAGCTTGTCAGAGCTTGGAAATGAAGCAGGGTTAGTCGCAGTCATTACTTTGATGGGATATCACCAGGGAAGACTGAGGTTGCTATATACTTCTGATCATCTCCTGCCTTGAACACCCCATTTTGGGACTTGACGGCAGATGCTTCTTCATCCTCATCATACTCTGAGAGCCCTGCCCCCACTCCATCCAGTAACTAATTCAAGGTAAAGCCAGAAACTTTTTGTTCACAAAATTCTAGCACTTCTGCTGCAGTTCCTACAGGTATGTGCAGGTTATCTTTTGTCCCCAGAATTACTTTTTTGTAACACTGGGCCATGTTATATAGGTGATATACTACTTTTATTTTATTTACTTCAGTTATACCCCTTTTCCCCCAAGGTGGACACAAAGAGACTTATATCATTCTGTTTTGCTCTCAGCCAAGGTACCCAGGGCTGGAATACTCATGCAGAACTATTTAAATTTGCAATATTTACATCTCCCAACACTCCTACCATTAAAAGCAGCTTAATTAAATTGTATTTCTGTAAAATACTCTAGATGTAGCCATCCTTGAAGACAACACAGATGCTTTAGTTAGCTTGAAATGTTGTGGCGGGGACTTTTTATTTAGTAGGGCAACCAACCCTTCCGCTTGGGGTTCACAAAACAGAGTAATGGCAGGCTTTGGGTTCCAGAATCTACTATCTACAGTGGCTAATACTCTCTGAGCTCCTGGGGGGATGAAAAATATATCCTTTTGTGCACAAGGTAGGCAGACAGCGGGAAATGGAATGCAGGATGCAGAGAGCTGACACTTAGCACATGATGTTGCTTTTGGTTCGGTGTGTGCTCACCATACACCCAGCCTCCCACCAAGACTTGAAAGTTCACCTAGCTAGTAACTGTCACAACTGCCCTCTTAATGTATGTCATTTTGCCACCAGGAATTTAATTCCAAACACTTCATTGGACTATGTGGCCCTGAGGATGAGACTCTTATCATTCAATATCATAGGACTCCAGGATAATACAAAACAAAATAAAACTTTATTTGTATAGTAAGCGTATTGGGTTTCAAAATGTTTGTAGCTTAATCCTTCAGTGAATAATAACTACAGACTGAGGTGTCACTCTTTCACTTCACACATTCCTCACTCTCAAATCTTCCTCTTTCTTCTTAACTCTCGGATAGCTTCTGCCTCTTGCACTCCTATAATACTCTGACAATATTAGGTTTTGGCTTTCTCTGTAGCTCCTAATATGTCCCCTAAAGTATTCTGCTTTTCTTTCCTAGAGTCTTAATGCCTTTCACAACACTAGTATGGGATACTAATCAGAAGACTGCTTCTCGGACTCTGTAGACTGCTAACTGACCACAACTGACAGTTGAACTGCTGACTGACTTCTGTCTCTCCACACACGCCTCCCAAGCTCTGCCCACTCTCTCAGTCACCAACCAATCACCTCACTCACTCATTCCCTCTTCCCCCCCTTTCTCTACTGCAACTTACCAATAATTTAAGGAACACACATATATAAGTTCAAATGTTTACAGTGACTTTTTTTCATTTGTTTAGCTGTACTTCAGAACTGTCCCATATTTATTCTGTGAGTTGTGCCGTTCAGCTGCTTAGTTTAAGAAGTGTTGCACAAATTCCTCACTCACGGCCAAGGCTGCTTGACCAAAGCTGCTGTAAACCCCAGGCGGCACTGGGAATAGGGGCAATTGATAAGAGTGAAGCTGGGGGGGCATGGCAGGCTACCAGAGGGGAAATTCCATTGCCTTGTCTGATGAGGGCTAGAGGGAGCAAAGAGGCACCTTTCTACTGTATCATTCTATCAGGGCTGCAGGAACATGAGAAGGGCTCTCTAGGAGGGACTGGAGAGAAACCATCAAAAACCTCCGTATGTCCTTTGCAACCTGGGCCCAAATCTCTGAAAGACGGTTTCTGACTTCACAAATCCATGTGCTAATGACGTATCTCTCGCTAGCTGCTTCCGTTTGAACTACAGAGTAGAGAGGCATTGCTGTTCCTTAGCTCCCTGGCAAGACTTTTTGTAGAATACCTCAACTCTGCTTGACAGCGTGACAGACAGGAGACTGTCCTGCCCTTGAAGGAAAAACAGTCACTCAGCTGTTTCATCCCTGAGCCTACAAGCAGCGCTGCTCCAGCATTAGGTTGCCTTTCAGAAGGGGAACAGAATACTGGAGGGAAACAGAGCAGGGGAGAAAGTAGTGGGAACTCCGGTCTGGCTCGGAAAAAGAGTAGACAGAGTGAAGGATAGGTCTGCACAGTAGCATGGTGGAGTGGTTTGGCTCTACCTCTGAGAGATAATAGTAGAAGAAAGAAGAGATTGGATTTATACCCCACCCTTCACTACTCAAAGGAGTCTCAGAGCGACTTACAATCTCCTTTCCCTTTCTCTTCCCACAACAGGCACCCTGTGAGGAAGGGGGGGGGCCTGGGAGAGCTCTTTTGAGAACTGCTCTTGAGAGAACAGCTATTTGAAGAACTCTGACTGACCCAAGGCAACACCAGCAGCTGCATGTGGAGGAGTGGGGAATCAAACCCGGTTCTCCAGATTAGAGTCTGCAGTTTCAACCACTACATCAAACTGGCTCTCAATTGTTAGTACCCAATTGTTAGACCATCTCTAGTAGTGAGCAGACCTTGTACCATTTAGTGGTGGACTCTTTGGCATTATACCCCACAGGAGTTTCACCGCTCCCCAAACTCCATCCACACACATACCCCAAATCTCCAGGTATTTCCCACCTCAGAGTTGGCAGCCCTGCATCTGGGAAGGGAACCTTTGGATGCCATGGGACGAAAGACAAGGTAGAAATGTGATTAATAAATTCAAGTGGTAGAGATTTTACTAAGCAGAATCTGTACTCTGTATTTTTCCTACAGACCAACAATTACTTCATGAGTCCAGAAGAGGGCCACCTAACACCAAATGTCCACTTGCATCAACAAACTGAGGCCGCCTCCTTCACTGCTCAAGGTCCCCCATAGTTTTGCACTTTTGCTGCATTCATCAGATTAACAAAAACAGACTAAAATAGGTCACCTAACAGATTTTACGTAGAAAAAGTAGATACTTGTATCACTCTAAAGTATAACCCGCATATAGCTCCTCCCCCATATAGGGAATCTCATTGCATTATATAATTATCCTCAGTACAAAATCCGAGTTCAGTGGCACCTTTAAGGCCAACAAAGTTTTATTCAAGTGATGAGCTTTTGTGTCCTCAATCAGCAGTATGGTTGTAGTCAAGATAACAGGACCATCTGGATCTCATCCTCAGTGCACTTCTTTAAAAGTAAGCCCCAGTCAATTCAACGAGGCTACTTATGAGTAACCAGATTCGTAATTCACAGGTCTTCTACTTTCTATAGACATATAGGTGGGTTATGAAAATCTATAATGCATGCCATGCCTCCCTAACGGTCCCTTTTGAAGACTGTACCTATGCTTTCTCTGACCTTTTTTATCATTTGCCCTGACCTGGATAGCCCAGCCTAGCCTGATCTCATCTAATCTCGGAAACTAAGCAGAGCTGGCCGCAGCTAAAATTTGGATGGGAGACCCACAAGGAATAGCAGTGTCATGATGATGCAGAGGCAGGCAATGGCAAACCACCTCTGAAGGTCTCCTGCCTTAAAACTCCAGTGTCACGAGAAATCAGCTGAGACTTGATGACACTTTCCACCTCCCTCCATATTTGTCATTTGAGAAAACAGGCTCTTTGCCCTGCTACTCATGTCAGCTATTTGGTTTGCCCACACATGACAGTCCCCAGCAATTACCTGGATTTACCAGCTCTATCCACCAGCATCATCCCTAAAGACCTCCCAACTTTATCTCCTCCATGAATGTCATCCATACATCAGGGATAGGGTAATTGCAAAGTCAGATTTTAGCCCTGGGATCCAGATGTGCCATGTTTTCAAGCACGGGTTTTACAGTTTTCCGCCACCTGTAAACCAGCATTGATAGCAAGTTCTCTGATCGGACAATAAAACAGAAACTTCCCCAGACATTGGCTTTTATAATATGTAGCATAAATAATCTTTATTAATGTACCTTGGAATAGTCCCCAAACCCCCCTCAAACATTTAAAGCTCACTAAAGTTTAACATTTCAACTTCAGTATAGATAAAGTCAACCATTATACTATTATGCTTGGGTACACTCTTGGAAACTTACAACACTGTGTAGCTGCCAGTTGGAATACAAAGCAAATGAAAATGAGTTAGCTCTGAAGGCTGACCACATTCATTGACGTTCACACTTGTGCTATACTACAGGCTACATAAATATGACACTGGATCCCACAAACGTGTGTCACTCCAGCCTACATCAGTGCAGACTCTGATCTAACGTCCGTTAGGTTTCCTGCCCAACGGAGTCAAGGCAGCTCAGAACCCTTCCCTGTAAACAAAACCAAGTCTCAAACTGGTCATTCGCATTGCTCATCTCGCAGCCAGATTAGCAAAACGGGCACATGAAAAACAACAAACGGCGACACGTAGTACAAAGAATACACACAGTTGGATCTTCCACAAGCTCATTTGTGCTGTCAAGGTAATCGCCCTCTTTGGGGCAGAGGGAACGCAAGACTTAGACAATTGCATGTTGAAGGAAGCCAGGAACATTTCCCCATGTCACAGAAATATTTTCATCCACTGTCCCATAAGATGCAACAGAGCTTGTGAAAGACTGGCATTTGCAATGCACGACAACAACAACAACACATTTGTTCATCTGATGATGTTCGTATTGCAAGTGGCACTTCAAGGCTCACCAATATCAGCAGATTGTAATCAACGCTGACAGATCGTTGTTAAGTCAAGATGTGTTTGGTAATGTTGCCCACTGTCTTCAATACAGTGTGCTGGTGGTGACAGCCTTCAAAGGCCGTGTCACTGTAGATTCTTCTATCCCATTATTCCAGTCTGTTTCCAGTCATTAATGTACTCTAATGTACATTCAGTCATTAATGTACTTTAAAGAGCAGGTCACTGAGAGGTAAGAGGAGATGGAGAATCTCTTCCAAACCCTATTTTTTTTAAAAAAAAACTTTTAGAAACAGGTCTGTTCATTTATACCAGCAGAGCAGAGTCCATCTAAAAGTATGGAAGACATGCTCTGGAGAACTATGCAACTCAGTCAATAGTATTGCAATATTTACCCGAACCGATCTTCCCACACATATTGCAAGTCCTAACACAAACTTCCTTATTGGCTTATCTCCTGTTTAGACAGACATACATAGGCAAGTATTTTGATGACAATCATTACTTGCCATGAATTGCTTTTACAATTATTTAGGTTCTGCTACAACAATTGGTATCTAATAAACATCTGAGTGCCAACAACAGGCAAAATTGCTGCACAAAATGCGGAAGTATTATAATCCCTAATCAGAGGGTGGGGAATAAGATGGAACTCGATAACAGAGAAGAATGGATTAAATGCTGCTATAAATACAGTGAAGCTATGACAGTCCTGGAAAATATTTAGAGAAGTAGCTCATTTCAGCAAAGCAGCTGACAAGAGGAGATTGTACCAGGACTAGGCAGGGAAGGGGCAGGACTTTGTGCCTTTAACAATTGCACGGCAGAAGGAAAGCTGTCCAAAGCCTCCTTATTTCTTTAATAGATAAACCTTTACCAGCTGAATTCCTGCTTGTCACACAATTGTTTGAGGCACAGCTGCCACAACCCCCAAAACTGACAACTCTAATAAAGAAGAACTTGGCAAAAATCAGAGAAAGAGAAGATGAAACAGATGAGAATATGAAGCACATACTTACTCACACACATCCCTGGGACTTGAGTCCTGGAGTCTAATGTGCTTTTTCTTTAGAACACCAACATCTAACATGGCTAGACCTACTGCAGAAAGCTTAACAGAGACCATAAAGCGTCATTTAAGCTTAAAAGGCTAGCAGCTGTATCAAGGATTCAATTAGTGTTACTCATCAGTTATAACTGGGGTTGCCACAAATGTGACAAAAACATATTGGATAGGATTTCACTAAACCAGCCCACTAACAGCTGCTGTTTCCAGAAGAAACTGCTGAATGGTTCTACAGGACCCAACCCCACTGTACATACCTGACCACTAGCAGAAGAAGAGTAGGTTTTTACACCCCCCTTTTCTCTTCCCTAAGAAGTCTCAATGTAGCTTACAAATTGCCTTCCCTTCCTCTTCCCACAGTAGGCACCTTGTGAGGCAGGTGGGGCTGAGAGAATTCTGAGAGCACATGGAGAAGTGAAGAGTCAGATCCAGGTCTCCAGTTTAGAGTCCTCTGCTCTTAACCAATATATCATGCTGGCTCTCACTAGGACTGCAGCCTAAGAGAAAGACCCCAGAATCCTTCCAACAGTATTGATTTTCTTGTTTTGAAATAACAGCTAGTTATTTATTTCAGCTTTCAGAAAGGGGCTCATTGCTTCTCTTTATTTTTAAAGAAGTATTTTTATTGCCACTGTCACCTGTGTTATAAAATGGACTAATATCTGCCATCTCTATGAGATATCATGATGTGAGATGGCCAGGCGGGACAATATGTGGCGATATGGTAAAGTTTTCTGAGTTGTTGAGTTGTCTGTTTATAAAATGTTTTTATTGTATTTTATTGTTTTATCATATATTGTACTCCGCCCTGAGCCCTACGGAGAATGGGCGGAATAGAATATACTAAAGTAAATTAAAATAAACGTTCTGGGTGGGTTTTTTTAAAAAAAATCTAAATTAAATTTTAATTTGAGAATAAATTTGAAACTTTTAAAAATTAATTCACAGTTCATCCAGTGTACCTGGGATCTGTTCATCTGCAAACAGAGCTGTCCACTGACCAAAACGATGCAGAAGATGACAGGGAAAGCTTGTCACAGCCCAGAGAGAATGGATTCAATTTCTGAATATCGAGCTATTATGAAAGGCATAGAAGCTGGCATTCCAGTCTTGAATATCTATTCAGCCAGGATGATGAACCTGATCTAACTTGGCCCACTTCAAAATTATGATCATAACAATTTGAGAAGGTACTGTGAAAGCTTTCTGGCTGCTTGCATTGTGTAGCCACATCCTGTGCATGAATACTTGGAAGTTAAGTCCCATTGAATTCCATGAGGCTCACTAGGTCCACATGGGATTTTCCCTGAGCCTAATGGGAACTTTTAGACAAGGAAGGACCATGGCTCAGTGGTAAGAGCATCTGCTTGGCATGCAGAACGTCCCAGGTTCAATCCTAGCACCTCCAGTTAAAAAAATCAGGTAGCAGGTGAAACACCTCTACCTGAGACCCTGGAGAGCCACTGCTACTCAGAGTAGGCAGCCTTGACCTTGACTGGCCAATGGTTTGATTTAGTATAAGGCAACTTCATGTGACAACCCCATGCTCATTCTGAGCATGACTCTTCAGCCTCCTGGAGCCTTTCCCTTTGATTCAGCTCAAAGGAGTATTTCCTCTGCTCCAGTCCAAAGAAGCGACTGCAGGATGGCTTTAGGGGAAGTGTCCTTCTCAACGCTGTATCCGCACCCCACACATGGCAGGGGGAGTGCAGCTAAGCTCCATTCTTCTCCCACTCCCTTTTAGCCAATTAATAGGCTCTCCCCCTCCCCTTTTCTTTCTCCAGCTAAACCAAAGTGTGCCTTTAAACCACAGCTCAGTTGAGGAGAGGTTTTGCTGGGCCAGTGAAGGCCCTAGAGCAATCTCCAGAGCATCTCTGCTTGCAGACACTATGGAGGGAAAAGGGGAGGGGCCCAAGTGAGGTAAGGTGGTGGCACACGGTCTCTGCACCTATACCAGCCCATGCTGGTATACAACAGAAGCATTGGGAGGCCTGTGTTTGGAAGTAATGCAAGCAAGCAAAGGTTTGCAGCCTTAAGCCATGCCTGACACTGATACTGATTAGTACAGGGCCAGCTTCCTTGGTTGAAATGCACATCTTTCTCTTTTTTTTAAAGTGGCAGAATTTTGGCTTAGGTGGAGACATGAGAATTTCTGTTCCTCTCAATCTACTCTCTAAAGATGCTAATGCCCATATTCAAGAATGGACTCTGGTTCTGCCCCAGAAGGCACTGCAGTCCAGCTCTGCCTGCCTCTCATGAACACCCTATAACCAGCCAAACCGTACCCTCCAGATTGTTTATATTCCTCAAGAACCGAGTGTGCCAGCGCCAACCGTAAAGTGTTATAGATTAAGGACAGGCCAGCCGGTGCTATCCAAATGACACTTGATCTGTCCCACAGTTGTGTATAGTCCATGATGCTGTTAGCGGGAAGGGTCTGCATATTGTTGCTGGTATGACATTCTTCAACACTTAGCAACAAAAGGATATAAAATGTGTTAATTTTAGATGCTGGGGTTGCTTTCCTGATGGCCAGTTGGGCCCTCCCTTTAGGCATCCAGGAGATGTCTTTATTATTGATAGAGATGTGTACATGGTTTGACATGTGCTTTGAGCAATTGGTTATCTTGGCATTTAGCTGAATAAAATAGAACAAAGTGAAAGCATTTGTCTTATCTCTTACCCCTTGGGCTGGTGTCTCATCAATCCATATCCGGCCAGAGACTAGGATGATTTTTTTTTTTGGGGGGGGGGGGAGAATCAAATTTTAAAGAGCGGTTTTTAAAAGATGTTGGGATATTTGTTTTGTGGATGCTGTTCATAACTGCTTGATACCTGCAATTGCTTTTGATTTTCAGTTAGGTTCTCTGCTCCCCATTCCCCCTCTGATGGCTGCTGTGCTGGGGAAGCCCAGGGTTGTGCAGGCCTCATCTACTGGGACAGCGAAACACTTTCCAAGCAAAGCCATTTTTCAAAGCCAGGGCCCTGAGTTGCAACGTGTGTGCAAGCTCAGCAAAGAAAGGACTTATGCCGGTTGGTTGCCTGTGGGCTCAGGACTGACATTTGATATTTTAGCGCCTTGCCCCTTATCTCAAAAAAAGTTTTACCTGTAAAATTAAAGTTTATAAATATAAAAAAACACAGATTTCCTAAAGGTGCTATTAAATTCTGATGGATGTACATAAAAACTGTTGTTTCAGCCCCAGTGTCAAGCATCTCATTTCACAGTGCACAACTTGTACAGATGCACATGAAGCGAGTGACAGACAAACACTCTAAAATTCCACCGGGGGCAGAATCTGAAGCTCTTGGGGGTGTTCCCCCCCCCTCCCCAGTAGTTACACTTGCAGTGGCACATCTGTTTTCTCAACAATGATGCACCAGTTTCCATGATCGTAGCTTGAGTTTAGTACGTGAACCTCAGGCACACTTTCTTCCAGCAGAGAGCACAGCTCCCCTTCCCGAAAAACATGGTAATAGCGCATAAAGGCTTTTGTATCCAGTCCATGAGCAGTCTGATCTTCCACAGCTACAGCAGCATCTACAATAGAGTCACTAGAGCCAGTAGATGAGGTTCTTTTAAAAGGTCTGCCTGAAAGAGAATGACCGTTGCCTTGATAGACATAGCCGTTGTTTATGTTTTCTACAGGATTACTAAGAAACAAGGTTTCTCCATTCTTATTTTGAGCTAATGCAGGTGGCTCCCCATTGAAGTCCCGCAGAGACCTTGAGGCGGCCAGCCATTCAATTTTTTTGCAAGCCACGTGCTTCCTAAACACTTCCTCGTAGTCATCTAACCTTTGCCCTTTCAGCAAAGCTCCTTGACAACCTAGATCTAAACTGCAGTGCCGTGATGGCTGGACGGACACAGCACTGTTCGTCCACCCAGCAGCATTCTTCAGAGGCTCCAACTTCCCATTTGGCTTCCGCAAGGCCGACTCATCTAAAGATCTGGAGGAGAACCATGCCCGGAAGGATCGCCCCAGGACGCTGTAAAATCGGTTTTCTTCCTCGTCAGACATTTTCACACAGCAGGCTTCACCCAAGCAGCCCACAGTCCTGTGAGGATGCTTTTGGTCGAGGGCTAGAGGGTAGCTGTATTCGGAGTCCATCAGCTGCTGTGAGTGCAGAGTTTGTGATTTTACAGAATGCACAAGATGGCTCCCGAGCCTGGCCTTACTGGGTTCGGAAAGGAGCTGGGAGCACAAGGCTCTGTTCCAGGGAACAAACACATCTTGCTTCTCAAAGCGCCGCGTCTTTTGCTCCATGGCCCAGACGTAAATCATCATCTGGCCCCCGGGGACCAGCACCCTGGCCATCTCCTTGATTGCTTTGATTCGTCTTTGTTTCGTGGAGAAATGGTGAATCACTGGAAATGAAGCAAAAAAAGGGGGGTGGCATTTGTGTTCAGCAATCAGCAGGCTCTGAACAATACAAAACAGAACAAATGTAAGTTACCATTAAAACTCCGCCCTGGCGAAATCTCAGTTCTGCAATCAATATAAATTGCTATTTTACACCATTTATTCCAGTTTTTTAGTCAAATGGGGGCAGTGGAGCTCAGTAGCTCTGGCATCTAACCACAGGAAAGATTGTTCAGACATGCCTCCTCTGAGAGTTTGGCAGAAAATTGCCCACAAGTTCACAAACATCTTCGCAGCTGTGCATCCCAGAAATGTGCCTCATAAAAAGGGAAGGGGAGCCAAGACCCCAGGAAGCTGGACTCTCTACCCACCCACTACATCCTGTATTTTTTCTGTACTCATGCAGAAGAACACAATCCTGTGTGACATTTTAGCGCAAGGTGGGGAAAATAAGTCATTTCAGTGTTTTCTGTTCATTATGACACACAGTATTAAGGCAAATGCAGACATTCAGGAGTAAGTAACAGCTCCTTTGTTGTTGATCCTCCAGTCAGGAGCTGGAAACAACATTTGCCCAGCTTTGCTTTTCCAGATGATGCGTTTAGCTGGAGTCTCAACCCTGGACTCTCTGCAGACTTTGCCTCAGAACTGGTCAGTTTCAACTCAACTGCAAAAAAAACAGGTCCTTCTTAGCAAGCAGAAAATGCTGGCGCATACACACATGCACCCAACTTGCTTGGCCACTGCCAGAAGAAGAAAAGTTGACTAAATAGGCTGTGAGTCTGATCCAGCAGGGCTCTTCTTATGAGAAATGCAGATGACTCATTCCTTTAAAAATTGGGCAGAGACTGGGAGCTTGGCCAGCCCCTAGCTGAAATCCTACCCCATCCAATTTTGTACTTAACTTCTCATGTTGGCCAACAAATTCCAGTTAAAAAATGTATGGATTTACTAAAGTAGGCTGCAATCTTTAACCAATCAATTAGTTAGACTGTTCCCTGAAGCTTAAATTGGCCACATTTAATACACATTTTTAAAAATTGGTATGTAATAGATAAACAAATGTCAAATTTTATATGTTTCTATATCTACATATATTGGGTTGGATCCTATGACTCCCTTCCACTGAGCTAAATCCTATGACTTTCTGTTGGAGAAAAGCTTTATATGATAGAGAAGTCTCTTTGCTGAAGGAATGCTTGGTAGAAGGCAGAAGAAGAGAAGATATTAAATTTATACCCACCCTTCACACTGAGTCTCAGAGCAGCTTACAATTTCCTTTCCCTTCCTCTACCCACTACAGACATTCTGTAAGGTAGGTGGGGCTGAGAGAGCTCTGAGAGAATTGTGACTGATCCAAAGTCACCCAGCTGGCTGCATATGGAGGAGTGGGGAATTAAATGCAGTTCTCTCAGATTAGAGTCTGAACTCTTAACCACTACACCAAACTGACTCCAACTTGGCAGAAAGGAGCCACAGGATCCAGCCCTATATGTCACTTTTAAAAGCTGCACTGTTCCTATTCTTATTCTGCTGGAATGTGGAATAGACAATATGATCTATCTGGCCTGTTTATGTACCCAAGAGCTAATTCCTGCTCTCCCACCCTCAGACTGAGCCTCGGGCTCTCTCTTTAATGCTAACCTGAAGAAGAAAAATTTATTTAATATCCCTCTGCTTGCTAAGACTGCTGCAGGTTAAAAAAAATCTTTGCACAGCTGTTGACAAGACCAGTTATCATCTCTGCTCTTTCAGCACAAAACTAGCAGGCATCAACGTGAAGCTGAGCACTGTACACTGAAAGAAGTTTTCAGTACATATTGATTGCGTTTTTCATAGTTATCAGAAAACACAGTGGACGTGTGTTTTTGTCAGCTTTGCAGACTGCTTTAACTTCCTTACCTCCGACAGAGATGATTGCGTTGAAGCACTGGCCCCGAAAAGGAAGATTAAGGTTGTCACAGATCATCACTTCGTGACCGGTATTTCTTGCAATCTCCACCAAAGGGCCACAGTAATCGCATCCCAGATTATACACGTGGCTGTTCACACCAAGATACTTCCCAGTCCCACATCCTTTGAGGATGAAAAACAAAAACTGTTAGGCAAAGAGTTTCCATCCTATATACAAGGGAAAAATCTCCAACTACACAATTCCACCATGGATCAATCATCTGTGTAGCTCTTCACAAGAAGAAAACTATTGCTTCTTAATAACCAACAATACAGAAATACAACAATACAACACTACAACCAAAAATAAAGATCAACCTTAAATAGTGGCCAGAAGTCAAAGCTGACCCTTCATTCCGATCTTCAATCCACTCCACACATATTTTCAAAGAACATCCAGTGTCAGATAATCTATGACTGGAGAAGGCCAGTCATAGATCTGGAGGACTCTTGTCAAGACGCTCTCTGGCTGGGCCCTCCAGGAGCAGCCATGACACATGCAGCAAGAGAAGACCAGGAAATGGCATCTTCTTCTGCCTTTTGCAGAAGAAATGAGCAGCCTGACTGTTTCCTAGCCAGGTCCATATCTAGGAATTTTTTTCTGGAGGGGACGCCAGGGGATGCTAATCTAATCATCAAAGCATAAACAAGAGGAGAGGGTATGGCGTGTCTGGCAGGTTTTGGGAGGGGGCGCTGCCCTCAAGGCCCCCACCTAGTTAGAGCCCTGCCTTCTTCCTCTGGTTGGCTGCTGCTCCACCTCTTAGCAGTCAGTACTGCTCATTTGAGCAGGTGAGTGAACAGGCAAGTGACCACTTCCGCAGTCCTCAATCTGGCAGAGGAGTGAGGGAAAATGGAAGAGCCAGTGACTCCCCCTGTGGAAGAGTCAGTGACTCTCCCTGTGCATGCCGAAGACAGAGGGGGTAGTGCACCACACCCAGAGAGGCAGAATGAGAAAGCAGGCCGTGTTGATCTACTAGCCCATATATGCAACTTTACACTAAATACAATCATTGAACCAGAATAGCAGAGCTTAGCAAATGGGTTCTAGAGGAAAACAAGGAAACCACAGGCCAGTCAGCCTAACATCTGTCCCAAGCAAATTAGCAGAAATTGTAATCAAGGATAGAATTGTTAGGCACACAGAGGAACAAACCCTGCCGAGAGAAAATCAGCATGGCTTCTGCAAAGGGAAGTTCTGCCTCACCAACCTTTGGGGGTTCTTTCAAAAAGTGAACAAGCATGTTGATAATGATGACCCAGCAGACATGGACTTTCAAAAGGTTTTTTAACAAGGTACCTCACCAAAGACTCCTGAGTAAACCAGTTAGCAGGTTTTCTTATGGATTAAAAATTGGTTAAATGACAGGAAACAAAGAGTAGAAGCAAATGAACAGTTCTTACAATGCATGGAAGATAGAACAGGGCCCCAGAAAAAATAACATTGGGGCCAGTACTATTTAATTTATTAATAAATGACCTATGGCCAGGGATGTGTAGTGTAGTGTCCAAGTTTGCACATAACAGAAAATTATTCAGGATGGTGAAAACCAAGAACTGTGAAGAGCTCCAGAAGGCTCTCCACAAATTGGGCAAGTGGACGACAATGCAGCGGATGATGTTTAGTGCTGGAACAAAAAATCCAAATGAGTGCAGGAAAAAAAATGGGAAAAATCCAAAAGAAGAGAGCAACCAAGATGATTTGGGAGGCTGGAGCGCTTTTCTTAGGAGGAAAAGCTGTAGAGTCCGGGGCTTTTCATTTTAGAAAAGAGACTAATACCAATAGTCAGCTTTTATTGGCATATATCAAGTAACGGAAAAGAGATAACTAAGGGAGGACATGATAGACTGAAGTTTATAAAATTCTGCATTGCAGTGGAGAGAGCTGACAAAGATAACTTTTTCTCCCTCTCCCAAGATAGTATCCAATGAAACAGAAGGGCAGTAAATTCAGGACAGACATAAGGAAGTACTTTTTACATGGAGAGTGATTAAAGTATGGAATCTGCTGCCAGAAGATGCACTGATGGCCACAGGCACAGAAAGCTTTAAAAGAGTATCAGACAAATTGCATGGAGGCTAGGTCTATCAGCGGCTATGAGCCATGATGACTTAAGAGAACCTCCACATTCAGAGGCAGTAAACCTCTGAATAACAATGCCAGGAGGCAACATCGGGAAAGGGCTCAGCCTCTATGCCCTGATGTTGGCCCTCCTCTAGAGGAACTGGTTGGCCACTGTGTGAGATAGGATGCTGGACTAGGTGGATCACTGGTCTGATCCAGTAGGATTCTTCTTATATGCTGATGGACACTTCCAACGCCTGGGGCCTCACCACTGACCCATCCTTGATTCCAGCTACACACTTAGGCTCAGCTCCTTGCCTACAGCAGCTCTGGGGGTTAATCCTTCTAAGGCTCACCTATGCATATAACATTCCCAGCCAATCAGATTTTCAGAGCTTCTCAGATAGGAAGATCAAAATGGGTTTTAACGTGGGGCCCTAATCAGCTTCTCGCCATGAGCCACAACTAAGATACACACATCGGAAGATGCATCTATTGTGCTTTCACACACACTAAATAACGCACTTTCAATGCACTTTGCAACTGGATTTTCCTGTGTGAAATGGCAAAATCCACTCACAAAAAGGCCACTGGTGGATTGAAACTGCAGGTGTGAAAGCACCCTTAGTCAGTCCTGTGGGGCCTGGATAAGTACTATGAATGCAGATACACCTCTGCAAATACATTTGTACATGTTAGGAAAGCTGCTTCTGCATACAGGTCTCCCTTGCTGGATGGCAGCATGCCTTTATATTTATTAAAGGTGCGCACCTGTTAAGTGTGAAGAGCAATTACATTTTCTGACTCACTCCCTGCGGGAACTGTTTCAAAGTACTGCCTGGAAGTGAGCCATTTCAATAAATAAAAAAACACTGACAAACATTTCTTTTTTTCCCAGTGAGGCTTTGGAAAGCACGCCACAGTTAGAGCCAAGGGACAGAGAATAACATTTACAGAAGTGAGATGCAGGGGAGCTGCTAGGTTATCATTGCATTAGTAGCCATTCTGTTGAAAAGCCTGGAATTACTTTCGGGAACAGAAATGTGTCTTGATGGTCTGCTAAAGGGAGCATTATCTGCAAAGCCATGCCACAAGAGCTATGGGAGGGCAAGACAGCCCATGGAAATAGGAAGAGAGTAACATTTCCAAAGCAACACCCTGCACTAGTCTTCAAATAGCACTCTAGAAATCAAATGCCACAGTGCAGCAGAGAGGTATGTGCATACAGCACAGCATTTAGAGCAGGGGTGCCTGCAGGCCAAACCAGCCCACCCAGGGCTTCAATCAGGCCCGCAGGGCTCTCTTCTAACCCCTGTCCTCAGCCGAGGCTACCAACGTTCCTAGCTCCTTCCGCCTTCTCTTTCCGGAGACTAAAGCAGAAACGAAGCTGCAAAGAAAATGCGGAATGGATTTCCCACTCAGGCCTATGGGCAGAGCACACCAGAATGGGAAATCCACTCCACGTTTTCCTTTCAACTTTGTTTCAATAGAAAGGTTTAACTTCTCATCTTCCCTATGGCCAGCTGAAGCTTTCTGGAGTTGTGTCCTTGCAAATCAAGCATTGATGCTCTGAGTCAGTTTTGTCTCTTCTCAAATGGAGAGAGAACTAGTGCCTAGTGAGTACTCTGACGTGGGAACCTACAACCAAAGGGGAATATTACACTGGAGAGCCATGGCTAATCTGAGCAGACCGGGCCCGGGGGGGGGGGAGCTTGCAATGCCTTGCCATGTCATGTTTTCCCAGGCTAAGAGCATTTCATTTTTTTTTAGTTTTCTGTTGTGATCCTTGTGTTTTTCCTTGATGTTTTATTTTTACAATTGCAGTGTGAAATCCCACTATTCCCCTACATTTCCATTTTAAACAAAAAATTGCAAGAGTTTTAAGCAGGTTTGTATTTTAAGTTTAAAAAATAATATCTTTAATTGTGTTTGCCTGTGTCCTTTATATATATCTCCTCTCTCTGGCATTACATTTTAGGACATGGATGGCTCAGCCCCACAAAGTCCCATTTATGTCAGATCCAGCCCTCCTAACAAATGAGTTGGACACCCCTGATTTAGAGCGTTTAGGCATTCAAAGCTAGTCATAACATATTACTCTCAGCAAAAGGACAAGTCTTGTGGCACTTTGCAGACGAACAAATTTGTTGTAGCATAAGCTTTCGTTAAGCCAAAAGCCCCATTTCATCTGATGGAGCAGCCTGTGCTCCATGACAGCCTACGCCTCAATAGGTGTGTTCATCTTCAGGGTTCAAAGAGCAGGTACCAGACGTCAGGGATAAAATGGGGAGCAACGTTGCTTTCATGCTTTGATTTGTTAGCTTGCCCCAAAGGCATCTGGAAGGGCACTGCTGACAACAGTGCTGAACTGGGTGAATCTTTGGTCCGACCCAGAATGGCTCTTATTACACTAAAAAAAAAAAAATCCAAGTGCTGAAAATCAAATATGGATAAGATATTACCCTACAACTGCTCCAGCTGCAGGTATTCTGATGCGCATGCTGAACTAACCCATTTACACAAACAGAAAAGAACAACTCACTTAAGCAAAGGCGTGCATAACATGATTGAGAAGCTCAGACCCTTTGGACTCTTGTCTGCACAGCCTGCCTAACATTTGGGGGACTGGGTTGGAGCTAATGGGGTTAGATCCTACCAGGTTTTCTGCAGGCGGAAGAGGGGCCACTTCCACCCCGTGAGAAGGTTATGTGTCACAACTGTGGTACCCATGTGGACCAAAACCATGTGGGAAGGGGGTTGCAGTGTGCAGAAGAATTCAGCAAAACTGAGCAGAAAAAGCTGGTAGGATCCAATCCTCTGTATTTTAGGAGGATTTACCATCAACTGCATAACCTAATTGCAGGAAGGGTAGGCTAGAAATCAAATTCAATTAATTAATAATAACCTTGGCCATGCGATGCAGTGTGTAGGAAAATCAAAATTTTCAACACAACCTTGCTTCTGTACAGAATGTGATACAGAAGCCTGTTCTTAGCATCTCATCCTCTGCAAACAGTCACACCTTACCTATGTCAGCAATGAGGCTGCCTGGCGGCTGTTCGAGTAGAAACTGTCGAACGCGAGGCCATGCTTTGCTCTGCAGGTCACTGAAGTAGGCAGCTGTGCTTTCATAGACACTGTGCACGTGTTTCTTTTCTAGCTGGGAAGCCTCTTGTTCCATCCTGAAAAAAGCAGGCCAAACATGCCTTCAAGCAGCAAGGTCACGTTACTTGAGATAATTTGTAGAAACACAACACACAAAGCCTCATACACCACACCGTCCAATTCCACCCCGCCCCAAGCCTCTACCAACAAGAGCCAATGTGGAGGACAACAGCTCTCTTAAAAATCTACAAGGGGCGTGAGCCCCCCAACATTTTCAAGCAAAACCCCCACCATTTCTATTTAAAGAAACACCTTCTTCCTTTCATGCTGAATGTTGGTCACTGAGGCACAAATCTCCTGCTTTTTTTTTGTGTTATTCCCCCTCTTTTTGTAGTCTCTCAATGACTCTAATAATTGGTTCTCCCTTTTCAATACAAGGTCTAACTGTATGTTATGCTCTTCCCCCAGCTCTTCTCCCCCGCACTCCTAGAAAAGCCCAAAAGTCACAGAACACCTGCTACTTTTATTCAGGCAGTAAGAGGAGGCGACAATTGTTTACAGATCACCTCCTAGGAAACAAGCAGGCCACAAAGGAATGCAGGAGTGCCACAGCACTTGGGAATGACATAGCCACACTTGAAACCATAAATCACATTTCTTAAACGTTCAAAGATTCTCCACAGTCTATGAATGCCTGGAAACATTAAAAACAAACTCAAGAATCTTCTATTTCCACAGCTATCGTTGCAGTCCATTAAACTGACAAAAGTAATGGCAATAATCATTCTCTAAGGCTTGGTCTTCAAACGGGGATCTTTCAAATGCAGCAGTAATCCAGTTGGCTTAAGTATTGTAACAGCCACAGAGCGATGAACATGGTATTTTAAAGTGCTTATTATCTGGTAGATAGCCTTGCATTACTATAGGTGAGTGGGAGGGATGATCTGTCTGTTACAAACTTCTCTCAGTATCAGGGCTTTTTTGTAGATAAAGCCCAGCAGGAACTCATTTGCATATTAGGCCATACCCCCCTAACATCAAGCCAGCCGGAACTGTGTTCCTGTGCATTCCTGCTTAAAAAAAAGCCCTGTATAGCACCATGATGTTTTAAGGTTTTAACTGATGTACTTGTTTTTGATGCCATTTTGGATTGTTAGCCACCCTGAGTCCACTTGCAGAAAGGGTGGGATATAAATTTGACATGATAAATAATAAATAAAATAAATAAATTTCTCTACAATTCCATTGATTTTATTCTATTGAACTCAAGGGAAGCCACTGAGAAATGACTTGACTACCATGTATGTACATGGTCCAACTCTTCAATTTGGCTTTCATATCTTATGAGTCTAACACTGAAGTGCAATGAACGCCCTTCCCTCAAAGAACAGTCTTGCAGAAAGATTTTATTTTAAATTTCTCCCCCATCCTCTAGTATTCAAACAATGGCTGCACTACAGCTTAAACTGATTTTACTTTCTTAACAGTCTTGTGACAGTAGTTTAACTGTTCCTTGTTCTCTGCTTTCTTTTCTGTTTTAAATTTCTGGCATTGCTATCTTAGCTTTAACATTTAACGTAAAGCATAACTCACTTTAGTTTTTTGGCCAAGTTGGCCTCATGAAACGCTGTGAAAATAAACCTTCTTAAGTGGTTTCTAGATGGCCACCAAAGTGTTCTTCCCTCTCCTTTGGAAACTTCTCTTTCCACTGCTACACGTCCAGAACAAAAACGGAAAGACTGCAGCTGCTCACACTAAGTGCAAACCACTTTACTGAGCAGCCAGCTTATGCCAACTATGCTATTAAATTAGAGGCTTCAAACAATGCCCAAAGTTGCTACAACCTGCTCCAATTGTATAAATCATGCTTTCTTAAAGTGGGGCATCTGACCTCCTGGACAGCTGCATAAATATTGCTGGAAGAGTCAGGAAGTCTCACCAGGGTCTGGCTGGCTAGAGGTGAGCTTCAGGGAAACTCATTATGAGATTAATGGAGGATGTGATACAAAAGGGCTTGAGAAGAACCCAAACTACTCTATCCTATCTATTTTCCCCATTCCATCATGTTTCTGAGATACCTGCTTTTGAGCACCAAGAACTCCAGCTTCCCCATCTTGGCTTAGAGACTTCTAGCACTGGCCAGAATGTGTGTTTCTACACACATTACTGTGTGTTTCTGTCTCCAGCAACCCTTGCCTCCCCCAGCCCCTTAGTTGCCACACATGGCCCTCACCTGCCAGTAGGGTTGCTAATCTCCAGGGGGGGCAGGGGATCCCCCCCGCTTCAGGGTCGTCAGAAAGCGGGGGGAGGGGAGGGGAATGTCTGCTGGGAACTCTGTTATTCCCTATGGAGATTTATTCCCATAGAAAATCATGGAGAATTGATCTGCGGGTATCTGGGGCTCTGGGGGGGGGCTGTTTTTTGAGGTAGATGCACCAAATTTTCAGTATGGCATCTAGTGCCTCTCCCCAAAATATCCCCCAAGTTTCAAAACGATTGGACCAGGGGGTCCAATTCTATGAGCCGCAAAATAAGGTGCCCCTATCCTTCATTATTTCCTATGGAAGGAAGGAATTGAAAAGATGTGCTGTCCCTTTCAATGTGATGGCCAGAACTCCCTTTGGAGTTCAGTTATGCTTGTCACAGCCTTGATCTTGGCTCCACCCCTAATGTCTCCTGGCTCCACCCCAAAGTCCCCAGATATTTCTTAAATTGGACTTGGCAACCCTACCTGCCAACCTACCATCACTCCAAAGTTCTAATATGCATATTACACAATCATCCCTTGTTGCAAACTGGAGTCTCTCCCACTCATGTCAGATACCCACCCCCCCCCCCGGATTAGTTTTAAAAGCTGCTCTGCCCCCCTTTTGATATTGCCAGTAGCCTGGTTCCATTTAGGTTCAAGTGACGCCTGTCTCTTTGGTACAGGTTCAGCTTGCTATTTTATTTTATTGGGAAATGACTACATTTACCAAAGTCATCGGTGCCAATGTGCACCATGACTGCTGACTTCTCCCCAGCACTATCTGTTGACCTATCTAGACAGTGCATGACGTCCACAACTTTCGCACTGGGCAGACAAATCACCACGCAGTCAAAAGAATAACAAAGAACTCGATTACAGACTTCATAGTCATGGAGTGTTTTAAACAGAAACTTTTCTCTTATATACAGTACTCAAACTTCAAGGACACAACTGAATTGAGGTTAAAGACTCCTTTGTACAATGTATAATGGAAAGCACTTCTTTAAATAACTTAATCAGGGCCGGTGCAAAGGAGTTGGTAAGGTAGGCTGCCATCTCAGGTGCCACCTCGACTACAAGGTGACCTCGGAAGCTGGAAGCGGCAGAACTGCGGGCCAGTTTGTACTTTCCTCCAAGCCCAGCTTCCTAGCCAGGCTCAGAGGAGAGCGGCCTTGCTCTGAAGCTGCCTCCCCTGCATTCCCTAAATGACCATCCTTCCTTTTCCTCCCTAACAAATGCAGTATTGTTTTTATTTGCTATTAAAAAGCATATGAGTAGTGCTTTATTTATTATTCTTATACAGTGCCTGTTCATCGGGGCACAATAGTAGCATATCCACTGCCCATATCATGGAGAAAGAAATGGGTTACCAAAGTACTCTGAAAAGCAGCAAAATCCATCATTTGAATGAAAGGTTTCTCACGCAACAATACCTCCCAACAGAACAGTCCAGTTTCCTTGTTTATTCAAGATCATGCTGTGAGGTGGAAAGGGGCATATGCAGCTTCTCTGTGAAGTGGGAGCACACTGTGGAAAGAGCAGTGTTATGTGCGTGGGCCTCTTCTACAAGGAAATTAATCATCAGTTCTTAATTCAGAAGTATAGCTTAAATGTGCTCTTGTTTGTTCAAGAAGCAGTTACATTTCAACAGTTCATGTAAATCATTTGGGGTGAGGGCTGGGGGGAACTAAAAATATAATCAATTTATCTAATTCTCAGTGTGGACCAATCTGTGAATACTTAATTCTACAGATGGGAACCATGAACAGACAAGAAAAATCTTCCTACAAATCTCAGAAAAGCCCCAGATTTGCAGAAAAAGCTGAACGCTAAAAGAATATATGGAGGGGGTGGGGCACAAAATAATAGAAGCTATTCCTGTTACTTTAAGAAACAAATGCTCTTTGTGACCACTGTTAGTCAACTACACAATACTGCCAGCCTTCAAGCCTTGGCTTCTATCAGCAAAAGGCAGAAGGATGGGTACCCCCCCAATGGCCAGGCATCATCTTCCTCTCCTCAGACAGGGCTCAGGTGTACTGAACACCACCACTCTTGCCTCACAGTGCATAGGCATCAATTCCTCCACATCTTGTAGAATTCAAGCAGACCAGAGAGAGATCTTTTGCCACAGAGCAGACGCAGTATAGGTGTGGGGGAGGCCATCAACCCACTAGGAAGCATCCTGGTATCCACAATGACCAATCTGCCCTTGGGAGGAGGGATCATCTGGCAATGCGCTACCATAACTCATCCAGGTCCAGCAGTTTGTTACATTCAACAGATGCCAGCCTACAAAAGCCAGTGTGAGGCAGTGGTTAGAACTGCAAACTAGGAACTACAAGACCTCAGTCTGAATCACCAGCATGTTGAATCAGCAATATGTTATAGTGGTTAAGACCAGTAGACTCTAATCTGGAGAACCAGGTTTGATTCCCCACTCTTCCACATGAAGCCTGCTGGCTGACCTTGGGTCAGTCACAGTTCACTCAGAATTCTCTCAGCCCCACCAACTTCACAAGGTGCTTGCTATGGGACAAGGAAGGGAACATACATAGAACCTTTCAGCTTTCTGTGGGAATTGTGCTCAAATCCTCAGTACACTTTTAAGTGCATTCTGGATAATGAAGGTGAAAGGATGCCACCTCATGAAATAGTATTTTTCCATACAATTCTATTAATGTGTATGTGAGAGAACACAGACACAACATAGTCTTTCAGTCTTTTGAAGAGAGACATGGAATTTGATCAGCACATTCTGGCATCCTGGGGTCATCTTTCTAGGGTCCACAGCAGAGTGGTAGACTATCCTCACTGCAGGCATTCCCTGGCACTTACAGCTTAAAAAGATCATAGGAAAACCTCTGTCTGAGAGCCTGGAAAGCGGCTACCAGTGAGGGTAGCCAGGGCTGGATCCAATGGTCCAACTCAACCTAAGGCAGCTTCAAGAAACAGTAGAACTCATCCTCCCAGTTCTTCCCTCCTCCATCTAAAATAGAAAGCCATTAGACCAAGATCTTGTCACTTCTGCATTCAAGAGAAGACTAAGAAGGTCTCTGATGATAAATGTATATTAGAAAGTAACAGAAGCAATACAAAGAATTGGTCTGAGGGAGGAAACCAGAAATGTCAGACTGGGCTCATATGCACAGCTGATGGAGAAGGTAGCCTGTACTCAGTGAGAGAGACCTTTTAACTGGACAGATTTGCAAGCAAGTACATCTCAGATGCATTTACAGAACTCAGGGGGTCTCTCCTGAACTTCTCTGATCTGTTAACACAAAGGTTTCTTTGGCTGATCTCCCTTGCAGTTCTTTCCTTTTAGCCTAGACAGAGCTATGTGGTTGCATAATCCCACCAAAGATCCTTGCAGGGTGCTTAAAACCCCACTGAAAAGAGATCAAGGACCAGGAGAAAGCTACCAGAACCACAGAAGCAGTGTCTGATTCAGTTTCTAAAGATGGCTGCTTCCAGTGCTTAGGAAAGCTCATTGCTGTCTGGCAGAGGGACAGGGAAAACATGACAGGCAGTTACCTTCTGCTAGGCATAACTCTTTAAGTCACAGCATACTGCCATGATGGCATCTAGACAAGGAAGCCATGCTGTGATTTCAGCCCAAGGATCAGCTTGTTATCTACACTATGGACAAGAGAGCTGTGCACTGACAAAGGAGAGCAATGGAATGTTTTCTCCTCCTCAGTAAAGAAAAGATCTCCAGTTTTCTAAGACGTAAGAGCAAAGCTTGAATTCAGTTTACTTAGGACCAGGGCTTTTTTTTTTTAGCAGGAACACAGTTCCAGATGGCTTGGTGTCAGGGGTGTGTGGTCTAATATGCAAATAAGTTCCTGTTTCTACAAAAAAAAGCGCCCTGTGTGGAAAATGGAGCCTTCACAGGGTGTGGCCTAGGGGTGGAATTCTAGCAGGAGCTCCTTTGCATATTAGACCACACCCCCATGATGCAGCCAATCCTCCGAGAGCTTACAAGGCTCTTTTTGTAAGCTATTGATGGATTGGCTGCATCAGGGGTGTGTAGTCTAATATGCAAAGGAACTCCTACTAGAATTCCACGCCTGGTGTTGCCTAATATGCAAATAAGTTCCTACTGAGCTTTTTTTAACAAAAAAAGCACTACTTAGGACCACAGAAGGGGTTGGGGGAGTATTGTTTCCTGGATCTTTCTAGCTGATTCAGGCAAGCACCAGTGTTACAGACTAGAGCAGTCTGAGAAAGCTTTAAGCCTCAAAGGGCAGCTAATCAGGCTCAGGGAGGTGCCTGCTCAGTTCCAGGAGTTAAGAGGGCTTTGATGGCTTCCTCCTGGGAGAGGCAATGCTCGGTACAGAAAATGTTTTTAAGTAATTACAGCCAGTTGAGGAGAAGGAGGAGGAAGATGACTCATGCAGCAGCTGCCTTTAGGAGCCAGCTGCTCCACGCTGATGTGCTCCAAGACAGAGCTCAGGGTTCAAAGCGGGTCCTCCAGTCGAGGTGCTCAATATGCTCAAGAACAAAAGTTCTCCACCCAGTGACCAAGCCTAGGAGAGCCAGTTTGGTGTAGTGGTTAAGTGTGCGGACTCTTATCTGGGAGAACCGGGTTTGGTTCCCCACTCCTCCACTTGCACCTGCTAGCATGGCCTTGGGTCAGCCATAGCTCTGGCAGAGGTTGTCCTTGAAAGGGCAGCTGCTGTAAGAGCCCTCTCCAGCCCCACCCACCTCACAGGGTGTCTGTTGTGGGGGAGGAAGGTAAAGGAGATTGTGAGCCGCTTTGAGACTCTTCGGAGTGGAGGGCGGGATATAAATCCAGTATCTTCTTCTTCTTCTTCTAGAGCCACAGCACACCCATTTCTCCTCTGCAACCCATAGTGAATTCTGCTGTATTCAATCCCAGTGAACTGATGCTTCTCTCCTCAGGCACAACAGCACCATCCTTCAAACATCCTACAAAGATTGTGAGTCGCTCCGAGATTTAGAGTGGAGGGCGGGATATAAATCCAATATCTTCATCTTTATCTTCATCTTCAAATACACTTGCCCCTGCATATGAACCTGCCTTATGCAGAATCAGACTTTTGGTGTACCAGGGCCATTCCTGTCTACTTTCTCCGGCACAGGTTCTTCAGTTTTTCTGGACAAGTTCTTTTACATGATCTGGAGATGCCAGAGATTGAACTTGGGACCTTCTTCACAGAACAGATGCTTTACCCCCAAGCCCCAGCCTCACTCTTTTTCACATCACCTGGCCCTCCTTTTTCTTCCTCTAACATCAGGTACCTACTAGAGTCAACTTCATTAGATGCATGAAGGGCAGTCTCAGGTGGGAGAATGTATATTAAATAGACAAAGAGAAAGAAAAAACAAAAGAGACAGAAGCCAAAGTAATGACCTTTCTGTGCAAAGCTCAAAATTATTTCAAGGTAAGCACTGTGATGATTCACAACAGGAATGGGCCCTCATGAATTCCTTAAGGTACCTTAAGAGATCAAAGATTTCACTTCTTCATCTCTTTATAAAATGCTTTGCATCAGGGTTGTGCAAGGAAGGGGAAACAGAAAAGAATTTCACTATGCAAACCCTGGCTCCCCGTTTTGGTATTATAACCTGAAAGGTGGGGGGGGGGGGAGAGAGAGAGGTATGTTTTTAAAAGGAAAAGGCAGGTGTCTTTTAAGATGGAGGCCAAGCAGAGTTTGAAGGCTTAGACCTCATTTCCCTTCCCTGCATGGCCCTGAAGAAATCGAGAGCTGTTAACATGTTACAAAGATGTATTATGGAGCTCCATGCTGTTAGTTTGGTCCCTTTAAGCAAGAGGCCAAAAATGTACCAGATGAACACATTCCTTCCAAGCATATGCGGGTCCAATTCAGATCAGGGCCACGGAGAGCAGCATAGGGTGCTTAACCTCCCTGTTCCACAATACATAAAGTTTTGCCAACCTGATTCAGCCCAGGGAGACACTATTTGTCCTGTTAGAAAAATTACCTGGAACCATCAGTATATGTACGTTTCCACAGTGAGGCAAAACACTAGCTTTCCAGGACATTTTCAGCTCGGGAAGACAGTCCAGGTGGAAGGCTTAAGTACCCTGAGCACTGCAGTCACAACCCAAATAGGATTCTAGAACGTCTTTATAACCTATGAATCAACCCCAAGCTTGAACGAATCTCCAATGTGCATTTTACAGGTGGCCAGTGATGTGTGACCTCTCTCTCTCTCTCTCTCTCTCTCTCTCTCTCTCTCTCTCTCTCTCTCTCACACACATCTGCTTGAGCCCTGAGGGGACAGCACAGCCCTTCTCACACTACAAGTTTAAGTCACCACCACCACCTGTCTGAGGATTGGCTGTGTCTATGCAGCCTGGATGCCTGCTTTCTTCAGGGTTCCTGACTGCAGAAGGTCCCAACACAGAGAGAGAAGCCCAGAGCATGCATTCCCCTGACCATGTGCCTGCCAGAGGCAAATTCTGCACTACCCATTCTGCTCCCTCCTTCTGGGAGAATTTAGTGGACTTGATTAATACCTTTAAAAGACTAGCACTTTTTGCCTTCAACCACAGTATGAATTGCACTGCTGTCATTTAATAAGGACTTGGTTATTTTTCAAAAAAAAAAATCAACATCTTCTTCCTGCTCAGATAATAACTACTCAGTTTTGCATTGGGCATGCATTGCACTGCATTGCTGGAGCTTTAATCACTATCTATTACACTTTTGCTTTCCAAAGGATTTAGAAATCAATTATTGTTACGCCAAGTCAGAGAAATGGCCTAGTTTTCCAGCAGCAATCAGTACCAGATAATTATGAAAAATACACAAATGTAAGAGCCATGGGATGATCCATATACTCTGTCATTCATTCACAGCCAAGAAGAGTGCATTTAAAAGAAGCAGCTTGTCCTATTTGGGCCAGCAGCCATCTGTACTTCTTTTTATTCCAGCATTTATATTGATTTGCAAAACAAATCTCAGGATTAAAGTACCTTTGTTACATAAACCATATAAATCGAATAAAATAAAAAATAAATAAATAAACGTATCTTCAAGTGTCATCTCTGCAAAACATCAGCCACACATCTGTGCTTCCTTCAGGTTATACCACAGAAGCAAGGCCTAGCAAATTCTTCCCCAAGATTTCAAAATTCTTCGACAAGAAAACTTTTTATATGAACATATTTAGCATGGCCTTGGAGGCATTTAAAGCAGACAACAGGATTGTGGCTACAGCTGGCAAATTCCACTGCCAACACAGCTTCTATGCCTTCTGCCAAGCAGGCAGAAATTCCACAAGTGCAGCGTGTTCCATTACAGTTCGACAGCAATGGGTGTACATCTCCTTGCTGAGGGTTGCACTGTTCCACAGACTGAATAAGAAACCCAGGCCCAAACAAAACAGGGCAATGCTTGCTGTGACATGAACAATTCAGAACTGCAAGAGATACTAGAAAAGAGCAGAGATTTCTCCAAGAGTACAGCTATATTTGGGGTTCCACTCCATATTCGTTTGGTCTGTCCTAAATTCTCTCTCCCCCATTCCCACTAAAAAATAAAAAAGCAGAATCTCTTCTTCTTTACTGAGCCACAAATCTTCTGCCTAACTTCAATTTTACATTGTGACAGCTGTTCTCTGCAAAAAAAATCCTAGGACTACAGCTTGAACACCACCCAGCACGGTGTAGTGATTGAGAGGGGCAAACTCTGATATAGTGAACTGGTGAGTCTGATTCCTCACCTTTCCACAGGAAGCCAGCTGGGTGAACTTGGGCCAGTCACAGTTTTCCCAGAACTCTCTTAGCTCCACCTATCTCACAAGTTTACCATTGTGGGGAGAGGAAGTGAAGGCAATCGTAAGCTGCTTCAAGACTCCTTCAGGTAGAGGCAAGCAAGGTATAAAAACCTACTTTTCTTCTTTATCAGGCATCAGCTGCTCAGATATCAGGAAAAGACAGAGCCTATCCTGATCATGGCTTCTGCCTAGCTGCAAAAACACAACTTTATATCCCAGCTTCATTCTAAACCTGCCCAAGTACTAGGTTTGCCATTTTTCCCCCCTGGCAAGATTCCCATGGTTTTCAAGGCTTTCAGCTTTTCCTGTCACTGTAAGCTAGTAAAACCTTCAACTGTTTTTGTTCTTGGCATTCATTCAGCTTTTAAGGCATATGGGCACTGCCAGGGAAAAAAGGAAGATTGAAATCCTACCCAAACACCCCCCATGAAAAGGCCTTTTATCGATCCCAAATTTTCACTGCCTTCAATAAAAATGTTGTCCATATGCAAGATTATATTAATTTCCATAAAGGAGAGCAGTTTGTCTAAGCTAAGGTTTTTAAAAACTATTGCACAAGCTATGATTTTTAAAACACGGATAACGGCATTACTGGCTGACTTTATGTGATGTACCAATTATAATTTGTTCTTACTTTTTAAGAAATAAATCCCAACCTGATAATGGCAAGATTAAGGGTATTGTGACTATTCTTTGATGCTGCCTGGCTAATTAAAAGTGTATTTGCTGCCACTGACACGCGTAAGTGTGAATGAAGAGATTATCTTCTGAGGATGATTCATGTCCTGAAATATCCCTCACAACTTCGAAGCCATTCTGCTGCCCTTGATTATGTTTCATTTTCTAATCCACTAAAGGAGTATTAAATATTAACTACAAAGAGCTGAATTTGATTCTTCATCAATGAATTATTCAACATTTTTCTTATATTGTATAATAAAGGATAATGCCTACCAAGCTCCAAATGATATCTGAGATGGTGTGCTGAAGAGCCAATCGATGCTGGCAAGTTATGATGTGAAGTGCAGTCAAGGGGAGAAATAGTGACTGTTTGATTAATCTGGCCTCCTTGGGTAACAATAATTAATTATCATATGCCAGTGCATGTAGTATAACCAGGAGATCCTAAGACTGTCTGGCAGCCAGAAGTTCTAGCTCTTTTAGCATTAAGCACCACTAGATGGTGAGCTATACCATTTTGGAGATGAGAAGTTTCAGAGATGGTTTGCCGTTGCCTGCCTCTGCGTCATGACCTTGGTATTCCTTGGAGGTCACTCATCCAAATTCTAGCCAAGGCCAACCCTAATTAGTTTCCAAGATCTGATGTGATTGGGCTAGACTAGGCTATCCAGGTCAGAGCCTCCTTGGGTCATTCAAGAGCACAGCCTTATGAAGTTCTGCCCTAGACACCATCCTTGAAATTCCAGATTGAGGAGGTTGATCACTCTTCTCTCTCTCTCATATCTGTTGAATCTTACCTCCTGCTCCACCTCCCAGCTCCTACACATGCTTACCAGCTGCTCCAGCTGCTCTAGCAGTCTGGGGGGCATACTCTCATCCCTCACCTCTGGTTTCACATTATTTAGCTATTTATACCCTGCTTTTCTCCACATAGGAACCCAAAGCATATTAATATCATTCTTCCCCCTTCCATTTTGTCCTGACACCAACCTGTGAGGTAAGGTAGGCAGGAAATGGCCCAAGATCACACACAAAGCATCCATGGCAGACTGAGCTTTTCAACCTGGGGCTCCAGATCCCAACCTGACACTCTAACTGCCACTACAAAACACTGCCACCCAAAAAGAATCTATGTGCATGATAAAACAAAAGTCTCACGGGACCTTAAAGATTAACATTTCTTCCAGCATAAGTTTTCATGCATCAGCTCTGACTTGGTTAGATGCATGAAGCATTCATCCATCCGAGCTTTATTTACACTTGAGAATTACAGAAAGTGGGGGAATGGTACATAAAGAAGCCATTTAGCAACAACAATAAATCAAGAGAATTCAACCCTCTCAGGGGGATGAAGACCACTCCCAACAGTAAATAGATGGGCAACGTAGGATAAATGTAAAATCAAAGCTCATCAAGGAAGGAGCAGTGTGAGACATGATAAGCAAAACTAACTAATGTCCATAAAGGGGTTGCTCATGCTGAGCCCTTTATAGTCAGTAAGGAAATCCAAGTCCCTTTTCAAGCCTAGTGAATAAAATGACGTATCCCCTGATGAATCCTAATTCAGCACTTTCTTAAGGGGATACTTGCTGCTGAGCTATCTTTATGTAATGCACTTAGTAATGATGGCAAAAGTTGGCCCATATATAAATGACAACCTGCATTTGATAGGTAGATGTTGTGATGTGGGAAGCTCAGATGCTTTTGACTATAAATCCTAGGCAGATAGTTGATATTCTGGAAATGTACAGAGGGAAAGCGGGGGGGGGGGGTGGAATCTGGATATCTCCTGCTGGCACTGCCTCGCCTCCCACACAAGAATCAAAACAGATATAGTCTTGAGAGTTCCTTGGACTGCAAGAAGATCAAATCAGTCAGTCCTAAGGGAAATCAACCCTGAAGGTCAGATGCTGAAGCTGAAGCTCCAATACTTTGGCCACCAAATGAGAAGGGAGCACTCACTGGAGAAGACCCTGATGCTGGGAAAGGCAGAAGGCAAAAGAAGAAGGGGACAGCAAAAGATGAGATGGCTGGACAACATTACTGATGTAACTAACATGAATTTGAGCGGACTTAGGATGGTGGAAGACAGGAGGGCCTGGCGTGACTTGGTCCATGAGGTTGCAAAGAATTGGACTCAACTGTGTGACTGAACAACAAAAAAAATAGACTGCACTCTACAAAACCTGAGTATATATCACACATTCACAGCCTACACACATTGGAGTCTGTATAGGCAGTGCCTGTGCCAAAGTAATACTTGGGATGTCGGGATAGGACTGGCAGGCCGATTGGAGGTTTCTGTACAGACATTCATTTCTACCCACTTTGACCATCAATTGATCCAGAACTGGAAAAGGAATTCTGATGGACAGTACGTTTCAAGCCTACTGATCACCTCTCTGCATCTGCCATGCTGCTGATTTCAAAGGAGTTATTCAAAGGCCTGCCACAGTCGCTCTTGTGAGCCAGGCGGAGTTCTGCCTCAGGTGCCAAGGCCAGTAATTAATAGTCCTGATGAAGAGATGTACAGCACTTCCGTGAGCCTGCTTGCAGCACGGCTATTACTACTGATGAAATCTCTGTTGGCACTTTCACAAAAGACCTCGGAATTCCATTAAAAACTGATCCTGGAGTAGCCTGTGATTTGTCTTCAATGACTTGGAGATGCGTTTTCTTATCTTAGAACATTAGCAATGATAGGAAAGCATGATTCTCGGCCGAGTGTGTGTGTATGTGCTTTTGATGCTTTTTGCCTCTCCCCCTCTAAAAAAATCCTCTTGAAATCACTCGTATACATGTTTGGCCTCTGGTGCACTCTCTGTCTCAGTTTCAGAAACCTGATTTACACATTCAGACAAAAATTTCAGCAGGAACAGTTCACCACACTACTGGGCAAAGTCAAGATAGCAATCACGGAGTTGGAATTGTATCCTCTGTGCTGCATCAACCTTCGCAGTTATACTGAATTATCGTAATTCCTCTTCACCTTTTTTTTTTTCAACTTAGCTTTAGCAATTGTCCTGATCCAAAAAGATGTTTAAAGGCTCTCTCTACTGAAAGCAGAATCCAAAGATGCTGTCGCTTTCAAATGGGAGTCTGCATTTCTGCTATGCAACTTCCAGAACAGGTATAAAAACAGATAATTAGATGGAAGGATCTGGGCCCATAGCCAGAAATGCTCCGATGGGGAAGAGGCCCAGGAAAGAGAAGGAATTGCACATTAATGCAAACTTGGGAGGGGAGCGGAGGGTGTTTATAAACATAAACAGTCTAATATATATATTTTAAAATAAAATTATATTTTCATAAACTATTTAAATATGTGCCAAGTCCGAAGTTGTCTGGCAATCCTCCCAGGGCCTCCGTGCTCAGAACAATGAGAGGCAGGGCCATTACTTCTTACGGAACAACAGAGCAAAAAAAAAAAATCTTCTTGTGCAATTGTTCTTAGATCCTCAAAAGAGCTAGAGATCTTAAAATACAAAGATCCTGAAAATGTAAGGAAGTGGTCTGTAACAGGGGTGGCCAAACTGCTGCTCTGGAGCCATAAGTGGCTCTTCCACACATATTGTATGGCTCTCAAAGGTCCCACCACCCCATCAACTGGCTTGGAGAATACATTTGTCTTTTAAATTCACTTCCCAAAGCCAAGCCAGCCCCAGGTTTGGAGAATGCATTTAACGTTAAAGTTGCTTTCTTCTCACCTCTCACTTCCTTCCCTTTCCCATATATTTTCCTTCCTTCCTTCCTTCCTCTCTTGTGGCTCTCAAACATCTGATGTTCACGTCTTGGGGCTCGCAAACATCTGGTGTTTATTCTATGTGGCTCTTACATTAAGCAAGTTTGGCCACCCCTGGTCTATTATATTCTTGAGAGCCAGGCTCCAGTAGTCCATCTCAAGGCTACAGGCCTTAACGAAATCTAAACACTGAAAGCTTTCACCCCTGGATTTAATATCATTGCTAAGTAATCCCACTACCCCCTACGGTACCAGATCTTCAGAAGTATTTCTACCTTTCTTTTATTCACTTCATCTCTACTCTGCCTTTCTCTCCAATGGAGGCCCACAGGGGCTTCTTCTTTGCCCCTCTTTTTATCCTCAGAATAATGCTGTGAGGCAGGTTAGATTGAGAGGAGTATGACTGACCCAAGGTCACCCAGCAAGCTTGCACGGCAGAGTGGGGATTCGAACGTGGGTCCCCCAGATCCTTGTCTGACACTGTAACCATTAAGGCTGCCAGCTCTGGGTTGGGAAATACCAGGAGATTCTGGGGGTGGAGCCTCAGGAGGGCGGGGTTTGGGGAGGGGAGAGACTTCAGCAAGGTATAATGCCGTGGAGTCTGCCTTCCAAAGCAGCCATTTTCTTCAGGCGAACTGATCTCTCTTACCTGGAGATCAGTTGTAATCCCAGGAGATCTCCAGCCACCACCTGGAGTGTTGGCAACCAAAATTAACCACTATAGTACACTGGCCACGAATGTTTAGATATTTCTTTAAAAAAAAGAATCTAAGAAAGAATAACCACAACTCGACCATGAAACCAGATCACTTCACAAAAGCCCTCCAGCCTCCTAACCAGAGAGTGTGCTTTTTGGTCTACAGGGGCATTCCATAACACATGGGGGCCCCAGGCTGCCTAATGGATATTTTCCTACCTCAGCAACAAAGCAGAGCCAGATAAACCACAGTAGCCATTGCATCTGTTTATTGTTAGGAAGTAAAGGGAAAGAAACAGAAACATTTAAAAACTGCATCCAAGGCAAAAATCATATAATTTAATCTGTTTTGCATGCAAAGGAGGAAAAAGAAATCCAAACTAGGGGATTCTATCCATTTGCAAAATGGAGGCAAGAGTCTTTTGTACAAATACAGAACAACATGTTACAAATGCACTAAAGCCAAGGTTATATATATCAGAGATGACCAAACTTGCTTAATGTAAGAGCCACATAGAACAGACATTAGATTTTGAGAGCCGCAAGACATGAACATCAGATGTTTGAGAGCCACAAGAAAGGGAGGGAGAGAGGGTAGATGGGGAAGGAAGAGAGAGGTAGAAAGAAAGCAACTTTAAATGCTGCCAGTTGACTTGGGGAAGTGATTTAAAGAGACAAGCACCTTCTCCAAGCCAGCCAACAGGGTGGTGGGGGCTTCAAGAACCACACAATATGTGTGAAAGAGCCACACATGACTCCCAAGCCCAGTTTGGCCACCCCTTACATATAGTGTACTGCTCGCTGGAAGCAATAATTCCAACCGCAAAATTGCTAGTCAAATATTAATCTACAAGCCATAAATTTGTTGTGGTTTAATAACAAATTTCCCCTCAAGCTTATCGTAATTCTGCTTCATAGGACGGAACTCTGCCAGCCAGTTACACATGTCCCCATTATATGACTGCATTGTTTCAAGTTTCTCCTATCAAAGGCTTTTTGTTTTGAACTTAACCTATTTCGCTTCACTCCACCAATAATCCCTTGCAGCCCCAGCCAATACATTTTAGCAGCATTTCCCCTAATCCAAGAAGACGGTTTAAACAAACGGTAAGAAAAAATCTTTTTAAAAGGTAAGCAAGGGGAGGAAACACAGAGCAACTGGGGAACTGGAGAAAGATGGCAGATTTTGTAGACGCAACATATGGCTACCTCGCTTTATGCACAGAAAACGTATCTGGTGCACAGATATGCAAACACAAGGTGGAGGCGAGCAACAGCAGGAGCAGCCAGCAAGGCATCCCCTGGCCACCTGCCACTCCCGGCAGAGCAAATCAGTGCGCGCAACCTGGACGATCCCTATCGTGTTTCTGTCGGTCCGGAAGTGGGACGCACAGCAGAGGAACGATTCGGCTGGCACAAGGCTCCTGGTCAGAGGATGTTGTGACCTGCGGCAATCTAGATCCGTGCGCATGGATCAAGCATGAGGGCCAACCGGCAGCACGTTTCCAGTACAGGAGTTAATATCCTGGGGGGGGGGGGGGGGAGGAGTCTTAGCTGTCGGGTGCTTCCTCCTAAAGCGTGCTTAGAACTGCAGCTGCCTCCAGAGTCCCAAATCTGCAAGCCCAGAGACTTCTCTCGCCCAAGACCTGATGGGAAAGAAGGCACGGCAAAATGCAAGGCATCGGTTTGCAAATGCAACCTCCGGGCAGAGGGAGAAAGACACGTTCCCTTAGCAGGACTGAAAAGAAAGAAAGTTTTGCAGGGCCGACTAATATTCAGAAGAGTAAATCTTTTGGCCATGAGGTCGGATACTTCAGGAGCAAAACTAAAAGCAGCCATCAGATACAGCCCCACCTCACCCACGTCTCCCTTGAAGCTATTTTAAGATTTTATTATGCGGAGTGCAAAACCAAACAAGGAAACCGATGCCAAACGCAAACCAAAAAGGCTGCCTGGAGGAAATTCAGTCCGAAATAATAAGAGGAAGAAGCAGACGACCGGGAGACATTTAATACCCGGCATCTCCCACGAAGGAACAGGGGACAGGACAGACCTTTCACAGACACTGCGCTGGGGATTGTGGCTTTGGGGGCCAGCAGAAAACGGTATTATTGATGCCCAAGAGTAACCTTAGCCCAGAATGCAAGACCCCGATGCATTTTTCCAAAAACGATTCTCCTTAGCTCCTCCCTAAGAGCCGCAAACCCCGGATAGAAAGTCTCGCTCTCCAGACCCATTGCAAGACAGGCTCCCCAGAGCAAGCTGGCGGGGCTACCGGATGCACTGTAAGAAACCCGCACCACACCTCCAACCTCCTCTCTGTACAATGACTGGAGCCCATTGCAGGCTGCGCGCTCGCCTCCCGTGGAGCCCTTTACCTGCAGCCGCCGATAGGAGGCCGGGGACCGCCGCCCGCCTCTCATCCGCCTCCCCGAGTCGCCTCGCACCAGGGGCTGCTGCCCGCCAGCCGCCGCCGCCGCTGCATCCTGCTGCCCCGGCAAAAGGAGGCGGCGCCTGGAGGGCTCCCCTCTCCTCTGCGCGCCGCCAGGCTCCTCGCCTCTCCTCTCCTGGGATGGGGTCCAGCCCGGGAAGGTGGGCGAGGGGAAGGGTGGGAATGCAGCCCCGGCTCCGCTGGCGAGAGGGAGGGAGACGCAGCCGCCTGTGCCGAGCTGGGAGGGTCTCGCTCCAAGCATCGGCGTGAGCAGAATGGCGTTGGAGAGGCATGCCGGCAAGGCGCGCCAGAGGAATGCCAATAGGCTGCCTCGGGCTAGAGGAGCCATGGCGGGGGAGGGGCTTTGGAGGCACCCCGGGAGCCACCGGCGCGGGGAGGAGAGGCGAGGCCACCGCTCCGGAGCCTGCTGGCTGCACTAGAGACGCTTGGCTGAGGTTGTCTCCCTTGCCATTGTTCCTAAGCAATATGCTGCAGGGTTAATGAGCCCTCGCTTCCTCGATCGGCTGGTATGCTGAAATCCCGCGAAACTCAAAGCCATGCATTGTGCACCGGATCGTGACGAGGCCTGTTGGCAGCAAGGCTGTAGAAGAAGAAGAATTGCAGATTTATACCTCGCCCTTCTCCCTGAATCAGAGACTCAGAGCGGCTTACAATCTCCTATGTCTTCTCCCCCGGCAACAGGCACTCTGTGAGATGGCTGCGGCTGAGAGGGCTCTCACAGCAGCTGCCCTTTCAAGGACAAGTCCTGTGATAGCTATGGCTGACCCAAGGCCATTCCAGCAGGTGCAAGTGGAGGAATGGGGACTCAAACTAGGTTCTCACAGATAAGAGTCCGCACACTTAACCGCCACACCAAACTGGCCTCCATTGGGCCTGGCCCCCGCACAAGCTTTTGGGGCCCCTCACCTCCACCCCAACACTCCATAATGCTACCCTGGCCTAACTAGGATTGCTACCTCCAGGTTGTGCCTGGAGATCTCCTGCATAACATAAGAGAAGCCATGCTGGATCAGGCCAATGGCATAACATAAGAGAAGCCATGTTGGATCAGGCCAATGGCATAACATAAGAGAAGCCATGTTGGATCAGTCCAACACTCTGGGTCACATAAGAGAAGCCATGTTGGATCAGGCCAATGGCCCATTCAGTCCAACACTCTGTGTCACACAGGGGCCAAAAACAAAATGCCATCAGGAAGTTCACAAGTGGAGCTAGAAGCCCTTCCACTTTGCCCCCCCCCCAAGCACCAAGAATACAGATCATTACTGCCCCAGACAGAGAGTTCCAACAATACGCTGTGGCTAATAGCCACTGATGGACCTCTGCTCCATGTTTTTCCAATCCCCTCTTGAAGCTGTGATTAGAACTGATCTCCCAGTGGCAAGAGATCAGCTCCCCTGATGGAGAAGATTACTGCTTTGAAAGGTGGACTCTATGGAAGGCCCTCCCCTCTCCAAACCCCCCTCTCCTCAGGCTCCACCCCCCAAAAAATATCCAGGTATTTTCTAACCTGGAGCTGGCAACTCTAATAATACCCCCAAGCCCCTCCCTAAACCCTGCCCCTCCCTAGACTCCACCCACCCCCAAATCTCCAAGAGTTTCCCAACCAGCAACCCAAAACCCAACCCAAGGTTTTATGAAAAGAAAGTCTCCTGTGACTTGTTGCTGGCCTCCAGGACCAAGATGACTGGAGTTTCTGGGATACCCCTGCACACTCACACACTCTTCAAGAATGGATTTAAAAAAAAAATCTTTGGGGAGGGATGGTGGCTCAGTGGTAGAGCATCTGCTTGGTAAGCAGACGGTCCCAGGTTCAAAACTGGGATCTCCAACTAAAAAGGATCCAGGCAAATAGGCATGAAAAACCTCAGCTTGAGACCCTGGAGAGCCGCTTCCAGTCTGAGTAGACAATACTGACTTTGATGGACCGAGGGTCTGATTCAGTATAAGGCAGCTTCATATGTCTCTCTGCAAAAAAAAACAACAACCCTGGTAGACTATCTCTGATTCTATAACAGAAAAAACACACAAGAGACTTAATTTCGAATTGGTGACTAAATCATTCAAATCCTGATCAGATGTAGATCCGGGACCATATAGATGGAGAAAGGCTTGCTTCTCAATAGTTCCCATTAATTCTAGAGGCAGCACTCCAAGACCAATGAGGAGGAGGAGGAGGAATTGGTTTTATACCCCAGCTTTCACTAACCAAAGGAGTCTCAGAGCAGCTTCCTTCCTCTCTCCATAACAGGCACCTTATTAGGTATGTGGGGCAGAGAGAGTTTTAAGAGAACTATGACTGACCCAAGGTTACCCAGCCGGCTGCATGTGGAGGAGTGGGGAATCAAATCCAGTTCTCAAGATCAGAGTCTGCCACTCTTAACCACTAAACCATGCTGGCACTCACAGCCTTATACCAAACCAGACTGTCATTTCTGACTAGTGGCCCTCAGGCTGGCCCTAGACTGTCTGGCACCCTACACAAGGCTAACTTCTGGCATCCCTCCCCCCCTCCACACTGATAACATCACCGAGTCACATGGGGGGTATCCAATTTGGTGCCCCCAGAAGGCCGGTGCCCTAGCAACTGCCTAGGGAATGCTTGTTAAATTTGCCGATGATACTACATTGGGAGAGGTTGCAAATACAGTAGAAGACAGAAACAGGATACAGGATGACCTTGACAGGCTGGAAAACTGGGCTAAAACCAATAAAATGAATTTTAGCAGGGATAAATGTAAAGTTCTGCATTTCGGTAGGAAAAATCCCATGCATAGTTATAGGATGGAGGAGACTTGTCTTAGCAGTAGTATGCGTGAAAAGGATCTAGGGGTCTTAGTGGATCATACGCTGAACATGAGTCAACAGTGTGATGCGATGGCTAAAAAGGCAAATGCAATTTTGGGCTGAATCAACAGAAGTATAGTGTCCAGATCACATGATGTGATAGTATCGCTTTACTCTGCTCTGGTAAGACCTCACCTGGAGTATTGCGTTCAGTTTTGGGCATCACATTTTAAGAAGGATACAGACAAACTGGAACGGGTCCAGAGGAAGGTGACTAAGATGGTGGGTCTAGAGACCAAGTCCTATGAAAAAAGGTTGAAGGAGCTGGGGATGTTTAGCCTGGAGAGGAAGTGGCTGAGAGGTGATATGATCACCATCTTCAAGTACTTGAAGGGCTGTCATATAGAGGATGGTGTGGAATTGTATTCTGTGGCCCCAGAAGGAAGGACCAGAACCAACGGGTTGAAATTAAATCAAAAGAGTTTCCAGCTCAACATTAGGAAGAACTTCCTGACTGTTAGAGGGATTCCTCAGTGGAACAGGCTTCCTCGGGAGGTGGTGGGCTCTCCTTCCTTGGAGGTTTTTAAACACAGGCTAGATGGCCATCTGACAGCAATGAAGATCCTGTGAATTTGGGGTAGGTATTTGTGGGTTTCCTGCATTGTGCAGGGAATTGGACTAGATGACCCTGGAGGTCCCTTCCAATTCTATGATTCTAGTTTGTCTAGTGGCACGGCCAGCCCTGGTGGCCACTGCCTCTACCAACCGAATTTGTTTTAACTGAAGGTGCCAGGTATGGAAACTTGGGCCTTCTGCTCTCAGATCAAGCCCCTGACCTCCATGGATGCACCTTCCAGAACAGGCAGTTAAATCTGCCTCTCCTTTTAAACTCACCAGGGACTGGAAGCAGGCTTGGAACCCCTTTCCCTGAGGCTCAGGGCAGCTTATCTAACTACAGGTCTTTCTTCCACTTAAGTTTTATCATTTACTCCTATGGGGAAACAAAAGAAACAAAACCTGCCCACTCCAAAAGTGAGGCATTCCCTCACCAGAGAGCATCTGAGAGGTGTGGTGGATTGGGCTTATCTGGCTTTATCTGATGTATTCTGTAGTTACATAAGGAACTTACATAAAGAATCTTCCTAAAATAAGAAACAACATGTCCTTAAGCGCTGCTGAAGAACACTGCAAGAATCTGTGAAAACAGCAGATTACAGCTTGTGCCCCTCCTCCCAAAGCTGTAAGCATGGTGTGCATGTTCACTGATGATAAATGTCACAGGAAGGTTTTCTTCACACATTAAACACAGCAAAAAAAAGTGCAGGGGGAGGACCTTACCATGTGACTTGAGCATCCTCTTCCGAACGGTTGTGTCCTTCAATAACCCCTTTTCTACAACACAATGTGTTGCTGGAGTACCAACCTCCTCTTTTCAATATGCGGCTTCATTGTGCGCGACAGGGACACTGTGTCTCAGTATCCTTACAACACAAGGACAACTGAGCAGCTCAGAGCAAGATACACTTTCCCAGCCTCCTTTCCAAGGCCATGTAATGATGAGATTGTTCACTGAGGTGGCCTGGGAGTTTTCAGATTAAAGGTTAAACAGTCACGCTCTCCTGTTTCTCTGCTGAATCCTCCTTTTGTCTCTTTTCCTGTTTGGAATCGAATGAGGAATTGTCCTTAGGATATTGCACCTCCTGGGAAGTTACCATAAGGCCAACAGTATGGCAGATGGTTATGTTCATTCCAAATGTTCGTAGCTGTGTGAAAATTTGGACTGAACAGCCACCTGACATATTGCTGTGTGCTTTCGCAGCTTCACAAATAGTGCAACATCCTAGGTTACTGGGTGGGATTCAGCCAGCTTTTTGATCGGTGAAAAAAGGGAGGAGGGGATCCCCTTTGAACACCCAAAAAGGCCGTGCCAACGTTGCATCACAAGACTTGTAAGGATGCAAGCTATGTGGCTGAAGTCAGGAGAAGAATGAGATGAAACTGGGCTTAAAAACTGGTTGTATCCATCCCTCAGTATTCCTTAATTCAGCTGTCCATTTGCCTTTTAGGTATTATCTTGCCCCCACATCTTACTGAAGAAGAGTGCAAACATGTAAGGCCACCTTATAATGATACATATTCATTCCTACTGAATTCATGTAAAAAATGGCATACCTTTGTTATTCAATGTCATTGTTTGGCCTAACACTGCAGAAGAAAAAATAAGCATTTATCTATTAAAATGTTTATATTCCACATTTCCTATCATCAAATGATGGTGCAAAGTAGCTTTTAAAAAGAAGTATGAACGCCACAAAAACTTATTAAAGACACAGAAAATACCAAGACAAAGGTCAGAAAATATGGCCTTAAATCTAGCTGTAGCTTGTACACACTTGCAAAAAAACGTTGTTTTTTAATACAAAGATCCCTTCTAAAAGCTTCATTGAACAAAAAAGAGACTCTGAAATAGTGTTCCAGTGAACAGTGCCATGGTCAAGAAATAGCACAATTGGGCCTTAGCAGATCTAATAGGTAATATAGGATGAAAGATGGGGAAGAAGATTTAAGTAGACGAACATGCTTGTATCGAAAAAAATGTTCCTTGGGCATGAATTTTGCTACTCAAATATGCTGTTTCATAGAGATCTAAGAGGTAAGAAGTGAGCAGAACATGGTAAGTGAAGTTGGCCAGAAAGGAAAGTCTTTTTAATTGACCTTTTTATATCCCTGGGATATTGTGACACTTGAAGAGAGAACGAGTCCATAAAGTGCGTTCGATAAATAATGTACATTACAGCTAGGATGTCTCTTGTGTTTCTGTGTAAGAGCTCGTATTCATTCGAGCCAACTTTGTCCTCATGAAAGCTGCAAATTATCTGAGCAGCTGAACAGCAAGAGACGAAGTATTTTAGACAATAACCCATCAGGTGTACTGCAGGCAAATCTCATGCTGATCATATGTCATTACTCAGATAAGTGACTGCCATTCATTCTCAGCTCTGCTCCAGAGGAAGCAGGAGCTCACCACAGACTTTATCAGAAGAAGACTGCAGATTTATACCCCACCCTTCTCTCTGAATCAGAGACTCAGAGCGGCTTACAATCTCCTATATCTTCCTCCCCCACAACTAGGCTTCCCAAACCCCCACCCTGCCGGGGGACCCCCAAATTAGCAGCCTCCTCCCCCGCTCTCCAAAAATTTAGAAGCGGGGGGGGGGGAACGGCGTCGTGTCTCTTTCCCTGCCTGCCTCCCTTGCAGGCTTCAGGCTTCTCCCTTCCTCCGAGTCACAAAGACCCGCCCACCACCAGCCTGCTATTCGCTCCAGTCCAGCCTCCCTTCGCGAGGTGCATGCAGGGACTCATAGTCCTTGCGCCCTCTCTGGCTGCCGGGTGGCGTCTCCTCAGGGAGTCTGGCTGGCAGGGAGGGGAGCTCCGCCCCCAAAGAACCATGCGCGTTTCTACCTCCAGAGGCTTCAGTCGCTGATTGAAAGGCTTCCTCTTGGGATGGTGTGTCTGTGTTACTTTTAAGAAGTTGGCAGCAACTTGTGAGTAGAGAGGCCAATCCCTCGCTTCAAAGTGGCCAGAAATGGGGGGGGGGGGAGTCTGCTGAGCACTTCATTATTCCCTATGTGGAGATTGATTCTCATAGGGTATAATGGGGAATTGATCTGGAGGTTTCAGGGGCTCTGGGAGAGCTGTTTTTTGAGGTAGAGGCACCAAATTTTCAGTATAGTATCTAGTGACTCTTCCCAAAGTATCCCCCCAAGTTTCAAAACGATTGGACCATGGGGTCCAATTCTATGAGCCCCAAATAAGGTGCCCCTATCCTTCATTATTTCCTATGGAAGGAAGACATTTAAAAAGGTGTGCGGTCCCTTTAAATGTGATGGCCAGAACTCCCTTGGAGTTCAGTTAGTATGCTTGTCATTCCCTTGTTCCTGGCTCCACCCTGATGTCTCCTGGCTCCACCCCCAAAGTCCCCAGATATTTCTTGAATTGGACTTGGCAACCCTACCCACAACAGACACCCTGTGAGGTGGGTGGGGCTGAGAGGGCTGTCACAGCAGCTGCCCTTTCAAAGACAACTCCTGTGATAGCTATGGCTAACCCAAGGCCATTCCAGCAGCTGCAAGTGGAGGAGTGGGGAATCAAACCTGGTTCTCCCAGATAAGAGTCTGCCCACTTAACCACTACACCAAACTGGCTCTCACTGTATGGCAGTGTGGTATGTAGTGTGGCAGTGTGGTATGTAAAGACCCCCCCCCTCTTTGGGTAACCGCAGTCCGGTCAACTTCAAATTCTTACTCCCCCCATCCCCCCGCCACCTTTGCCATACATCTTGTAATATTATTAATGGATCAAATATTATCCCTGACTCTACATTTCTGTGAAATCCTTTAGGAAGCTATCTGGAAAAGTCATCCTTTTTTTTTTTCATTCAGCTATTCCCATAGTGGTTAGTCACATTATAACCAGTTTGTCATCTATAATGGTTTCAATTTCCTTCTGTTTAATTTTCCTCTCCAGTTCCTGGCTCCAAGTTCCATAGATGGTATCTTTAACAGGGCCTTTCTTCCCTCTCTCTCCAGAGGGTTTTCATGATTAATGCTGCCTTTTATAGTGAGTCCACTGCAACTGTTCCACTCAGCCAGATAATTTCCCTTGTACATTTTATTTAAAAAATATTGTTAATTTTATTTTTACTAAAGAAGATAATAAATGCCCTTTTCAGATGTTACAGCCACATGTACCAAGAGGCCCCCAACAGAAGCATACGCTACCCAATTTGCATGGCTGCCTTTTCATCTAAATAGGACATCACATGTATTTTCAGCTTCAGTATATATTATACAAAAGCTGGAGGGTTTGGAGTGAACCAGAGCTAGAAATCCACACAATGAATTCAAATTAATTTAAATTAAATGACAATTGTGCATATCGGGAGGGTCGTGGGTAGTGTATGCTCCCACTATGTGTGGGTGGATACTCCCAAACATAACATCTGAAAAAGGGACTTGTTTTTATTTAAAGTAGCAAGGGTTGATGTCTCAATACTACTTCACAGCATTTTGCGAATAGCAGGTTTTGATGCTCCCTGTTGTTTCTGTCTTACATTAGTACGTTGATATTGTCATTTTAGAGAGCAGGTTCCAATAATACCATGAGCAGTAAGAAGCTGCCAGACAGTTTTATTGGACTAATTTGCTCAGTAGAGAGAATGCTAGAGATGGGGTCACCAGGGAGGGTGGGGAGATTTCCAAGGCCCAAGTCAGCTGGAGGGCTCCTGAAGTTTAGCTCATGCTGCATCTGACCAAATTCATTTCCATTCATTTTATTTTAATGCAGTTCTGGCTTCAGCCACTAGGGTGTAGAGAAGTCTGAGCGCAGTAAAAAGCACTTATCTCTCCTTTCTGCACAGCAGAAACAAACCCTTGCCTAACAGGATCTTGCTAAGAGCATCAACCAAGCCAGCATTGGAGCAAGGCCTGAAGGACCAGCACAGCCAATGGCTGCTATAGTAATCAACAGGCTGCAGCCTGCTAACAAGGTCTTTGTCTCTTACACTCTGCCCTTTCTCTTATTGTACCCAGCTCCATAGTTTTGCCTGCCCAACAGATCTTACAAAGCAGTGTGTTGCAGCATGTAAAACAGATCTTGCCCTCTCTTTTCCTTAATTTCATGATCTACTTTTGTTTCTTTCTCCTTCCCACCTAATTCTTCTATGTGCCCCCTCCCTTTCCCCCCCCCAAGTTTTGTGTGGTATGAAATAGTAGTGGTTATATGTGTAGAACAGATGTCAGAACTCCCAGTTTAGGCACTGGGTTGTTATTACATCTTTCACCTGCCCAAAGGTCACATGTGATGAAGCAACAGCAATAGCTCTCATCCTTTTTTGCTGAACTGTAGGCAGTATTAGATTTGTAAGAAATGTCATACCCAGTCTTTCTCTCCAATGGGCACCCAAGGCAATGTCTATTGTTCTCCTCTCCTCCATTATAACCTCACAACAACCTTGTGAGGTAGGTCTGACAGACCATGTGTAACCCAGTAACCTTCCAAGGCAGAATATTAGTGATAAACGCCGTGTTGCTTAGAAAGCTCTCTTATTTCATGTTGCCTGTCTTGAAGATAACCTAGTCCAGGATGTTCTGATTCCCTTTATTTTTGGCCCTGCAACTCCCATCATCATTATTGGTTTGGTGGTCAATTTTCAAACATAGCATTATTTTATGGCAAATTATGCCTGCCACATACAGAGACTCTTATCTTGTCTGGACATAGTGTGAGCCAGAATATCCCTATGCCTTTCATACTGGGTAGCCAGTATGGAGTCTCCTAGCTTTATATTTGGATGAGTTATGCCTGCCACAAATAGGTTGATTCTTATTACTGCAGATTCATGGTTTGTATCAGGGTCATATTTGATGTGGATCTGGGTCATATTGGGGGCAGGTGAAATTTTATCTGGGGGCTCATGGTGTTTCTTGGCAGTCCTGGGTAGAACTATTGTTTTATTTGTGGTATTTGTTTACAAATTATACAATTTGAGACACTGAGAGCAAATAAGCACACAGGCAGTCAGTGCTAATCAGGGCTTGAATTCATCAGGAGCTCCTGGGAGTGCAGCTCCTGAACTTCCAGTCAGGGTCTGCATGCAGTGGGGAGTTCTCTCCCTGCTGCACACAGATCCCGGGGCATGTGCAAATGAGATATGCTACTGAGCTCCTGCATCTTTTTTTCTACAAAATGACCCCTGGTGGTAATCCTAAAGCCACCCTAAGATCACAAAAGGCTATCCAGAGACAGTTTAGCAACCTTTCCCTGCTAGCCAGGGAAAGCCAGTTTGGTGAAGTGCGGACTCTTATCTGGGAGAACCAGGTTTGATTCCCCACTCTTCCACTTGCACCTGCTGGAATAGCCTTGGGTCAGCCATAGCTCTGGCAGAGGTTGTCCTTGAAAGGGCAGCTGCTGTGAGAGTCCTCTCAGCTCCACCCACCTCACAGGGTGTCTGTTGTGGGGGAGGAAGGTAAAGGAGATTGTGAGCCGCTCTGAGACTCTTGAGTGGAGGGCGGAATATAAATCCAATGTCTTCTTCTTCTTCTTCTTCTTCTTCTTCTTCTTCTTCTTCTTCTTCTTCTTCTTCTTCTTCTTCTTCTTCTTCTTCTTCTTCTTCTAGCTCCTGAACTGTTTGTCTTTCTGTGGTCACAGTAAGTTATTAGATGAAGACTAACCTGATGGACGTTGAAGAATTGCCTAACGTTTTTCATTCAAAACTGTTCAATAACACATGGCACAACGGAATATGATTCATGAAATTAATTTGTTTCTAAAGTGTAAGACTGGAGCCACTATCCCTGCAAGAGACTGAAATGAACAAGTTCGTCGTTTTGAATTGTACTTCATTAGAAAGAGCATGTTTATTTAATTTTTTTACTATGATGAAACTCTGTGGTCTGATCTTCTGTAGGACTGAGTACTGGGAAGAGAAAAAGAAAGCTAACTTGTTTCAAAGTAAGGGAACCACTGTGAAGCGGGTGGCAGGCTGAGGATAAAGAGTGTAGTCCGAAACAGATAGATCCAGGTGGGCAGCGATAGAACAAAGTTGGTCTGAAGCAATAGAACTAAGTTGGAGTCCAGCAACACCTTTTAAGACCAACGAAGTTTTTATTCAGAATGTAAGCTTTTGTTGGTCTTAAAGGTGCTGCTGGACTCCAACTTTGTTCTAATCCTAAACAGAGTTACACCCTTTTAAGACTTCTATTTTAAATGAATTTAGAAGGGAAAACTCTGTTAGGATTACAGTGGCAGTTTACCAAGTTTTTCTACTGTATGCTTCCCTTTAGAGCACATTTGGTGGATTTCCCCCAAAGTGTGCATTGCTTTGGTACCAGTTATACCCAGATCTTCTTCACAAAAGGCCATAATTACAGACCAACAAACTGGGATTATGAAGTTTTCAGACTGTGGCCTTCACCTATTATCCTTCACACTTGTCAGGATTAAACATTTATTAGCAAAGCTTTCTAAAGATTATACATCCTTATGTTGCATAAATGTTAAGTATCGGTATTAAATATAATCCTCAAACATTACGGACTCATATTGATTTCAGATGGATTCTTCATCATATTGTTTTAGGAAGCTGGGATCTATTTCTCTTTGTGGAAGCTGGGGAAGGATCTGTCTCCATTTTGAAGCTTGATTGAATCTCTTTCTCCTAACTTTGCAGAAATGTTTGATGGAGCCAAAGCAGGGTTTTTTAAAGTACCCGAAGCATCATCCTTGTATGGCAGATACCAATGCATGCAGCTCTCCTTCCAGCTTCTTGCTACCTAATCAGCAGGGTGTAGGGAAATCTTTCTCTCCTGTGTCTCTGTCTCCTGTTCCTATGCAAGTTCCCATTGTTGCCCGTATCTTTTGCTCTTCCCTTTCTTCTCTAGACCTGTCATTCATGTCAGCCACCCAAGGGTCTGGTTTTGTTGTGCAAAAATTCACCTTCTCTCATATCCACGCATACCATCTCCCTTTTGCTATTTTGTCTCCTGAATTATAATTTATCGAGATTTGATCCAGTGTCCCTCCTGCTTGAGGCTAAGTAAAGATTTGGGATTCTCTAGTCATTACAGTTATGAACTATCTCACCAAAGCCTATTAACTAGTTTAGCAAAATGAGGGAAATGGTCTGTTACTACTATTGTGAATTGTTTGCAGGGCTTTTTTTGAGCAGGAAAAAAAAGCCATATGTCACCCACTACTTCTTGCAGCAACAACGCTATCACTCTTCAAGTGATGCTTATAGGCAACAACAGGGCTTTTTTATGTAGCAGGAATTCATTTGCATATTAGGACACACACCCCTGATGTAGCCACTGCCCTCCTAAAGCTTACAGTAGGCCCTGTACTAACAGCTCTGTAAGCACTCAGAGGATTGGCTACATCAGGGGGTGTGGCCTAATATGCAAAGGAGTTCCTGCTACAAAAAAAGCCCTGGGTGACAACATGCATCTTGGTTGAACTAAGCATGTTTCAATCTATAATCTTCTTCCAGTCACTTAATTATTTACCCATGGAACTATCAGAAGAGACAAAATTATATACATAGTACAAGAAGTAAATACAGGGCAATCACACTAGTGAGTTGCAGATTTCATCCCCAACAATATACGTACCCACTGCTCAAGTAATTATACACACGGACTCAGGCATCTCATAATAATGCAGGCAAAACGTTCTCATACAGAGCCAACTAATGTGTGCCCTTAAATGCCTGAAACACTGGCTACTCAGTAACACCCTTGCTCTCCATTGTATACAGTTTAAAGGTACGTCTCATTACTAATAGTTGTTACATATTATGAAAGGCTAACATACAGTGTTGTTTATTTCCCGGACACAACATATATAAATTCAACCAAGATTCAGAAAGTAACTTACATTTTTGTTTGTGTACTGGGCACTATTTAGATAAGTGCGACCAGCTCTAACGATGAATTTAGTCCATTAGGCGAAAGAGTCTGGAACCTGTGAATAAAAAAGGCTTCCTTTTGCAACAAAACTCTAGTTGTATCCTCAATACTGATGGGATTTAACTCTATACAGCAAGATTTCTGGTCACATGGTTACCACATGTCTTGCTCCAGATGTTGACTTCAGGCATTCTAGACAATGATGGGAAGAGGAAGCACATGTGCTTCCTTTGCTCCTATTTGCTCTTGATGGACCAAGCTGTGCTAACACACAACTCTAAATGTATTTTTCCAGAAATTAAATCCCATTAAGCTCAGGGGAATTTATTTCCAAGGAGCGCAAAACTTTTATTAATCTGGATGCAATTGCTCTTCTTTATATGCTGATGTGGGCAGCATAGGAAACAGCTGCAACACAGCCGGGATTGCTTTCTTTCTCGTAGAGCCTTTCCCCTGATGCATAACCATTTGACGTTAAATTAGTCTCCTTTATGTATTATTATAGGAGAAAATATTTTCTTAGGGTTAAAAAAATGACCGTAGGATAAAAAGGGGGGGAGCCCATAAGATCCCCTATCACAAATGAAAGAGCTGATTTGCCTGGCAACAGAGAAGCATTTGCAATTCTGCACCAGTCTGTTCCAGACTAGTTCCAATAGAGTATTCTTGGAAAGCATTCTTTTTATAATATTGACAGCATTTTGAAGCTACAAACATTAAACCAGGCTTAAGACCAAGCCCTTACCTTCTGACTCAAAACTGTAGAGCTTAGCATTCTCTGTGTGGTGAGATTCATATTTTTCCAATAAAACTGCAAATAGACTCAACTATAGAGAAAAAAAGAGCCCCGTGGCGCAGAGTATTAAAGCTGCAGTACTGCAGTCCTAAACTCTGCTCATGATCTGAGTTCAATCTCCAGAAGCTGGGTCTTCAGGTACCCGGCTCGAGGTTGACTCAGCCTTTCATCCTTCTGAGGTCGGTAAAACGAGTACCCAGTTTACTGGGGGGAAAGTGTAGATGACTGGGGAAGGCAATGGCAAACCACCCCAAAAAAGTCTGCCATGAAAATGTTGTGAGAGCAACGTCACCCCAGAGTCAGAAACGACTGGTGCTTGCACAGGGGACCTTTCCTTTCCTAACTAGAAACAAAATTAATATACCACTCTGTATTTTTTTAAGTGCCATCAGGTCATGCTGAATTATGGCAAGCAACCTTGCAGAGTTTGCAAGGCAAGTGAAGTTTCAGAGGTAGTTTGTCATTGCCTGTCTCTGAATCATGACCATGGACTTCCTTGGACATCTCCCTTCCAAGTATTAGCCAGGGCTGACTCTCCTTGGGTTCCAGATCTGATGACATCAGGCTGAGGCTAGTCTGGGCAATCCAGGTCAGGGCGCCTATTATTAAGGCCAACCCAAAAAAGACAAGTTGTGGTAAGGTAACGCTTCAACCCAGCTTAGCTGCATAAAAATGTACAACTTTGCAATCTGAATGTTGAACTTTGAACCTGCACAAAATGCTCAGAGGCTAACCTGACACTACTCCTGTGAGCAGTTAAGTCCAAAGGCTGCAGAACCAGTTTGGCCTTCCCAATTCTGGTATACCAGTCTTTGCAAGAAAGGCAGTTCGTATGTTAACAGAGGTAACCCAGAAAACAATATGTTTGTTCTTTGCCTGGAGGGAAGTTGCAGGAAGGACATAAATTGGGATTGCCAGACCTGTCTGCTTCCAGGGGTTTCTTAAATCCTCTTAGCTGCTGATTTTCCTCAATGTGACAGAGGAGGCATCTTATAGATTGTGGATAGTATGTCCTTTTGTGAGAGGCAACAACGCAGCTATGGTGAACCTAGGCAGCAGTATAATAAAAAGTAGAGACATCATCCTGCCAACAAAAGTTAATATAGTCAAAGCAATGGTATTCCCGGTAGTAATGTATGACTGTGAGAGTTGGACCATGAGGAAAGCCAAGCGCAGAAGAATAGATGCTTTCGAGCTGTGGTACTGGAGAAGACTCTTGAGAGTCCCTTGGACTGCAAGAAGTTCAAATCAGTCAGTCCTAAGAAAAATCAACCCAGACTGTTCCCTGAAAGGTGAGATGCTGAAGCTGAAGCTCAAATACTTTGGCTACCAAATGAGAAGGGAGCACTCACTGGAGAAGACTCTGATGCTGGGAAAGACAGAAGGCAAAAGAACAAGGGAACGGCAAAAGATGAGATGGCTGGACAGCATTACTGATGTAAGTAACACAAATTTGAGCAGACTTCGGAGGATGGTGGAAGACAGGAGGGCCTGGCGTGACTTGGTCCATGGGGTCACAAAGAGTCGGACTCAACTATGCGACTGAACAACAACAACATAGCACATGGTCAGAGGGGAGAAGGCCAGTGGCATAACTGAGAAAGAGAAGAAGCCTGAACAACTCATCTAGAAACTTTAATAATATTTTCCTATATCTTTACCATCTAAAGGGTAAGCTTAGACCTGGGGATAAAGGATTGTACATTTTATTTTGTATTATTCAACGCTTTTTCAATGTTTGTTTTTATACTCCATGTCTCATTCAAGTAAATTAATGCTCCCCCCCCCCCCACTGAATCTGGTGTTATTTGGTCTCTGCATCAACATATAAAACCTAACTCAGCTCACACTTATCAAAATACAGAGAAAAGAGAAGGAGATGCCAACCTGGAGTGAAGAATCCTAAAAAGTGAATAAAATAATCACATGGGTAGCCATATTGCTCTGAAACAGAGAACGAAGTTTGAGTCCGGTGGCATCTCTAAGACCCACAAAGTTTTATTCAAGGTATAAGCTTTCATGTGTAAGCATGCCTTGAATATATCTTTGTTGGTCTTAAAGGTGCCACTGAACTCAAACTCTTTTCACCTAAAAAGTGAGATTGATAATGTTCCGTACTTCCATGCAGCCCTGTAGCTAGGGGCCATGGGAGGAGGGGGCCATGGAGGTGTCACGGGAAGGGGCCATGGGGTGAGAGTAGGAAGCTGGAGGGTCCAGGGCTGTCCCTCTCCCTTTTGTGTGATTTAAATCACATTGGAGGGGCTTGCAGGATGCTTTGAATTGTATGCTTTAAATTGTGCAGGAGTGAGAGGGAAAGGAGCAGCCCTGGGATGGGGCTGTGGGACCCCAAAAAACTGTCAGAGGGCCAGGCCCCGTGGGCCCCTGGTTAGCTACAGGCCTGCTTCCATGTGGTTTGAAAAAGGAGGATGGTTCTTAATTTGGAGAAAAGTCTCTTAAGAGGCAAGACTGAGAGAGAGTTAGCTGGCCAGTCACTAGATAAATATACTTCAGCTATTGGCCTGCTGGTGGCAGTGAGAAAAATCCTCAAAGCACTGTGGGAGTGAAGGAGTCATGCCGAAAGGATGAACTTGAGATCTAGCAGCTTGAAACCTCAGCCTGGTAAATTAATTCCACATCCTTGTGTCAGAAACAGGTGACTGTGGGACCAGTATTACTATAGGGGGAAAAAAGGGAAAGGTCCACTGTGCAAGCACCAGTCGTTTCCAACTCTGGGGTGATGTTGCTTCCACAACGTTTTCACAGTAGACTTTTTACGGGGTGGTTTGCCATTGCCTTCCCCAGTCTTTTACACCTTCTCCACCCCCCAGCAAGCTGGGTACTCATTTTACCGACCTAGGAAGGATGGAAGGCTGAGTCAACCTCGAGCCAGCTACCTGAACCAGCTTCCACTGGGATTGAACTCAGGTCGTGAGCAGAGAGCTCCGACTGCAGTACTGCAGCTTTACCACTCTGCGCCACGGGGCTCTTTTTTAAAATAATATCACTATAAGTGTCTTTCAAATTCTCAAATTCTCTGGATGTTAAAAAAATTTAAAAGTGGGTGGAGGAAAAGCTGTTTCTGGCCCTTCTCTTAAGGCCCTGTATAGAATGCGAAGAAGCCTGAAACATCCCCCCCCCCTTTTTTTTTTGTTTCTTTAGATTCAGGTTGATGCAGAGTTCATGAGAACTGAAAATCCTATACACTACTTTCACATTATTTCAGTTGGTCTTAAAGCAAGGTATTAAGTGGCTGTGGAGAAATTCCCTGTTATGTATTTGCTGTGTTAAGTATTGCATCTCACTGGGTTCCTGTTGCCTGAACTTGAGACAGGCATTCCTTGCAAACCAGGATCCTGAAGCCTGGAAAAACTGGCCAATCAGGATGTGAGGCATGTAAGAACTTGTAACAAAGAGATGCAAATGAAGGATTCTGGAGTGAGCCAATAGGAGTAACAGTTGCCTGCTAGGGGGGCATGGTTAACTATGGCCAGAGTGTATATAATGAGTGAAGTGCCTGGGCTGTTTGTGACTGTTTCTTCTTGCAATAAAGTGGTCTTGGTTGATTCAGAGCTTCCTGAACTCACTTTATTTCATGCCCCATTCCCCCAGATTCTCATCAGAGTTACATTCATCGCTCCAAGAGCCTTTCTATAGATTAACAGATGGCAATGGGAAAGTGGGGGGGGGGGGAGTAGTCAGCTTCCCAGGGGCAGGGACATTCAGTGCCATCAGTTTGCAGATGGCTTTAGCAGGAGGGTTATCAATATCCGCACATGAGCAGCATTTCCCCTCACTGGCTTTTGTGTTTAGATTTCACTTCCAGCCAGTGTGGCCACCTGCAGCATTTATGTTATCAGGTATCTTGTGGGACCTTTTTGACTAACAAATTTTTAGCCCAGCATTAACTTTTTGAAAGTGCTATAGACAATAAACGTGATATTCAAATTCCCAGGCTCTCAGCAGTTCATGTCAGAAGCTTGCTATTGTAGCTCTGAATGTAGATTCTTATATTTAAAATAGAACAATTAATTTTCTTCTTTTAAAGCTTAGTTTTCCAGAACTATCTTGAAGGTTTAAGAAAGTTAATAACATTCAAATGCTCTTAATAAAATGTGGGCCTTTAATTATGCCCTTTATTTTGTGCTTGAAATTATGAATCTAATTATTGTTTGAAAATGTATGACTCATGATCCCTGACATTATGAAAATGTATTAGGAGGCCTGTGAAGAAATAAGGAAATGCTAATTACTGTATATTGTCTAAATCTGACTGGCCTCATTCTTCAAACAGCTAGCGGAGCTACTGGGTGAATTTACAACTAAAATAACTGGATTCCAAGAACTGGAACAGATACTTTAATTAAATTTTAGAGTCAGGAAGATTTTTAAATATTAAACAACATGTCGCTTTTAAAATACATGCGCCTTCATTTTCTGTTGGCTTCCCATAGTTTCGGAAGTCAAACTGGCATTCAGGGAAGCCAAATATTATATATTAGAGGAGAGGATGGGATTAAAGCAGTCCTATAGAACACAGAAAAACTCCATCAAACGTCTTTTCCAGACTTTATCCTTCTAATCTGTTTGAATAACTAAGCAGGGAGCATTTCTTCATTCCGGTAACAGCTGTTCTTCCTTAGTATTACTAAACTGATGTCTTAACTAGTCAGCCCTTAGCTGGATGAGAACAAACCACTTGAAGCTTCAGCCTAATGGACATTTACCTGCTCCTGGAATGGGCTAGATGGGGTTGCACTTTCATCACAGGCCCAGAATCCCAGTTTTCCTGAAGCTGGTCCTGGCCCTCATTTTTTAGATAGCAGTGTATCAATATAAGCAGATATCCCAATTGTAATCTTCCCTGGAGAAATCTGATTCAGCCAAAGTTAAACATGTTCTGGTGACCTGGAGACTGAACAACTGGGACATGTTACCCATGCGGCTGCCTTTGGAAAGTTCTTGGAACTGGTCCAGAATACAGCAGTCCTGTTGCTGACAGAGGCAAGTTTGGGGTGGGTAGCCATGTTGGTCAGCAGTAGAAGAGGAAGATTCAAGTCCAGGAGTGCCATAAAGACTAACAAAATTTCCAAGGTATAAATTTTAGAGAGTCAAAGCTCCCTTTGTCAGATAGGGGAAACTGAGTATGGCACAATTTCACTGGCCCCCACATCAAGGTCCAATTCAAGGTAGGCTTCCCAAGCTTCCACGGGGAGCAGGGGTTCCCTTGGTTTCAGGCCCCCCCCAACTCGCTGGCATGGAGCAGCCCGCCAGGGGGATCCCTGCCCCAAAGAGCCCTCTCATGTGTGGTGGCAAGCAGTGTGATGATATCACCCAGAAGTGATGTATCGTGCTGGACATGTTGTGTGGGGATGCTCAAGGAATTTGGGGGGGAATTCTATGGGTTTGGGCAGGGATGCTCTAGCAATTTGGGGAAAACTCTATGGTGCCATAGAGTTTTCCCCAAAATTGCTAGTGTCCCCATGCAAAAATCATAGTTTTCCCCCGAATTCCTAGAGTGTCTCCAAGTAACACATCACTTCCAGGTGACATCATTGCGCCACACATGCTGAGCACATGCAAAAAACGTCCCCTGCCAGCAGCCGGTGGGGACTTGGCAACCTAATTCAAGGTTCTGACTTTGACCTTTAAAACAGTTTAGGACCAGGTACCTCAAAAACTTCTTTGTGCTGATGACTCAGCATGCTACCTTTTCGTCCACTAGTAGCAGCCAATGATGCAGAAATGGAATGGGGGAGGAGGCTTAGAACACTGATATGTTCAGGGCAAGATATGTATGGACTGCTGTGGCAGAGCGGGGACTTAACATGCAGCTTCTGTTTTCAACAGCAACCACATATAGAGCACAACATCTGGTTCGGTTGTATGATCAAATACTGCACTCAGGCCAATTCAGCTTAGCATTAGCTCAAATAATGATAAGGAGAGGGAAAATATGAGACCTGTTCTAACCAGCTGCAGGACATTATATACTTCTTTAATGTACAAGCTTTTGCACACAAGAAAACCAATAATAGTGTGCTAGAGCAAGGGGTGGGAGATCACATGGTGAATTTATAAACCTTCTCATGGGATTACCATTAGCAAAAGTATGAGATCTTGTTGTTCTTGATATATTTGCCCCTTTAAAAATTCATTTTCCCATTGGTATTAAAAGGAAATTTTGTATGGGTCATTATCACAAAATGACAGCTAAAGAAATATTATAGTTACTAGCCTTGGCTGAACCAAGTGCTTTGACTCGCAGGAGGGAATTATGTAAGAACACTTGAATAGTTTATAGCCTTTGATGAAGGAGCCAGGTGAAAGCTTCTTTGTATCTTGTGTTAGCCCTCAGGCACTTAAGAGCTTTCCAATACACATACTCTTTCTCTGGCCTGGTTAAGTTTCATAGTCCCTGTGGTTTTTTAGTAGAACATCATGTAAACAAAGGCCATATGTTTCACCCGCTTTAATGCAATGGTTTGCAAGATGTTTTATTAAGCAAGCCTATCAGTGGACTTTGTTCAAGAACCATTTGAAAGTTCCAGCCTCAATAGAAACCACCATGCCTTAATGCTACCCTCCTCTCATATGGACATATGAAGCTGCCTTATACTGAATCAGACCCTTGGTCCATCAAAGTCAGTATTGTCTACTCAGGCTGGTAGTGGCTCTCCAGGGTCTCAAGCTGAGATTTTCCACACCTATTTGCCTGGACCCTTTTTTGGAGATGCCAGGGATTGAACCTGGGACCTTCTGCTTCCCAAGCAGATGCTCTACCACTGAGCCACCGTCTCAAATGCACCCAGAGCAGAAAGAAAGCATTTCCCAGTCCAGGCTCCTGAGGGATAGGCATGAATGAAACAACCACCTGGGAAGGACCAATCACACAGGTATTCCCATGTGAATTACTACCCCAGGTGAGACCCACACAGTCAGCTTCACCTATGTGGTTGCTACTTTCATGCATATTCCTCAGCCTTGTAGGACTGCATTGTGGAAAACATGACTCCCACATTGCTATGTATTTGGGGACTGGAGGACCTTTATAGGAGACAGCACAACACTGTCAGAACACTAAAGTTCATGTCTTTGCAGACAGAGTCATGTGTTATTTAGGTGTCATGGCTACTGTGTATGCAATATGCCACAGGACTATGGAACCCCTAAAGACTTCTCCAGGCATGGCTACAACAGCTTGCACAATTATAAACCATGCCTACAGCTCCTGTTGAATATGTTAAATTGCATCCATGCACAATTTAACCATTTTGATGCAATGTATAATAGAAATGTGAATGGCAATGAGAATTGTGTCTCTGTAATAACCATCATTGCACAAAGTTAGAACTACTCATCACCCCACAAAAATCAGCAAGAGATTTATGCTGAATAGCAGCTTCCTTAAAAAGCAAAAAAAACCCAAAAAAACCTCTGAACAAATTGTGGGACTCCATAGGGTAAATCTCATAGGGCAAAGCAGGAATCCCCAAGTACTGCCTTCTGGGCTCTGCTTCATGGGCTTGGGTCAGAACCAATGTGGTGCTCCCGCACTCAACCCTGACAAGAACCCCAGAAGGTTGATACGGCTTAGTTATTCTTTTTCATATAGGCCAAATGAAGAGAAAAGACCAATAAGAGTAAACTGATTTTAAAGCAAACATCTAGCAGGGGGAATTATTCTTTTGTGTCTGTTTCAAATGCTTGATTATATAAAATCAGAATGATTTGGAACCCTTTGCTTTAGTGTGTAAGTTGCAAAATTATATATTGAAATTTAACTGGCAATAATAGTTTTTATGTCGCTTGTACCCTATTGTCCTTCTTATTCTTCTGTATTGGAAAACCAAAGTTGACCTTGCTAGCTTCAATACACTCTCCAAATCCCTTCTGTCATGCTGAGACTGCCCTTATTTAAAAATAACGGAATACTTGAAATGAATATGGTCACGGGTCAAAGTATTACAGCAAAACCTGCAGGCACCTAGGGAAACAAAAACAAAAAATCTACTCCCTCTTTCTCTGTGTGTACAAATTCAGGTTTTCATTCTGAAATTCGACCCTGCCGTTGATCCTGTGTGGTTAAGACTGGTTTGAACAATGACTTTTTAAAAATTCCATTAATTATAAAGCATGACAAACATTTATGTGACAGCAAAGTAGATATTATCAGTTCCTCTTTAATATCTAATTGCTAAAAGGCCCAGTGAGAACTCACGTTGTTCCTGGAGCATTTCCTGCATGGGTGAGGGAATCACTACTAATGGACAGGGTAGAACAAAGTCAGAGTCCAGTGGCACCTTTAAGACCAACAAAGTTTTATTAAAGGAATACGCTTCTGTGTGCAAGCCCACTTCTTCAGATACAGTGAAACAGAATTTCTTCAAACATTACATATTTGGGGGGTGGGGGGTTAGTTGCCGGGAAGAGGTAGTTAGAATAAAGATGCATAAGTAAGTGGGCAATTATAGCTGGGACTGGATTAAGGCAGGGGACCCCAACCCCTGGGTTGTGGACTGGTACCGGTCCATGGCCTGTTAAGCAACTGGGGCCGTGAGTTGTATAATTATTTCATTGTATATTACAAAGTAATAATAATAATAAGATGACACTGGATTTATATCCTGCCCTCCATTCTGAATCTCAGAGTCTCAGAGCAGTTTACAATCTCCTTTATCTTCCTCCCCCACAACAGACAACCTGTGAGGAAGGTGGGGTTGAGAGAGCTCTCCCAGAAGCTGCCCTTTCAAGGACAACTCTATGAGAGCTATGGTTGACCCGAGGCCATCTCAGCAGCTGCAAGTGGAAGAGTGGGGAATCAAACCCGGTTCTCCCAGATAAGAGTCCGCACACTTAAGCACTACATCAAACTAATGGAAATAAAGTGCACCACTGTATCATCCCAAAACCATCGCACTCCCTTCCCCCCGATCCGTGGAAAAATTGTCTTCCACAAAACTGGTTCCTGGTGCCAAAAAGGTTGGGGATTGCTGGATTAAGGCAGTAAAATATGTGAGTGGCGTTAAATTAGCATCCAAATACAAGAGTTAACAAATAGATGTGAGAATAAAGTGTGAGTCCAGTGGCACCTTCAAGACTAACAAAGTTCATTTCTGGACACAAGCAATAATTGAACTTTGTTGGTCTTGAAGGTGCCACTGGATTTACAGATTTTACCAATACCTTAATCCAATCTCAGCTATAATTGTCTACTTTTTAACACATCTTGATTCTAACTAGCCTTTCCTGAGAACTAGCTCTCCCCTTCCTATGTGTAATGGTTGAGGAAATTCTGTTTCACTGTATCTGAAAAAGTGTGTTTGCACACCAAAGCTTATACATTGAATAAAATGTTGGTGTTGAAGGTGTCACTGGACTCGAACTCTGTTCTGCTGCCTCAGACCAACACAGCTGAATCTAGCTGAGGTAGAGAAGAGGAAGTAGCTTAGGGAGGCCTCAGAGTGTTAGGCCAAGCTGCTCACTCTGTCCACATAAGCCTTTGTCACCATGGTGTAGTGGTAGGGCTGCCAATCCCCATGTGGGGGCAGGGGATCCCCTAGTTTGAAGGCCCTTCACCTGCTTCAGGGTTATCAGAAAGCGGGGTGCGGGGGGAGGGAAATGTCTGCTGGACACACTCCATTATTACCTATGTAGACCAATTTGCATAGGTCATAATGGAAAATTGATCCATGGGTATCTGGGGCTCTGGGGAAAACTGTTTTTTGAGGTAGAGGCACTAAATTTTCAGCATAGCATCTGGTGACTCTTCTCAAAATACCCCCCAAGTTTAAAAAGATTGGACCAGGAGGTCCAATTCTATGAGCCCCAAAAGAAGGTGCCCCTATCCTTCATTATCCCAAATGTAAGGAATGAGTTTAAAAGGAGCACGGTCCCTTTAAATGTGAAGGCCAAAACTCCCTTTGGCATTCAGTTGTGCTTGCCACTCCCTAGTTCCTGGCTACACCCCCAAAACTCCCAGATATCCCTTAAGTTGGACTTGGCAACCCTATGTAGTGGGTGGAGCATCAGACTAGGAGACCCAGGTTGGAATCTCCATTTTACCACAAAAGCTCACTTGGTAACCTTGAGCCAGTAACTCATTCTCAGCCTAATCTACCTCACAGGGTTCCTGTGAGGATAACGTGCAGATGTGGAGAATGATGCTGTAAACCCCTTTGGGTCCCACTCAGACAGAAAAAATACCTTGCCTCATAGCATTCTACGTAATTCACCCACTTCATGTCTAGCCACCTCCCTCAGTAATTTCTGAACCCTGGAATTTTTTCCCCCTTAGTGGTTATATGTTGTCAGGCAGGCTCAAGAACATCTGTGTGAGGTCTTCCTTTGGATCTGATTGCACTGATTCTCCACATGACCCTCCTGAACAATTAACAGTGGTTCCATCTCCCATCTTATGCAACCGGTCATGGGAATTATGTGGTAGGCCAGATCTCTACAAAGGAAGGCCTTTTGACCCCCTGTCATACATGTGTCCTGCACATGTGGTTTTGCTTTCACCCTGACATTTTGACATTTGACTGGAACCCCACACACTTTGCAAAATTGAAAGGCATTTTCATACATAACACGTTGTAGGTGATTGGAACTGTGAATCAGAATGGCACACATTCAAGTGTGGGAAAGGGAGGACAATCCCCTGATGTGACTGCTCCTTAACCTCAGAGATCTGCAGGATAAGAAGGGAGGTGAGATTTATCATTGCTCCTAAACAATTACAGCACCTTGCAAGAGAAACTACTTCTTTAATTAATTACTTTCTATTTGGGATTGTTTTCCCACTACCACCATTTGCCAGATGGAGGAGTGGGCAGCCCTGGGCCAAGTGGACCAAAGGTCTGACCCAAGAAAAGGCAGCTTCATAGAGATGTCCCTGACCTGCTTGGATTATTCTATGAGTCTTAAAACAATGGGGTACCTGGCGGTTTTAAACTTGGAATCAAAAGGGTGCATTCCACAAGGCTGTGAAGAATTTAATATGCCACATATTCAGCCCAAGCACAGCCAAGTCTCTGTTTGGCTATGAGATGAATTCATTCATGTCCTGTGATGCACCTTTCAAAACTTAACGTTTTGTGGGGCTGCTACTTGCATCCCTGTCAGAGCGGCCAACCTTAAAAGGCACCAACAGTACAATCCTCTGCAGAGTGACTCCAGTCTATGCTCATATGGTTCAGTGGGCTTAGACTGGAGTGAATTGGCAGAGGAGTGCCCTGTAAGGAACACTAAATGCCGCCTCCAACTGACTTGTTTACTTTGAATGTTCTTGGCACCTACCGCTGTCAGCCCAACAGTACTTAAAGGCAGTTGCCTTTAATAAAAGGCCTGGGTACCAAAGAGCTCCAATCTGGACATTTGCAGAGCCTAATGATGAATGTCAAATACTGACTCAAACATGATGCCATCTTAGTCCCTAGCAACACTGCTTGTCCGGGGGCAGGTGGGGGGACTGCTGCTAAGTATTTGGCAATCTGTCCCTGCAGTACCTGGTTCACATTCCCACTGCATTTGCTGAACTAGAGGAGGAAAGTGGTCCTTTTTCTTCATTGAGTCTCAGCATGGTATAGGGTTTTTTTGGGGGGGTGGGGGGGAGGAATATGCTGAATCTAACAGGTAGCCCTGGGTTAAAATTTCTGCTCAGCCATGGCATTCAGTGGGACAATCCTGAGCCTCAATGACCATATAAGGCTTGGTGTAGTGGTTAAGTGCGTGGACTCTTATCTGGGAGAACTGGGTTTGATTCCCCACTCCTTCACTTGCAGTTGCTGGAATGGCCTTGGGTCAGCCATAGCTCTTGCACAGGTGTCCTTGAAAGAGCAGCTTCTGTGGGAATTCTCTCAGCCCCACCCACCTCACAGGGTATCTGTTGCAGGGGACAAAGGTAAAGGAGATTGTAAACTGCTCTGAGACTCTGAGATTTGTATGGAGCATAAAATTACAAATGGTTTAATAATGCTGCCTGGCTTTCCCACACACACACACCTGTGATGACACAAGACTTGAAACTTGTCATAACTGAAAGGTATCTTTTGGATTTTCGCTTCAGTGTCTCAAAAACACAACCCACAGCCTACCATTTGGACTAACCTCACATCTTCCAGTTGAATACAGCTGAAGATATATTGTAAAATAACTTCAAATGGGCTTCATCTGTTCAGAGCTGCCAGCCCACCGCCAAAGCTTATTGGTCTCATGGTGCATCGCTTTCGAAGGAAAGACTTGAAACTTTTGTTGTCAACACATAATTCTATCTTGCCTTTTCTGCCTTGCATATGGGATGGCAGTGGATCTGCTGAGACTTATAACTCAGAGCAGTATCAGACTGTAGTGCTCACAAGTCTATGAAAGAGACTGAAATAGGATTCTGTGGCTCAGAGAATTGGTTTGTTTTATAATACCAACTTTTAGTTTTGCTGGAACAGTTCCTAGTGCTCTCACTAATGGTCTAACAAGAAATCTAGCAAATATTTGGTATCAAACGCAATGGACCATTGGCTAGACTGCTGTTTAAGTGCAGAGGAGTAGCCATGTTAGCTGCTTATAGCACAATAATACAGAAAATCAGTGGCACCTTGAAGACAAACAACATTTATCTCAATATGAACTTTTGTGAGTCAGAACAGAGAAGACCAGTTTCTGTATTTGGGCTTGATTATCTGGGACTGACATCCTGGAGTGTGAAGTCAAATGGGCTTTAGAAAGCATTACTAACAACAAAGTGAGCGGAGATCATGATATCCCAGTTGAGCTATTCAAGGTCCTAAAAGATGATGCTGTTAAAGTTATGCACACATTATGTCAACAAATTTGGAAAACAGAACAGTGGCCACAGGATTGGAAAAGATCAGTTTATATTCCAATCCCAAAGAAGGGTATCACACCATTGCACTCATTTCACATGCCAGCAAGGTCATACTAAAGATCCTACAAGCTAGGCTTCAGCAGTATGTAAATCAGGAACTACCAGAAGTTCAAGCTGGGTTTCAGAGAGGTAGAGGAACCAGAGATCAAATTGCCAACATTCGATGGATTATGGAGAAAGCATGGGAGTATCAGGAAAAGTCTATTTCTGCTTCATTGACTATGCTAAAGCCTTTGATTGTGTGGATCACAACAAACTGTGGCAAGTCCTTAAAGAGATGGGAGTACCAGACCACCTCACACGTCTCCTGAGAAACCTGTATAAGGGTCAAGAAGCAACTGTAAGAACGGGATATGGAACAACTGATTGGTTTAGAATAGGAAAAGAAGTTCGACAAGGATGTATATTGTCACCTGCTTATTTAATTTATATGCAGAGTACATCATGCAGAATGCTGGCCTGGATGAAGCACAAACCAGAACTAAGATTGCCGGGGAAAACATCAGCAACCTCAGATATGCAGATCACACTACTCTAATGGCAGAAAGTGAGGAGGACCTAAAGAACCTCTTGTTGAGGGTGAAAGAGGAGAACACAAAAGTAGGCTTGAAAAGCAACATCAAAAAAACTAAGATCATGGCATCTGGCCCCATCACACCTTCGCAAATACAAGCGGAAGACATGGAAGTAGTGACAGACTTCACATTTCTGGGATCCAAGATCACTGCAGATGGTGACTGTAGCCATGAAATTAAAAGACGTTTGCTCTTTGGGAGGACAGCTATGGCAAACCTGGGCAATATAATAAAAAGTAGAGACATAACCCTGCCAACAAAAGTCCGTATAGTCAAAGCAATGTTATTCCCAGTAGTAATGTATGGCTGTGAGAGCTGGACCATAAGGAAGGCCGAGCACAGAAGAACAGATGCTTTTGAGATGTGGTGCTGGAGAAGACTCTTGAGAGTCCCTTGGATTGCAAGAAGATCAAATCAGTCAGTCCTAAGGGAAATCAACCCAGACTGTTCCCTGGAAAGTCAGATGCTGAAGCTGAAGCTCAAATACTTTGGCCATCAAATGAGAAGGGACCACTCCCTGGAGAAGATCCTGATGCTAGGAAAGACAGAAGGCAAAGAAGAAGGGGATGGCAAAAGATGAGATGGCTGGACAGCGTTACTGATGTAACAAACACAAATTTGAGCAGACTTCGGAGGATGGTGGAAGACAGGAGGGCCTGGTGTGACTTGGTCCAAGGAGTCGCAAAGAGTCGGACTAAGCTGTCTGACCGAACAAAAATCTGGGACTGTTGGCCAAGTATCAGAAGTGTGGTTTTGTTTGTTTAACTTTAGTATAAATATTATTACTTCTCTTGTTCTTGATATAGTATGATGATATTTCTCTATGTTTATAATCTGTATTATATATGAAATTTTAATTAAAGTTATTTATTGTTTAAAAAAAGAAGTGCAGTTTTGCAAAAAAAAAAAATACAAAACCAAACCTGACCCCTTTGTAAGTGATTGGCCCATGACAAACTTGGTTCCATCTCGCCATTACGGCCCTGCAGTTCTGATATTAAGCACACCTCAACATGATTGGGATATTCTATGCAGGATCCCAAGAAAGAGGCAATATTAAAATGCAAAACCTTTCCATTCCACAATTTTTTCTAGGCATTTTTGAAATCAGTAAAACTGAGCATTTTTCCCCACTGTGGCCTGGTTAAAATATGGTGGCGCCACAGGAATGGAGCACCTAAAACTCCCTTGAGGGTCATCCTAGAATATAAAGGATTTATTTAGTTGTTATCCATCTCTATGGGCTTTTCTACACACTGGACTGACTCCTGTTTTTGTTGGTAGATTATCCACAAGCACTGAAATCAGTTCAGGCACAGTTCGTCGACTGCGGGGTGACATGATAGAGTAGGGTTGCCAAGTCCAATTCAAGAAATATCTGAGGACTTTGGGGGTGGAGCCAGGAGCAAGGGTGTGACAATCATAATTGAACTCTGAAGGGAGTTCTGGCCATCACGTTTAAAGGTACCGCACACCTTTTAAAATGCCTTCCTTCCATAGGAAATAATGAAGGATAGGGGCACCTTCTTTGGGGGCTCGTAGAATAGGATCCCTTGGTCCAATCTTCTTGAAACTTGGGGGGGGGGGGTATTTTGGAGAGAGGCACTGGATGCTGTACTGAAAATCTGGTGCTTCTACCTCAAAAACAGCCCTCCAAGAGCCCCAGATACCCACAGATCAATTCTCCATAATTTCCTATGGGAATAAGTCTCCATAGGGAATAATAGAGTTCCCAGCAGACACTTCCCTTCCCTCCCCCCGCTTATTGATTACCCTGAGGCGGGGGAAGGACCTCCAAACCAGGGGATCCCCTGCCCCCACCTGGGGATTGGCAACCCTATGATAGAGGTTTACAAGATTATGCATGGGATAGAGAAGGTAGAGAAAGAAGTACTTTTCTCCCTTTCTCACAATACAAGAACTCGTGGGCATTCAATGAAATTGCTGAGCAGTAGGGTTAGAACGGATAAAAGGAAGAACTTCTTCACCCAAAGGGTGATTAACACGTGGAATTCACTGCCATAGGAGGTGGTGGCAGCTACAAGCATAGGCAGCTTCAAGAGGGGAACGAATAAGAAATGGAGCAGAGGTCCATCAGTGGCTATTAGCCACAGCTTATTGTTGGAACTCTCTGTCTGGGACAGTGATGCTCTGTACTCCTGTGCTTGAGGGGGTACAGTGGAAGGGCTTCTAGCCCCTCTGGTGGAACTCTTGATGGCACTTGGTTTTTTTTGGCCACTGTGTGACAGAGTGTTGGACTGGATGGGCCATTGGCCTGTTCCAACATGGCTTCTCTTATGTTCTTCCACATGTCAGCGCTCCTTCTGCATTTTTACAGTTGTGGAGTTGGATTATTTCCTTCTGCATGTGCGTTAAATAATCAGGATTTTCAAGGAAGGCTGCTGCCATCATCAGCTGTATCACAGAACTACCTCCTTTTTTCATTTGTTGCATACGCTTATAGCGATACTATGGCTGCATTTTTTAAAAGGGCACTAAAATATGATATACCGATCTACCATTATAATGATAAGTCAAACAGGTTCTCTGAATTCTCAATCAGGCTTTTATTTTTTTAAAAAAGTCTCAAGTGCCTTCCCTTAGTAGAGGTATAAGGGGAAAAAGCAAGGAGGGGGATAGAGACTTAAAAAAAAAGCTAGGAATTCAAAGAACCTATTTGACCTATTAACTACAATGCTATATTGATATTTTAGTGCCTATTTTAAAAGAAACAAACAAACCAAACCATATATCTTGGGGATGAGAGGGAACGATGATGACAGTTGAATAATCAAATAATGGGTGAAAGTAAGTCAGAGCTGCCAGGTTCCCAGGCCAGGCAGGGGTTCTCCCACCTTGGAGGTTCCCAACGCACCGGCACCGGCCCAAATTGGACCTCCCCTGATGTCACCGGCGTGATGAGGTCACCCGCAAGTCATCATGCCGGCGACATCACGCATTGGCCGCTCTAGGCATTTCCAGGAAAACTATGGTTTTCCCGGACCCTCTAGCAATTTGGGAGGGGACTTGGCAACCCTAAGGTAAGTGGAACGGGTGAGACAAAGAAGACTAAAAGAAACATTACACACCTGGAAAAAGGTGGTTCAAAATCACCTTCCAGAAAAAGATTGGGGTAAAAGTGATCTCAAAAGAACCAGGAAAAAACCCCCCAGGAAACAATCAAACAAAAGTAAAAGATAAAGGCACAAAAATACATGCAAAAATCAGGGATTAAACCAAAGCAACAACAGAACCAAACAACAACAACAAAACCCCTCATGGAGAAATGCCCTATCTCTTGACAACCTAAGTTTGGATTGAATAAAGCAGTAGAATCATAGCTATATACAGGGCACATTGCCATGTACATACTAAGACTTATTCCCAGAAGGGAAGACCCTCACTTAAAACTTCTCATATATAAAATGGAAGAGAGGAGAACTATGGAAGCCACTTTGTGTCCTCACTGGAGAGAAAGGATGGGTAGAAATGAAGGAAATAAATAAATATAAGCAGACATTAATTTTACCATTGCTGTGCTCGTAGTAAAAGGTGTGAATTCAGCAGTCAGAAGCTTTCCTCTTTTTTTTTTTTTTTTAAGTTTAAATGATTTTATTGAGAAAATTTCTGAAGATAAACATGACGTAAATAAGATACAGATACATTAATGAAAACATGCAATACAATAACATAAATTAAACATAAAAATTTAAGAAAAAAGGAAGGGAAAGCCAACGCTAAATTACAACCACAGAAAGTCTTTGTACATTTTAGATTTGTTATACGAGCTAATGTAAAATGGGTCGCTATCAATTTTCCCTAAAATAGGAAACCAGGTCGCAATGTATTTGGAGTAAGCTAAGTATGGATCAGTAGTATCCAATGATGCTTGAATTTTGTCCATTGCTATGTGGTCCCAGATTTTTAGGAGCCAGGTATCAAGGGACAAGTTGTTGGTGTTTTTCCAGGATTGAGCTACAGTAGTTTTTGCGGCGGTTAACAGTTTGGCAACTAAGGATCTATTCGAAGGTGACAATTTAGAGCCAGGCCAATGGTTAAGAAGTATTGTTGTAGGGTCTTCGGGAATTATGATGTCTAACAGGGATGAGATGTGGGAGCAAATTAAAGTCCAAAAGGGTCTTATTTTAGGACAGTCCCACCAGCAATGGATGTAGGAAGCTTTGAGGCCGCAGCCTCTCCAACAATCAGGAGAATTCAAGGTGATCATATGCGAAAGTTGAGTCGGGGTGAGATACCAGCGGGCCATAAGTTTAAAGTTTTGTTGAGAGATATTTATTATGTTAGAGTGTAGGGTCTCACTGGCCCAAATAGAGTCCCACTGGTCTGAAGAGAGTATAGTCTTGCAGTCCCTGTGCCATAAGGTCGTATATGGAGGGAGTGAGGATTCCAACTTAGTAAGAAGGATGCGGTATATTCGTGAGATAAACCCCTTTATTTGCGTATTACCCTGTAGTTGGAGAATTAAATGTTCGAAATCTGTCGTTGGGCGAGAAAGTAAAGGTTTTAATTGAGTGTCTTGTAAAAGGTGTCTAATCTGAAAGTATTGGAACCAGGGCATTGGAGTTAGTAATTTTTGGTCTAATTTCTCTTTGGGTAAGATTTGCCTGGAGGAAGAAAGAAGATCAAAAAGGAAAACCAATGAGGAGTCTCGCCAGATTTTAAAAGAAGAAGGAGGCTGAGCCGGGGGAAACCATTTTTGGCCAATAAAAGAGGAAATAATAGAGAAACCTGGGGCCAAAAAAGAGCGCTCGGAATCCCAAGTAGAGAGGAGTGCCTTGAGGAATGGATTTACAAAATGCCAAGGGGGGCGATCCTTCTTGTTAAGCCAAAGAAGTTCATAGTATTTTAAAGGGGTGAAGTGAGCTTCCTCAATGGTTGTCCAAGCAGGAGAAGGGTGTTGATATAGAATTTTGATCATTTGGGAAAGAATTGCGGCTTTGTAATAACGGGTGATGTCTGGGACCGCCAAACCTCCTTTCATTCTGGATCTACAGATAGTGGTTAGTTTAATTCTGGCTTTTTTGTATCTCCAAATGAATGAAGTCAAAGTTTGCTGCCAGGAACTTAACATCTTTTGAGGTATAGCGATGGGAAGAGCGCGAAACAGGTATAAAAGTCGTGGAAAAATAAATGATTTAACCGTCTGAATTCTCTCCAGCCATGATATTTGTAAATTGTCCCACTGTTTCAAGGTGCTGGCAATATCAGATAAAGTAGCACTGTAGTTTGCCTGTAATAAATTGGAGAGTTTTAAAGGGATTTTGAGCCCTAAATATGGCCAATTTTCAGTGACCCAATGAAAAGGGTACTTAGTGGACATTTCTTTTTTTGTATTGGGAGAAATATTGATTGGATAAAGAATGGACTTGGAATGGTTAACTAAGAGTCCGGAAAGTTTGCCAAAACTATCTAAAAGGGTAGAAATAGCTTCTAGGGATTGCAGAGGGTTTGTAATATAGAGGACTATATCATCAGCAAATAAGCTGATTTTAAAGGTAGAACCGTGAATCGGCACGCCCGGGATCTCAGAAGCAAGACGGATTAGGTTTGCAAATGGCTCAATAGCCAATGCGAAAAGGACTGGAGAGAGGGGACAGCCTTGGCGTGTCCCTCTTTCTAGGCGAAACTCAGGGGACCGTTGGTCATTCACATGCAAAAAAGCGGAAGGTTCCGAATAAAGAGAATCAATAACCGTCATAAACTTTGGGCCAAAGCCCATATAGCTTAAGACCTTGCGAAGAAAAAGTGGTTCTACACTGTCGAAGGCCTTTTCAATGTCAAGGGCTAGAATACAGGATTCGAAATTTTGAAAGGAACAATACTGTATTATATTAATTGTTTGTCTTGTGTTGTCTGTGATGTCTCGGTTGGGTATGAATCCTGATTGGTCAGCATGGATGTAAAAGCCTATGATTTTGTTCAGTCTAGCCGTTAAAATGGATGTAAAAAGCTTGTAATCATTATTAAGTAAGGAGATAGGGCGGTAGGATTTAGTGTTTGAAAGGTCTTTATCTTTTTTTGGTATGAGAATTATTTTTGCTTGGGACCAGGAAGAGGGCATACAGCCAGTCTCCATTACTAGGTTACAAATAGAAGTGAAATATGGAATTAGAGATTGGCCAATTTTTTTGTAAAACTCAGAAGGTAAGCCGTCTCTGCCTGGAGTTTTATTGGATTTAGAGGATTTAATGGCTTCAAGCACTTCTAGGGAGGTTATAGGAGAGTCCAAAAAAAGTTGGTGGGCGTGCGATAGATGATTAAGAATAGGATGGTTTTGAAACAGGTGATCTATTGCAGAGGGAGAGGGATTAGTTGAATTATACAGCTTTTGAAAATAGTCATGGAAGACCTTTAGAATTTTGGAGTTAGTGGAGTGTTTTCTGCCTGTGTGATCCGTGATTACGTTAATTTGTCTCTCTCCTAATTCCTTTCTAAGTTTCCAGGATAGTAATTTCAATGAGCGAGGGTGGTTGTGCCAATATCTTTGTTTTAAAAAGAGGAGGTTTTTCCTGACGGTAGAAGATTCCATTAAGTCCAATTTTTTCCTCTCTAACAAGAGTTTATGGAAAATCTTTTTTGAACAGGTTTGTTTATGCTTTTGTTCAAGTAATTTAATATTATCCAATAGTTTTTGACTAAGTTCCAATTTTCTTTTCTTATAGGCCGAATTCAAGGAAATGCACTTGCCTCGCAAAACTGCCTTCATTGCATCCCAAACAATGTCAGCAGAGACTCCACATTCTGAGTTGTTTTCAAAATAAAGTTTAATTTCTTGTTCAATATGCGTGCAAAATTCTTGATTTAAAAGAAGTGACCTGTTCAATGACCAGTTATAGCAGGGTTTGTCTTGGGAAGCAGTACTTAGCGTACATTCTAACCAAGCGTGGTCAGAGAGAGTTCTTAGGCCTATGTTAGCATGGGAAATTTGGTTCAGCAGTGAAGGAGAAATTAGAAAATAGTCTATTCTTGTGAAGATATTATGGACAGCTGAGAAATAAGTATAGTCTTTGACGCCAGGATTGTGTACTCTCCAAATGTCGCAAAGATTAAAATTATGGAGAACAGACTGCATGGGCGCTGAAGGAGCAGTTGTGGGGGGATGTACCTTAAAAGATCTGTCCCAGATTGGGTCAACTATCTGATTAAAATCGCCGCCTATAATAACTGCCCCCTCTTGGAAGAGTGCAAGTTTAGTTAGAGTGGACTTTATAAAGGTGAGTTGCGCTGTGTTGGGGGCGTATAAAGAAGCCAAAGTAAATAAAGAGTCATTAAGCGTGCCCTTAACAAAGATATATCTGCCTTGAGGGTCAACTTCTTGGGCCAAGGGAACAAATCTAATTCTTCTAGATAGTATAATGGCCACACCACGTGACTTAGAGGAGCCTGCTGCTAAAAATTGTGAGTGGAACCATTTTGAACGGAGGATGGGTGGATCTGTTTTTTTTATATGAGTTTCCTGCAGGAAAAGAATGTCAGGTTGTAGTTTTGTTAGCGCTGAAGAGAGTCTTTTAGTTTTGATAACATTGTTAAGACCTCTACAGTTAAGAGAGATTAATTTCATCTCTGACATAGCCATAGCCAACCAAAATGTTGTAGAGGTTTAAGCTTAACTAACATTATTATTAAAGGGCCCAGTAGCCGGGCTCTTGGTTTCATTAAAATCAAATACAGAGAATTTAACAAAGCAGGTAACACCAAGTATTGAAGAGTAACAACAAGCATCACTTGTAAATTGTAAACACCAGCAATGGAAATGCAAAAAAATAAGCTCAGAGCAAAAATATTTAGGATCGTTAAGACCTTTAGGCCGCCATTGGTAGAAGGTAAAAACGTGAGCCAGGGTCTAGGGTCACAGACATAGGCTGAAAGCAACCACTTTGATTTTGTATAACATTTCTGAGCAACCAAGAGTTCAGTACAGCAATGCATAACAAGGGGAGGCCATTCTAACCAGGGATGAATGAGGCTAACACATTGAAAAGGCCATACCAACCTGGTATCTTCGTTAATAAAGGAAAAATATGGAAGCATAAGATTTAGGTACCATAACATCGTAAAAGAGAACCGTTCTGCATATAGGTCACCATTACGGACAAGCAAGATTGGCCAAAAGTAGTTAGAATCAGCTAAATAAGCAATGTGAACAATCGAGCTCGTAAGCAGTGCCACTAAAAGGCTTTCCTTTCTAAACAAATAATCCATAAACAGTACATAAAACACAAAATTATTTAAACTATTCATTGACTCTGAAAGAGAACAATGAAAACTTAGCCTATATTAATAGAACACTAACCAGAGTAGGAGGGCTAGAAGGAGAGAGCTCTTGACTGTCGTATAAGTAAAATAAAAATTAGGAAAACACCTCCTCCCCCCCGCTTCCTTTTGAATCGTAAGGATAGAGCCAAAACATGACTTTTACAGCTAACATAGCAAGGGCATGGGAGCAAACAAGTAGGATGGCTTATCAGGTAGAGCGAGTTCAACGACGTCTTCTTGGTCGGGAAAAAAGTGACTTGGCAGGTGGCTGGAGAACATTAGCCGGGTCAAAGTCAGCGGTTGAAGGTGGATCAATGCGAAGGTGATTGAGAAGGTCGCATCCCGTGGCGAAATCAGAAGCATTAAGTCGGAGACCTTGGTGAACCACCACGATTTGAGTGGGTGATGACCAGCGGAATCGTATGTTGTGTGAAGTGAGTAAGTTGAGAATAGGTTTCATTTCCTTCCTATGTTGTAGAGTCTCAGGAGAAAGGTCTGCCAGTACTAGGATTTTCTTCTTGTCGTAGAGAAGGCCATCGTCAGATCTAGCTTTTTGGAAAATGGCGGTCCTGGTCCTGGAATCCGGGATCGTGACTAAAATGTCCCGTGGGAGATCTTTTGAGTTAGGCCGGAGGACGCCAAGGCAAAAGGCGGAGTCAATGAGGGGGGCTACTCCATCATGGAGGTGAAGGGCAGAGACAAGCCAGGTCGCAATAAAGGTTCTGAGCTCTTGATTTTCTTCTGCTTGCTCTGGCAGGCCGCGAAATTTCAGGTTTGCCGCCCGAAGTTTATTGTCCAAATATAATATTTTTTCGTGTGCCCACTGATCGGAGTGTTGGAGATTTTCTACAGCTTCGTGGGCCTTAGTGGCTAGCTCAAAGGCAGCGTCTGCAGTTTGGGTGGCTGCTGCCAGAGTTTCATTAATTTTTTTAAGCTCAGAATAGATAGGTGTAGTAGCCTTGGAGATTGCCTCCCCGATAGTCTCCTGTAGCTGAGCCATCGCAGCGTGAAAAGATTGGGAAGTAAGCAAGGCGCCTTCTAAAGTATCGGGAGAAGTTCCGGACGCCATTTTCTCTGGCGAGCAGGAAGGCCCAGACAGGGAAGCGGGAGCTTCGGGGGTCGCGGGGGGGAAGGTTAATACTTGCTGAGTCGATTTGAGGCTCTTTCCGACAGCTCTGTGGGATTCAACGTTTTTCTTGCCCATGCCCGAGCGAAAACGGAGTGTAAAGAAGGAGCGGGGGGGGGCGCGAAAAGACAGTCAGTAGAGAGCGGCTCCTTCAAGCGTCCGCCATTTGCCGCGTCGCCCCGCCCTCCTTTCCTCTTATTTTGTGCCATATTCGTTCAGCTATTTCCAGGACCACAAAACGTAGGTTTTCCAGCCTTCAGGTGGGGTCTGGAGATCTCCCGCTTTTACAACTGATCTGGCACTGGCAGAAAATGGCTGCTTTGAAGGGTGGACTTTGTGGCACTGTACCATGCTGAGGCCCCTCCCCTCCCTAAAACCTGCTCTCTATTGGGTCCACTTCCAATGTTGCCAAGTATTTTCTAACACAGACCTGGCAACCCAAACAAAACATGATCAGTCATCTCAGTGATGAAAAACTTCAGAACCTTTCCTCGAGCCACGTCAGTTAAAAAGAAGACTTTTGTATCTGTGTGAAAAGTTAAAGCTCTTTTGGGGAAAAACTCAGATTAATAAGCCATCCACTACAGACAGTTGCTAAGGCAACTGCTGGCTTTTGAATTTATTAAAGCCTCCAAAATCTATCTAGTATAATATTACAAACTCCACAGGCATCAGGTGACTACATGGGAAGACTCCGTTTTGTATGAGGATCATTATTTAATTGGCTCCTGAGAGAATAAAGCACAAACTCTAAATCCAGAGAGATCTGTATTTGATTTCCCCCCCCTCAGGGAAGAACAAGTGCTGACCTTGACATTTTCTTTGCTCATGAAGCGCTATACCATTTTCTCAGACTCAGATGGGAAAATGCTCGTGATATTTGGGGGGAAAATATTTCCAACTGTAGGGCATTTTCATGAAAAGGACTAGAGAACTTTAGAATGAAAGTCCAGCCTCGAGTAAAGATAGTGACATCCCATGTCATGTAGATTTTAAAATGTAGATCTTTTTTTAAAAAATACCCTCCAAGATTCCTTTTGAGGAGACACTTAAAAAAAAAAAAGTAGTCCCCTGTGGAAGCACCAGTCATTTCCGACTCTGGGGTGACGATGCTTTCACAACGTTTTCATGGAAGACTTTTTACATGGTGGTTTGCCATTGCCATCCCCAGTCTTTTACACTTTCCCCCCAGGCAGCTGTGTAGTCATTTTACGCACCTCAGAAGGATGGAAGGCTGAGTCAACCTCGAGACACTACTTTCACATTAAAAAAAAAAACAAAAACAAGAAGTAGAATGCAGCTCTATGGCATTAACAGGAATTTTTCAGGTGGATGGCAGTTAGGGAACCAGCCTCCAGGTGGGACCTGGGTAGGGTTGCCAGCCCCAAACAGGGGTTCCCCTGCTTTGGGGGGGCTCCGATCTGCAGCTGGCCAGTTGGCCAGTGGGGGAAAACCCACTCCCAAATGGGACGTGGCAATGTGATTGTCATTTCCATGTGACACCATCATGCCGTGGATGTTGCACAGAGATACTCCACCCATACCTGGAATGCCCCTCCCCAAGTCCCCCCATCACAACAGCAAGGGGACCTGGCAACCCTAGACCTGGGATCCAGGGAACTGGCAAAGAAAGCTCTGGCTCTTTCCTTCCTTTCCCAGGGAACCAGGGGAGGAGTTTCAACCAATAAAAGGAAGAGAGGCATGGATTGGTTGCTTTGTTGTACGATTGAGAAAGTCTGGCAAAGCAAGCTCTGCCTCCCCCCACTTCCTGCCCAAGGGAGGAGCCTCAGTCAATGGAGTAGAGGTTTTGCTCTGTAGCTCCTGTGCAATTTAGCAAGCCTAGCAAAGCAAGCCTTGCAAAGTAAGCAGAAGGAAGCAAGAGAGGGAGAAGGAAGCAGATGACAGCCAGTTGCTCGGGGGCCTGATAGGAGCCCTTTGGGGGCCTGATTTGGCCCCCCGGGCCACATGTTTGACACCCCTGCTCTAAAGCCTCCATTTTCTCCAGGGGAACTGATCTCCGTAGTCTGGATATAAAATTTAATCCATTTTTGGATCCCACCTGGATCCCTAAAATAGAGAGTAAAAGCAGCTGCCAGTAAGAGGAGGGGAGGGAAGGAAGGAAAGAAAGAGGAATAGGTTGGGGAGGGTAAAAAAAATCAACCAAGAGCAAGCAGAGAGAGAAGAAAAGCAGACCCAAAGGTAAGGAAGAAGTGGGAGACAATAATAACAGGGAGAAAGTGACAGCTGAAGCCAGTGGGGGAGAGGGAGTGGTTTTGGAGATGGATAAAGGAGGAGCCATCAAGGGGCTGGTAAGTACAGCCAATGTGGGAATGAGAGCTAGTAGGAGGGATTTCTCTTCTCCTGCAAGTCCTTGCTGGTCCAATATGGTCAGCTGCATTTCACGGTCAAAGTACTGAAACTGATGGACACAGATTTACCCAGGACAATATAATGTCCCGAAAATGCTCAGCACTGTCACTAAACATTCATGATGCACCAACCGTTCCTATTTCTGTCTCTGTTGTTTTGTCTCTAAACTGGAGCTAGAAGCACTATAAATAAATCCTTGTTAAAAACACAATTTTCCATCTGAGCTCCATTAGACTGGACAAAGCTCATTTGTCTTTCTGCCAAAGACGTCACGCAGCTATCTCAGTGACATCAAATTATTTAATAGGCGGTTACAGGGATCCTGATAATGGATACAGTTAGCATGTGCTTTAATAAATCATACTCATATGATGTCTGAGACTGATTCGTTTTAGCTAGTCGCTGCTCAGAGCCTGATATTTTTATGTATTAATAGAAAACAAAAGATAATGATCTGCTGGCAGACTCTTGGATCCCACGGAGGATTTCAGCAGGTGGAAGGCGGCCTTTTTCGCCAGTTCACCATTTCTGCGGTAAACTCCAACTCCCAGTTTGGTGTAGTGGTTAAGTGCGCGGACTCTAATCTGGGAGAACCGGGTTTGATTCCCCACTCCTCCACTTGCACCTGCTGGAATGGCCTTGGGTCAGCAATAGCTCTGGCAGAAGTTGTCCTCGAAAGGGCAGCTGCTGTGAGAGCCCTCTCAGCCCCAGCCACTTCACAGGGTGTCTGTTGTGGGGGGAGAAGATATAGGGGATTGTAAACTGCTCTGAGTCTCTGATTCAGAGAGAAGGGCAGGGCATAAATCTGCAGTCATCATCATCCCTCCCCCTGTGCTGCTCCAGGGAGTCCTGCGTTTCCCAGGGCCAGCATGGGGAGCATTGGGGCTGCCAACCTCCAAGTGGCACCTGGAGATCTCCTGCTATTAAAATTGATCTCCCGATGATCAAAGTTTTTCCCCTTGGGGGGGAAATGGTTGCTTTTGAAGATGGGACCTCAGCTATACCCTTTTGAGGTCCCTCTGTTCCCCAAACACTAGGGTTGCCAAGTCTAATTCAAGAAATATCTGGGGACTTTGGGGGTGGAGCCAGGAGACTTTGGGGGTGGAGCCAGGAGCAAGGGTGTGACAAGCATAATTGAACTCCAAAGGGAGTTCTGGCCTTCACATTTCAAGGGACCACACACCTTTTAAATGCCTTCCCTCCACTGGAAATAATGAAGGATAGGGGCAACTTCTTTTGAGGCTCATAGAATTGGGCCCCCTAATCCAATCTTTTTGAAACTTTGGGGGTGTTTTGAGGAGAGGCACTGGATGCTATGCTGAAAATTTGGTGCCTCTATCTCCAACGATAGCCCCCACAGAGCCCCAGATACCCACAGATCAATTCTTCATTATACCCTATGGGAATACGTCTCCATGGGGAATAATGAAGTGCCCAGCTGACATTTCCCTCCCCACGCCCCCGGCCCACTTTCTGATAACCATGAAACAGGGGGAGGGTCTCCATACTGGGGGATCCCCTGCCCCCATTTGGGGATTGGCAACCTTACCAAACACACCCTCCCCAAAATGTTCAGGTGTTTCCCAACCTAGAGTTGGCAACTCTGAAGGCATTTAGGGCTGATACAGGAGGAGGGAAGTGAGACAGCCCCATTGTGAGGACCAGACTCCTTTCCCCATGAATTCCTTAAGAAATTCAGCCCCTTGGATCAGTGCCGGATTAAACCCTGCGGAGGCTAGGGTTGCCAAGTCCAATTAAAGAAAAATCTGGGGACTTTGGGGGCGGAGCCAGGAGACTTTGGGGGTGGAGCCAGGAGACATTGGGGGTGGAGCCAAGAACAAGGATGTGACAAGCATAATTGAACTCCAAAGGGAGTTCTGGCCATCACATTTAAAGGGACAGCACACCTTTTAAAATGCCTTTCTTCCATAGGAAATGAAGGATAGGGGCACCATCTTTTGGGGCTCATAGAATTGGACCCTCTGGTCCAATCGTTTTGAAAGTTGGGGAGTATTTTGGGGAGATGCACTAGATGCTATACTAAAAATGTGGTGCCTCTACCTCAAAAAATAGACCCACCCAGAGCCCCCAATACCCACAGATGAATTCCCTATTATTCCCTATGGGAATCGTTCTCCATAGGGAATAATAGAGTGCCCAGTAGACATTTCCCTCCCCCCCATGCTTTCTAAAGGGGGGAGGGCCTCCAAACCAGGGAATCCCCTGCCCCCTCCCTCTCTCTCACACACAAATACTTACCAGATCTTCTTCCGGAGAACTCTTGCTGTGAAAATGAAAGCAAAAGAAAGGGAGGGGCCGTTCTCCCAAGCCCTTCCTGCTTCCTGCCCAGGGGCATACATTTTACAAACGGCTTAAAGGGGCATACATTTTACAAACGGCTCAGGAGCTCTATAATAACATGAAGCCTACAGGTATGTTGTCCCCCACCCCCCGCTTCCTAACTTTTGAAGAGCGGGAGATGAGGCTGCGAACCCAGGGGTCTCCCGCCAGAGCGGGAGGTTTGGGAAGCCTAGCGGAGGCCCCTAGGCAGTCAAAACCTTGGGGGCCCCCTTGCAAATAATCTGAGTCAGATCTCCCCCCCCCCCCGCTGCTCATGGCCCCCAATGCAGCCTGCAGGCACTTTTTCAAAAGCCCCTTTGACAAAGCTGCAGGGGAGAGGCAGAGAGAGGCAAACTTGGCGACGACACCAGCAGCAGCCGCACCAGACAAGTTGGGCAAAGAGTGGCTCAGTTGCTGACTGCGTGTGCAGGCTGGGAGGGCTGCAAGCAGGAGGAAAACTGAGGGGGGGAAGCCGGCCCAGGGCCCCTAAAGGCTTGGGGGTCCATTGGCCAGTGCCTACTTGGCCTAATTGTTAATTCAGCCCTGCCCTGGATGTTTCTGTGATTCGGGTCAAAGTAGGTCCATCAACAGAAGCAAAACGCTGCATTGGGTGGATCTTGATGGGATCCAGCCTGCCTCACGCTTCCAGCGCAACACTTCTCTTGATGCTCTACCGCAAAAAGTTTGCTGAAGCTTTTTTTAGCTTTCATAATGTCACCACTTCTCCTTTGGATAGAACTATGAGTCATTCCTAAAACAAAATGAATATACGTAGGTCAGTTTGAGCTAAAATTTTAGGAATGCTGCTGATGACTAACTTTTAGTCATCCTAAGTATCCTGCAGAATGGAAAATAAAAGAATGCTTTAAAATTCATATTTAATCATCTCCCCTCCCCACCCCCACAAAATCCTGCTACGTTGGCAAGTTTTCCATTAGAAACATTATTGGAGAGGAAATTCTGGTTGGGTCTCTGTACTTGCAGCCTGATCTGATGCATCCCATGATGCCTGCCCCACTTCCCCAGACACTGGGAAATTCCAAAGGCTGGGGCTTACCTGGGTTGGCTCCCTTGGGAAGGCAGAGCCCTGGAGACTGACGGTGCTTTTGTGGTCTTTGTTTTATTTGCAAAGGACAGGTGGAAGCAGAGACCAGCCCTACAGCAAGTTTCAGATGGGTAGTTCTGTTGGTTTGCATTCGAAGATCCAGGCTTGAGTCCAGTAGCGTAAGCCAAAATGCCCTCAATAGAGGTTGGGGGATTGACAGGTGGGCAACTTTGGCTCAAAAAGGACCTAGAATCTATGTATACAGGATTCCACTTCTAGAAATTATTGCTAAATTTACAAAGGATACTAATTAAGTAAAACAATTATGATTTTATTACAGAAAAATATAGAACACACATACAAGATAATAGATACATATAACATACATACAGACCAAATAAAAATAGAGAGAAATATATAGAGGTAACATAAGGATGGACAAACAGGGTGATAATTACCCACCGTAGTCTTCGAGGAAGGCTCCAATGGCGACAAACTAGGGAGATGAGGGAAGGGACCCTCAACTGATCAGGAATCGGGGATGTATCTAAACAGCGGGAATGGGGTACTGCTAGATGCACACCTGTGGGGAGTTGGGTCAGAGGTTATAAGGACTACCTTGAGCCCTTAGGGGGTAGGAGGTGCAGGGGTGGATGACAGGTGGTCAGCTGGTACATGACCTCAGAAAAAGGGAAGGCTCCGCAATGACCATAAGGGCTGGACTTGTGCGGTAGCCAACGGCCAGTTTATTGGGGGCACCTGATTGGATACCCATGGCTGGCCAATGAGCGGACCTGGCCCTGGTTGCCTGATTGGGCTTCCAGGTAACAATGGGCAAAAAAAGGGGGAGGCTCCAGGGTGACCATTAGGGCAAAGAATGGGTGAGGGTACTGAGGTGGAAGTGATTAACAAGCTATCAAACTTTTCTAAAGGTGACAATAGAGGGCCAAATTGCTACCTAAGGTGACACCCGATCTATACGAAGAACTCTGGCTCTAGATGAAGATGTTCTTCCTCTTCTTTACCTCCATACCGGCACCATCTATTGTCTTGGGTTCCATTGAATAAAAGCTTAGACAGTTTGGCAGGGTCTGTGCTTAAGATAAGATTGATTGCCTTATGCAAACGTTGAAGCAGCTGTTGGATATGTGAGTCTCTTGCTTTGCTGTAATGGAGTCAGGAAAACAAGATGGATTCTGGTGGTGTTAGCCTTTGGTTCATGGAAACAGGCCGGGAACTGTTTGCCTGTACAGTTCATGGCGGCGTGGCTTCTTCCACTGCAATGGCCTAGATTGTGCATGCAAGGAGCGGCTGGAAGCTCATCTGTAGTTCTGGCTAACACCCATCCAGAGATGTAGAATGCTGCTGCAAAGCTGAGGCTTATAGTATTCACATAAGCCTTAGAAAACGTGGGCAAACTCCACTTCTTAGAGCAGATGTGTGTGAGTCAAAACTCCAGGTACCCTGGCAACCATACTGGTGATCACGATGTCCATGTGTATGGAAAGTAGGGGGCTTTTTCTTACAGCAGCATCTTAAAGACCAACAAGGTACCCTGGAGCAGCTAGACTTGAATCCAGTAGCCCCTTGGAGACCAAAAAGGTCTTCAGGGTAGAAACTTTTGAGAGCCAAAGCTCCCTTTATCAGATGCCTGATGAAAGCTTAAAAGCTTATACCCCAAAAATCTAGTTCTATTGTAGACCAATGAGGCTACCAATTGATCTACAATAGGGGGCTTGGGGGGAGTATTTGTGAATTTCCTGCATTGTGCAGGGGGTTGGACTACATGACCATGGAAGTCCCTTCCAACTCTATTATTCCATGTTTCTACTCTCTGAAGATACCTTGGAAAGGCTATTAGCCTTTAAGTTGCTCCTGAACTCAAATTTTGTTCTTATAGAGGGCAATAAATTTGGCACCACACGCCATGCAGAGAAAGAGAGGGATCTCCTGGTTATCGGGATCTATCTGACACATCTCACCCTCGTTAGAGGAGGCAGACTCCTGAGAACAGGGAAACTCCACAACAGAATGATGGTCCCATTAACAAGTATCCTGCTATCCAGCTCCAGTATTGTGGGTCAGATCCAGTTTGACCTAATCTTGGATGCCCACTAGAGACCCTGTGTATTTATCCCCAACAGACTAGAGAGAAAAAGAGATGCACGCACCCCAAAGTGTTTAAGTGTCAAAGCAGTGTTTGTTTGCCTCTGCCTTTTCCAGAGGCCAAACTACCCTTTCTTTATAAGCAGCCATACCAATCCCCTCCTTTCAGCTGGGAGGTCATTTCCTCTAAGCGCTAATGGCTGCTTGGACAGAGCAATTTCCTAAGACCTATTCAGGAGATATCAACGATTAGTGAAAAGCATGACATTCCTTATGCCAAGGACTGTGATTCCACCCCTCAAGACATGCCACTTTAGGGGGGCTGCCTTTGAAAACTGTCCAGGAACTTCACCTGGTCCAGAATGTGCCTGTCAGAGGCAGGATACTTACAAGGCCATAAATGGTTTGGGGCCAGGATCCTTGAAGCACTGTCTGCCCTCATTCTATCCAGCAATCAGTGAAGATCCTTTTCCCAAGTCCCGGTCTCTGTGAAGCCGACTGCAGACATGAGGCAGGAGGTAACCAGCTGGCCTTCTGTAGGAACTTCAACAGCGAGACATCTCTTGAGGCTCTCCTGCTGACTACTCCGCTCTCTTTCCAGTGCCAGGCCAAAATACTTTTTTTGTTGAGAGGGTACAAAATGTTGTACAGAAAACACAAAATGTAAACATCATTCTGTGATAGAGGCAGCTGCTCCTGAATGAGTTCTCCTTGTTGACAAAAAGGTTCTATTTCCTGGACTCTTCTGAAGCACCTCCTGTTCTATTGAGGCAGAGGAAAGCAGGCACTGGAAAAAGTATTGAGGGACACCATGGGGTATTGAGGGACACCATCTCCTGTGGAGATTGTTTCAGTGATTTAGCATGGCTTAGCTCAAGTTATGGACATCAGTGCCACCAAGTTGCAACTGAGTTTATGGCAACGCCACCCAGGGGCCACCAAGGCAAGTGAGAAGCGGAGGTGGTTTGCTGTTGCCTTCCTCTGCAGAATGCAACAATCCACAGGAATACACAGTATGTCGAACAGAAAAACAAAAACTACCGTGCACAAGAATGATGGAAAATAAACTTGTTTACCATTTTGAAATATCCAGTTCCATTATTTCATAAAGCAATACAAGCCGCATACATTCTTCACTACAGAAAAAGATTGTCCATTTCCAAACTCAATGATTTTACACCTGTTTCTCAGAGTCACTTTGAAACTCACAACAAAGCGCTAGGTGCAAATCTGATGCGAGCCCATTGGAGTTAACACAACTTGCCCCAGGAATGAAAAGTTCCACAAATAAATAACCACTTCTGCTAGCTCAGGATAGTGTTTCACAAACAAGTTTCCTCAGGAGTCGTTCCAAAATACACATCCGAGTATTCATATCATTCACTTTCCAATGCACTGCATCAATAGTAACAAGGTTACATGGTCTCCCATCGAAGGACTGGCCCTGTTTAGCTTCAGAGATCTGACAAGATCAGCCTTTATCTCATGCCGCCTTCTCTCCCAGCTCAAGTGAAGCACACTGAATTCATCATGGGGTCAATCCTGATGTGATGCTGGGAGTTCTGTGAATGGAGTTGCTTTTTTAAAGAACAGTCGCGGGTACATCTGATTTAGACTGGAACCATGATGTGCGTATGTGTGTGTGTGCATGGGGGCATCATCCTCCTCTACACACCATTTTCCCAACCTGGAAGGGCCTTTTACAGCTGGGACTCTATATTGGGGTAAACATACAGGTACCCTGACATGCAAGAACATATTAAGATAATTGAGCTTCATAAAAGCCATGTCAATGCCATCCTTAGCAGAGTTACACCCTTCTAAGCCTTTGATTTTAGTAGTCTTATAACAGGGTTGCCAATCCCCAGTTGGGGGCAGGGGATCCCCAGTTTGGAGACCCTTCCCCTGCTTCAGGGTCATCAGAAAGTGGGGGGAAGGAATGTCTGCTGGGCAGTCCATTATTCCCTACGGAGACCAATTCCCATAGGGCAGGGGTGGCCAACGGTAGCTCTCCAGATGTTTTTGCCTACAACTCCCATCAGCCCCAGCCATTGGTCATGCTGGCTGGGGCTGACGGGAGTTGTAGGCAAAAAACATCTGGAGAGCTACTGTTGGCCACCGCTGCCATAGGGTATAGTGGAGAATTGATCCATGGGTATCTGGGACTCTGGGGGGTTATTTTTGAGGTAGAGGCACCAAATTTGCAGCATAGCATCCAGTGCCTCTCCTCAAAATACCCTCTAAGTTTCAAAAAGATTGGACTAGGGGGCCAAATTTTATGACTCCCCCCAAAGAAGCCCCCCCTCCTTCATTATTTCCAATGGAGGGAAGATCCCTTGAAATGCGATGGCCAGAATTCCCTTTGGAGTTCATTTGTGCTTGTCATAACCTTGCTCCTGGCTCCACCCCCAAAGTCCCCAGATATTTCTTGAATTGGCCATGGCAGCCCTATCTTAGAAGGGTTTAACTTCTTTTTAGGATTGCACTGCATATCTTCCAAAGCAGAGTTTTTAAAACTTCTGAATAGGGGACATCATCAACGGGGAATTGTGCTGTGATGCAAGAAGACTGAAGCAAACAGGGGCTATCAAATGGAGTGACATTATTGAGCCTGCATGTAGGCAGGAGACAGGGACAAAAGGCCCCACCACATAAGGATATGTGGACAAATTGTGCTTGTCCTTCAGGATTTCTCATGCAGGACATCTGTCAGGGAGTGTGCCAACAATTCTAAATGCACAAGCCTACCTGGGCTCTCTTAAAGGCCATAAATGAATAATCATGTGGCAATTACAAACTCAGCTCCCAAAGAGATGTATTATTCATGCAGCAAAGACCACCTGCGCATGCCTGGTCTTAAATTGGAAAACCAAAATGGGAACTAGGGCACTTAAGGAGTCTTCAGACCTTGAGCTATTTTTAAATTTAATCCTGGCCTCGGGGGGGTGGCAGTTTTTATTTGCTGTTCCGTGTCATAGCCGGAGCACTGCACAGTGCTAAACTGCTCTTTGCTGGCTCAGAGTGCTGCGGGAAGCAGTCCCGGCTCTTATTGCAAGACCCACATTGCAACAAATTAGCGACGAGGGGATTGGGCTCTGCTTGTTAATGACGCTGCACCTGCCTAATATCAGGGCAAGACGCTGAAAGGCAGAAAGCCCGCGACTCTCTGGAGTCTGGTGCAATATGGAAGGGAATACAACAGGTTAGATACATACACGTCAACACGAGTTTAATAAATGTGGCTGACTTATGCAACAAAGGAACAACAGGAGGGAAGGGGGGGAATGGTCTAAATCATGTTCTAATTTTATTTTATCAGGTTTATTTTATACTGGTTTTATGATTGTTATTGTAGGTTGCGCTCTCTCTCTCTCTCTCTCTCTCACTCACACACACACGTGCCACACAACATCATTTTGCTTGGAACCCAGGGCCAGATCTCTGCTTAAGCAACCCAGACACTGGCAATACTCAGAGCTTTTTTGTAGAAAAAGGCCAGCAGGGACTCATTTGCATATTAGGCCACACCCCCTGGTGCCAAGCCAGCCAGAACTGCATTCCTGTGAGTTCCTGCTTTAAAGAAAAGCCCTGGCAGTCCTGATGGGACCAGCAGCACGAGAGAGAAGGGAACAGGCATGACTTATGCCTATCATGGGCCCCATCCCCGATCTGCACAGGCACCAGCCGATTCTAAGGCCAGTCTTTGAGGTGCTGCCCATGTTGCTTGTTTAGTGTAGTGAGAGCCAGTTTGGTGTAGTGGTTAAGTGTGTGGACTCTCATCTGGGAGAACCGGGTTTGATTCCCCACTCCTCCAGCTGCACCTGCTGGAATGGCCTTGGGTCAGCCATAGCTCTGGCAGAGGTGGTCCTTGAATGGGCAGCTGCTGTGAGAGCCCACTCAGCCCCACCCACCTCACAGGGTGTTTGTTGTGGGTTAAATCAGATTTCTTGTTTTCCTGCTGAAACCTGCTACTCGCATGTACCCTTTAGACAAAATCTTGGTTTTCTACTCCCTGCACAAACACACAAGCTAATTCACTATGTCAGTCTGACCTTGTGTCATGTCTGGGGGGGGGGGGCGGGGCGGGGCGGTACATCGCTAGCTAACAGAGAGTTCTGTTCTGTGGAACTTCCAAGCAGGAGGAAGATGTTGCCCTTATGACTAGCAGTCTGAAGACAGACAAGGAATGAAACCTACCAGGAAAGAAAAGGGCAGACCACGCTATCCTATCCAGCAAGCCTTTCCTCTTGCTGCCCTCTGCAGGCTTCTTCTTTCCTCCTTTTATACACCAGAGCACTGCTTCCTCCAACAGAAAACAGCCAGCATGAGTCTGGAAGACACAGAACTCCTATCACACGTGGGATACAAAGTCCTCGTGTGGTTTTCCAACAAACACGAAGACTTTGGAATGTGTAGATGGAGCCTCAGGTTTGAGGACAGGAAGCAATAATCTGACCCCAACAGCTCAAGCGCGTTTTACATTTAGCACCCAGTTTACAATGTTTAATTTTAATCCGATGGATGGTGAACAGGGTAGTCAGGTCCCTTCTAGCAACTGGCAGGGGATGAGGGGGACTTACCAGGAGTGGGAGAGAGGCCCAGGTGATGCTGCCAGCGATGTGGCGTGTACCAGAAGTGACATCATCATGTCGCGACACAGTGGTGACACAAAAATTCTATGGTAAAAATGCTTCTACCATAGACAGTGGTGGAATTCTAGCAGGAGCTCCTTTGCATATTAGCCCACACCCCTCTGATGTAGCCAATCCTCCAAGAGTTTACAAGGCTCTTTTTTTGTAAGCTCTTGGAGGATTGGCTACATCAGGGGTGTGTGGCCTAACATGCAAAGGAGCTCAGCTAGAATTCCACCCCGACCATAGATGCTTTGCCCAAACACCAGAGCACTGTGACAATAGTGGGTGTCACTTCCAGTACACGCTGGAAGTGATATCAACCACATCACCAGCTATATAGCTTGGGCCTCGGTCCTGTTCCTGGTAAGTCCCCTGCCAGCCAGCTGATCAGCAGCAGGGCTGGGGCCTGGCCTGATAGGGGATCCCCTGCCTCCAGCAGGAGGTCAGGCGAACATTCTAATGGCGAATGTTCCCATCTCTTCAAAACCATATGATAGTGATTAGGCGCATTTGCAGAGAGCACGTATTTCCTGGTGGGTATGGAAGGACTACCATTTGTACTGCTGTTCAACGTGACATCACAAGACTCCGCACCTTGAGCTTGGGATCCTGGCGATCAGGAAACTCCAACCACCACCAAAGTCCAGCACAAAACATAGCTGGGGTGAGACAGCCAGTCTCCAGGAGCAGATCTTGAGGTACTAATCGGGTGCTCTGACCTGGATGGGCCAGGCTGGTCTGATTTCGTCAGGTCTTGGAAGAAAAGCAGGATTGGCCCAGTATTTGGATGGGAGCCCTCCAAGGAATTCCAGGGTTGTGATGCAGAGGTAGGCAAGGCAAACCACCTCTGAATGTCTCTTGCCTTGAAAACCAGGCTATGGGGGGAGGGGGTCACCACAACTTGACAGCAAAATTAAGAGCAGGAAAAAAGGGGGCGGTGGTAACTATCTGCCACGGGTACTAAATATCTGTGGGTTATCACTTTAGGAAGCATACAGGGCTTCTTCTTTTTTTAGCAGGAACACAGCTCAGGCTGGCTTGGCACCAGGCGGTATGGCCTAATATGCAAATGAGTTCCTGCTGGGCTTTTTCTGTAAAAAAAAGTCCTGTGTGAAGCAATGGTGGTGTCAAGTGGGTGTAGCCTAATATGCAAATGAGTTCCTGCTGGGGTTTTTTCTATTTAAAAAAGCCCTGGAAGCATATATACAGAAAATAGTACTCGCTCAAATAATGAGACCTGTGTTTGGCAGAGGAATCACATGCGTTTATTCTTTTATATCAAGGACCAGAACATTAAAAAAATAAAGTCCTCCCAAGCACTACTGCAAAACATGATTGCTATTTAGCACAGAGAAGCATTTGGATGGGGATCAATCAGATTTTGTTCGTTAAATGGAATCTGTATGGCAACAGTTCAAATCCACATGTCACTATATTATTCAAAATACTTTTGAAAGGCTTGAGGAGGCCAGTAAATCAAAGGGAACAGATGAAATATATTCACATGACACAAAGAGAGGCTCAAAAATCAAAACACTATTCAGATGTTTATATTTAAAACTTCAGATTTTACACACACAGAAAAAAAAGTTTGTTTTTAAATTTAAAAGTTCATTTTCAAAAGCCCCTTATTTAGAAGGATTAAGTACTGGCATAAATGGAATAAATGCTGTCAGTCTTTGGACTAATGTGTTTCTTATCACAGGACAAGGGTCTGTGGACTAGAATCCACTTCATCAGATGCGTGATGAAGACGACTCCAATTCACAAAAGCTTACTCTTTCGTTTTCCAGGGATCGTTTCGTTTCTGGAATTATTTATATTGTCAAACTCTTATGACATCATGGTGAGGGTCAAATGTTCCACTTTCCCCATGATATAGCTGCTGACGTCATGTGATGACTGCTTAAAGAATCTTTATTTTTGCAAAAAGGAGATACCCAGATGAACACACTAAGTATTTTTATTGACGCTATTTCCAGTTTCATTTTAGGATCTGCTTGATTTCTGTCCTACTAAACACCGTTTTGCTCCTCTGCCAGAATGAAGCCATTAGTCCCTGACGGTTGAACACTGGGACTGGTGAAAGGACAGGGAAGGAACAGACAGGGATCTGGAGAGGAAAGGCATATAAGAAGGTAGCAACTGGTGGATAAAGGAGGAAGAGGGAAGAACCAGGCCTAAGATTCAGCAGGAGCTCACAGGAGCACAGCTCCTGAACCTTTCTGAGGGTTCCCCCTCTTTCTCCCCACCTACTTTGTCCATTGAATAGTAGGTGCAACTGCATAACAATCCCTGGATTAGGAGAGTGGGCAGCCAGCCAGGCACCAGGGGCTTTGTCATGCCCCCAGCAGCCCTCTTTAACCCCTGGAGAAGCCCTCTTTAACCCCTGGAGAAGCCTTTGTCATGCCCCCAGCAGCCCTCTTTAACCCCTGGAGAAGCCCTCTTTAACCCCTGGAGAAGCCTTCTCCACTTATGTGGTTTTGGGTGGTGGGTGGCTTACAGGCCTTTTGACTGAGGGGGGCAGCTCCTCAGTGGGGTATAAATATCTACATAAACGAAGCAGAGATATCCTAGAACAGGATCAAAAGGGGTTCAAAAGTTGACTGGTTGGAAACATAAGGACTACCAAGGGAATCTAGCTGATGAATTGTCTCTTTTGTCACCAAGAATAATCCATTTCTACAATAGTTTGACATCATTCCTTAGTATCTCATTAACAGTAGATGATGGATTTGATTCAACTCTACTGTTTTAGCCTCTTTTATTTATTGTTCAGTGATCCAAGTAATTTCAGAGGTTAAAAAGTCTTGATGAATATGTTGTGACCTGTTTTCTTGCCTATTCATGACGGTTTTTCCGCTCAGAAGAGTTCAGCAGTGCTCAAATTACCTATAAGTCTATAGCTCAGTCATATGCATTGTAGATACAAATACAAACTTATGACAGCTAGATTCATGGTTTTGACTTTTGAAAGCTTACACCTGTTGGTCTCTAAGGTGCCACTGTTCAGACCGATACAACTGCCCTCGGAAACGATTTTTTAAGGAATTAACTAATGTTCACTGTGCTTCTTTAAAAAGTACATATTAACCACTAGGGGGCAGCACTTGCACACAGCTGTTAAATCAGGGCATCCATCAGAAAGCAGTGGTAAATCTAGATTTCAAATTAAGAAACCACATTTCCCACCTGCAAAGCATTTTCTAAAACATTCATATTCATACCGGTCTGGCAGCATTGTCAGCAGGGTTGTGTTTTACAGATCTGTTTCAACAAATCTGCAGGTGTATTTGTGTGTTGCCTAATTGATCTCAGATTCTGTTTGGAATTGGCTGAAAGTTTGGACAGGGATGCAGCCTGGAAGTTCTTTAAGATTCAAATTGAAGCACCAGGTAAAATGGAAGTTTCTCCATTCAGGGAACTAGGGCCTGCAGTATCACAGCAGCTTTTACAGAAGAACAAACCTCAAAACATAGTGAGTGGTTGGTGTCTTCACTGTCCTTTCCCATGCTTAATGCCTCATTGTGCATCTCAAAAAGGACAATGGAGAGCTGGGGAAAGTAGAGAAGAGGGCAACCAAGATGATTAAAGACGTGGGGCATCTTTCCTATGAGGGAAGGCTGAAAAGTGGGACTTTGCACTTTAGAAGAGATTACTAATAGGGGATATGATAGAAGTTTATAAAAGTATGCATGTGATGGAGAAAGCAGACAGAGAGAACTTGTTCTCTGTCTCCCAAAATATTAGAACTTGGGGGCATCCAGTGAATTTGGATTGATTGATGGGCACCGTGGGAGACAGGATGCTGGACTAGATGGACCACTGGTCTGATCCACTTCTTATGCTCTTATTTGGGAGGGTGAGGTAGAGAGAATTACTTTCTGTCATCAAATTCAAAATGTCCCTTCTATGTGGACCCCTCTTAAGAAGAAGACTGCAGATTTATACCCCACCCTTCTCTCTGAATCAGAGACTCAGAGTGACTTACAATCTCCTATATCTTCTCTCCCCACAACAGACACCCTTTGAGGAGGATGGGGCTGAGAGGGCTCTCACAGTAGCTGCCCTTTCAAGGATAATTCCTAGGAGAGCTATGGCTGACCCAAGGCCATTCCAACAGCTGTTAGTGGAGGAGTGAGGAATCAAACCCAGTTCTCCCAGATAAGAGTCCACACACTTAACCACTACACCAAACTGTCCCAGGAACTAAGCCAGACCTGCAGTTTGCATGCTAAAAGGTCTTCAACACATCAAAAGATCAGTTTCTTCAAAAGCCGCTTGTTATACTGGAGCAAGGCACATGGCAAGTGTCTGGATCTGATTGTGGAACCCACTAAGGACCTCTCAATCTACCCAGAGTTCTGGCCAAGCAACGTGGAATCATTCCACAGACCGTCAAATGTTTCCACTGTAGAACCTGCTCATCCTAATTTACATTTCAACTGCTCTTTGATGAGCAGAAATGGGAAATTCGACAGGATCATCAATCCTCACTGGAAGACGTGACTGAGGAGGACTAACCAACTGGCAGTTCTTCAGTTAAAGCTGCCATGAGTGGAATTTCTCCCATAAAAGCACCTTGTGTTGTATAAAAAGTCTTTGGCCACAATCCACACAACATGTTTGAGCTTGTTGATTTCAAAAGGCTTTTGTGCACCTGATGCTATTTTTCATTGTAGCTCTTATTGTCTAGTTGCTTGGGCAGACCAAATAAGGAGATTTTAAAATAATGTCCATCCTTCTAACTCCAAGTGAGTTAATCAAAGCCATTAGTCATTCCAGAGTGGAGCCAAATCATTTCCTTCTTCCAAGGAACTCAGAAGCGGCATGTGGGGGTGAAACCAGAGCAAGGATCTTGCGAGGTCCACACAAAGATCTGAGATGTTCTGGACTCTCTTCTAACAGGGGAGCTCCACTCATGCAAGAAGCAGGAAGGAGTGATTTCACACCCCCTTTCCCTGTCAGCTTGCATGGTAATTATTCCATATGCATCCTGTGACCCCAAGAATACACTTCCCCAGGGTCAGGAATTGCTGCTGGGAGGGGGAAAGAGCTAAGAAACCCCATGGCTGTCAGGACTTCCCACTGATGGTCCAGGCCACTCCATTCAACACCCCTTTCATCTGCATGGCCCCTCCATTGGAAGGCCTCCAATCTACCCCCTTTGCTCACCACCACTTGCTGCCACTCTTACATTGCTACTGTCAGGGCTTCAGATTGGCATGGGAGGGGGGCAGGGCGGGAGAAGTCTACTTGCAGCTGGATCCCCCTGAAAGGTTTACTGAGTTAGACAAACTGGGGGGGGGGGGGGGCTGTCACTTTACTTGAGAAGCAGAGAAAGTGTTTAATTGCCAAACCAGGTGGCCACGCAAACAAAAAAATTCTGCATTGAGCCCCACCAAAAATTAAATCCTGGCTACAGCCCTGCCTGCCCCCCCCCCCCCCCCATAGCTATGGACCTGCTGATGGCTCATGGGATTCAACTTATGGTCTTCTGCTCCTCCAGTTTATCCTCCCAGCCACTCTGTGAGGAGGTTAGGCTGAGAGAGCAGCTGACTCACATTACACAGTAAGCTTCATGCTGAGAGGGATTTGATATCCCCAGGTCTATCTAACACCACCGCTATATTGATAACCTATAGTTATCCTATATTTTAGGTCCTTTGGAAGATTTGACAAAGCCTCCAAAGAGATTTCCCAATAGCTGTAAGCCAAATTGGTCAATGAATACACAGGAAGCTGCCTTATACTGAATCAGACCAGTGGTCCATCAAAGTCACTCAGTATGATCTACTCAGACTGGCAGCAGCTCTCCAGAGTCTCAAGCAGGGGTCTTTCACATCACCTACTGCCTGGTCTTTTAACTGGAGATGCCATGGGCTGGACCTGGGACCTTCTGCAAAATTCTCCCTAATTGTATGTCTGAGGTTTGCTTTGTAGTATGGAGGCAGTATTGCAGAGCCCTGTGGCGCAGAGTGGTAAAGCTGCAGTACTGCAGTCCGAACTCTCTGCTCATGACCTGTTCGATCCTGGCGGAAGCTGGGTTCAAGTAGCCGGCTCCAGATTGACTCAGCCTTCCATCCTTCCGAGGTCGGTAAAATGAGTACCCAGCTTGCTGGGGGGGAAAGTGTAGATGACTGGGGAAGGCAATGGCAAACCACCCCGTTAAAAAGTCTGCCATGAAAACATGATGCGACGTCATCTCAGAGTCGAAAACGACTGGTGCTTGCGCAGGGGAGTACCTTTACCTTTTTATTCCTGCTGTGCTTACGTTCACTTCCCCCATGATTTAGATCAAACTACTTTTGCATGTTTCTTGAAGTCCTCCAAACAGCAATCAAGCTGTCAGAATCGTCTGCTGTATATACCAGTGATGTCCATGCCAATGAATAACACTTCCTGCAACGCTCAAAGCAGTTTTAACATTTCTTAACTTTTTATGAGAAAGGGAAAGCCAAGTCCAGTATTACTGCTATGAAGTCCTTGCCATCTCCTTATGCTTCCAATTTTAAGCTTTTGATTTGGTTTTAATAAGGATGTGCAACTTGTCTGTGATCAGCTACCTCTTTTCAAAGGGAAATGTCTCATGAGACATTGTTTGCTGTGTTCTGTCAAGTATTTTAAACACTGGGCATGATCTAGTGTCCCAACACTAAAGGCTGCCAGTTCTGCCGCACGTTGGCTGTGAAAACTCCCAAAAGCAAATAACAAAACCCTCTTTTCTTCCTAAAGCATCCTCTCTTCCCTTTTCAGTACACCTCAAACATTTTCCTTTAGATTGAGAATCTGCTCACAACTTGGACCAGTCAATTGACAGTGCGATCCTAAACAGAGCTACACCCCTTTAAGCACCATCATCTTGTTAAGGCAAGCAGTTGCAGTTAGAAACTGAAGGAGGGATGGTTTACCTGAAATGACACTTTCCCACATCTCTTCTATTGAATTTGTACTTTTATTGTTACTATTGCTAGATAAGGGCTAATGCCTGAGTAACAGGGAAGTGTGAGTTGCTATTCTTTCCTCAAAGGAAGGGCCAACTGTAGGCCTCATAAATGGCACTGAACATCCAGAAGATGCGTATAAAGTTGTTATGTATGTGAATGTGTTACCAAATGAGTTTCCTGCCTGGCTCATTGGAGCCTGAAGGACTGAGCTTGGGGACTAAAGAACAATGGGCAGGAGGATTCAAATCCCAACTGCCCTGCTCCAATCACCGGCCCCCTGCTGGTTTGAATGACCCAATCACATGCTAGCACGGGAACCCAGTGTTGTATACAGTTGGCCCAGCGGGCCCCGTTCGCCAGTTCAGTTAGTGCAGCCACCCATCATGCTGTACTCAATAAAGTGCTTGTCATTACTACTACCTCGCCTCTTCAATGCCTAAAAACCCACTATATCAGCGGTGGCCAACAGTAGCTCTCCAGATGTTTTTGCCTACAACTCCCATCAGCCCCAGCCATTGGCCATGCTGGCTGGGGCTGATGGGAGTTGTAGGCAAAAACATCTGGAAAGCTACTGTTGGTCACCCCTGCACTATATTATAAAAGTAAAACATGGCACTTTCTAAATGACCTGGATTCCCCCACACCACTCCAGATTAAGGCCAGGATCCAAAGTGGTACAGGGTAGCACTTTGGTAGTACATGGGGGCTTATTTTCTATCTTCCGCTTCCAGAACCAGATATCTCACATTCAGCTAAGGTTGCCAGCTCTGGATTGGGAAATAACTGGAGACTTTGAGGGTGGAGCCTGGGGAGGGGAGAGACCTCAGCAGGATACAATGCCATAGAGTCCATCCTACAAAGAAGCCATTTTATCCAGGGGACCCGATCTCTGTAGCCTGGAGACCCACTGTAATAGCAGGGGATCCCCAGGTCCCACGTGGAGGTTGGCAACCCTAAATTCAGCCACCCTCCCCCCCCCCCAAAAAAAAGTTGCCCCACCTATATATGTGCTTTTTAATGGCACATGGCATTGAGTAGAGGTTGGGTTTCGTCTTTGCCTCAGTCCTGTGAGTACATTTTGGCGTAATCAGACCAAGAAAAACACTTTGCACATTTTTAATGACCTAAAACATGAGATGCATGCCTCTTCTGCATTTTTCATTCTTCTGTACACCATACAAGCATCTGGATTATTCTTGCGGTTGCTATGAAAAGAAGCACAACAGACCATGTAAACCAATTCCGTAGAACTGTTAAGTTAACCTTGTTGCAAAAACACTGAGCAAAGATAAACAGATCGGTGCCAACATGTGGCAAACTGGCATTTTCAAAGTGTCAGGATGCGACCCGTGCCCCGTATTGAAAATTCTTGGCAGGAACACAGCAAGGGGGAAAAAATAATGGAGAACTGCAATAAGAACCTCAGAAACATAACAAGTTTAAACAGGGTTGAAGCAGGCTGGTGGTTTGAATTGCATAAGCACATTTTATAAGCAAGAACAGAAATTATTTAGACTCAAGTGAGATAAACAACACAGGCCTTCAGCGAGAATCAAAGAGACAAAACAGCGATTCATTTAAATGCTGGGAAAGTAGGAGTCTCTTCATGGCAGGCTAGTCATTATGAAATATGAAGATAATTAGATGAGGCTGACAGTGCAATCCCAAACGCAGTTACATCCTTCTAAGTCCGCTGTAGACAATGGGCTGAGAAGGGAGAAAATCTGTTTAGGACTGTACAGTTAAAGAAGTCGGACAGGTAATCACAGGCACAGTGCTAACTGGGAGGACATGTGCTCAGGTTAGTGTACTATTATGCTTACTTTCTGTGTAACTTGTTGCTAATAGGAGCTATCTATGCGTAGGGGGAAGGAGGGACCCATGTTCTTTGCTTATGTTCCTGCATAAAACTTCAGGCACAACGATGGCACTACAGATAAATATCTATAGGTAGACAGAACGATATATACAAGACAGTCCTTGTGGATGGAGCTTTACTGAGGAATAGAAGGAAAGGGACAGGTCCTTCAGTTTGAATTGCGACATTAACACTAAGGGAGAGAATAAATAGAGGTGAAGTAATAACGGGTAGACAGAGCCCTGTGGCGCAGAGTAGTAAAGCTGCAGTACTGCAGTCGGAGCCTCTGCTCACAACCTGAGTTCGATCCCGGCGGAAGCTGGGTTCAGGTAGCCGGTTCAAGGTTAACTCAGCCTTCCATCCTTCCGAGATCGGTAAAATGAGTAGCCAGCTTGCTGGGGGGGAAAGTGTAGATGACTGGGGAAGGCAATGGCAAACCACCCCGTAAAAAGTCTGCCATGAAAACGTTGTGATGTGATGTCACCCCAGAGTCAGAAATGACTGGTGCTTGCACAGGGGACCACCTTTAATAATGGGTGAATGGAAGCTGACAGACTTCAGAGTAGGTTTCCCAAAATATGGCTGCCAAACTGAAATTCATATTTATGCTGCACTTTTCTCCCCAACGAAGACCCAAAGCACCTTACAACATCATTCTCCCCACCTTCACTTTATCTTTGCAAGAGACACCCTACGTGGCAGGTTTGGGCTGAAAGACCATGACCAGCTTAAAGTCACACAGCCTCAACTCCCACCGCGTGTGAGCGAGGATTCAAAACAGAGTCTCCTAGATTCTGCTATAACCATGATACCATCCTGCAGTACTTTACTAAAAATAGTTTTCCATTATGTAACCAGAAGAGGAATACAGTACAATCTTCAAGCCGTTAAGTATAGGGAGTAAAACAAAGTAGTCCAATTGGGTGCCCGCTGCGAGTCTGAGGCCTGTTCTGTCCCACATGCAAATGGCCTCTGATGAGTGTGAAGCATCCTTGACATGGATGTAGATTCCTTCTCGCCATGTGTTTTAAGAACAGGGGTCATTTTGTAGAAAAATAGGTAGTGGAGCTCATTAACATAACTTATTAACATATGCCAAACCGCCCCCCCCCCCCAGCCAAAAGCAACCCAATGCAAGAAAGGAGAGCTCCGGGCAAGCAAGGCCTGCTTGGGCTGGCTAGAGATCCAGCCAGCCCAAGCAGGCCTCGCTCACCTGGGGCTCTCCTTGGCCGTCCCGCCCCCCCACCCAGTCGAAAGGCCAGCAAGCCACCCGCTGCCCAAAATCACATAAGAAGAGGAGAAAGGATGGGATGGACTTCTCCAGAGGTTAATGAAGGCTGCTGGGGGTGTGGCAAAGCTCCTGGTGGCTGGCTGCCCACCTGCTCTCCTAACCCAGGGAATGTTGTGCAGCTGCACCTACTATTTAATGGACAAGGTAGGTGGGGAGGAAGAGGAGGAACCCTCAGAAAGGTTCAGGAGCTGTGCTCCTGGGAGCGCCTGCTGAATTCAAGGCCTGCTTAAGAGCATTACCCAAGCAGCTACCCAGACTGAAGGGGATGACCCCTCACCTTCCTCCACTAGCAAAAAAAAGGTGTGTGTGGTTTTGTGTGGAAGTGGTGCAATGTTATAGATATTGCACCACCTCCACACAAAGTCACATATATATTTAGATTTCTCCCTTATTTATAAGCTGCTTTGGGTCCCAATGGGGACCCAAAGCAGCTTGTACCATTTCCTCTTCTTCCAGCTCATTCTCACAACAAAACTAGTGAGGTAAATTATGCTGAGGGTGACTGCCCCAAGGTCACCCAGTGAGCTTCCATGGCAGAACAGGGATTTGAACCTGGGTCTCCCAGACCCTATTCTGAAACCTCAACCACTCTGCCAAGCTGGCACATGAGACTAAGGCAGACAGAAGGAGATCTGGCTAAAATGTATTGGGGTACAGGATCTCTATCTGGGAATCTGACTTGGGGCAGGGGATCAGTTTCCCTGTGCACTACTAATATATTTGTAAATACCACAAATATCACTGAGGGCCAAACTAGACATGACGGCATCCATGGGTCCAACTCATGGATGCCACCACCATTTTAAAGCATTTTAAAAATGGCGTGAGGGCCTGATCTTCAGCCATGGTGTGCGGGTGACCAACCTGGCACTTGCATGGGGAGGCAAACAAGAGTGCCACAGCCCTCAGTGATGCAGGCCTGATCAGGATTGGGCCATGGCATTTTTAAAATGATTTAAAATGCTGGCAGATCCATGGATGCTGCCACTCCTCATTTGGCCCTCAAGACTCCAGGATGCCTCTTTCCAAGGGAACTAACTCATGTAAGAATAAGCTTCTGGAATTTTTCACTGCTCAGACAAGTGGGAGAGTGTAATAACATAAATGAACACAAAACATATGAAAATAGGAAGAAAATAGCATTTTCAGCTGTGATGACAAGTTTCATATACATTATCTAACATAGGGAATGGTAAACTATATACAAGAAATGAAGCCAGAAGTCCAAAAGTGTTATAGACAGCAATACCTGCATCTTTTCTTTATGTATCCCATTTGTAAATGGCAACCGATGTTTAGCCAATTCTATGGAAAACGCACTTAGAAACAAGAATATTAGGTTTCATTGACCAAGAATCATTCTTAAGCTGCACCATTGTTAAACGCTGCTTACTCTGTCCCAGTTGTCTGCTAATGGTTTTACCCAGGGCTTTTTAAAAAGCAGGAATGCACTTCCAACTGGCTTGGCATTAGGGGGTGTGGCCTATTATGCAAATAAGCTCCTGCTGGGCCTTTTCTTTTAAAAAGCCCTGTATGAAACAATGGTGATGTCAGGGGGTGTGGCCTAATATGCAAAGGCATTCCTGCTGGGCTTTTTCTACAAAAAAGCCCTGGTTTTACCTATAGGATAAGGGCACGAGACAGAAGATTTTTCCTTGTGCCTAGATTATGCAGTGAGAGAGAATCAAAAACCCTTCTGAACATCCCTAGGCAAGTTAAGACCAGCCACACACTGGTGACTACCTATCGCCAGCTCTCTGTTTCTAGGGCTTAAAGGCCACTCATCCATTACTCTGTCAGTGAATCCTAGACAGCAACGTGGTGTTAATGTTTTAAAGCACCTTGTAACCCTCCATTGTTTTTCATGCAATATCCCCCAAGACTGGAAAACTGTCACATTCTATTTTACTGTAGACAGTCATTCCATACAAAAACGTTTGTTACCCTTGATTACAATTTGAAGTTAAATGGTTCTTATATCCCTTCCCCCCGCTCAGAACTCAACAAAGACAGCTGGTAAACCAGTGCCTTCTTTTTTTCTCACTAAATATCCCCACAAAAATTTAAGTTCTATGCAGTGCATTTCTAAGCAGAGTTACACTGTTCTAGGTTCACTGATGGGGATAGACTTAAGGCTCCATCTACACATAACAAAGACTGTTGAAAGAGCTGCAAATGATTTTTTAATTGATGGTGGTGTTTTACTATAGGCAATTGGGTGCCATTTTTTATTTCCCCCATCTGGAGCACCCAAATGGTTTGTCTCATACCAGCATGGCGTAGTGGCTGGACTAAGATCTGGGAGACGCAGGTTCAGATTCCCACGCCCCACAGTGGCAGGGAGGCTGGCTGGGTGACTTGGGCCAGGTACTGTCTCACAACTTAAAACTGTTTCACAGGATGGTGGTTGTCTCGATACAATGGAGGAGAGAATGATATTGTAAGCCATTGGGGGTCTTTATTGAGGAGAAAGTGGAGTACAAAAATAAACAACAGCAGGGAAAAGAAATGAACTTTCCCCTCCCCTCTGCAATTTGCATGCTTGGAAAATGAGAGATTCAGGCCAGTTACAATACCTTGACAGGAAAATATCTGGATTCCACACAGCAAAAAAATGTTTTATGGCATTAAAAAAGAGGCCACATGAAAACGTTTTTGCCACTATAATTAAACAACAGCTGCTTTCTTTCCATTGCTGAAACCTCTGACTTCATTAGCCAGTCCACTTTTTGCACTCTTAGCGTGTGGAAAGGATTATACCCATAAACCAATTAAAGGATTGGGAGCCTGGGAGAGATGCTCAGTGAGCTAAATGAGCAGTAATGGAGCAGCAGGCTTTTTATACATTGCTGGAGACAGCCAGGATAAATCAGGCACAGATTCTCTAATCTATTACATAAGCATCATACAAGAGATGGGAACTAATTCTTTTCCTTGGGCAGTGCCAAATCAAACTCAGATGTACTCTGGCTCCCGCCCACCCCTATATTGAGTTGGATCACCTAACATATGTAACTTTAGTGACACAAAATATGCTGTAGAGCTCAGGCCAAAACAAAATAATTTAATCTGATTATCAGCATTCCCACTATAACCTCCTTAGGTTACAGGCCTAAATATACTTACATGAAGTTGTTTATACTGTGTTGGACAGTGATCTAAGTAGCTTGGCACTATTCTCAGTGATTGCAGTGGCTCTCCAATCTCTCATGTCTTCCTCAAACCCTACCTGAGATCCATTTAATGGAAGATGCCAAAGACTGGCCTGGGAGCTTACTATGGTTAGTTTAATTGCAGAAGGCTAACAATTACTTCTCTGTTTTTAAAAAAAAGCATTTAAGACCAAATACACACAAACAAATCAAAACCCTTTGTTAGCAGTAGCTGCCTTGTTAACTGGGGGTTTAAATACAAGCTCTCAATTCTTTTCATGATGCTACCTTTAATTTTTCTCCTTTCTGCTCTGCTCAGACCAAACTGGTTGCTAAAGGAGCACTTCTGTGATGACAGGGGAGGGGAAAGGAGATTAACCCTTCAACCTCCACTTAGTGCCACCGTTTAAAACTGGGACCCACTTTATTTGCATTTTAAAGAAGGGAACTATCCTTTAAGAATGCACGCGCACACACCTTTAAAATGCTAGGAACAAAGCAGAAGTCCTGGTTTTGACTACCAAACACAAGTGAAGGTGGAGATGTTAAATTCCTTCTCTTGCACTACACCAGGAAAAATGGAGGCTACGTCTGTTTCAACCTTAAGGCACTATACAATATCTACCACTTCACACAGCGGCCATTGTATGGTTTTGAATTAGTCTAGTTAGTATATATTAAACTAAAAAAAGTCCTTGGCTTTCAAATCAGTGAAAAATCAGCTACTGTACTGCAGAGTAAACAAACACCAGATGGTACAGAGCCTTCAATAATACATAGTTGGGTTGGTGGGTGAGCTGGAGCAATGATTGTTAGCTTGGGAACTGGGTGTTACAATAGGTGCTTATTTTAACTTACAAACTGTTGGAGAATATGAACAGATAGGCGTCCAAAGATAAATGCAGCAGCATCAGGGACACAAAGGTTATTTTGAGTTCAATCACAGGAAAACCCAAGCAAATACAATTGTACTTTTATCTCACGCTTCCTTCAAGGAATGCAGAGTCACCTACATAGTTTTCCTTTCCTCCATTTTGCTCTCACAACGAAACCACTTAAGGCCAATGGAAAGAACTGGCCCAAGGTCACTCATCAAAGGGTTGCCAAACTCCAGGATGGGTTAGAAAATTAAGCCCCAAGGCTCTGTGTAAAAAACACCTCTTGAGTCTTTTATATCACAGTCAATAGTCTTTACAATGAAGTTTGCAATAAGTATAAGCAAAGCGTTCTCCAATTATTTCACATGTAAATCAATACCCAGGACTGTGTCAGGCACTGGACTGGGCACTCTTTACATCGGATCCAATCCACAAGTATCACAGGTCCCTGTGCAGTAGATTCAAAAGAGTGTCAATTTCAAATTCCCTGTTGTAATTCACAGGATACACAGCGACAGGAAAGCCAGTATATGAGTAGTTTCGCTTGCCACTTTTTCCAACCTTATTTAAACCCAAAACAACTTCAAATATTTGCCAGCATGAGCCCTTCGCAGTTTTCATTCCCCACAGCGAAGTGAATGAAAGCTGCCAAGGGCTCGTGCTGGTGAATGTCTGAAGTTGTTTTGGATCTGAAAACCAAGTGAGGCTGGAAGGTGCCAACTCCTTGGGTTATTCAGTGCTAGAGTGCACAAAATGACCAGACCAAATTACTTTTTATAAAAAGGCCTTCTTTATTTTATTCTAAGGTAAATAATTACACTAGGCCAAGAAATATAAAAACAGACAAGCAAAATGACAAGAAAAAATAAAAAAAATAACTTCACTAGGCTAAAGCCTAAATAATATCTCTATCTGTGCACAGCAAACTAACTCACGTTACATCAGGCCCCAGAGTAGCATGGCCTTGCCTCCAGAAAGTTACCAGCCATAAGTCCTGGGCATCAGCTCCTTGATGACTCCAACCGGACGGGACGACTGTGTGGAATTATATAAAAATATACTTCTTACCCCTCTCTATGATCTGACAACACTCCCATCAGTTTACTCCACTCCCTAGACCTTTGCAGGATGTCTTCCACTAATTTGATACTCATGACTTCAATTGAGTTAAATTAGGTTTCAAAACATCTTGTATACCTGGTGCTTTCCCTTTAACGATCTAGACAGCAATTTTAGTGACTTGTGAATTAAGTGCTTAAAACATTAGCACTTGTTGGAATTAAAGGTGCTTTCATTGTATTTCTCCCAAGAGAGAGGGAGAAGGAAGCAGACAAGAGCCAGTTGCTCGGGGGGGGGGGGGGCTAACAGGAGCCCTCCAGGGACCCGATTCGGCCCCCAGGCCCCATGTTTGATACCCCTGTTCTAGGACTTTCAAAATGTTCAGACTAGGTTTTAAAATGCTTCTCTAATGTAAAATTTTGCTCTCTGCAATGACAAGCATCTTCCGAGAAGAGTGAGTCATTTATTTATTTAATCAGTCTATCTGAGCTAACATTGCCTGGTACAGCTCCCAAAAAAAGAATGTTACAGAACCTTGTCTGAAAATCAAACTTTTAAATAAATCTCTAATCTTGATATACCTATTACAATTCAAGCAGAAATACACCCCGTCTCTTATGGGTGCATGCTGTATTCTTAATGATTAACAATGGAAGGGTAGCATTGTTGATAGTATTTATTAGACAGATCCTGCACTGTAGAAAATAAAATCTTTTTGGTCAGGGTGGTGTGCCAGAGCAAGCAATATACGAATACTTTCCAAATCCAAGTCTGGCACGCATAGTCAAGGAACTGTACAAAGCCATTAATTTCCACACTGATAGTCACAGTAGACGTTCCAGAACGTTACAGATGTAATTTTCCCAAGGGAAGAAGCAGCAGCATTGGAATCCTTCCTCAACTAAGCCTCATGAAGCATCACACGGAACATAGTTCAGCAACCACTCGACACAATACATATGGCATGGCTTAATCCTACTGTCTATTTGAGGTTGGGGGGAAAAGATTGGGATGGGAGCAGTCAAGTATCCCTGATACATTGGCATTGGCATTGGGCTGCATTCAGCTGTGTAGGCCTCATCTAGCTTCAATAAGATTTGTGTGCCCATGATGAGAATGGTCCTAAAATAGGGTTGCCAATCCCCAGGTGGGGGCAGGGGATCCCCCGGTTTGGAGACCCTCCCCCTGCTTCAGGGTCGTCAGAAAGCCGGGGGGGGGGGAGGGGAGGGAAATGTCTGCTGGGAACTCTGTTATTCCCTAGGGAGATTTATTCCCATAGAAAGTCATGGAGAACTGATCTGCAGGTATCTGGGGCTCTGGGGGGGGGCTGTTTTTTGAGGTAGAGGCACCAAATTTTCAGTATAGCATCTAGTGCCTCTCCCCAAAATACCCCCCAAGTTTCAAAATTGGACCAGGGGGTCCAGTTCTATGAGCCCCAAAAGGAGGTGTCCCTATCCTTCATTATTTCCTATGGAAGGAAGGAATTAAAAAGGTGTGCCGTCCCTTTAAATGTGATGGCCAGAACTCCCTTTGGAGTTCAATTATGCTTGTCACAGCCTTGATCTTGGCTCCACTCCTAATGTCTCCTGGCTCCACCCCCAAAGTCCCCAGATATTTCTTGAATTGGACTTGGCAACCCTATCCTAAAATGTTTAATCCAGGGCTTGGGGGGGGGTAGAAAAAGCCCAGCAGGAACTCATTTGCATATTAAGCCACACCCCCTGATGCCAAGTCAGCTGGAACTGTGTTCCTATGTGTTCCTGCTAAAAAAAAAAAGCGCCCTTGTTTAATCCCTTTAATCTTTTGGTTTTATGTTTCTAGTTTAATAATACATGGGCATTTACTCATGTCACCCGGTTGATGTGAAAAGGGGAATTTTTTTTTGGTCTTGTTTTCAGTGCACAGATTATTGGGTTGCCAACCTGCAGGTGGGGCCTGATTTCCAGGCTACTGAGATTAGTTTCCCTGGATAAAATGGCTGCTTTGAAGCATGTTGTCTATGGCATTGCATCCCACTGAGGTCCCTCCCCTCCCCATGCCCCATCCTCGCCCCCACAAATCTCCAGGAATTTCCCAACCCACAGCTGGCAACCCTACGGTGAAGCTCCAATACTGAAAGTGAAACAAGTTGGAAGAAAAATATTATAAGCAAAAGAGGGCAGTGAGGTAATTGTAGGAGGGCATAGTGAAAGCTCTCTCCCACCCCCTGCTAGCAGGGTAAGGAGACCTGGCAACCCTATTTGTCCTTCTTGGCTTTGGAGGTTCTAGCAGGGGAGTGCAGCTATTGTATACCCTTGACCAAAGACTGGTACACTCCTTCTATCTGAGATGGTTGTCGTCCTCTTCCACTGAGCACACAGCTTCAGAAGGGATGCACATGGAGCAGTGAGGGAGGGAGGGAGGGGACACCCACCTAGCCAGCCAGATCAACCCTGGCGATCAATGGGGTGACAATGGGGGTCACATTTTATACATGGGTATTTACGTTCTGATCTTTGACCGTAATAAAGCCAAAACTATACTCCTTGGCGTTGGTGACACAAAAAGACCCATAAATTGCTGCACAAGAACTGAGGAAAAGAAGGGACCCCATGCCACCCTTGTTTCTCCCATGGGATCCAGGGGGAATGGAGCCAATCCCAGTGCTACCCAGGATGGCTCTCATGCTGCTGCTGCTGCTGAGGCTCTAGTGTGGCGTTCCAAAAGCACCTTCTTATCTATCACTCTTTACCCATGTCCACCACAGGGACTTTTAGTCAGTCATCATCTGTGCGTTCCTGTATCTGAACTCTGTTGTCAAGGGTGAGGGGCCACAATATGGAGTGAGATGATGTGTCATGTGGGGATTAGGGGATTCGGCCTTCCCCTGTGCCAACTTTGTACTACTCAAGAGGATGCTATTTGCTGCACTGGCCATCAGGACACATGCAGACCCCAAAAGGGCAAAAAGCAACCTCTGCATAAGCTTTCCAGTTGTTCAGGCCTGGAAGAAAATTCCCATTTGCTCTCAAAACATTTGAAGAGTGGGAGAAAGAATGGCCTCATTAGAAATTATCTAGGAAATTTCCCTAGTGTCTATAATCTTTACCATAGAAATTAGAGGAAATTCCCACAATGTCACCCAAGTGCTCCCCAGATTCCACCTACCAGAGACACCTGCTAAATCTCCCAGCACTTTCTAGACAATGGTGGGAACCCTACCTCTGGGGCTGTTTTAGCCAAGGAAAATGGCAGAAGGGGGAGGAGGCCTAATTCTCCCCACATCCTGAATTTCAAATCCAAATCAGGGCCCCACACACTGGAGAACTGAGTTTACAGCAGGGAACTTGCTGCTGACATCTAACTAAAAGCCCCCCACGGGGGACATGTGTAAAACATTAACATCTCATTAAGACCTTAGTACTCATGCTGCAGTTTATAGGATCAGAGTATAAAAACTACTTTAGATGTATCTGTGCCAGCAGCCCTCTGGATGTACAAATGCCTTACTTACATTTGCTACAGTATCTGAAAGTAGGGCTGAATCTAGGGGGGAACAGAGGGGGCGCCAAATTGGGTAAGGAGTCCATTCTAGACTATGGGCCCATAAGATAGAATGGGCCCATGGGGGGCATCATTTTTTTAATTGTGCCCCCCTCAAAAAACATGTAGATCTGGTCCTGTCTGAAAGAGAGTTTATACCAAAAAGAAATGCATGTTGACACATATCCCAACATTAAGAAAATGCTGCAAGCACCAAACCCACAAAACACTTGCATGCGGGGGAGTGGCTAGGTATGCTGTAATATCTCATGACACTCAGTGTGCCATCTACCTGCATGTACCTCACAGTGCCCAGAAGCCAAAGAATCTCTGACAGAATCTCTTTCTCATTGATATAGTGCAGTCATTATTTTTAATCTTCTTAAGTGGAAACCCATAACACTTATACTGTTCTTTAGGGATTATGTATGTAGATAAAATATTTTTATGTAAAAAGAAAATATGATTTTAAAAGAATTAATTCCTTGCCTGTTCTTGCCAACAAGAGATATCCTTGGATGCATTTTTTGCTACCTTGGAAAGCCCTGCAAATTATGCAACTCAGCTTCATAGGAAATAAACAATGTGAATGCCTTACATAAGACAGAGAAGAGAAGCAGTCTGTGTTGATAGATCTCTTGCTGTTTCTATAAATGAATGATGATCTGACTGCAAAGCCAGAAGATTAGAAACTACACTATCACCATGTGTTTTGAGGGCTACACGCACACACACATGCTTGTAAAAGGTGTAAATCCTGATAGTTGCTGCAGCAGAAAAACAACGAAAACTAATTTAAAGTATGTACTATTTCTTCAAAATTTGAAACATTTTAGAGAATGAAAATAGATCTCAGAAGCTTGAATACTGTTTGCTTGAATAAAGACTGCTTTGCATCAAAAAAATAAAGTAATACCAGGCAGTAAGGCAGTCTTGCTCAGATTCAGCAGTTTGGAGACTGCAAAAACTATTTTCAGAGTCTGGCAAATGATAAGTTGCCACAGATATTGTTACCATACTCTTGAAGATGCCTGGCACTATACATCAAGCCCTGACACATTTTATAACAAGGCCCTTGAGATGATTCTGCCCCCTTAGTTCAGTACACACCTTCTCATCTGCCTCAACACAATACCAGGGGTGGCCAACGGTAGTTCTTCAGATGTTTTTTGCCTACAACTCCCATCAGCCCCAGCCATCAGCCATGCTGACTGGGGCTGATGGAAGCTGTAGGCAAAAAAAATCTGGAGAGCTACCATTGGCCACCCCTGCAATACACTATCACCCTTTTGCAAAAGTAAATCAATCCAAAGCAAACTGAAAGGAATTCTTCAGCTTCCTTGTGCTCTTTCCTGAGATACTGACTGAAACGCCACAAAAATCTGAAAATTGTTTTTGACCATAAATTATGGCAGGACAAACAAAAAATGATTATAGGTATCATTACCAATACTATCTACAGTTCTTTAAAAATCTCTATAGCTCGCACCCCTCACAGAACTGCAGTTCTTCAAATTTCCTTTGTGTAATACATGAACTTTGCTTTTCAAGTTTTAGCAATGTGTTCGGGATTGGATTGCTTGTGTCTCCCACACTTCTGATTGTGCTTCTTGATCTACCAAGAGTATGAGAACATTTTATTCCATAATATGAAATGAATATTGAACTGACTGTGCCTAAAGTGGGATGTACAATAAAAATATTACATGGTTGAGAGTGGTGAACCTATAAATCAACATACCCTTCACCCCTACTACAGTATGACTTTAGGCTACATTCTTTTTGCCTGCTACACAGTTGTTATTCCAGGATCAGGGATAGTCCACCTGTACAAGCAACACATGTGGGTGCTTATTGTGGACGCATTTTAGGAGTACCAATGTATCAGCCACATATCTATACCCATGATCTATGTAAAAGATTGAGGAGGATTACATTCTCCAGGAAGCAGACATACAGATTCTTCCCTTTTGTCTTTTTGAAAGGCATGTAAGACATTTTTCTTCCATTTGGCTTCATACTGAATCTGTGGCATAATCATAGAGCCACTGAATTCTAAAAGATATTTGAATGGTGTTTCATTGTAGTGTATTTGTGCAGTCAGGTACCATTTTTGTTTGATGTTCTAATGCACCTGTAAACTACTCTGAACTTAGAGAAAATATAATATAAACAAAAATAAGCAAGCAATTGCTAGCTTGTATGTTGCATGAGGCATGAAAATGCTTTGCTTCCACACTGTATAACTCATATGAATAGCTGGCACTCACCTGTTGTTCATTCACTAGCCCAAGAAAGCAATGCCTTTAGTTTAATTAACAGACCATTTAGCAGGAGGTTTCCAGCTACAAACCTGCACAAATGAAAACAGAAGTAGGTCTAGTGTTCCCAGAGAAAACTTATGGTTAGCTATGTTGATCTGTTAGAAGATATCTAAAAACAGCAGCAAAGCAATTCCTTTTCTTTGGACCAACTAAAAATGCCAAAGCACTGAGCAAGCTTTTAAGTTCTTCCCAACTGCATGTTTGACACCCCTGATCTAGATAGTATGCAGGGCAGGCACCTTACTTAATTACTCTTGGGGTATGCTGGTCAAACATATCCCCCAACATGGCGCAGGAGCAGGGCTATCCCTACCTCTGTCTGTGACTCCAACTGACCACTGACTGCCTTCCTACCCCAAACTCAATAATATAAACAGCAGTTCCTGCCCAGGAACTGCCTCTCTTTCTCCTGCAACATTCTGGGGCAGATCTCTAACCTTGAGGGATTTCCTGTGTTCCATAAGGAGTTGCCCCCAGAATACTGGTTACAGACAGGAGGGAAGGGGGGAATGAGGAGGATTCTAGGCCAAGGCCTACCAAGAGTTTGATATTGTCCTCCCATCCACTTCAGACAGTTAAGCCCACACACAAAATGGCATTTCTCCACACACAGCATTTTTTTTAATGCTTTCAACAATGCTCACTAAAGCGTCTGTTTTCACACTTTCTGAGTGAGTCACTCTATGACAGAACACGACACCCAGCAAGGCCAAGGCTGGCCTTTTACTGTTTTCCGCCAGACTGCCTTCACCCAATTAAGGCTCATCCTCATCTCTCATTGATACTAAGCTAAAGGCCAATAATGTCGTTAAATCATCTACTAAAAACGATCAATAATAAACTTGATTAATCAGAAGTGAGGCATTTTGCGGCCTTGTCCCAAATAAGTATTGATATAATCACTAAAAACTTTAAAGAGAACACAACTCTCCCGGTAGCAGTAACGAGCTTTGTGTGCTTGGTAAGCTGCCAAGATGCTTAACTATGGTGCAGTTTTAGTTTCCACGCAGAAATAAAATGATCGCACTTTACAATTCCTCTGTATTTAACATTACCTTTTAAATACAGGATTTGTCTTTACAATGTGTTGCATGTACACTTCATAACTTTCCACACATTTAGCTGAATAAAAATAAATAACTTCCCACAGAGGATTTTAGCTGTCAGTTTGGTAGTGGTTAAGTATGCAGACTCTTATCTGGGAAAACCGGGTTTGATTCCCCACTCCTCCACTTGCCCCTGCTGGCATGGCCTTGGGTCAGCCATAGCTCTGGCAGAGGTTGTCCTTGAAAGGGCAGCTGCTGTGAGAGCCCTCTCCAGCCCCACCCACCTCACAGGGTGTCTGTTGTGGGGGAGGAAGGTAAAGGAGATTGTGAGCAACTCTGAGACTCTTTGGAGTGGAGGGCGGGATATAAATCCAATATCATCATCATCACACAACTAAGCCAATCTTTGGTGGCATGGACAGCTCTATGGGATCCAAGATGCTGACAGCTCACCCAAATATAAATGCAGGGTTGCCGGAAGTCAGAAGAGCCAAGTCTCACCTGTAAGATGCTGGGGAAGAAACATTTCCTTTCAAAATCTGTTGTCTGTATTTTTCCATTTTGCTCTCCTTGCTGGGAATTACAGTTCCCATTCATACTTACAAGCCCAAGAGATGTCAGCATTCAAAAATTTCCAGGCATCCACTGGCAGTGCAGTTCTAAATATGTATACTGTGAACTAAATCATATTAATGGGATAGTTTTAGGTAGGTATTCATGTTGGTCTATAGCAGAAGAGCGAGACTGGCAACAAGGAGCACCTTAAAGGCCAACAAGATTTTCAGGGTACAACCTTTCCCAAATTAGAGTTCCCTTTGTCAGATACCAAAAATTGAGATGGCAGGACAGAAATGTGCCTGAATTGAAAGGAATGCACCAGCAGGAGAGGGAGCAAAGAGCCACTTGGCAGGAACACATGTGGAATAAGAGAATCTTCATAAGTCAATTTTATCTTCACCTCCACTTAACTGGATTGACTCCCTACTAAGTGTGTTTAGGATGGCAGCTTGAGCCTCTTCCTACAACCAGCAGGAGCTTTTGAGAAAGAAAGACATTGTTTCAAGTGATTAGTTTTGTTAATCTGTAGCAGTAAGACACAATTCAGACCTCACAGCACCTTCGAAAGCCCAACAAATTTTTCCAGAGAATAAGCTTTGGTGAGTGAAAGCTCACTTTGTCCGACTGAAACAGTGACTCACTCGCCTTTTCCTGGTTTTCTTTCTAAGCGAGAAAGTTGAGTGCATTCTTCCATGAAGACACCTCCTCAGGAATGGAGAAGTGTACCCGAATTAAAAGCAATGAACCAGCAGAGGAGGCAGCAGTTGCCTGGCAGAACACCTGGAACAAGAGAAGCTTTACAGGGCGTTTTATCTTCACCTTTCCCCCTTCTTTATTGATCTTTCAGACTGAAGAGGAGTTCCGAGCATCTCTAAAGTTTGCTCATTACCCCGTGACATTATAGCTAAACCTAAACAAAGGACAGCAGCTTTTGGAAGTTTCCCCCTAAGGTCTCCAGGTGATTCCAACATTTGCCCGCAAGAGGTCAAGCAGGTGGTTCAGTGAGCCTTGACAGTGCAATCCGACGCAGAGGGATAGCATTTCGTGTGCACGCACACACTTCAGATACACGAAAGCTCGTATCTTAAATAAAACTTCGTTGGTCCTACTGCTACTGGACTCAAACGGTGTGCTGCTACTGCAGACCAACACGTCTACCCAGCAGAATCTATCCCATGCGCGGCGTTAGGTTTAGCCTAAAGTAACTAAAGTCCAACTCCATCAAGCCCCCAGACGGCGCAGTTGAAGCCGGAAGCAAGGAAGCCGATATTTGGCCAGACGAGAACCCCGACCAGGGTTTCCAAACCCGGCCCTGCCTTCCGAGCGCTCAGCCACGCCCCCTCTAGCAGAGCGACAAGCCATGGGGGCAGGGCTAAGCACGTGGTCTTGTTTTATAATTTCACTCCGCCGCGCCCCCCTCTTTCCTTTTCCTCGCGGCTCGCGTTTCAGCCAATAGAAAGTCAGCTTTTGTGGAAAGTCTGGTGACGCGGCCTTTTATGTAAGCCTGAGGTGGCGGGCAGAGCAGTCTCGCGGCCGCTAAGAGGGCCGGCCAGGATGGAGGGGGGGTTGAATGCGGAAGGCGACGTTCCCCGCGGTCTCTCCCGGCCCTTCCACTGAGCAGTTGTAGCGCCCAAGAAGGAGGGTCGCTTGGGTGGGGAGGCGAAGAAGGACGGTTGCGGAGAGAGAGAGAGGAGTTCGTTGGCGCGCAGGCGCGTCAACCTCCTTTCATTCGCTTCTGCTAGCGAGCGCTGTCGGCATCTCGCGCCACACCCCCTCTAGGCAGAGCGGAGAGAAGAGCAAGCGGAGGACCGAGTGGGAATGGCGGCCTCGCCGCTAGCTCCGTCGGGGCAGAAGCGCTTGTTGCAGCGCGGGGAGCTACTGGCGCGGAGCGGCCGCCTGAAAGAAGCGCTGGAGGCTTACTCGGCGGCGCTGCGGCTGGGCCCGGCCTCTTGCCGCTGCCTGGGCCCGCTGGTGGACTGCGTGGTGCAGCACTACCGGCTCCGGCGGCTGGGGCTGCGGGCGGCGGCGCTGGAGCCGCCGGGGACGCTCTTCAGCTGCAGCGGCTGCCGGGGCTTCCTGGGCGAGCCGGTGGTCGCACCCTGCGGCCACGCCTACTGCCGCCGCTGCCTGCGCGAGAAGCTCCGCGCCCGCTGCCGGGTCTGCGGGGAGCCGCTGGGGATGGCCGCTTGTGCCGTCGCCGTCCAGCTGGGGCACTTGGCGGAGAAGTGGTTCCCGCTCCAGTACAGGAGGGCGCGGACGTGGCGCCGCCTCGGCGAGCTGCTGGACCGAGGACAGTTCGGAGCGGCGTGGGAAGCCGCCAGCCGGACCCTGCAGGAGGGTAAGCCCCGGGGGGGGGGAGAGAAAAAAGAGCACGCCTTGCAGACCGGGCTGGATCACAGAAGGATTGTGCTGTCTTTAATATTGAAAGATATATTTTCTTAAGGGATAGGGACATTGGGATGAAAATAATAACTCTATAGACCACGTTCTCTAAACTATCGCGAACAAGGTGCTAGTCAGCTCACTCCAGATCCTAACACAGAACTGCCAACCGCTCATCTTTAACCTTTTTCAAGCCTCTGCTTAACATTCCATCAGCTCTAGTCTGATTGACAGGTAAACATATTTAACACTATAATGACTGAACTTTTGAGATTGCCTAGACATACAATATAAATATTCAAAATCACATTTCTCCCCCCCCATACAATATAAATATTCAAAATCACATTTCCCCCCCCCCCCCCAGCCTCTTTTCTGAGAGAGGTGTTGGCGGCTGGCAGCTGCCTCCTTTCACTAGTCAGGTCACTTATGAGTTGCAGTAGGGCAGGAAATCCCCTTCAGCTGAGTGAACTGAAAACGAGGCTGGGCTATATCTTACTAGGTGGCAAAGAAAGGAAGAGGAGTCTGGTGGTGCTTTGGAACCAAACCTTGTTTTATTCTATCCCAGGGATTGGCAAACTGTGGCTCTTTCACACATATTGCGTGGCTCTCAAAGCCCCCACTGCCCTATCTTGGAGAAGGCATCTGTCTCTTTAAATCACTTCTCCAAGCCACCTGGTGGCTTGGGGATTGCGGCTAAAGTTAAAGTTGTTTTCTTTCCACCTCCCCCTCTATTTGCCTGCCTGCTTGCCTGCCTTTTGACTCTCAAACACCTGATGTTCATATCTTGCAGTTCTCAAACCTCTGTTTTTTGTTCTATGTGGCTCTTTACGTTAAACAAGTTTGGCCACCCCTGTTCTAGCCCCAAACCATTGTGATTGAGACAAGGCTCACATCAGGCGATGCGTGCTACTCCATGGGGGCCCCTGAAGTGAGGCGTGACAAAATGGAGGTTAGGTTTTAAGGGACTGCAAGTCTTGTATGAGGGTGGGATTTCTTTCTTTCCTTCCTTTCCCGCAGTGGATTTCTTCAGAGTTGTGCACTGTGTGCGCACCTTATAAGTGCTGCTGTGTTTCCACATGAATATTTGATTTATTCAGCCTCAGGGAGTTAGCATGTGTGAATAAGGCACTGTACATGAAAGGCTTCCTGTCGGATCCATTGTGATTTGGATGAATCAAGTTAATGTACACATTCAGGTGCACTTGAAAGTTTCAGGACTCTGTGAAGCAGCCGGTCGATGCAAATGTGCTTGGAAATTACAGCCAGAGGTTGAAAAACCTTTGTCTGGTGTGTGTCAAGGACGGGAAAATTGGGAGATGCTACTTCTTTCTGAGTTGTTGGTAGTGACTCCTGCCAGCTTACTTTCATCCATGGCTCCAACTAAATAGGTTCTCGGTGGACATAGAGACATCACATCACAATTGTGTATTGCTCTCTTATATATGCAGAAGCTCAAAGAATTCCTACACAGAGATGCACGTTATGCAAGAGTTTGATTTCACTAGTGGAGCTGTGGATTCTTTCAGCTTTTTGGTGTACATTTAGTGTTTAAAAGGAATTCTAGGTGGCTGTTCCTGTTTGGGAACTGTGGAACTAATGGTGATTATCTTGGTTAAGTTACTGTGGATTTAATGTTGAGTCGCATATGTGAGAGATTTTCCCTGTTTTCCTGGTGGGATAGGTACTTGTCAGCTTTCTGTCACCATTGCTTTTACAAGGGAGTGCAGTTGTCTGTTGATTTCTTTCTAAACTTTTCAAGAGTTTCAATACATCCTTGGCATTTATTAATAGGCATTCAGTACGATGGTATCTTTGTTAGACACATCCCAGGGACTGATGTACAGCTGTCATCCTTTTATAGGATGCTGACTGAACAGTCTATACATATTTTTTCTTCAGTAATATAAAAATCTATTTTTGAATGAACAGGTGGGGGCTTGTTCTGTATTCTTCTTGAGTTAGTGAGCCAGACAAATTGGTACTGAAGATGGGCTAGCCAGTATGCTTTGGAGTGTGTTGGCCAGCAGTCGCACATTACTCTTAGCTTGAGGGCTATTTTCAGTCTTAAATGTTACTGAGATAATTCACAGGAGGCTGGGGCTAGTTGCATAAGCAAATGGAGGTGCGGAAGGGGAAAAGGTTGTATAATACTGGTGACATCATTGAGGGGTGTGTTGGGCCTTTCACAACAGAGTGCTAGGGAAAGACATAGGGGATAGTGAGGTCAAGGAATGTGATTAGGCTAAATATTCACTGAGTATCTTCACAGCACAGCATTGGAAAAATACTCATAATGTTGTGTGAAATAAGTTCTGGCTGGCTTAATCGTAGATGTGCTTGTATCTCTCTGTGATGGATTTTTAGCTACTAACTCCTGTGATTTTGTGCAGCTATGCTGGGTTATTAATCTTTGTGAATGTTATAGATAGAAATATTTAGATAGTGCAAGATTTGTTCTTTGGGTGCTGTATTTTATGTTTCAGATTAATAGCTGGTATGCATTTGTTTGTGAATTTCTTACTGGACAGCCAGACTTCAAACCATGAAGCCTAACATAAATGTTTTCATACTCTGGGGCTGTGTAAGGCTCATTACCATTTCTGTATGGTATCAAAAGAGTAACATTAAATTGAAGTCTTAACCTTTGCAGAGAGGGGACAGTGAGAAGCCGGTTGTTAATGGGTATTATTCTCTGTTATGAGATTGATGCTCTTCAGATATAGCTCTAAATAAGCAACTGCTCCTGGGTGAGTTATATAAGTCGCATTGTATTGAGTTGCCTGGTGGTTGCTGCCTGGAGGCCTGACCCCATGAGTTCTCCCTCAAAGGCCCAAACAGCCCTAAAAAGGGCCCTGCCCCTTCTCACTGCCTTTTACTGATAGAAATGGTTTGAAAGCTGACTGTACTGTTGTGGCTGCCTAGCAATGGCTACTGGGAGCATTTGTTTCTTAAAGCTACAGGTTCTTCTATTATTTTGTGAAGACTGACCCCCCCCCCCAGTGTTTTAGGAGGGTTAGATTTCAGGTTTTTCTGCCAACATGGCATTTTTCAGCTTCGTAGAAGGGTCTGTCTTGTCTGTTCAGGCTCCAGTGTCTGGACTTAAATATCCACACGTTTGACTGCATTGAGAATTAGATATATTGATATGCAAGTATGAAATCCATAATTTAAGCTAGTAGCAGCAGAGAATCAGGTTGGTATAGCAGTGGGTTTGACTTCTCAGTTGAGATCCTGAGTTAGGGGATGCAACATATTATTCCATAGAATTGATTTATTTTGCAGCAAAATCGGAAACCCATTTCTAAATATATGGGAAACATATTTATTGGTGGCATAACAGAACTACTTTGCCACAAAGCCTGCCCAACATAGCGTTTGTTGGTAATTTCTTGTATCCTGTAATATTAATAAATTCCAAATTCTGGATTGCTTAAATTTTTACAAAGAAAGAAGTGTCTTCTAAAATTAGTCTTACTAGCCACATTTCAAACTAACGCCCCACAGCAGCACTTAATAGCTGCTCACATATATTTGGTAAACCAGAGTTAGTTATCTCAGCATATCCATAACTTTTTAGGATGCACTGTTGATTCACATAGACTAAAAAAGTTATTGGTACTTAGTATAGTACACTGTAGGAGCAAGAAAGCCCAAAGGCTATGACTATTTATACCTTTATTATATCACAGTTTATATTATATTATCAAGTCATGTGACTGAAGATGGCCAATGAGCTCTGGAGTCGTAAATATGGAAATTGTCAGTACTGCATTTGTGCCATAGCTTGTGGATTGTGTTTGAATGATCATTGCCTAGGGTAATTGTACACTTATTTTCAGAAACATTCTGCAGCTTAAAAGCATCCTGCTGTTTTGTTTTCATATTAAGTATATTGCTGATCTTGTCCTGCAACCACAAAATACAATGTTTTCTTCATTCTTAGAAAATATCATAGCATGTAGGTTTGAGATATTTTTAAAAGGCTTATTTGAACAAGAATATGTCAAAAGTGGCTATGAGTTTTGTAGGGGAAATTTATTTTATAGCAAGGTTTAAAGAATATAAGAGGACCAAGCTCAGTTTAATATTCTAATTTTTATATTAAATATATTCAGGTTTGGGATGACTTCTGGGTTGGTTTTCAGAAATTTCAGTTTATTTTCCTAAATTGTTTTCCAAGCCTGTGCTACAGGTATTTTTTGAATTACAATTACATAATTTGTGCTAGAGTTACATAATAAAATGGAAATCTTGCTTTTTAGATCCTAGTGACTTGATGCTCAGGATTTACAGAGCTGAATCTTCTGCTGCCCTCCAGCAATTTGAATTAGCCCGTGATGACCTGGTTGCTGTCATCAATGAAGTGCCAAATTGGCCCGAGGTAGGTTCAGATGAATAGGGTGTGACAAGATGGTATACATGCATTATTTTTTTTTTTTTAAAAGTGTAGAAATAGGCTGCTGAAGTTGAATCTGAATTGCTTTCATGCACTGTGATGTCTTATGAATGGGGACAGAGATTGATTCTGGAAGGTGAGCATGTTGCATGTATGTTCCATGATGTATAATGCAGCTCGCTTCTGTCAGATTGTTGTTAAACTGCATTGTGTAGCAGGATAGAGGCAGGTTATGTGGATAGAGGCCAGTGGCAGACATAATTTAGCTCGATCAGAGATGCTTCAAAACAAAGGTTCAGTGATTCCCAACCCCCAACTCTTAAAGAATTGACTTGATAATATTCTTTCTTTCAGAAACATAGCATGAATGGGGCTCTCTGTTCTTCTCCGTGTCACCACTTAAAATAAAACTCTGTTTCTTACATATCCTGCCATTCCCCCATCACAGAACACAAGAGGACATGCATAGGGCTTCAGGTGCTTACCATACAAACACTGATCCCTCTGCAGACCTTCTTAGTTTCAGCAAGGTTAACAAATTGTGCTCCTTCCAGTCATGCCCTGGGATCACTCACAATTGCATTATGGTTAAAATGAAGCATGTGGGATAGATGCTTTTAACCGTAGCCCAGCATAGTACAGACCAAATAGTAAGCATGAACCCATTAAGAAGACTGCAGTCCATGATATGACAGTGTGTTCCTAAGGTCCTGTGTTAGATTGTCTGATCACAGTTGACATAACCTTAATGTCTGCTGCTTGCTGGGCACTCATCCCATAAAGTGTGCAGTGTGGTAGCAGGCTTTGGCTGTTGTAGGAAGAAATTACAGGATTGCTTTTTAAAAGATCACCAGATAGCCTAACTTGTTTTTTCTGTCAGAATCTTGACTCTAGTGCCAAGAGAAAGATTGACAGGAAAGTTCTAACCAGAGGAAGCTAACATTTTTTTCAAAGAGGAACAAAGTGTATGTTCCTCAGTGACAAGGAAAACTCTGACTTTCTCCATCCTCATTTTTCAGTAAACGTGTATATCCTTCAAATTGAAAACGCTGCACCCCTAGTCTACTTAGACTTAATTTTTGCTTTCTTTTTCTCTGGTATCTAAAACTTTAGCATTTTATTCCCCTTCCCCACCCCCCCCAAAGAAAACCTTTTATTGTGACTTATTTAAACTTTGAGATCTCCTCCAGTTGACAAAGGGAAGATATTTTCCTGACAGACACGACGACCATGTAACTGGCAGTGTTGAGAGCCAGGTCTTAGGCAAGGGTGATTATGAGGTTTGACCAGCCCTTGTGTCATATACATGCAAAGCTGGATTCTGCTGCCTTTTCCTAGATAGGTTCTCTCTCTTTCCCTGAACCCAATCCTTGAAAGGTGTTGGATCTGCAGCCAGAGTACATTTCAAGAACAACATGGTGACTACTGAAACCCTTTGTGTTTGTCACGACTCAAACAAGGAGTCTGGGTAGTTAGTGCTTTGTGGTGTTTACTCTTGTAGGTTTTATGTTGTGTAGGAAACACCAGTGAGGGTACATGCAAGGTCAGCATTTTTTTTCTGCTGACACCAATTCCTTCAAGGTCTGGTTTCAGCTAGGCTTGTGCCCCCTTGTGTAATTTTGTAGCATTGCATGTTCTTTCAAAGAACAGGTTTAAGAGTAAGGTCTCATTCAGTTGTTTTAAATTTTTTAGGGGAAGAAGGGTGAAAGATTAGTCAGTCTGCAATTCCACAATAAGCAAGTCCAGTAAAAGTCACTGGAGCTGACTTTAGAGTTAGAGTGGACTTGCTTACAGCTCAGACATCTGCTTTGTCCTATAAATCAAATAGTTACTGTATTGTGTTTAAAATATAAAACTTTTTTTTCAGGGGTACTTTAGACAAGCAAACGTGTTTCAGAGTGTTGGCTGTTTAGAGGATGCTTTAGAACTTTTCCTCCACTGTCTCGCTCTTGAAAATGACTTCCTTCCAGCAAAACTAGAATTGGAAAAGGTATGTGGGTTATAAATTATTTTAACATGAATCTTTACTGCTGTGTTCACTGTTATTTCCATTGTCTACATTTTCTGGGAGAGAAGAAAGTAATTAAAGAGCTCAGCTGCTTAAGCAGATAAAACATGTTAACTTATGTTCAAAAATGCTTTGACTTGAAACTAAAGTTTGACAACTACTGACTGTGAAGAGTACTAACACAGATGTTGAGCACTGTGTACACACACATTCTTTGTGTAGCAGTTCTGTAGAATAAGATGTGAATTTTTAGCCAGATGAAGACTTGTGAGAGTAGGGATTTGAATGGATTTTTTGGTAGATCTAGAACAGATAATTCCTAAATGTTGTAAAACTATTAAATAAATTGATATATTGTTGTTTTCATGTTTTCCATGTGTCAGCTGCTGTATGATTTATTGTCACCAGAAAATGTGAAAGAGCACCTGAAGGAATCTGCTTTGAACTCTCCACATAGTTCTGAGGTGGATTTAGAGCTAGTAAGCATTGCATGTTTTAATGCAGGATTAGATTATAATTGTTGCTGCATAGGTCTGTGATAATTACTTTTAACATGCATTGTCAATGCGTTGTTGTGTTATCTCTTGTTCTTTCCAATCTAGATGTGAATTGTTCATAACAGTTTAGGCATGATGAGGATATGTGAAGTACTGAGTCCAGTTCCCTGTATTGTTTTAGGATTGGTAGTTTACAAACTGATGAAAATTACTGAAATCACATATTAAATGTTGGTTATTTAAAAAAAAGAAACCCCTGCATCCTGGATTTGTATGTTGGACATTCACCGCTTCAGATAAAATGAAGACTTTACTTTCAAGCAAGTGAGCTTCTTTAGCAGTGAAAATTGGGTATTGGTTTAAACTCTGCATTCCAGACAGTGGCTCTTCCACCCCCCTCGCCTCTTAGTTTTAAGGCCTCTGTAGTTCTATTTTAGTACATCTGATGTACATATTTTAGTACATGAAAGACATGCTGCCATTCATAGCCCAGACAAAATCTTTTCCCTCCTGCAGAACAAGGGAAATACAGGACTACTGTAGAATGCTACAGGACTACTACAAACTGACAGCTTTACCTAGAATATATTCTGTTTCAGTGGTGCACTAGCATGTTGAAGTTATTCTTTTTAAACTAGCTTTTCAACTCAAAATTGGTACACTAAACAGCTCATGGGAATTCTAATGCAAATGGCAGTTTAATACAAAATATTCCTTAGGGACAGGTGTCTTTGAGCTTGATTTGGCATGTGGAGGAGGTGCCAGTATACTTCTTCCAGTGGACCCATTGATAAGTTGCCCACTGAAGGGATCTCCCATCTTATGTTCCTGCCTTTGAAATGGGAAAAGCAGAAACTGTGTTATAGGAGAAGAGTGTTGTTGCTTAGATTCATGTAGATAGTAATAATGTGCAACCAGATGGAGTATATCTCTGTCCAAAACTGCAGACTTAATGGTATAATGGTAGAATGACTATCAGCTGGCCAGTGAAACAGGATGATCCACAGCCAGTTTGTATCTGGCTCATGCAAACAGAAAAATATTAATGTGTGAATTGACAGGGTGGGGAAACCTCTAAAATGATTTTGTGATTGAGTGTACTTCTTGCCACCAGGAGTGACATAATTTCAAGAGCAGCTGAGTTTCAGAGTAGGGGAAGAGGAAACTGGCCTATTTAAGGCTTCCCTAAGAACTTAAAAGCGGGAAATTTCCCAGTTGTTACCAATTTCTGAATCCTTGCAGCCCCTATCCTTTGTAGCATACTTTCAAGGTAGTCTTTAATATATAGGTATTTGCCTATCCAAAATAATAAGGATGGTGTGCCTAAAATAATCAGATGTTGCTCTTGGGATGCTGCACTGGCTGCCAGTGGTATGCTGGATTTGCTACAAAGTCCTGGTTATTACCTTTAAAGCCTTATATGGCTGAGGACCTGCCTACCTTAGGGACAGTCTCTCCCCACATGTTCCCCGGATGGTACTTAGGTCAGGAACACAAAACTTACTACCAATTCCTGGGCCGAGGGAAGCAAGATCGAAAACAACTCAAGGAAGAGCCTTCTCAGTTGCCACCCCTTACTGGTGGAACTGACTGCCTGAGGTCAGAGCCTTGCGAGACCTTGCCCAATTCCACAAAGCTAGTAAGATGATACTATTTCAGTTAGCATTTAACTGAAATGAGGACCACCACCGAGATGCTAGATCTAAATAAATGCTTAAGATCACCGAACACCATCCTCAAACTGTATTGAAATTAGCACCAAATTATTTTAAGTTGTTTTAATCTAATGTTTTAATGTAAATGTTTTTATTGTTATTCTACTATGTACTGTGAGCAGTGTTCCCTCTAAGCTGAGTTAGTGTGAGCTAGCTCACAGATTTTTAGCCTCCAGTTCAGGAAGGATGTCCCCAGAGCAATTTATGCAGTAGCTCACAGCTTTAATGCCAGTAGCTCACAAAGTAGAATTTTTGCTCACAAGACTCTGAAGCTTAGAGGGAACATTGACTGTGAGCCACCCTGAACCTGCTTTGGCGGGGAGGGCGGGGTATAAATCCAATAAACAAAATAAACATTGTTGCCATCTTTTTATTTGAACTTTCCTTAAGTAATCAATTTTTCCCATCATTTTTGGTAGGATTTAGGAGTACAACAAGGTACATCAGAACCTGTTGGAGAAAATCTGCCTCATGCAGAGTCTGCCCAATCTCTTATCTCAACAGAAAAGAATGCCAAAGAAGATGGATTAAAAAGGGTTTCTTCTGAACCTTTGCTTTCTGTCCAGAAGAAAGGTGTTTTCTTAAAAAGGAAGTTGTCCCTTTCAGAACAAGATGTCACTGTTTGTGAAGACAGACAAAGTAAACGTCAAAAACGAGGTAAATGTTTAGTCATATTTTGGGTAGCCAAAAAGACAGATAAGTGATTTCTAGATCAGTCAAGCTTGAACTCTCTCCTAGAAGCAAAAGGGCCAAAACTGAGTCTCTCATACTTTGGTTACGTTATGAGGAGACAAGATTCACTGGAAAATAATGCTAGGAAAAATTGAAGGCAGCAGGAAAAGAGGAAATCCTAATATGAGATGGATTAATTCAGCCCTGGAAGCCACTGTCCCTCAGTTTGCAAGAACTGAGTAAGGCTGTTAACAATAGGATATTTTGAAGGTCTTTTAATTCATAGGAATGCCATAAGTCAGAAATGATTTGATGGAACTTCACACACACATGCGCACACACACACACACACACACACAGAAAGCACACTGTTGTTCTTTGAGCTGTTCTGTTTCCTATCTTACTTTGATAATACGTTTTGTTTGTTTTTAGAAACTCTAGAAAGGGACACTGTCTTTCTATTCAAGGGGGAAGAAGTTCCAAAGGATTTGATCAGTATATCAGATTTCGAGTGTTCAGTTTGTATGAGGTAGTACATTGATTTCTTTATCCGTATTTATCCTGAGCGTTGTGCTTTTATACTTCGTGCATGAAAGTTCTTCCCACTGATGGGAGGTGTAAGTTTTCTGTGAAACTTGGATTTGGAACATGTAATGGGTGCTTTAAAGCAATTGGATCTATTTTATTAAACTGGCTTGACTTTTATGTTGGTACGTGCATGTGATATGCTTGATCTAAGTTTCCTAGCAATTGTGGTCTGAAAATTGCCACTCTGAAACTGCCCAAATTGAAAATTTTCGATAAGTAAGACAGAAAACTTGCCACTGCTGTCATTGCTGAGGATATGTGTCTGTGATTCTGAGTACGGAATTAGTGTCCGTATCACCACTATATTTTTGGTGCTGCTGGTATGAAAGTGTTTCATGTCTTCAGGCCAAGAATATAATAAAGGGCCTCCACTGATATGGAATGCTGCTGTGTCCTTCTATGTTACATCTGTTGCTCTTAAGATGTATGTAACAAAAATATCAAAGAAGGTAGGCAACCATGGTGCTTTTAGCCAATACCCTGCACTAATCATGATGTCAGACTTTTTGATCCTTTTGTGGGGGAACCCCAGAGTTAAAGAGCAGAATTGCACACAATTGTTTCAATCGGTGTGCAGATTTCAATGCCCCCATCCCCAACCATTAGTGGCTTAAATTAAAATGAAGCTGTTTTAATTGCAATTTAAATCTGGCTCATTAAAGCAAGTTTAGTAAATTCCTAAATCTTTCACTTTAACACAAATCAGCAGTAATCACATCCAGTACCAGCCTGTTAAGTGCTATGATTAAGGTACCTAAAACAGCCATTGTAACCTAAGATCCTCAATTGCCAACTTGTATTTTTTTAAAATACAAGTTTCAAAGTTGCAGAAGCTAGAGAAGAAGGGAAAAGGAGAAGACTAAGGCAAGCCAAGTTAAGCTACATCTTGATGTAGTGGTTGAATGTTAAGCACAGGAAGGAAAGAACTGAAGTACAGCTAAAGGGTACTTGCAGCGCTTTGTGCAAACCTAATTATTCTTAGGAAATTGTTATTACTGTGTGAGGCTCATAGAAGGAGAAAAATATTAGGAAACAATTTATGAATGTTTTGTTGACAGTTACTTTTGCCTGCTTTCCTTAAATTTGAATCCTAATTCTGACTGTTGCTAATACCACCGTAGTATGACTAATTTCTTGACATTTTATTTCAGACTTGTCTTTCATCCTGTGACAACTCCATGTGGCCATACGTTCTGTAAGAACTGCTTACAGCGTTGTTTAGACTATGGTCCTCAGTGTCCCCTCTGTAAAGAGAATTTGGCAGAGGTAAGAGTTTTCATAGATGTAACCTGTGGCAAATATCAGTATTTGTTGACTAATGTCTGACATTTTACATTGTTCATCCTGTTTAAATTTTAATACAAAATTGAAAAATTCTCAGAACAGAATTTCTTGGGGTGGGTTGGGGGTGCTCTCCTGTTCTTACACTTAATTTGCTTGGTAGTTCTGACCCATACTCTGCATCTATCAGTCCTTTAGAAGAAATGCAAGCACAGTTGCATAACATCTTGTACCAGGGCTAACTAAAATTTCATATATTTGTCAGTAAACACTTGCGCTTTAAGTTAAAACCACTAGATTACATGTTTGTGTTTATATTTTGAAATGAAAATGAGCTGACAACTGTTTTGGAACAGCAGCATTTTATAGTAAATAAAAATTGCTTACAGTTTTTGTTTTCTTCAGTATCTGGCAAATAGGAAATACAGCATCACCCACTTGCTGCAAGAACTAGTGAAAAAGTATTTGCCAGCTGAGTTAGCTGAGAGAAAAAGGATTTATGATGAAGAAACAGCTGAACATTCAAGGTGAGTTCTTGTTCCTGTGTTTCCAGAGCTTTGGTTTCCAAGTTTCCCAACATCTAGTCTGTGCTGATTAGATTCTCTTTTATCCTATTTTTGTACAATTTGGGGGGGGGGGGTGGAGAACAGCATTCTAAGATGGTTTTAAATTGGATGGGGTGCACTGACTGACTTGCAAGATTCTAACAAGGCTTAGGTCCCCCACCACACTTTTTCTTAAATGGCTTCTACTCTTCCTGTAATAAGCTAAGGTGATATTTGTCCTCGCGTCAGTTCTCAAAGGGGTTTAGGCAGTGAGCATCTAGTTCAAGAATATCATGAGCTTCATAGCTAGATGGCAGTATGAACCTGTTTTTTCCCCTTGTCTGCAGGCCTAACTACACAGTGTGGAGCACCCAGTAGTTCTTAAAAACTCAGTAAGCAGGTGGGAGCTTGGTTCAGATTGGGACCATGGTGTGAGCAATGAGAACTTTTTAAGCCTATTTCCCCTCTTCCCAGCACTGTTTTCTGAATCAAAAAAGGGCAATGCTCTTTGCATCGTTGTAGAAAGGGAAATTTGCTTAGCATGAATTTCTATTGTCAATGGTCCAAGGCAGGAGCAGGAGCAGTCTTACATTACTAGGAAGAAGTTACTCCTTGGATTAGGCAGAGTCCAAGCGTTGAGACTCTCTGTGTGAGAGTTTCTCTCCCAGTCTGTGGTTTAGTGTGGAAGCAGCTCATTTCCCAGCAATCATATTTTATTTAGATAAAATATTAGCTACAAAACAGCCCTAAGCACAGAACAAGAAGAATAGAAAGACAACTTTGAAACAAAGCACATTAAGTCTGACAACTGAGCAGTTAGACTATTCCTAAGAGGACCAGCCAAGGTTCCTCCATCACATCCAGCTGTCTAGAAAACTTAAAATGGATGGGGAAGACTGCTCTAGCCTAGGAGCACTGAGAATAGAAGTTCACACTGAGTGAACAAATTGTTGTTTCTCCAATAGTCCAGGTTAGGGTGGTCTTAGACTAATGGGAACACAGTAAAGCAGTCCTGTCTTAGGGTAGATATGTAGGTTCACTGTTGAACACCTTTTGAAGGACCCCTCTACTGAAAGAAGCATCTGTTGATGCTTCCAAATCTGATGATGCCTAGTAAATGAGTGCACAAACTTAAAGTAGTCATTTTGCACACCACCTCTAACTTATTTAATCTTATATCCCGCCCTCTCCGCAAGCAGACTCGGGGGCAGCTGACAATCAGTTCAAAACATTTACAATTGTAATTTAAAATGATGAAAATTTAAAAATACACTTTAAGGTGCTGATGATAGGAACATTGTATGTTAGGATTTCGTTTAGTAGAGTAATGCAGAGTAAACTGCAAAATAGCCAGGCACACACATTTAGCTTTAACAAAGTAATCTTTACTTGTCTAGTGAAGAAAGGGCTAACTTGGAGTTCTACAAAACAAGGAAAGGATTTAACATCCTATCTGACTCCTCTAACTACATGTTGACTCTCTCAAGTCTAAACAGCAACTGCATGGAGATCTGAGGACTTAAACAAAGGGTCATAAACTGTAACCTAATGCTCTCTTCCCCAGTCCCATCCCCAAATCTATTGATTACCCAATTAGGGCTTCCACTTACAGGTTAATATGCATATTAACACCTATCTTCTGGCAGGAGATACGTGCAGACTAGCTGATAGGTCCAACCACTGACTGGCTAAGTACCAGCATGCATAAATAAACAATTAACTCATGACTCCAGGAAGTGAAATTGCCAAACCCAACAATATATATTGCAGAGGAGGTGGCTTCCCTTAGGATGAGCTCTGATCCACTCAGAAGGATCCAGTTTCTGTGGCTTGTAGTCCACCTATCCAAAGTAGTTGAAGCACCAAGAGGAGGAGAGTTCTCTCCCCAGGCCTGAAGTGAGACTGATTCCTCTTAGATTTACACTTGTGTTTTTTATGCCTGTTGAGCATTGGATCTACCTTACTGGAGACAGGTAGTTTCTGGAGAGAACACAAGGCCTGGGCAATACAGGACTGCATTTCTTTTTTCATTTCCCCCTTTTAATCCATACAAACAGATTAGATAGTATGTTCTCCCCTCAGAGATCTGAGACTGGAGTTGTTGTCCTGAATTCTGTCCTTGTAGAAGAAGAGTAAGGAGGGTCAGTTATGCTCAGGAGGGGCTGAGAGAGGTAGGTCTAAAATGGTTGCTACGGTTACAATAAAATCCCCAGAGGCCTGCAGAGGTCACCAACTTTGAGAGGGGAAATAGGGTGTATGTGGGAGGGGAAGGCATCAGGTCCAAGTTAACTGCCCTGGCTTGTTAGCTCACCACTGCTCTTTGCCGGATCACCAGTTGTTCCTTTTGGCTCTCTCAAGAGGAAAAAGAACACCAGAGTGGACCCCCCCCCCCAATCACTGATTTCCCAGTGGTTCCCAAAGACATGGGTAACTAGGAAAGCTCCTGGCTGGAGTGGAGATTCCCTGTGGCTTCTCCTTCCTTCTGAGCTGCTTTCTCCTCCCACAGCTAGTATTTGGCAGAACAGCGCAGCGCTAGCATAGACTCCGTGATAAACTGGGAGATCTTTTTGAGGACCATGTCAGGGAATAGCCTGTGTTTTGGGAGGAGAATTCAGCATTCCTTGTTTGCACATCTCTTGCTCTTTAAATGATTTCCCCATCCCCTACTTGTACATGTGATTGGCCAGATCTGCATGTGTAAGTCACAAGTCTGAAGCCATCACATGTAGGACTAAGTGCAGTGCAATAGCTATTCTTTTACTATGGCTCATGAACCTGTGCTTGTAGGATCTTTACTTCATTTTCATTCTTGTAACTCTTTAGTGTAAAGCTTTTGAGTAGTACATTTTATTTTTAATAGAAAAAACAATTTTTAGAGCCTTTTAAGTACCATTTTGGACAGTTTGAAATACAAGTAAATTGGAGGGCATGGGCACTAGTGAAATCTTGCCTATTGTTTGCTTGTAGTAAAATGTAGTTTAAAGTGCTGCAAGACTTAAATTCTATTTCATTTTTGTTTCCAGCTTAACCAGTAACATTCCAATTTTTGTTTGCACTATGGCCTACCCTACTGTGCCTTGTCCTCTTCATGTGTTTGAGCCGAGATACCGACTAATGATACGAAGGAGTATAGAAACGGGAACAAAGCAATTTGGGATGTGTATCAGTGACTCACAGAAGGGGTAAGTATATATTCCACAGTGGAAAGATGCTTAAGCTTTTATGGAAAATGCTTTCTAGCATTAGTACTGATTCTGCTCCTTGTTCTAGTTTTGCAGATTATGGTTGCATGTTGTACATTAGAAATGTTGACTATCTGCCAGATGGACGGTCTATTGTTGATACAGTTGGATTAAGGAGATTCAGAGTTCTGCAAAGAGGGATGAAGGATGGGTATTGTACTGCAGACATCGAATATTTGGAAGACACAAAGGTATTCATATTTCATTCTTCTTTGTCACGAGCATTTTATCTCACACAGAGCATTAAAACTTTTGCAGCCCTTGCCTCTGGCAATAGGAATAGGTGAATATGCGAAACAGCAACTGCAGGTGCAGATTCCACTGATCCTTGATTTAAGGTTTTTCTGTTGATTTTAACAGTGGAAGTGTGGGAGGGGGAAAGAACTTTACAGTAGGTGGCAATAGGTCATATTTGGTTAATAGAACAAAGGATTTGATCTGATTAAGCATTGTAAAGTACATTTCAGGGAGTAGATGGGACACACGCAGGTCAGCTGATCTGCATTTTGTTCTCTCTTCTTACCATCCTCCCACCCTCAGCTGTGGAGAAATTAGATTGCACATGTAACTCAGTTGGTGTAGTGATTGAACATGCAACTTCAGTTGTGTTTTGCAGTCATAAAGCCAGAAGAAAGCACCCAGCAGTCTGCTTAATTAGTAGATTTCTACAGAGAATTCAAGTGGGAGCTTTCTCTAGAGAAAAAGAATAAAATGGAGTGGGGGTCCTCCATTTCAGGCACATATGCTCCTTTAAAAAAATGCTAAAATACCCTTATTTTGTATATTCAACCTTCCGTAGGAACTGTGACTCATTCAACTGAGCTTCTTGTGAAAGGGCTTCCTCCTTGATGGCACTGCTTTAAGTGTAGTTCCTTGCACAGCACTGTAGATGTGTATGTAACACCTTTACAGACCTCTTTGCTCCTGGTAGTATTGTGATGGTGAAAACTTAATGCGTTTATTTTTCCTTCTATTGCTAGGTAATTTATGCTGAGATCTACTGTTCTGCATAAAGATCTAGATTACCTCTGTGCATTTCAGTTTACCCTTTTTTCTTCATGCCTAGATTGAAGATGAAAGTGAGATGAAGGAACTTGAAGAGCTTCATGATTTTGTATACATCCAGGCTTGCAACTGGTTCCAAAGCTTAAGAAACAAATTTCATACCCAAATTCGTCAGCATTTTGGTCCAATGCCAGAGAGGGAATCAAATATACAGGTACTGAGCTTATGTGTATATTCACCAAGCAACCCCTGACAAACTAGTTTGTTTCTTTATTAGTTAAGCCAACCAATTTGTAAAGAGTACATCAGATGATGTCACAATGATAATTGGCAAAAAGGCACTGCCAAAAATAGGGGCAAATCTCAATCTAGTGTCAGATAGGCTTTTGGCACTTCAGGAATATTAACACATTTAGAGAGATCATCTTCTGGAGAAATGAAAAATCTTTTGCAGATTTTTTTTTTAAATGTTTGAATAATTTTACTTGGCACCCTTTTGAAATTCTTTTTCCTGTTCTTTGCAGTGGAGTTGCATTAGCATGGGTGGGTATATGAGAGCCACTGCCAGCACCAATCCATGCCCTATCATGTTTTCTTTCCACTCATTGTTGTGGTCAAGACTATAGATGACTTTCTTAGGGCTATCCTGTAATATACATCAATTGTGACTTCTGATAGTATTCACTTGTTTATAATGGGAGGGCAACTGATAAGCAGCTTAAAAATGTAAAATTTCCAGAAATTTGGTGGTGGTGGGGAATAGAAATACATATAATCCTTATGTTATTAAACCTAAACTTATTTTACTGTTTTAACAAGATAAACATCATTTGTAAGTTGTATGTACATTGTGTTGTTTACGTATTTGTAGAATTTAACAGCATAAATGCTTTAATTTTCTACAAGCAAAAATGTGAATGCACCCTATGCCTGAGAGTTGTATTTTGCTGCCCCTGGTGCTACCTTATCCCTGACTCTTAAAGGGGAATAAATAAATTTGGAATTTAGAAAACAAATGCTGTAGTAAACAGGGATGTATTATTTGGACAGAAATAGTTTCATATAGTTGTACTAGCACTAACAACATTTTTGGAGAGCAAGTTAAATTTTAGAAGATTAAACACTGACCATTTTATTATTAAAAGCATTATAGCATCTTAACTGTTGGCAAAATTACACATATTGTAATGTATCCTTGAAAATATGATTTATTTGTCCACAGTATATGTAAGAAGGGGGGTGTATATAGATTTGGAAAATCTATATTAAGTACCAGTAGTTTATGTCTCTTGTTGTAATCATCTTTGTGCTACATTCCAATTGTAATAACGCAGTTCCTTATTCCTAGGAAACAGCTAATGGACCTGCTTGGTGTTGGTGGCTTCTAGCTGTCCTCCCTGTGGACCCTAGATATCAGCTGTCAGTGTTCTCTATGACATCTTTGGAAGAACGACTGATAAAAATTCAAGATATATTGACATATTTCTCTAGAGACCAGTCCAGATGAATTCTTGATCTTCCTGAAATGTTCCCTGTTCTTGCTGTAATTGCAGCTGGAGTGTTTGCAGCATTTGCACATTTAATGCTGGGTTGAAAACTATATCAGAATTGCTTCTTTTCCTGAAACAATTTGTTCTTCACATGGATTCAGTTAGCTCAAAGGATATCACAAAACTGTGCACACAAATCAATCCAGTAACAAAAGATGTGGATTAGTTCCACTTTATTTGCACTATGTACAAGTGAGAATGTATCTTTGATTTGAGTTTTTCTGCTGACTTCTTGCAAGCAGTGGAAAGTGCTGGATTTCAACGTTAGTCCAAGTTTACAACATTAGGGATATGTTCAAAAACTTGCAATTTGGAGTTTGCCTCACCTGCAACATGCTGTTGCTATTTTGCACAAGTACTTAATGTAGTTTTGAATGTTGCTGTGGGAAACTTGTGTCCACAGCTTCAGGAGCATCTTAAGTGAAGTGTTTCAGTTTTTTAACATGGCTCCAAATTCCTACAATCTTTTCATATTATGAAGTCTGCAATATTAATTTGTACCATTTCTAGTTAAGACACTCAAACATTATTGTGCATTCTGAGAAGGACTGGGGTTGGATACAGATCGGATGGCTGACCTTTTAAACTCAAATGCATAACAAATATAGCTTAGTGTACTAGGAACTCATCATCAAATTTATTGTTCATGACCATCAGTCTTCACAATTACAACATATCTAAAATGAAATTACAGATGACCAAAGTTAAAATTCTAAAACCTCAGAGCATACAGTCTGCATCATGATACTAAAATAATTCAGTTAGAGGTATTCTTAGAAACAAAGTCATCGTAACAGCCAGGGCAAAAAGAGCTAATCCGTAGGAAACAGAGGGTTCCGCATCAGAGAGCATACAAACTAATTTTTCATGATCTGAAAAGGACTGTATATTATCTAAAATCATGGCCAGGAATTTATTTCTGGGCCCCAGATACAAAGGATAGGTCAGGACATAGCATGATAGGTCTTCCACAGAGCTTTTACCCATGCAAATTCATCAGTTGATTGGAGTTTTGTTATATTGGCCTGTTAATAGCTCAGATGGCATTGTTTGAAAAGGCAATGCTGTGAATGCTGTTTTTAAATTTCAAGCTGTTAATATTGACCAGATAAGAAGCTCTAGAATTATTCTTAAATCGCTTTGTACCATGGGGTAAACTTCTGGCATATAATTGAGGAGTTCTCAATTATAGAGTCCCCATTAAATGCCCATTCCCCCAAATCCAGGTTGTTCCCGGTAGCTGGAGCAAATAACCTGGGATGGTTTAGCGAGTGAAGATGCTATAAAGGAAATGAGAGTAGGCCATATTCCTGCATAACAAAACATGAAAGCTAGAATTGCTGAATGAGCCAGTGTTATGTAGTTGGTTTTTCTGCCATTATTTTAGAATAATAAAACGGTTGTGGGCCTTGATGGAGGGCAGGCCAAGCTCTGATCTTGACGGAGCCACTGGTGTCCCTTTTGGTAATGCTAAGATTAGTCTCAGAGAGAAATGTTGAATTGTTTCCAAATGAGAACTTGTCCCTTCCATCCTCAAACTTTGATCCCATATAGTAAGTGGGGGTGACCTTGCAAGCAAAGAGTTTCAGTGCCAGTTCTATAAGAAAGCCGCCTCTGGTGTAATAAAATTTCATTATTGCTCCAATAATCTTAAGATGTTACTGATGTAACAAACACGAATTTGAGCAAACTTTGGAGGATGGTGGAAGACAGGAAGTCCTGACATGACTTTGTCCATGGGGTCGCAGAGAGTCAGACTCGACTGAGACTGAACAACAAAAATCTTAAGAGCTGAGGATTGGATAGATGGGTGCTCCAATTCAGTTTTGCTGTACGTTATACCCAGCATTTATAGGTTTTTCCACTGCTCTATTGATATGCCATGTATGCTCCAGAGAAGGTTTTCCAGAAAACCATTATTTTGGTTGTTGTGTAATTAATTGTAAACTTCTCTTCACACAATTGCCCAGACTATTTAGAAGTCTTTTTTAGGACAACTCTGATCAGGGCAATTAGTGTCATATCGTCATAGAACAGGGTTGATACTTTCTGAGATGGTCTGTAGAAGGGTGGAACAAATTCTGAACCTGATAATTTGAAGACAATGCTGTTTATGTATAGGTTGAATAGCAGAGGGGCTAAAACACCCTTTTTATTCCTTTGCGTACATGAATGCCTCGTTAAAGAAGCCGAAGTGCCCACCTTAATTTGTGCATATGTGTCAGAATGTAACTCCTGTATTAAAAACAAGTCATTTATCAGTATTAGTACTCGCTAGCTTTTCCCAGAGTTGATACCTTGAATGAATCAAAGGTTGCAGCCAAATCCACAAATGCCATATACAAGGCTTTTGTTGGGCTGTCCATGGCTGTATAGGCTTACTGGAGTGTATTAGAGTGATCTGTTGTGCTTTAACTTCTGAAACCTGCCTGGTGAGGATGTATGATGTTATTGATGGCCCAATCCTCCAGCTTTTGAAGGAGATATTTTTCATAAAGTTTTAATGCTGTATCCAAAAGGCTTATAAAGCCAATAATTACTAGGATTGGTTTTATCTTTTTTTGTGTGTGGATGGGTATCGCTATACTTATCTTCCATCCTGCAAGGAATATATCTGTGTTGTTTATCTGGGTAAATAATTTGGCCAGTATTGGTGACCACCAATTAGGGAAAGCCTTTAGAAGGGGATTTACCAGAAGCCATGGACATTAAGAGAGATCTCACTTCCAACTCTTATGACTGAAGGCCACTCTTATGTCCCAGGGGTTGGCATCTCACTTTCAACTCTTATGACTGAAGGACTTGAAGGTTAGTGGCAGTAGCATGATTTCTTGTTTCTAACCTTTTGGGCTGGGGTAGGGTAGATTCAAAGATTTTAGGAAAATGCCTAAGCCAAATGTTTCCAGGAGTTTGAGCATCTAGTTGTTGAGGGCATCTGCCTAGATCAAACGTGGCTAACTCCCCAAAATAGTCCTTTTTTTCAATAACTGCCTGTGCTAGTTCAGCCCATAAACACTTAGCATGAGTCATCTTTTAAGTAGACTCTTGCACTGGACTCTGTAGCTATATGCTGGACTGCACAGAGATCTTTGCTATGTTGACCAAATCAGCTTAGATTTTTTTTTTTTTTAATTTCTACATTCTTGGTTGAGCCAGCCATTGGGCAGATTGTATTGCTGTTTGGAAGAGCTATTATTAATGGCTTAAGATTTTGGACTAAATCTTCATCATTCTGAATTATATTTTTATCAGATTAAATTAAATCTTGATGTTTGGCTTTTAGATCTCCAGTTTCAAGAGCTTGAGCTATTATATCTTATAGCTGCTCCATCCACCTGTGTTTCCTAAATCCAGGAAGTATATCTTTGGTGGGTTCCCACACATTCCCTTTTCCTGGATCTGTCTATGACTTGGACATCTGCTTTTTGACTGTGATTAGCACTGCCAAGCCACCACTATCTCGACCCTTGGAGCTGATCTGACAAGCACAGCATATGTCCTATAACCCTGGAGGGTTATGTAGGCAGAATCCTATGCCCAAGTTTTCAGTGAGCACAAAGTAGGGTAGAGGGGAGGATTTTCAGCTAGTATTGTTGGGTTTGGGTGATATTGGGCTGCCTGAATTGATACTCCTTTGTTTTCAGGAGCTTTGATCTTAGCCATTCTGATCTTTCTGTTAATGCTGATTGCTCTGCTTCTGGAAGAACCAAAAAGGAGTTAATTAGATTTTCTTCGGTGGAGTTTTCTAAATGGACGTTTTCAGTCCGTCCTTGTAAGACTTGGGAGACTTTAAGGTATAGTTGGCTTGTCTATTTTATCTTGTTTAGGTGGGGCTGTGTGGGCTCTTGAGGGATGATCTTTTGAGTCTGCTGGAGCTTTGGCATTTAGTAGCATAGCAAACAAGGGAAAATAGTAATCTCAAAGATTCTTAACTGGGAAAATTCTCTAGTTCCTATTCTGGCAAAATAACAGGAAAGGTATTTTTGAACCATTAAAAGTTAGCAGCATCTCTGTTTGATTCAAACTGTTCAACATTTCAGTCAAGGATAAATTTATTGGGATATCATTCTCCAGAAATAAGTGTTCTTAGATTAATGGTGGCTTGTTTTTTAGGCTTCCAGTTAGGACTCTGTTATCTTGGCATATAATTAAACATCTTATGTGGCTGCAGAGTTAAATTATACCATTCCCACTTTTCTCTTGACTGTTTCAAGTCCAAGTTTGGGTAGCTTCTTTCAGCCTTCAGGTAGTCAGCACCTACAGGTCTTATTGGTCTTGACACAATCCTTGTAAGTTGTTCAAGTTTAAGGTTAACTCAAATCAATATAGAAAAGATCCACTGTCAAAAGGGAAAGCTCTTTCAGCATGTCACTGGCACTCCCTCTGTGCTTCTGGATTCCTCTATACTTCTTGTGGCAGACTGTTAGTTTCTGTAGTAGTACCTGCCTCTGAGTTTGAAGTGTCAGCTAAAGGAGCATATTGATGTGTAGTTGGTAGACTGAAAACTGTGGGTGTTTTCGCACTCACGTTTTACTGGCGCCACGACCCTCCTCACGCCGGCGAATCTGCATGGATTTCGCACCAGAAGCGCCGGCGCACCCAGAAGCGCCGGCTACTTCCGTCGCTAAACCAGCGCAAACGTTTTCCTGCATCTTTGCGATTTCCGTTTGCGCTGGCTTAGCGACGGAAGTAGCCGGCGCTTCTGGTGCGAAATCCATGCAGATTCGCCGGCGTGAGGAGGGTCGTGGCGCCAGTAAAACGTGAGTGCGAAAACGGCCTGTAGTTTATTTGGTGTAAAATAGATTCTTTTCTGTTTATGAATTGGGAGTGCAGGTGAATCCTCTAGATCATGTGCTGAATTCGATCTCTCAGACCTGAGGCTTGACATTTTGGTCTTTATTGAATACTACTTTGACCCTCTTAAAACTCTATGGCATTAAATTTAGCAGGAGTTAGTAGGGGGAAAACACCAAAAAGTTGGTCCGAAAGGGTAATTAGCTTCAGCTAGGGCTTATGTACTCAGGGTCTCTATCTCAACAGGGAAAATTCAGATTAAAACCCTAGTGTTTAATAGAGACTCTGTCTCCAGCTTCTAGTTAGTGACTGTTATTTGTGAAGCAAATGCCACTTTCAGAGACAAAGTGTAGTGAGATTCTGAGAGATTTAGGGGAAGAGCCCCAGCAATTGTTTGCTGTAAAGAAGCAAGCTCTGATTTGGCTTTAAGTGGGAAAGGATAGCTGAAGTTTATACAGCATGTGCCAATTTTGAGAATTAAAAGGAATAAAAATAGAATAAAATGCAGTTAGCTTAAGAGAATTGCTGCCACAACTTTTATCTGGGCCCTACAAGCAACTGTATACATCAATGATGCCTAAGGTTTGTGCGCATCACCTAGACACAAGTTATCAGACATGCAGATTTGAAAAATATTCAGTCACTTCTAGATGCTATGGCCCATTCACTGTACTCTTATGGACAATTGATGCAAATGTTTAGAAACTAGAGATGTATTAAAACGAATAACAAGATTGTTTTCTATGGGCCATGGGAGAGCCTAGATTGCCCATTGGATATAATAGGAGAGAAGATTGCCAATTGACTTGCATGGGCCCCACAGAAATACATTGAAGCACAAAAATGGTTGCAGTAAAAATGTGGAGCGGATTTTCCAGGAAAGTCAACACAACCTACAAGTGTCCTGGAATGGGATTGCCAGGGTACATTTCCAACCCCTGGGACTGGCAGAGGTGTTTTTGGATTTGGATTGCCAGGCCCCACTGCACGGGCCACCCCTCAGGGCTCCTCCTGCTGATGTCATAAAGCCTAATGCGAGGGGGGAAAGATAGGGATAAAAACTGGCAATTAATGTCTACTCTCTGAGAAAGCAGGCTTTTAAAATCATGCCATAAAAAGTTAAGCGAAATTTATTTTGAATGTCAATTTATTCAAAATACGACCGAAGTCAGTACCAGTATAAAAAAATGTGACAAAACGAATGAAAAGCTTTGAACAACTACATTAGTCAGGTGAAAAAGGGGATTATGTGAGGGCATAGACTTTTCTGTTTCACGAGGGGAGAGGGGTTGGGGCTCAGCCAGAGGCATTGGGATCCAGTGATATCATAGGGAGGAGCCACCATTATCACTACCTATGAATTTATGGAGAAGCCCCCTCCCCAACAATGCCCATGGGCAAGGGTTTTTTTTAAGGATTCTAGCAAGACTTCTTCCATGCCTTATTCATATCACTGGCCTGTAACACCTTCCTCAAGCTTAAGCTGAAAGATGGCTGAGTGGAGTAGAATATAGGGCAGTTTTCATTTTACCGTGTAGAAAGGTTGGCATTCTGCTTGCCAATAGGTACTACTTAAATTTGATTTGTGAGCACCTTGTATGTGAAACAATGCAAAATATTTCTGTAAAAGCATTGCTTTTGCTAATATTTAATTTTCAATAAACTTAAACCATATTTTTAACTTATGCTAGTGTTTTCCTTGCTGTATACCTAGGGTTGGTGTTCCCAGCCTTTTTATGAAGTGAAGCTACCAGTTAAGCAGCCACAGCCTAGAATATTCCTGATGTAATAAAAAGTAATAGCTATAAGCCAGTGGGGGAGGGACAGTGGCTCAGTGGTAGAGCATCTGCTTAGGAAGCAGAAGGTCCCAGGTTCAATCCCTGGCATCTCCAAAAAAGGGTTGAGGCAAATAGGTGTGAAAAACCTCAGCTCGAGACCCTGGAGAGCGGCTGCCAGTCTGAGAAGACAATACTGACTTTGATGGACCAAGGGTCTGATTCAGTATAAGGCAGCTTCATATGTTTAGTGTAGTCAGTGATTAAAGGATTCCCGTTCTGAGTTTGCTGTGTGACCTTCAGTTACTCATTCTTCACAAGGTTGTGAGTAACTGAAGGTCACATAGCTTTCGGTCCTCACGGGAAAGTACAGATACATTTTTTCCTGTGTTCTCTAAGGGATGTACAAGCTACTACGTGAGCATAGGCACACGCGTGAGTTGCCGTAGTAGGTTCATTTTCTCTGAATTCTGTGTGAATAGATTGTGACAGGAAGCATACAATTACCAAGTAGATCTGATGTAGGGGTTTTCCTATGTCATTTACATCACTGAAAATGTAAAATGTCAGTGATGAAAGGTGCTTTTATTGTAGCAATTTAAACTTGTCCACCCCCCCCCCCCACCAAAAAAAATACATATAATTCTAATTCTTGAAGCAGGTCTAAAAGCCTGAGATATTGCTTCAAATCTTTGGCTGTTACAATACAGAGACAAGACCCACAAATAAGCATTCCTGTCAGCATCTAAATAGGCTGTTTATGAATACTGTTAAGATTTTTAACCTCACCCTCACATAAAACATCAGACCATATGTTGCTAACAGACTGTATTTTAGAACAAGCTCTTAAACTAGAGTTGCCTATCTATTGCTATGTCGTATTGCTAGCCTTTATATAAAAGCCTCAGAATTAACAGTAAATTAGAACAGTTGATACAAATAACCAGTTCTACATAGTAAGCCTGATCAAGACTGATCAGTAAAAATTATTCTAAATAACAAAAGCAAAGTGGTAGGTGTCACTGTAATTATAAAAAGCCCCAAATTGGTCATTGGTGGAATGCAGATTTCTCTGATAAGTATATGAAGAACTTCTAAGTGAACTGTTTCTTTGAATACAATGGCATACAAGCACCAGCTGGCCAATACAGATATTGTATTAACAGAAGCTATCTAGGAGGTACATTCTCTCATCTTCTTGTCAGCCTGCTTTAGAGAGATCCACACATTCAACATGTTTGCTCGCAGCTTGGCCCAGACAAAGTGGTTATTCAGCCCCAAAATCTGTGCAGCAAACTGTGCAGCACCTTCAGGTGAAAGAACTGTAGAACAGCCAAGACCTGTTAGAAAAAGAGAGAGTTCAGCCCCTTCTGTGACTTTAGCAGCAGCACCAGCAGCCCTTGTGAACAGACCATAAATTTTGTAGAGGCAAGGACTATCTGGAATACAACACGTAAAACCACGGTGACCATTTTATTAAACACTTCCACATGATCTCCTCAACAGACTCAATTCTTTGTTGTAGGTAGCCCTTATATAGCATGTCTTTTCGAATTGCATAAATAACCTTTGTAGGTTTTTACCCAAATAAGGAACTGCCACCAAGGTTACAATAGGCAGGGTGGTAGCCAGGATTTTGAAGATTTGGGGGCATTTACATTGGGGGGGGCACTGATGCCCCCCGGCGCCCCACACCATCTTCCCTCTAGTTGTTCTCCCTCTGACACCCTCCAAGGAAGGGAGGGTGGCGATGAGAATGGGCAACGATTGGGGTTGGGAATTATAAACCACCATGAGGGAAAACCAGGGTATATCTATAAAAGGGGAGGGGGGGCAAAATCTAAATCTAGAATAAGGATGAAAGAAGTATGACAAACGTTTAAAGTGGGTTGAGAAAATTTCAAGCCACTAGAGGTCAAGCGCAGCATCACTCAAATACAAAGGAAATGAAATTCATTGTTTTAGTTTCATTCCAGCACAAGTGTATGTTGCACCTGACAGAAGCCAATGAAGATCAGAGGTCCTGAAAAGCTCAGTTTTTGTATCCAGGATGCTTTTTACCTGATAGCTTACGCTTTTTGGCAGCATCAGGTAACTGTTTAGGTAGTCATAACTCTTACATTCTCTCTGCAGTGGGTGCAGCTGTTTTTCATTCTCCCCTGTTTAAACTATCACACTTTAGAATACCCAAAACTTATCTTGAGTTTGCAGGACAGGAAGATAAAAACAGTCACTCTTGAATGTTCAACCTCTTAGGACATGTTCCAGTTTTAAAGGCCCCCACTAGTATTTAGATGTCAAGTTCTAATGTATCCGAAATTTGTTTGCTCTGTTCCAAGTTCCCCAGTTATGAATGGGCTGTATTGCCATTATATCCAGGGAATTAACAGCTCTTTAAAATGGGGGGGAGCAATTCTCACCTTTGGTGACCATGTGACTGATTTGAGGCAATAAGATGATGAAGAAGATATTAGATTTATATCCCGCCCTCCACTCCGAAGAGTCTCAGAGCAGCTCACAATCTCCTTTACCTTCCTCCCCCACAACAGACACCCTGTGGGGTGGAAGGGGCTGGAGAGGGCTCTCACAGCAGCTCCCTTTCAAGGACAACCTCTGCCAGAGCTATGGCTGACCCAAGGCCATTCCAGCAGGTGCAAGTGCAGGAGTGGGGAATCAAACCCAGTTCTCCCAGATAAGAGTCCGCACACTTAACCACTACACAAAACCACTACACCCCCTAAGGCAGGGGTGTCAAAAAAGGCCTGGCCGGGGCCCAGAACCATCCAGGGCTCTTACCAGGGCTGGTCCTAAACTGTCTGGCACCCTAGGCAAGGCTAACTTCTGGAGCCCCCCTGCACTGATGTCACCCAGTCACATGGGAGGGCATCCAATTTGGTTCCCCCAGAAGGCTGGCACCCTAGGCTATCACCTACTTTGCCTAGTGGCAGGACCAGCCCTGGCTCTTACCTGACATATATGTCAGATCCGGCCCTCATAATGAGTTTGACACCCCTGCAAGGTATTAAAAAAAGAAAAAGCCAACTTACCACTGGGGAGCCTTAGAGATGACCACACATCCTGAGCACCCCACTCTGCCGAGAGTGGAGGACAGTTGACAACTGGATATGCAGTGTTGCCAGACATCACAGGGCCCAATCCATTACTTCTACCAGCCACTGCTACAAATATCGTAGGAACACCATCGCCTAATAATAAATACACACAGTACAGTTCCCATGTTGTATTACGTGGATGAAAAAAAACTCAAAAAAGCATATATGGAATCTTCACCCCCCCCTGAATAAACAGTCACTTTAAAATATGTAGGAGGATATTCTGGGTTTCTTTAACCAATGGTTGTGTATATATATATATGTCCTTGCAGGACTAGATTTTAGACAATAGCTTCTGGTTATTTACCTTCATATTCAGCCTTGATTCTCAGGGTCTCATCTGGTCCTTTATGGGCAGAAGTCACTCGTAATTCACAAGGAATGCTGTAGTTTCCACATGCCTTTTTAATTTTTTCACAGTGATCAACATCAGATGGTGATCCCATGAGCACAACCACTCTGCCTTGGGTTTGTGGTTTCAGCAACAGCTAACAGAAGAGAAAGTCAGAGGGCAATTTAGAAGTACTTCAAATAGAGCCAAGAGAGCTCTCTGTTTTATGACGAATGTCACCAGTACCTCAACTCTTTCTGCCACCCATTCAAAGTTTTTCTTCACCATCTGCAATGCTTCTGGAGTCACTTCTTTGAGATCACGGTAAGACTGAAAAGTACACACAAAACCAAATACTGAAAAAACTGTAAGCAAGAGTTCAAGCAGCAAACATTATTTTCACTGAAAAGCTCCAATTTTTTTCATCTGATCTGCACCAACCAACGAGTGTCACTCAAGCACAGCAATACAGTTGAAGTTCTAAAGTTTTCATTGGCATTCAGATCCAAGATTCTCACCCACATTGGCAGCTGGGAGAACATGACACCTCCATTTGTTCTACTTGTCCTCTAGGATATCAATAACCTTACAGTTCCCAAGAAATGTGGGATAGGCAAAGAGGCTTGTGGTTAAGTAGCACAGGACAAAAAGTGCAGCTAGTGTGCATTCTACAGATTGTGACTATAGAATTCCAAGGGCATTAGATTCAGGTGGGCAGCCACGTTAGTCTGAAGCAACAGAATAAAGCTGGAGTCCAGTGGTACTTTTAAGACTAACCAAGTTTAATCTGGGTATAAGCTTTTGTATACATGTACTTTGTTGGTCTTAAAGGTGCCTCTGGACTCCAGCTTGTTTTCAAGGAAACTGTTACATCATAAAGTTAATTAAAAAGGATAATTCATAAAATATATCAGACTTTAACAGAGAACCAATAAATTTGAGAAAAAGATCTGAAAAATATCAGTTTGTCCAAAGAAACATCTATAGAAAAATAAAAGGCTGTGTCCTGGTGGTCTAGAGAGACCAGTATTACAGAGAGAAGGCTTCAGGATATCCAGGTAAATATTAACAGCTATCAAGGAAGAGATGCAGAGTTAGGGATTCCCTTGAACCATTATTATGTTTAAGCTCTGCCTCCTTAGATAGAAAAGGACCATAACAGTATTTTTAAACATACATGCTCTATACTTTGTAAAGTACAAATTTAAAAACAAGGATAATTTAAAATCTGGATATAAAAACTAAAAATTATCATTTCAGCTGAATGAACACAGAGCAAGTGGAATTTCAGACTCAGGGGATTTAAACCTAGAAATAGGTGAACATGCCCATTGTACTTGTGGCTCAAGGATGCAGGATCTGCTCTGCATGCAGAAAGGCCCCAGGGTTTGATAACTGGCATCTCTAGTTAAAGGGATCAAAGGCAGTAGGTAATGTAAAATAAATAAAAACATAAATAAAAGAATTCCCCCTGAGACCCCTAGGGAGTAGCTGCCAATCAAATTAGACAACTATGACCTTGACAGACCAAGGCAACTCCATGTGCCTGTATGCCTTAAGTGTCCAGCACTGAAAGCAGATTTAAAGAGCCTTGTTTCCAAGCAAGCTCTCAAACCTTGCCTTAATATAGGGCTGCTGAAGGCAGCACCCAGGGCTCTATTTCAGAGCCAGTGTAGTCTGAATGGAACCCTGTACATCCTATCTATTTAACATGGGGAGGTTTTGTATCCAATTTGAAGCTGCAAGGAGAAAAATATTATCTGTAATGCAGTGTGGTGAAAGGAGCAGCCCAATAGGGTGGAGTTCTAGGTGTCGGCAACTTTCTGAGAAGTTATTGCAATGCTGATTTAAATTTAACATTAGAAAAGTCTGGCAAGATTGTACAGACAAACCTGCTTGTCTTTCTGCTGTTTTCTGTCTCCAGATGGCCATAATCTCCAAGAATCATTATCAATGACATCAGCAAGGACAATTTCTTTTGTAGTTACATCAACACCAAACTCAACCTTAAAAAAAAAAGCACAAATGAGAAATTAGCCAAAGCAATTGTATTCCTGTTTTTAAAATATGCCCCAATTTAGAAAGATCTTCCCCCAATACCTTCAAGTCCACCAGAGTACAATTCAGCGGCTGCCATGCTTTTTCTAGTATTTCAAAAATAGCTTGAGTTGAGTGGGCCATAATGTCAACTTCAGTTTGTCCAATCGCAAGGCCAGCAAACCGGAACTTCGCTTCAATGAGTTGCTCCTCAGACCACTGTGGGTCATTTGCTGCATCATCCTAGGAAACAGGCAGCAAGGATTTCATTAGAACAAATTTACATCTTTACCAGGCGCCCCAAGCGAGTGCAGGAATTTGCATTGTCACTCCCAAAAAAATCTTTTCCCACCATAATCTGCCTAACATTTGGGATTCTACTTCATTATTACTTCAGTGACTTAGGGATGAGTCCAAAATGCTTTCATGGTTGGTCAGGCTATTAAGAACCCTGACTATAACATTTTATTTTCTCCTGAATACCTGATGTGTTAAGTAAGTTTATTTAAACCAAATCCTAACTTTTTATCAAAAGGCTGTTTTGCCTAGCCAACTACAAAAGCCAGTGTCAGATTAAGTTTTCTGAGTTCTGATTTTGACATCAATACAAACAGACGCTTACAGGACACAAACACACTCCTTTTTTTCAGTCAAACAGAAGCTTCTTGTTAAATATACTGCTCCTCTGAGAGATCTGTCTTGGGAATTCAGCATTACCATATTTCTAGTGTGCAAGAATCAACCTTTGGCATCTCCATCGTGTTAGGCTGTCTTGCTCAATGTTGTCACATGGTCACTATTAAAACCAAATCTCATCTACTTTACCTACCTTATAAAACATCTCAATTTTAGGTGGGTAAAATCGGTAGCCTTCCTTAACACCAGGATTTCTCTTCAGGAAAGAACCTGTTGCAATTCTTCTGCAAACCCATTCAATTGGAATCATTTCACAGTGAGCAGCTATGAATGCTGTATTGCTATGCTTTCTCACAAAAGCTGTTTTAATCCCTGGAAAGTAACATGACTTGTTATAAATTCAGTTGTAGAGGAGCACAGCAGCACTTTGAAGTGTAAACAAAAGATCACTCGTAATTCCACCACAGAAAAAAAAGTTTCAAAAGCTTGACACGGGTATTTGTCCCTGCACGAAGTGAAAAGCAGCAGGGATACAGAGATAATAACCAGTGCAAGCTCATTAACAATATAATCTTTATGGTCACATCCCAAAGACTCTGATTAACTATAAGAAGATGCTATGGAGAGCAGCCTATCTAGCCAGTGTACCTGAGGGATGAGACTGATACACTACTGTGATCATGGAAGAGAACAATCACTGTGAGAAAAGTCTACACACCAGATTTCCATTCATTTCAGGGCTATAAGCATTCAAAGTACAAGGGTAACATTGCATGGCAATTGCAGAAAGAACAAACTTGAGTTTCACATGAACAGAAAAGAAAGGGAAAAGAATTTGAAATCCAGTAACTAGCCACACCACCTTAAGAAAGACTGATTACCAGTTAGAGGATCAGACTAGAGTTTGGCTTGAATCCTCATTCTGACATGGAAGTTCACTGGGTGACTCTGGGCCAATGACATTCCTCACAGCCTAATCTGCCTCACAACAGGATAAAATGGAGCAAAGGAGAACGGTGTTGTGAGCAGCTTTCAGTCCCAAGGTGGGGCATAACTATCTAAATAAATATTTAGAGTTTCATCTTTCTCTTCTCTATGCAAGCTTTTCTCATTTCCCATTGCAGTCAGTGGCTCATGACTAAGAGGATTTTAGCCTTCTATGCAAGTTGATACTAGTACTTCATGTTCACTAAACCTGTTCGGATCCAAAGGTATTGATTCCACGTGGCAATCCAGGCTACCGAAAAATATTCAGATATCCCAGATCTTTGACAAGGAGCAAGCACTTTTTAGAACAAAGCTTCTGCACTGAGCAGCTTCTTTCTAAAGCCTGTCTTCGCATTCCCAAAAAACATTCACCTTCGGTTTTGCAGCACTACTGTGAGTAACTATCTGAAGCCCAGAACAGGGGTTGAACTATTCTTCAATGAAGACTACTATCAAGATATCTCTAGAGGATGACATACACACCTTGCCTCCTTCATCTCTGGATGATATATGAAGTTACTTCAACTCAAGCTTCATATGCCCAATTTTGTTTTTCCATTCCCCTTTCCTTCCCATATTATTTCTACTTGCATTTTGTTATTCAAGTTACTGCTGAAGTTATGCTGTTGTGATTTTGTGGGGCGCTTGAAACAACAGACTGATATTTAAATAACTTTCTTGAAAACCAGACAAAACTAATATATACACAAGAGAATGGGATGAAGACTTAGGTATATTTTTGCCACTGTGGAAAATGCATTCCAGTAGTTAGAACCATGGATGGGACATATTTTGAAACAGGAGAAAGGGCTCCAAAAGGTTAATTTTTAACCACAGGGATAATTCTGATAAATGATGTAAGAGTTAGGCAATTTTGGGCAACTGATAAGAAAAAAAAAGATATGTCCTTTGGCTAATAATGACACTATTAGCATGAAGTGCAAGGTAACAAGTCTCATAGATTCAGAGCAAAGTTCAGCAAGTCTAAAAAGCTACAAAATACACCAAAGCTTAAAAAAAAAACCCACTCAATTTCACAGTGTAGCTGTAGTATCCAAGAATACTGAAATCGCACTCAACTTGCAGTGCCAATCCTAATCATGTATAAGCAGAAATGCCACTGGCTGCACTGGGGCTTATTCAGTAAGTGTAGCTGGAACAATTAATGCCAACTTGACATAATGCATGCAAGGTCTGTATGTAGCACCCTAAAATGCTATTAATTATGTATGCCATTCTTGATAGGAGGTTTAAAAGGCAAGGAGGCTGTCTAGAAAGTGGGGAGTATGTGTATGTAAGAGAGAAGTGGAGTGACAGATTGAGAGAGCATGAGAACCCTGGGAGTCAAGTGTTCTGGGCAGACAAGATGATGTGATTGAAAAGGGTTACGTTAGAGAGGATGAAGACGAAAAAAAGATGGAGCGGGTAGAAGGATCCAGAGAACGAATACAGAAATGGCTGGGCTAGTCTGGTAGAGATTTGTGAAGTGGGATAGATATTACTGATAACATTAGGAAGTGTCAGGTTTACTGTTGTGTCTTTTGTAAATTCTCCTTTGACTGAATTATATTTTTCCTGTATTGGGCTGGCGGTTAAGAGAAGGGATTTCAGAATATTCTGAACTCTACACAATTCTTAAAATAGGATTTTTTTAAATTCATGTATTTATAAGTACTGAATGCTCAACACTACTTCATCTTAATGGTTTCAAGGCAAACACTCATGCTTGTTGATCTTTATAACAAAAAAAGGCGGTTTAAAATTGTTAGGATTCAGAGTGTTTGAGATCTGACAACTCCTAAGAGGGAAAAGGATTGCAGATCTGAAGTGATATATAGATAGAAGTGGGATATGAAAATAAGAGAGCAAAGGAAGGACTGCACAAGCAATAGCTAAAACATTCTTTGGAAGCCATTTGGCCCGAGGAACAGAGACCATAATAAGTACTAACAGGGCGTTTTTTTATCAGGAACACACAGAACGCAGTTCCAGTTGTTTTGGTGTAAGGGGGTGTGGCCTAAATGCAAATGAGTTCCTGCTGGGCTTTTTCTACAAAAAGTCCTGTATGAAACAATAGTGATGTCGGGGTGTGGTTTAATATGCAAAAGATTTCCTGATGGGACTTTTTCTACAACAAAAGTCCTGAGTACTAAAGTGTTATTTGTTTTTGAGGAACCACCAATTCAAAAAATAAATAAATAAAAATAATCTTTGTGTCTTTTTTCCAAAACTGTGGTAAAGAGAAAATTATTAATTATATCACATGTCTGGTAATATGAACTGTACATTAGCAATCTTTCCAAAACTGAAGGATAAAGTAACCTCTCAGTTACTTTCCCATTACCATCATGGTGTGTGTACATCTTCCCAGGTAGAAAAGTCTAGATTGTATCTTTATAGCTGTAAATAGCTTTCCAGCAAACAGTTATGCTTTCCAGTCCAACTCCGCACAGCTTACCAGATTCTTGAAGCAACTGGAACACACAGCTTGTTGTTGCATTCGAGATAGTGGCCTTCCCTTCCATGATATCTTTTCTAGCTGCATTCCCAGCTGTTATCTGGTCTTTTGATTGCATCAGAACACATCCTGGGAGACTTGGCAATTCATAAACCTCTTTTGTTTTGCCCTCATTTATTTTTTTGCCAAGTTTTAGCTCTAAGGCAGAACAAAAGTAATATAAGTTACTAGGTTCTGAAATCAATTTTGAGATATCAGGAATGCTTAGGAGAATAAACAGAGATAACCAGAATGAAGCACTAAAGTTGGGGGGGAGGGAAGCAATCTCTTCATTGTCTCCAATTACATTTTATTCTAAGACATCAATGAGATATCACAGACTCCGTTTCAACTGCAGGTCTCCAGTACCAGAGTATAAAACTTCCTCATCCTGGAAATAAATTTGGTATTATCCCTACAGGTCTCCCAGACTGAGCTAAGAACTTTCGTTTTTGGAAAGGACTTTGATTTGTATTGATGAATGATAGTGCCTGTTACCTGACACCATTTATTTATTGTAAACTGTTTATTCCTTTGCTGGTTTTGTTGTTTTTAGACTTCTGGTAAAGTTTAAAGAAATTGCTTTTGTATGATCTAAATTATACACCATTTTAAGCACACCTGAAATAGATGTTTAATAATGTGCATATTAGCAGTAAGCATAACTTGATTCAGAATTTTTCATTATTGTTGTTAGCAATAAAAATGAGCAAATATTTAAAACTGCATAGAGCATCAGATCAATCTTTGCACAGGACCTTGCTCCATGTGTTGTAAGCGAGCTGCACATATGCCTCCCCCCTCTTGTGGCATCTGAAGTAGGACTTTAGAACTTCTTGCCCTATGAAACTCTTGGGTTCGTGAACTTCTCTGTTACGTTTCCCACTGACTTTGCATGTTACAAAAGCCATGGAAAGTAAAACAAAGAGTCGTGCTTCTGTTTCACACAAACTGTTCTTACGATAATTTTAAAGGACTAGGGTTAAGCGTTCACACAACTACAGACAGATATTGGATCCAAAATCTTAGTTATTTAGCCTGAAAATTTTATTCAGTTCCAATACAAGAGGCACACACCAATGCAGTATACACAACGCTGTCTGATAGCAGCACAGAGACCTAGACTCAAGACCAGCAGCTCCTTGGCATCTGACAAAAGGAACTTTGAAAGCTTTCACCTCGAAAGTTTATACCCCGAAAATTTTGTTGGTCTCTAAGTAATCTGAATCTAGTTCTTGCATTGCAATCTAGCTAGCCTCCTGGAGCTGTTCAAAGCGAGAGTTTGATTACTCATGTCCTTCAAGTTTGTTTTTCTACTTTGCTGTCATCTTGAACATAGTTTGTAAATAAGTAGCATTGTTTCCAATTAGAAATTTTAAAAAACAACTTAGATTTTCTTTAGAAATACAATCTCTACCAATTTACTAGAAGTTTTAAACATGTTCCAACTCAGCTGATGTTACACTTTAAGCTACATTCGTTTTATAAAGTCGTGTTTCTACATTTTTTTCTTACATATCACCAAACTTCATTTTTACAACTTAATGAGTCTGTTTTCAACAGAAGCAAACCCAAACAGCAATTTAATAGCTAACCACCACCAATAATGACTCCTTGACAAGAATACATGAATGAATTTGCAGGTGTGTTTATCACCATTTCTGAGGGATGGCTGTGTTAGTCTGCTATAGCAAAAAAAAATGGGAATACAGTGATACATTTAAAAACTTAGCACAGATCCTATTCCAGATGAATCTTTCATAGAGTAGAGCCAACTTCTTCAGGGACTACAAGTGAATCCTCACTATATATTTTGCGGAGGAAGTTATGAACATGCACACGGGTGCCCACAAGGTCAAGGGGCTGCAAAATGGAGTAAGTAGACAGCAATGATTACATAGAATTCAAGGCTAATCAGGGCAGCTATAGAGACTATTCATCAGTTATGCCCAGGTACTTAATAACTAATGGGTGGCAAGTCAAAGCCGTTATACCCAGTAAAGGTGTTAATTTACTTGGCAGTAATTAGCATATGGTCTCTAGTTCACCTGATTAGAAACCTACCTATTTGTATTCTTTCCCTCAGACCTCCCACATGAAACAAATGCATACCAAGGATCCACTGAGAGCCCTGGCCCCAACTTCCCATCAAGCCCTCCCAACTGGTAGTGGTCAGATGCAAAAGCAGGAAAACCTGACCTACTGGCCTCACCTCCCCCCCCCCTCTTGGCCAAGCAAAACGGGAGAACGAAAGGCTGTGGGTGCTTCAAAGCTGGCTGCAAAAGCAGGAAAACCCAGCTGGGGAGGCCACTTGTTAAGGGCATGGCCAGAATTTTTTAGGTGGGGGAGCTTTTAAAAAAATTGAGTGCCCCCCCCGGAAATTACTGAAAAGCCCTTTGGCCTAAAAATCCTGGCTACATCCCTGCCAAAAGCAACTGCTGAAGTGGGCTGTAGACCCTGCAAAAGCTTCTGCTGGAATAAAGTTTTGCTAGCCTCTAAATTGCTACAAGAATCCTGTTGATTTCTGCTGCAGCAGACTAGTAAGTAAGCAAAGTAAAGTAAATTTATTTTTATATCCCGCCCTCCCCCGCCAGAGGCGGGCTCAGGGCAGCTCACAGAAATGGAATACCATGATTTAAAATACAATCTAGACAAAACAAATTTAAATACAATTCAATTACATAGGTTAATTAAAATAAATAAAACAGTTGTTATGGATTAAAATTAAGTTAAGGTGCTATAGTTCACAATCATACATAGATGGCTAGGTGGCTATTTGTCAGTTTAGCCGGGTTCTGAATTAAAAGCAAGCTGAAAGAGAATGGTTTTGCAAGCCCTGCGGAACTGATTCAGGTCCCGCAGGGCTCGCACTGTCTCTGGAAGTTGATTCCACCATCGAGGGGCCATTGCTGAAAAGGCTTGCTCCCTGGTTGTCTTCAGTCTAGCCTCTCTTGGCCCAGGGATTTTTAAAAGATTTTGAGAGCTAGATCTCAGTGCTCTCTGGGGAACATATGGGGAGAGGCAGTCCCTAGTGCAGCTACCCTCATGGAATTAAAAACTGTGCCGACAGCATGTGCACTAGATCACCATAAGATGATCACATGACTGTTTATTTCACTGCATAACCGCAAGTTATAACCACTCCTGCATTCTAAGCTGTGAAGTCATGTGAGCAAAAATTCTACTTCATGAGCTACTGGCATTAAAACTGAGCAAGCAAACTGGCTACTGCATAAATTAATTTGTTCTGGGGCCATCCTTCCTGAGCTAAAATTAAAATGTGTGTGCCAGAGGCTAAAAAACTGTGAGCTAGTTCACACTAACTTAGTTTAGAGAGAACACTGCTACTAACTACATGGACGTTCATGAGTGCATAATATATCAGACATCCGTGGAATCATACAATCTGCATATGTTTTTTTTTTTCTTTATAGAAAGGTTTTTATGCAGAATTTCTATATACCCTTCTAATTACATTGAAATCAGCAGGGATGAAGATATGTTACATTGTACTTGGCACTCCTGTTGCGCAGGATCACATAAACCTTGTTATCAATGAAACTTGCATTAAAAAAAATAGGAAAAGTGAAATCTGAACAGAAATCACTGTAGGCATCAGAATGCCAGAGACACACCATGTAGTCAGAATGAAGTGGCACAGACCTAAGGAAACAGGGTGCTTTTCATGCCCAATTCAAATAAGATGCCAGCGAGGTTAAGACGCTATGCAACTTTGCAAGAACTCAGCATCTCAGTTAGCCACGCATGAGGTAGCAGAGCAGCCTGTACAGCCTTTAAAGTGGAGCGTGTTCCATTTCGCTTCTTGTAAGGAAACTCCCGGAGGTCCACCTCAACATTCTACCATCTCAATCCTCTGCCAGAGCAACCTGTGCAAAGCAGCTGGGGGTGCTTGGATAGCACAGTGGCATACAATCTCCACAAGGGCTACAAGCTCTGGCACGCAAGCTATGCACACCTATTCTTTTTGCAGCCTGCAGCGCAGTTTAAGCAAGTCTCTCAACTTATAGGAAACCACACTGGGACTTCCTCCCCACCCCCATTAAATCAGGTCTTGGAGTGCACTAGGAGAAAAGGGATTGTTTTCAAACACTTTTACAGGAGCATAAAAGGGCTCGCCTAGGGTTCTGCCTGCTAGCTTATCGGTGACTTTTCCCCTCTCATGAATGGAGGGTACTACTGGTCACTCCATCCTCTCAGTCAGGACCAATGTTCCCTCTAAGCTGCAGAGTCTTGTGAGCAAAAATTCTACTTCGTGAGTCACAGGTATTAAAGTTGTGAGCTCCTGACATTAAAGTTGTGAGCTCCTGCATACATTATTGTGCGCTGGGGCCAATTTTCCTGAGCCGAGACAAACATGTGTGAGCTGGGGGCGAAAATTCTGTGCGCTAGCTCACACTGCCGCAGCTTAGAGGGAACACCGGTCAGGACTCCACCACACCGACCAGTTACTGGCCCCGTGGCTCCTGCCTTTTACCGCTCTATGGGGCAGATGCGCCACCCCCGTCCCGCTCCTGCCCCACTCACCTGCAGGGATAGGCGGCATCGCGGCGGGGAGGACGACCTGAGGCACCTGGAAGGCACAAAGAGCAAGTTAAGCACGCGAGGGCAGCCGGACTGCGAGGGAGGAGGAGGAGGAGACGACTCGGGGCTGCGTAAGAAGGGCGCCGGGCGGCAGGGGGCGGCAGGGGGGCGGGTAGAGAGGAGCCGCCAATGGCCACGGCTCACGCCAAGGTTGCGCCTCCTCGGCGCTTTCCCGCCCCCCCCCGGGCAGATGTTTCCCGCTTTGTGTTTGTTTTTTTTTCTCCCCTCTTCGGCTGCTGCAATTCCGTTTGCTCCAATCTGCGCTCGGCTTCCATCGACGCCCCCTAGCGCGCCTCCGCCCGCCGTGGCAGAAACTGCTACTCCCCTCCCTTCTGACTTGAGAAAGTTTCCCCCTCTCTCTCTCTCGCTCGCTTACCGAGCGCGGGACTTTCAGCTCCTCTCGGGCAGCTTCCACCCTTGTCCTCCAGGCACACGCCAACCTCCGTGCTTGCAAACGCTTCCCGCGCGACTACCCCTCACGTCTCCACCAGTATGGCCACTTGCAGGAGCGACGGGAGGCGGCGGCGATTCTAGCCTTCTCCGACCCACCAGCACCTCCCGCGCCTCTCACTCGGACAGCCCAACTAGCCTGGGAAAGTGGAACGTACCAAAACGTCGACCGGGGAGGCGGGGGAGAGAGGAGGAAGAGTTACCGCTGGAGAATTAACCTTAGTGGCATTCAGTGGGCTACAAAGTGTCCCCGCTGCTCTACAAAGGGGACGCGAGTTCCCCCGCTCGCTCTCCGGCGCCCTGCACAGTTCGGCAAGTTGCTCTGCCCTCTCCTCCTCCCCCCTGCCCGTGCATGTAAATGAGGCAGCCCGGGGGTGGGTGGGCGTAAAGGAGCTCGCCTCGCGCCACCGCCCCAGGCCTCCGCCTCCTTTGGTGCCCCGCAGACACAGGCAGCGGCGAGAAGTAGCAACAACACGTGCTTGGCGCGGGCAGCATGGAGCTGGAGGAGCTGGGCATCCGGGAGGAGTGCGGCGTGTTCGGCTGCATCGCCGCCGGCTTGTGGCCCTCGGAGCTGGATGTGCCCCATGTGATCACGCTGGGGCTGGTGGGCTTGCAGCACAGGTAAGAGGGGGGGCCGGAGTGGAGGGCCTGATTCCGGGCTGGAGGTTTTCGCTGCGCACGGGAAGGACCCATCCCCCTTAAAGGCTACCGCCTTGCACGCGCTGACTTTGGAAGCCAGTTTCTTTGAGTTAGGCTAGGGAAGGGGATTTACTTCCGAGCAAATATGGAAAGGACAGGAGCTGCCGTTAGGAACTGTCACGATCAATCCTTGCTCTTTACTGCACTTAGAAGCAGGGGACTTTTTGCTCTTGCTGGCAGCTTCCTCGCCCTTCTAGGAGATAATCGGTAGGTTGCAGCTTAAAGTGCATCCAGCCATGTGCGGAAGTTTGTCCGCTTTATTCTTAATTTAGCGGTGCAATTAATTAGTCCTCAACGGGGAGATGCTGGATACGACTGATGGGGTACTTGCTCAAATGTTCTAATGGCCAAAGCTAATCTCCAGACAACGTTTGTGCGCTTAACGCTGTTAACATCAGATCTTAGAAGTCTAGTCTTATGACTGCCCCGTTCCATATTGCGTGATCTTATCCACTGCCACAAAACCTACCGTTTAGTTAAGAATCTGGAACGCGTTTCGTTCACTGGAAAGCTACGAGATACTTTTAGGCTAGGGCAAAGTGGTGAGCAGTTTCACCTGTGTGGGAAAGAACTATATGCTTGTGTATAAAGACAGTATACAGTCAACTGAGCCTCCACTGTGAATTCCAAGTGCCATTTTGGAAACGGATGATTTTTATTCCATTTTATGCTATTGCAAATTAGAGTTTGTTATGATCTGATGTAATGACTTCTGACTTACAGAAGCTTGTGCTGGGATAAATTTTGCTGGTTTCTGAAGTGCTACAGGACTCTTGTTTTATACTCCACTACCCCAAAAAAGTGTTCTGGTATAACTTTTGGGGTATCAGAGCTCGCACCATCTAATATGCAACATCTTGTGATAATAGAAAACAGCAAGAGTCCAGTAGCACCTTAAAGTCTTACAAAAATTGTGGCAGGGCTTTCGTGAGTCACTCCTGCCCACTTCTTCAGATTCCGCTCCTGACAAAGAGCGCTCCCTCAGAATACACAGGGTATCTGAAGAAGTGAGCGGTGGCTCATGAAATCTTACGCCCTGCCACAAATTTTGTTAGTCTTTAAGGTGCTACTGGCCTCTTGCTCTTTTCTGCTGCTATAGACAGCCTACCCATTTTGATCTACCTTCTTGTAATAGCTTGCATGTATTGGGTTTATGCTTTTATGTTCACAAGAGTATTAACAGGAAGCTGGGATGCCTTGCCTATCCTTCTGCAACTTCTTATTGTATCTATCTATCTTGCACTAAGTTTTCTGTTAGTCCTACTTTGCCTGTCTAAAAACAGTTAAGGGCATGAGCAAATCTCACTGCACCCTTCTGTTGGAATATGAAAGCATGGTTATAATGAAAGCATGGATCTGATGAAGTTAACTAACTCAAAGTTTATCCTGGAATAAATTGGATTAGGGTGCAATCTGCTTTCCTGGAAATAGGTCCTATTGTATTAAATGGACCTGCTTTGAGCACTCAGTCTTTCAAGTGTCTTCCCATCTACCCTTCTATTGGTTCCTTTTGTCACTTCTGTTTTCACCCTAAAGTTCATTGCATATGAATGGGTTCTGAATCTGAGCACTGATCATCTACAATCTTATTTGCTGGAAGGATCCTCCCACCTAAATAGAAGTAGCCAGATTAGGGGCAAAAGAAACTTGCATTCCAAAACAGCAACAGTGACAAAAAAGTGTTTCCTTTTGCCTGGTTTAAGAGCTGTAAGCATCTGAACACTGCACTTCTGGGCATACATACTTGGGAGTAAACTAACCTCAGTGGGACTACTTTTGAATACAGATGCAGAAATCTGTAGCTTACATTTCTTGTTACTCCTCTAACAAAGACCATTCTAGATAATTTAAGACATTTGGGTTCTTGTGACATAGACTGGCTCTTCACATTTTATTTATTTAGTAAAAAAGTCGATTTGTCTTGCCTTCCACCTGAAGCATTCTATGTGTTAATGGTAGGTGCACTCTAGCTTGCACTTCCAGCTGCCTAAAATCTTCCTGCCCGCCCCCTCCGCCCTCTTTACTCATGTTAATCCTTAACTTCTGAATTCACTCCTGGCATTGCAGGTGTGTCAATTGCGCAGGTTCATCTAGATTATAATAGCCACATTATTTGCATATCTTAAACACTGAGATATCCAGATGTTCATACTATTCCTCATTAATAGGCCAATCCTAATTGAATTTGCTGAGACATAAACGCCCAGGCTAGCCTGATCTCCTCAGATCTCAGAAGCTAAGGAGGGTAAGGCCCTGGTTAGTAATTAGATGGGAGACCTCCAGGGAATACCAGTGTTGTGATGCGGAGGCAGGCAATGGCAAACCACCTCTGCAACGTCTCTTGCCTTGAAAACCCCACAAGGTCGCCGCAAGTCGGCTGTGACTTGATGCACTTTCCATCGCCACTTTAGAGGCAACATGATGAAGATCTAGCCGTCTGTCTGGTGTCAGTTCTGGCTTTTAATTCTATTCTTTATTGTTCATACTTTTGCCTTTCTCACCAATGGATCCTGAAGCAGCTTACACATTGCTTTCCTCTCTTTCGTGCCTTTACACAACAACCCTGTGAGGTAGGTCAGGCTGATAGCATGTGACTGGCCCAAAGTCTGTGGCAGAGTGGGGATGTGAAGCTGGGTAAGAACATAAGAGAAGCTATGTTGGATCAGACCAGTGGCCCATCCAGTCCAACACTCTGTGTTACATAGTGGGCAAAAACTGTGTCACACAGTGGGTACCCTGGAACTTAGTCTGGCTCTCTGATCTCTCTGCCACCTTGGTTTATTCTGTGATCCCCAACTCTGTGCTGTTAAGCTAATTTATCTTTTCTTATTCAGCATCACTTAGCTCTTAATATGGCCACAGTGGCCCACATGATTAGATACTGTCTTTACCTTTTGTAAAGATGATGAAAACACCTTGCAGATTGATTTTCATTGCAAGCAGGATAATGCTGGTACTCTTTTTGCTATGAAGTTCATGCATGTAATATGCATTAGGATTAGGTTCTTATAGATGTTAGGATCAGTGTTCCCTCTACGCTGAGTGAGTGTGAGCTAGCTCACAGTTTTTTAGCTTCCAACGCACACATTTTTGTCTTAGCTCACTATGGATGGCCCCAGAGCAAACTAACGTATGCAGTAGCCAAATCACTTGCTCACAATTTTAATGCTAGCAATTTTAATGCTTGCTAGCAATTTTAATGCAAAGTAGAATTTTTGCTCACAAGACTCCACAGCTTAGAGGGAGCATCGGTTAGGATGGACCACCACACCTAAGTTTTAAAAAGCTAATATGCCAGCCTTTTTTTGTTGTTGCTTGCAAGTGTAAGGCCACCAACAACTTTAATACTGGATCATACATATAGTTTAGATTCTTTCATTAAGCCCTGGAGCAGTGGTGCACAATATGTGACTGATGTAGAACCACATTTGCTATTACTACTTCGAGTAAGCAAAAGAGCCACAAGGCTTATGTATGCCCTGTGCACCACCCCACCAAAAACACAAAAAACCCAATCTTGACTGTTATTATTAATATTCATTAATTAATATTATATTCATATTAAATATATACATGTGACCCATGAAGCGGAGTACTTCAGAGCATGTAGGATTTTCTTTAGTGATCTCAGAGACAGAATAGAAGTAAGGTTTGGCAAATCTCACACTAATGTGTTATTTCATGATTGTGCTGTCTCTTATAGCAGTGGTCTGCCTCAATGCCTGTCTGATTTATGCATTTTATAGCGCATGTGGTATGAAGGAAAGCGGTAAGGGCACCATCCTGCCAGTCAGTGTTAAACTCTTAAATCCTGGTGGTGGACACAAACTGAGCCAGGACAGATCATAGCTATAAAAGGCAGAATGATAAGTAGCATATTTAAGCATTAAATCTGCCCACTACAGGGTGCTTAACTGGGTTCTATCATAATCTCACATAACATTATATAAGTTTCACATAGTTTCCTCTCGGTTCAATATATATGTTTCTATGTGAAAGATGACCTGAGACATCGAAAGATGAGGCCTGTTGAGAGCCAGTGTGGTGTAGTGGTTAAAGTGCTGGACTAGGATGATGATGAAGAAGATATTGGATTTATACTGTGCCCTTCACTCAATTTAAGAGTCTCAGAGCGACTTAAAATCTCCTTTACCTTCCTCCCCCATAACAAGCACCCTGTGAGGTAGGTGGGACTGAGAGAGCTCCCACAGAAGTTGCACACTTAAGCACTACACCAAACTGGATCCAGTTGATCCAAGTTTAAATCCCCACTCTGCCTTAGAAGCTTGCTGGGTGATCTTGATCTAGTCACGGACTCTCAGCCTAACCTACATCACAGGATTATTGTGAGGAGAGGGAAAGGATTCTGGCCACTTTGGGTCCCCATTGGAGTGAAAGGCAGGATATAAAGTAAATAAATAAATCAGTTATCCATTGCCTAGCCTTGAAAATCTATACACTTTCCTGAGTTCCATTGAAACAAATGGTAGAACAGTGCCTGCAGACTGTTTATACAAGGTGGTAGTCAAGTTTCACCTTTAAGACCAACTATGTTTTATTCAGAATGTACGCTTTCATCTGCTTAGAGCACACAAAAGCTTACATTCTGAATAAAACTTAGTTGGTCTTAAAGGTGAACTTGACTACTGCTTTGTTCTGTTGCTTCAGATGAACACGGCTGCCCCCTTGGATCTGTTTATACAAGGTGTTCTCTTGTGCCTGGTAGGTACTTTTAAATATATCTATTTCAGCAGGTCTAGTAGGTTGCTGTTTACTCAGAAGCAAGTCCCATTAAGACTGATGAGGCATACTGCCTAGTTAGCTGTACATAAGATTGTAGCCTGATCCTGTCCATATTTACTGAAAAATACAGTAAGTCTCACTGAACTAATTCTTGATTCAGTAAGCACAGGATCACAATCTTAGGCAGTACTTACTAGGAAGAAAGCCTACTAATTATGCTTTAATCAGATGGATTTGTTTCTTTAAAAGTATTTAGGGTCTGACTACTAGTATTACAGTACTAGCAGCTCCATGGCGCAGAGAGTACTGCAGTCTGAACTCTCTGCTCACGACCTGAGCTCAATCCCAGCGGAAGCTGGGTTCAGGTAACCGGCTCAAGGTTAACTCAGCCTTCCATCCTTCCGAAGTCGGTCAAATGAGTACCCAGCTTGCTGGGGGGGAAGTGTAGATGACTGGGGAAGGCAATGGCAAAACTCCCCATAAAAAGTCTGCCTTGAAAACGTCGCAATGTGACGTCACCTCAGAGTCGGAAACGACTGGTGCTTGCACAAGGGACTACCTTTTTACTAGTATTTTAATACTATTCTGCCCTATTTCATTGACACATTGTTGGAGGATAGGTCTACAAGTGGCTACAAGCCATGATGACTAAAAGGAACCTCCACATTCAGAGGTAGAAACCGTCTGAATACTAGTGTGATCACAGAAAGTTTTTGCCTCTATGACTTGTGGTTGGCTACGGTGTGAGACTGGATGCTTCACTAGATGGTTTGATGACAGCAGGGCTCTTCCATTCTTATTATGTTATAGGCTTGAAGCTAGAAAACTATTAGGCTCCTATTAAGGACAAATTCCTTCCATTAGGATATTGGCAAATGTTAGAGCAATGGCATTTTTTTAAGCATAGAATTTAATATTTGTTTAGAATAGACATTAGGGATATGCAGTCAGAAATTACCAACAGAATAAGATGTTCATTATTTCAGGTATCTGGACTGCAATGTCTGATACTACTCTTGCCTTCTCAACACAATTCCTGATTCCGATAACACCACTCCTGATAATATTGGGATAGTAATCCTGTCATGGAGGCAGGAGTGGCCAAGAAGAAAAGAGCCCTCCCCAGCTGGTTAGCAGCACATCTGCTCTTTAAACCTTAAAGAGCCATTCTTTTCAGAGGTGAAGCTTTAAAGGGCATGTTTAAGTTTAAAGGGCATGTGCACTGCTATTAAGCTGGGAGCCAAGGCCCCTTCCTTTTTCTTCCTACCCCATTCAATCACAAAACAGGAGGGGCATAAATATAGTTCAAGTTAAATATTAGAAATATTGTTCTGGTACTTCTGGAACAATAACAATTCTCCTGATACTTAAATGATAATCATGCTCTTCCCAACTTCCTAATATGGATTTGTGTGTGTGTGTGACACAGAGAGAGAGAGACACACACAAAATGCTTCACTAGATGGTTTGATAGAGCATGTGTGTGGGTGTGTGTATACACACACATACATATACATTGCAGGTGCATACCCCTAATCCTTCTCCAGTTGCTGTTTATCAGAAAATTCTGCTTGTAAGCTGTTGGTGATCTTTAACTAGTAGAAATTTCTCACCTTGGAAAGTACTTAATACTGTCTTTTTAAACTGCTGATGTGTAGTGTCGAGCAATATTTTGGATGTTTTCACCTGATCAGAATTGGCAAGTAGCATTTTATTTGTGGAATTTGCTGCCCTGGCTACAGGAATAAACAGGTTTGAAAGGGGGATTAGATAGGTTCATGGAGGATAAGTCTATCTGTGGCTACTAGTCATAGTGACTGAGGGGGACCTCCACATTCAGAGACACTAATCCTTTCAGTCCCAGAGCCAAGAGGCAACATCAGGGGAAGACCTCAGCCTCTATGCCCCGTTGTTGGCCATCCGGAGGAACTGGTTGGCCACTGTGTGAGACAGAATGCTGGACTAGATGGACTACTGATCTGATCCAGCAGGGATCTTCTTATATACATTAAGATTGTATTATATCAAAAATATTCTGCTAAAAAAGAGAAGCTTTTGAAGTACTCAAGCTGTAGATTCTTGTATTGGAGGATTAAGTTTAGAATTATCTGTCTTTTAAGTTTTTGTTTTCTGTTTTTTAAATATTCTTTCTGAATGTCAGCATGAAGATTTTAGTCTATATTGCAGGATGAGTAAAGAGTCTCGTTCTTATTATCAGCAAACCTGAAAGAAAGTGCTGGATAATTACAAAACCACTTACAAAACTAGGAGAGCAATCCTAAGCGTGTTTAACTCAGAATCCTATTCGCATCTGAGCAATGGGACTTTCTCAGGAAAATGTTCTTAGGAAGCCCCATGAAGACAGGACAGAGACATCCTGACATCTTGCTCCAGGCACTGGATGTACATCAGTCAGTAAAGAAAAAACGTCAGGTGGATCCTTGACCTGAACAATTATGTAATATCCTTTTTGGAACAAGTCTTATGCCTGTTAATTTTTTTCCAAAAGGCACTCCTCTTTGGCAACAGTGTAATGTGCCTGTAAGTTTTTGAGCAAGTTGTTTTCTCCCAATCAATAACTTTTGTTAGCCATTCTGCATGATGAAATGTCACTGGGGTAGAAGTGAGACTTGCATAGTGAAGATGAGGAAATTGTCCCCGTACATTTTGCTCAAACAGATGTTGCAAAATACACTTATACAAGTGGGGTACCCACATTTTCTCCTCCCCAGCTATTTCCTCATTCCCTTCCCTGAAAGCTCATTTAGCCTCTCCCCTTTTACCTGCTTCGTTATCTCCTTTCTACCCATCCACCAGCCTACCTTTGTTTCCCTTCCCCAGCAGCCAGTACCTGGGAAAACCATGGGCCAGGTACATGGTGCAGAACCTGCAAGGGCTTGCAATGGGTACCTCACTTCCCCTTGTATCTCTCTTCCCACAGTATTCCCTCTTTCTGTCCTGGTGACCTTTTTGTGCTTCCTTCTCTCTTTCCCACCCATCAATCAGCCTATCTTCTATCTGCCCATCTCCAGCTGTATTTATTATGTACTTAATTTATACCCTGCCTCTCTCCATGATGGGAGAACCAAAACAGCTCCCGTCATTCTCCTCTCCTCTATTTTATCCTCAAAACAACCCTGTGAAGTAGGTTAGCCCGAGCAGATGCAGCTGGCCAAAGGTCATTCAGGAACTTATGCAAGAGTTTTGTATGTTTCAAGAGAAGTGCAAAGTGCCACTCAGTGGAGGTCACTTTCTCTGCTAGCTGAATAAAAGTGTGTGAAATCTACCTGACATTTAAATGCACTATAATTCTCAACACTATAGTGAATATATAGTGAATGCACTATAATTCTCAACAGCGTTTAAAGTGGCACACTGCTGAGCAGTAATGTGTTTTTGCCATGCTTTCCCTTCTTTTTTGTTTTGTTTTTTTGTGTGTGTGCATCTGGGAGTCATGGCAACCTCTGGTGACTGACCCCTACTGGGGGCATGGAGGATATTCAGAGAGGTGGCTGAATAAATCTTGCCCCCACCACCAATGTTCCGTCTAAGCTGCAGAATCTTGTGAGCAAAAATTCTACTTTGTGTGCTACCGGCATTAAAGTTGTGAGCTACTGGCACTAAAGTTGTGAGCTACTGCATAAATTATTGTGCTTCGGGGTCATCTTTCCTGAGCTAAGACAAAAATGTGTGAGCTAGAGGCTAAAAAACTGTGAGCTAGCTCAGGCTAACTCAGCTTAGAGGGAACCCTGCCCACCACCCGACAGCTGGTATTCCAAAGAGGTCTCCCATTCAAGTACTTGCCAGAGTCGGCCCTGCTTAGCTTCTGAGAGCTGATGAGACTGGGCTGACAGGGCTGTTTCTGCCACTTTTAATTCAAGTTTTGGATAAAAATAGGGAGGGAGCTCAGTGATGCAACCAAAGCGGTCCACAATCCAAATTTACTGCTCAGTCATTTGCCCTCTTTGAGTAAACCAGCAGTTTCCTCAAGCAAGCAGAGAATGATCTATGGAGTTCTAAATTACTTGGGGCTGCTCAATAGCATTGATGTATGTTTCCATGGGACCGTGTTTATTTTGGAGATGTGTGTATTTAAGTGCTATACATGAGGGTACTGTACATTAGGGCTTGTTCTGTAGTTTAGCTTACACTGCGGTCTGATGTGCAGTATAGAAAACCTACATCTACAATGTGAGTGAGGTTTCTAACTGAAAACAGGTGAGCCTGTAGTAGTGGTCACCTCTAAACTCCAGTTTCTAGTTTCGACTACAAAAAGCTCTTTTTAAAAAGCTGTTGGTAATACAGATAAAGCTAAGCTATTGGAAATTATTTGCTTGGAGTTTTTCTCAAAAGCCTTTGATAAGGTGCTTCTTAAAGATAAGCCCAGCAAATAAATAGTCAAAGGTTAAGGGCCAAAGTTTTTCTTGCTGGTTAGATATTTTAGAAAGCATATTTAAAATGGAACATTGGGAACAGTGTAAGAATATGTCAGTCCGAAGATCTTAGAGGAAAAAGATGATAGTCATTTGTGCTATCAAATGAGCAAGCAATTGTGATTTTAGTTTGATTATAATTAAATAATTCACAGTCAAGCAAAATATGTTCAGGAAGTCCATAGAACTTAATCCCAAGTGAGTACATTTAGGACTAGAGTGCAATCAGGCAGAGTCTTGCACTGGCTCCTTTAGACTGCAAGTGTTGTTGTTTAGTTTTGAAAGTCTGACTAAGGGTGAAGCAACAGAACTGTGCCACTTTAAAGACATGATATAAAAACACTGCTGAAATTATATGGACTGGAGCCATATTGCTTTGGGTCTTGTTCAGTAAATTTTTGCCAGAACTAACAGGATTAAACCCCTGAAATAATTTCAGGATGAAAACAGATGCGTCTGCATTATATTAAACAATGAAGCAATTTCCTGACATTTGATTCCATAATATAGTGAAAACAAGGCAGAAGCATGGCTTGGGAATTCAGGGAAATTATATTTTGCTAGTTTGGCCCACTGCTAGTGTAGTTGTCTCTTCTGGAAGTTATTTTGCACAACAGTCTTATCAGAAAGAACAAAAAAAATAACTAACCTGTTGTACTCCGGGGAGGACACTGCGTAGATGTATTGCATTGATATCTTGTATTTCTTCATGTTTGTAAAATCTCTCTAGCAATGTCCTTTGGCTGTGGATGACAGAATGCATGCTCTCAGATACACTTTCTGTCTGAGTTGCTACATTATCAGAAGCACTCTTCTTGAACAGAACAGGGGAAGGCTCTGTAAGGAAAAAATACTTATTACTTCAGAGAAAACTTACGGTATATTTGTCGAGCCTGTGTTTAGCACACTCTAATGTTGAGCACATTCTAAATGAAACATGTACTTGTTGTGGGGTCATCTGCTTTTTAAAACAATCTGGCACAATTGCCAGAGCAATCCTAAGCAGGTATGCCTGGAAGTAAGTCTCATTCAGTTGGGCTTACTCCCAGGAAAGTGTTCTTAGGATTGTAACTTTAAGGGAACTCTGGACTCTTGCATTTAATCATCAGAACAACGTTGGCTAATTTGAGACATGGTAGTTTGTTCAAGGCCAATATACTGAAACCTAAGAAGGCACACCTGATTTAACCCATGTAATATACATGAACTCAGGCATTTTTTCCTGAAATGGGTAAGGAAGCCCTGTGAACATTATCCAGCCAAAGTTATGCATGAAATCACTTACTATTTTAATAAGACTTAAAGTCATTTAATATTGGTAGAATATTCCCTGGGATTTTTTTTTTAAATTTCTCCACAACAGTGCAATGACAAGTTCTTCCCCATAGAATGCTGTGCCAAGACAGGGAGAATTGTATTGCCTTTCTATTAGAATGCACAGTATAGAAACATGAACTCTTTCTCATTCTTATTCTATACCAGTTTGGTGTAGTGGTTAAGTGTGAGGACTCTTATCTGGGAGAACCGGGTTTGATTCCCCACTCCTCCACTTGCGCCTGCTGGAATGGCCTTGGGTCAGCCATAGAGGAGTTGTCCTTGAAAGGGCTGTAAGAGCTTTCTCAACCCCACATACCTCACAGGGTGTCTGTTGTGGAGGGGAAGGTAAAGGAGATTGTGACTGCTCTGAGATTCAGGGTACAGGGCAGGATATAAATCCAATATCTTAATTTTAACAAATACCCGGGGAGGCTGCTTATGGAGATACTATGTTCCACTGATATTATTGCCCTCTGATCAAGATTATTCCTATTGCACAAGATAGTGATTCTTCTTGGTTTTGAGGTTAAACTTGCTTGTTTTCCTTGGTCTATCTGCTGCATTTGGATGCCATCATGTTCCATCATTTTCTGATGTAAAGCAAAGCACGTTTTTTGGTTTGCATGCCATACCTATTAAGTCTGTTCCGTGTTGTGGTCAGGGGCTCTGGGCTGTGGAAAAGCTGCTTGTTCAGATCACAGGGCCCAGCATGGAGACTTATTCCCAGCAGCATGATATTGGTATAGATCCTACTGTTCCAGTGAGCAACATTTGGAGCCTTCCTCTAACAGGTGCCACTTAAGGTTGTTTCCATGCCAGTGGGTACAACTAGTAATATTCTTCAATAGCAGGGCTTTTTTAGTAGCAGGAACTCCTTTACATATGAGGCCACACACCTAATGTAGACAATCCTCCCAGAGTTTACAGGGCTCTTAGTACAGGGCCTACTGTAAGCTTTTGGAGGATTGGCTACATCAGGGGGGTGTAGCCTAATATGCAAAGGAGTTCCTGCTACAAAAAAAGCCCTGTTTGATAGCATATCAAGAAATGCATTTGCGTTGGAATGGACATATGATACAACTTTATCTGCACTGTGCACAGATAAGGGCTGTGTGGACAGTATGTCACATGACTAAGGACACATTCCAGTTACGTGAATATTCATTGGGTGGTTCACCACACTAAGTGGCATGCACTGTAACTTATACATATCAAAGGCAGGTATGTGAGTCTATCCTTGAGAGCCATGGCTGTCGTGAGCACAAGCCTCCCAAGATGGGGACAGATCAGTGATTTCATCTTTTATAATCTGTCCCTGTCAAACAGCTGATCAGCACAGTGGAATAACAAAACAACAAGAAGTTCTTACCAACTTCGGATGCTTTTCTCTTGACATTCAAGGATCCTGCATCTGTAACTGTATCTTTTAAAAGGCAACAATAAACAATGTTTATTCACATGCATTCTTCAACAGGTAACATTCTTCTAGATAACACAAATAAATAGTTTGAGGAAGATCATTTGAAGTCATAAGCAGGAAAAAATGCTCAAACCCTATCTTTTGACAACCCTGTAACATTTCCAAGGCAAGACATCCAGAGGTGGTTTGCCATTACCTGCCTCTGCATAGTGATCCTGGACTTTCTTGGTGGTCTTCCATCCAAGTACTAACTGGGGCCGACCCTGCTTAGTTTCCAAGATCTGACAAGGTTGGACTAGCCTGGGCTATCCAGGGCATGGCAGTTCTACTGCAGGTCTAATGATTAGAACTGGTAGGGAAAATTCAGACTCCAAAAGGGAAGAGGTAGGATGAAGGGAAGGAGAGGAGGAGATTGGATTTATACCCCACCATTCACTACCCAAAGGAGTCTGAGTGGTTTACTCTCTCCTTCCCCTTCCCACAACAGACACCCTGTGAAGTAGGTGGGGCTGAGAGAGCTCACCAAGAACTGATCTTGAGCAGAACAGCTCTGAGAGAGTTATGACTGACCCAAGGCCCCTCCAGCAAGAGACGGGTACATGATCCTGTGGTATGTTAACCCACTCAAGAGATTTACATCCGTAGTAATTAATGTTTTGATCTGTTGGGATGTTACCTGCTTGTATTGCACCCACAAGATTTTAGAAGTATCTCTCTCTCCGTTTCTTCCACAGTATTAACTTCTGTAAAGCACTTGACACTTTTTATTGTTCAATATGTTCTTGGAGATTAATGCAATATTAGTTTTACCCCCTGTGGGCATATACATACCTAAAGGCTGGCTTCTCAAAATGCAGTTGATTTCATCATAAAATCTCATCTTTCTTCTGGCATTTCCAAGCTGACTGTTGTCTTTCTGCAGTGCTCGGTATTCATATTTTAAGTTCTTGTATTTTGTCCGACACTGCTTCCAGTCTCTGTCTATTCCAACTTTCATTAACCTTCTGGCAATCTCCTCAAATATTTCTTTATTTCTTGTTGCCCCTTCAAGTGTTTGCTGGATTTCCTCATCCGACCATATATTTATCAAAGCTCTGACTTCATTGTCGCACCAGTGTTTTCCTACTCCTGCATCGTTTACTGTGATAACCCTAAAGTGGCTCTGTGCTTCATCCAAGGACATTTGATTTTCTGCAAATACAAAATAAAGTAATTGGAAAAAACAGATTAATATTCACACCCAACAATCACAGAGCAGTCTGCTGACAATACAGTCATGCCATGTACATGCCAATGCTGGTGTGCTTCTTTGGCGTCGTCCTTCCCTCAACAAAGAAAGGAACGAAAGAAGAAGACGACCATAAATTTATACCCTGCCCTTCTCAGGTAGCTGGCTCAAGGTTGACTCAGCCTTCCATCCTTCCGAGGTTGGTAAAATGCGTACCCAGCTTGCTGGGGGGGGGGGGAATGTAGATGACTGGGGAAGGCAATGGAAAACCATCCCATAAAAAGTCTACCATGAAAATGTGAAAGCAACGTCACCCCAGAGTCGAAAACGACTGGTGCTTGCACAGGGGACCTTTCCTTTTCCTTCTCTCTGAATCAGAGACTCAGAGTGGCTTACAATCTCCTATATCTTCTCTCCCCACGACAGACACCCTGCGAGGTGGGTGGGGCTTAGAGGGCTCTCACAGCAGCTGCCCTTTCAAGGACAACTCCTGCGGTAGCTATGGCTGACCCAAGGCCATTCCAGCAGGTGCAGGTGGAGGAGTGGGGATTCAAACCCGGTTCTCCCAGATAAGAATCTGCACACTTAACCACTACACCAAACAGTGCGATCTGTTGTAACATGGATTGTTTCATAGGAACCCTGTACTATTACAAACCCATAAGCTCTGAAGATAAGGTTTTGAAGCCCATTCTTGCAATAACAGTTAAACACCCAGGAAAGAAAGCATGGCTGCTCCGTTCCTGTTGCTCAGCAGTCCCCACAGAAAGGTCATGACCACTACTATTCAAGAATTCGGCTCTGGAACTAGGAGAAGAAAGCCCTAAGGAGCAACTTTTTGCAAAGCAGGTGGCAGGAGAGACATTCACTAAGTCAGAAGCAAGAGAACACTCTACAACTGTGAAACAGTTCGAAAATTTATTGCATATTATCTGAATCCCTGAAGGTGAACGAGGCTGTTGGGCCTCTTATTTTATCAAGATTCCTGCACTTTTAAAAACTGCATTGGCTGACCACAGAATGGTAACCCTGTTCCTATTTCTGAATGCTCATGTACAATTCTACTTGTCAAACAGTGGTGTGTTAAACAGTTGCAGGAATTTGGCTAGAAGTAGAGTTGGCAGTGGCACAGCAGAACAGCTAAATACACAACAGTCACTGCACATCTGCCGCATGCATGTTCTAAGTGCATTCAACACCAGGACAGAAGTTACCACATGCCCTGTTATCTGAGGTATGGGTTGGGTTTATGTAGATTGTAGAAGAGCTATGATTGGCGGCAGACTAAATCAGTATTATGAGTTGCTCTGGCTGTGTGGATATGGTAGGAAGCATGGGAGAAAGGTTTGTTTTTCTGTTCTCATTGAGTTCATTAGGACTGTGTTGGTATTTATGGCAGTGTTAGCATTACACAAGCTTCAGGACGTGGAGTGGCTCAGGTTGTTTAGGACACAAGCTAAGCTCTATTGTCCTGTCACTGCATATTTCTGGCTTCTATGCCAGTGCAGTGGTCACACTAGTACAGCATGATCAGCGGGGTGCTATGCCAGCAGTTCTCTGATTTATGCCAACAGAAGGCTTAGTTGGATGTTATCCTGAGGAGTTTACATGCTGACTTTGTACCCTAAATGTGCTAAATTGCCATTCAGAGGTCACTGGGTGAGTGGGGTGGTAGTTGTGTGGTTAGACTAGATGATCCTTGAGGCCACTTTATGTTTCTGTATTTATAGACTACCAAGCCCAAATGGAGTATACTGTGGTCACTGCTGAGTGTATTTGAGGGCAATCATAATTGCAAAATTACAGATTCTACACTTGTAACATTATTCAAACCATATTCATGCTGTTATTGTTTAATATAAATCTTTCATTGAATTTTCATTGTAAGTTTTATATTTTGGACAAAGTTTACATATTCTCTGACCTCATACCCTTTGGGTCTGTTTTCTTCTCCCTTCCCCTCCCTGATTACTCAGTTTCCCTTACACACATCTCCCCTCCTCCTTGCCTCCTAATGAAACAGGTGGGACAGGTTTTATAATTAAAACATGTAAGGAAACAGTTAACATCAGTAGAAAAAATATTATGAGTAGGAAATGAATTATAGAAAACATTGAAGAACAAGAAAAGGAGGAAAGGCAGCTCATGTTTGTGATGGCATGATAGGTAACCATTTACTAGTCAACATAGATTTCTGGAGAACTACCCTAGATGTTCTGAAATTCCTCTATCATTTTATTCTTGGAATAGGCTGCAAGAATCAACAAGTTGACTCAGTGCTCTGTTTGGAAGGTGCGTGTCCCTTTCCAGTACTGCCATATAATATCTTTTGCTACTCTCAGGAACAAAGTCAGTTGATATTTCTGTAGGCATCTATCCCAGAATAAATAGCAGGATTATAAAAGTAAAAGAACCGTAATGATTCTGACCATGACTTCTTTCCAAAAATCTGCTGTGATGTGATGACACTACAGTTCACAAATGGGGAGTTGCAGTTCCTGTAGCTGTCACTTTTGGCAGTACTAAAAGGAAATTACTTATCTGGGATCTATTAGAAATTCCTGTTATAGTAAAATTGCAGCTGTGTATTCAGTGATCACTTTGGATATGCATCTCTGTATGAAAATAAGCCTTCAGTACTAGAGAGCTAGAAATGTATGGACCAGGATTTGGGAGGTAGAACAACACTTCTTCCCACCACCTATCAGATACAAAGAGTTTAATTACTTGCCTGCCTCTGTTATCTTTTTACATATTGAAAAACCAGATGCATCCTCTGAGGCTGTGCTGATAGAATCCTCATCTGTAAAAGAAGAGATTTGTTTCCCCATTAAAATATTACTTAGTGGGTTCTCCTAGTCCAGGGGTGTCGAACTCATTTGTTATGAAGGCCAGATCTGACAAAAATGAGACCTTGGTGGGCCAAGTCATATTGGGCCATGTGTGTACCTATTTAAGATTAGGTAGCAGAGATATAAATTTTATAAAGAACACAGAAAAACACAAATATATTTTTTTAAAAACTTAAAAACATGCTTAAAACATCTAACACTCATTGGTCTTAAAGATACTTTCTTTGTATTTCTCCCATGGGAATTAGGCAAAGGAAGCTCTGGCGCTTTCCTTCCTTCCCCAGGGGACCAGGAGGGGGTGGCCTCAGCCAATAGAAGGAAGAGAGGCTTGGCTCAGTAGCTCTGCTGTGCAATTGAGAGAGCCTGGCAAAACAAGCTATTCCTCCCCCCCTTTCTCCCCAAGGGAGGAGCCTCAGCCAATGGAGAAAATAGAGGTTTTACTCTGTAGCTCCTGTGCAATTGAGCAAGGCTTGCAAAGCAAGCTGTTATGCAGAAGGAAGCAAGAGAGGGAAAAGGAAGCAGATGAAGCCAGTTGCTTGGGGGTCTGATAGGAGACCTTCGGGGGCCTGATTCGGCCCCCGAACTGCATGTTTTGACACCCCTGTCCTAGTCAGTACAAGTCCACAGTTTCTTTTCTCCTTTTTAACTCCTTCGACTTGCAATTTTGTAAAACACCCCCAGTATTCATGACTAATGAGGTTTTTGTTTCCGTATAATGTTTCATTTGTAGCTCCTGCTGTGCTAACTAGGTGTACCTTTGAAGACCAATAAGTTGATAATTTTGATAATCCTGTCTGACTAACCTAAATTTGCACCACATTATATGCAGCCTGATTCAATGCATGATTACTTGAAAATTAATTCCATTAGGATTAATGGCCATTGTTGCTAGGTAAGTCTTATATGCAGTTCTAGAATGCATACCATAGATTTGTTCAGTCTAAAAGTTATTTCAGATAGGCAGTTACCCTTCCTGTTCATATTTTGTGCCTGCTGTTGCTAAAAATATCAAGATAATGCTATTTTGTACTGATGCTCCATTTGCGTGAACTCCCTGAAGGAGAAAGTCACTTGTGGGAACCTGCACAAGAACCGTCTTTATTATATATTATTCTCTGTAACAGTAATTTGGCTGGCCTCCATGCATGTAATAAAGGCAACAAAACTGAGTCACCCACACACAATATCGCTGTCCATGTACTTGGAAGAGTCCCTCCAGATACATTAACCAAAAGTGGGGGAAATCCTTTTAAAAACTGACCTGATTAACTGATTTAGAACAGATGAGATTTTGTGGGCACCTGAAGGTCACTGAAGAAAAACAAGAGGAGGGGGAAGAAATTCACCTGCTTAAGCCCCTGAGAGCTCATAGAACTCTAGAAGGGGAGATTCTGAAGTGCTTTTTGGGATTTCCAAATTGTCTACCCTTACAAGTTCTCAGTATAGAATTCCAAAGGATTTTTCAGCCTAAGAAACTCCCCCCCACTTCTCTTCCTTTTTGCAATATAATGGACAATATAAATATTTAAAGTTTTTCTTTTAATTTAAATTGATTTTATTTTAAATGGAAAATGTTTCATTTCAAATTGCTCTTGAAAACCTATACCACTGCTGGAAACCCACAGGGTAAAAAGATGCTGGAAGGGATGATGCAGAACTGCGGGTACCAATCCATGCCAAATTGCAGCCTCCTGAAATTTTTTTCTTTTTAAATGGATGGGACTGTGTTATGTATTTGTAGCTTGCATCTTACAAGATGAAATCTATCTTTTAGCACTGAGTAATAAAGTATAGGCTATTGTAAGATGCAGAGAACTGGTTAATTGTCTTGGTGTAAACTTTTCCTATTATTCAAATAGCCTCTGAATGATGCCTTGCTTGGCACCCTTTGTTTGAAGCTGCCATCAGTCAGACCAGCTGAAGAGGGAGAACTGCATTTTGGGGGAATCACTTTTTATTCAACTCACATCCAACTTCACATTAATCACTCTGAATAGAAACATTTTATGTTTGTCTCAATGCTGGCCTTTTTTGTACACGGGATAGATTAGTAAAGTGTGACATTTGGTAATAAAGTGAGACATTTGGTAGTTATCAGCTTTTAACTTTTCTGAAATGGTAGCAGGTTTTATTATTGAACGGAAGTTAACATAAAACCCAACAAATCGGTATTTTTAAAAACCAATGTGAACTGAAAGACACTGGCACAAATGCTATTACCCAGCAAAACCTTTACACCGATTCAGCCTTTGTTTTGAGAACCAAAGCGAAAAGTGTCTAGAAGACAAGCCTGAAAAAAGCATTTTGCTTTCAGTTTTAGAGGCAGTATACTGAAAGGTTTTGCCTGCTTGCGGGTCATTGTTGTTGTTTTCTTCCGTTAGCATTAAATACGTTCCTTTTATAGCCTGCTTGGGAGTGGTGTTGGTTGTTGTTTTTTTCAGTTAGCATTAAATATGTTCAGGGGTGAAATTCTAGCAGGAGTTCCTTTGCATATTAAGCCACACATCCCTGATGTAGCCAATCCTCCAAGAGCTTACAAAAAAGAGCCTTGTAAGCTCTTGGAGGATTGGCTGCATCAGGGGTGTGTGGCCTAATATGCAAAGGAGCTCCTGCTAGAATTCCACCCCTGAATATGTTCCTTTTATACCATTATGGTACAAGTAAAGTAATAAAGGTGGATTGTAAGTAAACGTGAATGTTATAGGAGACTTGATCCAACATATCCCCAATGCAAATAAATTCCAAACAATGAAAAGCAAAGATCTAAGAATGAAAACTCTTTCTGTGGCTGTTAGTGGAATAGTACTTAGCCGCTATGTGATACTAAATCATTATTCGTAATACATTTGGGCTTCTTTTCTTTAGACCCTTTCAAGCTTAAATAGTTGCAGGTAAAAACTTAGAAATGCGTGGGCAGCATTTGGACAGAGTTTAAAGCAGGGATGGCTAAACTTGATTAACATAAGAGCCATATAGAATAAATGTCTGAGAGCTGCAAGACATGAACATCAGATGTTTGAGGGCAGGCAGGCAGGAAGATAGATCGGGGGGAGGGGAAGTGAAAAGAAAGCAACTTTAACTTTAAAAGCATTCTCCAAGCTAGCCAATGGGGCATTGGGGGCTTCAAGAGCCACAAAATATGTGTGCAAGAGCCACACGTGGCTCCTGAGCTACAGTTTGGCCAACCCTGGTTTAGAGATTTACTGTGTGCTCTTTCTCCAGTGCCTATCATCATTTTCCTCTGCCTTTTGTTCTTAATTGACAATTCCCATGCTTTCCTTTCTGCCATCCCAGTCCTTGCTGGCTTTCCAAATACTGCCAAATTGTAAATATTGCAGCTGGAGTCAGATATGCAGATTGTGCAACGTTTACATAAATTCCCTTTTGTGTTTTATAATGAGGTTGCAGACATTTTCGGCACAGGTGTGCACACCTTCAGTGATACTGTTTCATAACTTTCGAAAGCTGAGCTATGTTGTGAAACATGAGGCAGTCCTAGGAGAAGGTATATAGAAATAGCCATAATTCTCTCTGAGGCTTGTTTTTGTTTTTTTTTTAAAGATGGCATAATGCAAAAATATGGTCTCCCACCTGAAGTCTGGTTTGGCACCATTCTGTTACCTTAGGACTTCAACCACTGGAGACATTCCTCCACATTTCACTGTGCCACAGATTTGCTCTCTTGTAAAGGGGTCTTGGGGTCTTTGTCTATGGTAAAATGTTGGCGCTTCAGAAACTATGATTCTAGCCAGGGTTTTTTGTGTGTAAAAAGCCTAGCAGGAGCTCATATGCATATTAGGCCACACCCCCTGACATCACCATTGTTTCACACCAGGCTTAGCCCAGCAGGAATTCATTTGCGTATTAGGCCACACCCCCGGATGTAAAGCCAGCCGGAACTGCGTTCCTGCTCAAAAAAAGCCCTGATTCTAGCTGTGAATGTAATCTGCAAATCCTACTCATGTGGCATGGTTCCAGTGGCACAAGTCGCTTGTGCTTTTCAGCTTTCAAGTAACAAACTGAGTCAAACCAAATAGATAATATATCAACAAATGTGTGGTCCAACCACCACACATGCCAAGATAATGGACAATCTGTGTATGGGGGTACATGGGGAGGAATGGTGAATTTGCACAGAAGGGTCACCAAAGAGAGGAGGAAAGGTTCATCCACCTCTCTTATAGATATCCTTTTTCTTAACTACTACTTACGCTTTTTTGGCAGTGGGATTTGTATGCTGCTGACTTAATGCAATTATGATCCATAAATGGATTTTATGTGCTAGGAACAGAGAGGTCATTTTGCAGTAAGGGAACTGCATAATCTCATAGTATGCTCTTTTCTCTCTCATAGTAACTTATTGTCTCATTGCATTCATGTGATATGGATTATGTCTTTGAACTTTCACAGAGGCTATACTCCCATCAAGGGAGTCAAACCTCCACTAAATCCAGTGTTTCCTTCAAAGAGTTATTTTCGTGCAGCTCTCCTTATCATAAAAAAGGGGACTCCCTGCGTCAAAACAAAGCTATGATAGAAGAAACGTCAGGGTGAAACTATTAAAACATACTATTCTAACAAAGTATTTATTACAAGAAAATTATAATAGGGTAATATGAAAAACTATGTTTACAGAACTAGTAAATATTACAACTCATTCAGAGGAACGAGCCCATAGGAAGGACCCGGTTGACATTACAAAGTCTCTGCTTCTAAAGAAGTCTGCAAGAGGAGATACATAAGAGTGCAGGCGGGCACTTTACAGTCTGTGATGAATTCTTATGGGTTCCCACATTAAATGGCACAAAATCCTCACATCGTATTGATTACTCAACTTAACAGCCATGCAAACTCAAGCCCTCTTAATCTTTCAGTGAGTAAAAAGTTCATCCACACAAAGCCAGTCCACATTAGCCAGTGTCAAACATTTCGTTGCCTTTATCTTGACTGATGGCTTTTAAGTGGAACCCAAAAAACCCTGTCATTTCTTCACAAGGCTCTAGCTCATTCTTTGTATAGACAGAGTCTATCCTTATACATCACTGAAATATTAGAGGACTGAGTTTGCATGACTGTTGAGTTAACTTGCTTAATTATCTGTGTCTTAATGTTCTGGTTGGTTAGTTTAATGTTTTTTATTATTTTTCATTTTGTAAGCAGTCTCAGGCATGTCCTTTGGAGAGGCAGCATAAAAAGTGTAACCTTTATCAGAAATGAGTACATCTGTTATCCAGGACTAATTGGAAGGATCTTATGTAGTGTTGATTGTCTAAAGCAAAAAGAGAAGTCAGTAATCAAAGGTAATTGTATACCTTGTAAAAGTATAATCTCCATACACTGATGCAGACAAGGTGGTTTCCAGAATCATTGATTGTGAATGGTTTCCTTACCTATGTCAATTGACTCTTTCTTTATGTGTGCGAACTCCATGCCATCTGCATTTGTGGAATCCTCTTCATCATCTGGGATTTCTGTGTAAATTAGAAAGCAGATCTCAGGAGGTAATTAATTATACCGAAGATATAAACTTGACATAAATATTATTAACATGGTCCCAAGTTTAAAACTCACCAAGTTGGAACTAGGGAGTGAACATTCTCTAATATTTTTATTCTTTTGCTTGAAAAAAATATTTAAAATGCTAAATATCCAGTTCTGGATCTGCCCTGCCAGCAGATAAAATGATACACATCGTCTTCTGCATCAGCGAATTCTGACATACTGTTGCGAGGATTTAAATGAACAAAAGTGGTTAAGCCATCAAGGAGTGTTCTTTCTTTTGATGAAATAACTGAGAGCAAGAATGCTGTGCCTAAAACCCAAATACAGTGCAATCCTAACAGAATCACAACCTTTTCATCCTATTGCTTTTGGTGGCTCAGGGGTGAAACTCTATTTAAGATTCCACTGTTAATGAAACTACAACTCGCTAGTTCTAGAAAGTCCTTTGAAGTGCAAGTAGAACCAAAAGCTGGTGATTTGAGATTTCCCCACTTGGTTGTTCTGAGGATGAGCTTTCAGAAAGCTGTTGCACACAAAGTATTGTACTATGGTAGTGGCTAGAGCAGGGGTAGCTGAACTGCAGCTCGGGAGCCACATGTGGCTCTTCCACACATATTGTGTCGAAGTCCCCACCACTCTGTTGGCTGCTTGGAGAAGGCATTTGTCTCTTTAAATCACTTCCTCAAGCCAAGCCAGATGGCAGCTTGGAGAATGCATTTAAAGTTAAAGTTGTTTTCTTTCCACCTCTCTCTCCCTTCCCCCTCCACTTTCTATCTTCCTTCTTTCCTTTCCTCTCCTTTCCTTCCCTGTCTTGTGGCTCTGAAACATCTGATGTTCATATCTTGTGGTTCTTAAGCATCCAATGTTTGTTCTGTGTTGCTCTTACATTAAGCAAGTTTGGCCACCCCTGGGCTAGAGTTTTCAGAAATACTGTGGTGATGTTGCAGTGGGGTTGCCAGCCCCCAGGTCCCAGTGAGGAATCTCCTAGTTTCAGGGCTCCTCTTCACCACAGACCAAATGACCAATGGGGAAAACCCCTCCCCTGCCATACAACATCATTACATCAGGGACATCATGGGGAGATGCTCTAGTATTTGGGCAAAGTCTTTCGTTTTAGCCCAATTTAACCATAGAGTTTACCCAAAAAAGCAGAGCACCCCCTGCATGACATCCTCAATGTGATGACATCGCTTCCAAGAGACATCATCACACCCACCACTAGAATACCCCCTAAATCTCCCCACCAGATGGGTGAGAGGACCTGGTAACCCTATGTTGCAGTCAGATACAGCTGCACAGATTTTCATAAAACAGGAACATATAGGTGCATGTTAATAAAGGTGTCAGTAGGCTGTTTCAAGTTACAAGATTTCCAGGACTGATACTTAATTATGAGTTTGTATTCTGGGCAAAAGTGATCCATGATGGGATATGAGATCTTTAGGTATTTTCTGTGACATGACTTTCCACAAGGAATAGCATGTGCACATGTCTTTATAGTGCACCAGGTCAGAAGAAGCCAGAAACAATGCACAATAAACATGCCAACCATTTACTGAATTAATGTAACACACAGTAGTCATGTGATCTTCTCCCCACTTAGATTTCCAAAGTTACTATATTCAGAAAGTTTGATTTTTTAAAAAATGCAGATTGTTATATTTTATCTCGGCAAAGAGGGTGGAATTCTGGACTTCAGTTTAATTGGCTTCTGGCTGTTTGGTGATTCTACCCCTTTGGATAGAATGCCTACCTCCTAACCTCAATGACAGCTAGAGAGACTGACCCAACAAAAAGGTGAATGTCCAAGGTTCTGCAGAAAGGGTCACTGACTGCAGTTTCTAACTCTTGAGATATGTTCTCAGTCTTTTATGTAATGCCGTTGGCAAATATTGAGCAACAGTCAGCAGCTGTAACACCTTACTAAAAAGTCACTAATTGTCACTGCTCATTTATTAGGATTTATCAGTTACCACTGAAGGTTTCAGCTGTTTAAAAGGCATTTCTTTGAGGGTTTTGATACATTTGCTGACAGTATAAATGCTGCAGTTTTTGAAACTGCAGTGCATTTTGCTGTAATCTTTACACAGAACAAACAAACTCGGCTCCAAGTTTATAGGCATTTACTTTAGTAGTTTGGCGCCCTCTGCTGGATAAGTCTTTGATACCGTTTTGAGAAATGCTTTAGTTAACCTTTCTTCTTTAGAGATATATCCAGAATCAGGCTGCCTGAAGTGAAGTGTAGTTACCGGTTTACAACAGTAATGTAGACTGTCTGATCCAGTGGGCTCTAGCTGAAAGCTCAAGGTCCTTCCATGGTTTATATTAATACATACTGTGGATTGCGTTCCAACTGTTTATCTGTGGATGTTTTGGTATTTTGATATCTAAGGAGGCAATTCTTTAGACAAGGAATTTTCTGGGATAAAAGCAAGATAAATACAGAAGGAGAAGTCATGGTGGATTGTGACTGACGGCAGACCTATCTGTCTATCTCACATCTGTTTCAACTTTCTTCTAACAAGATCAGAGAAGCAGACATGTTTCTCCCCTCCTCTGTTTTATCATCATAATCGTATGAATTCTTACACTTACCAAGTATCCAAGGCACAATGCATTATAGGATACTGGGGGGGAGGGGAGAGTCTACATGTGCCTAGATATTTGAAGTTCTTGAAGTCATCTAGAAGTAGAGACAAACTTTGGTTTGGTTTTTTCCAGCCCTTCTCCCCTGGGAAACCTTTCAACTGATGTTTTTGGAAATATGGAATGCATGCAATACATCTTTTCTTATCAGATCTAATCTTAACTACAACAAAATCTATTATGTGTAACTTAATAAATCAGGATGTGTAATATTTTAGTGAACCTGTTGAATAACAGTAAAACCTTACTCACCTAAATCAATAACTTCTTCTTTTATATCTTCCTTCATGTGGACAATAACTGGCTGTTCCAAATGACCATTTACATACTTATCTTCATCTAATGTCTCGTGGAGCACTAGAAATGCAAAGAGAGATGCTTATGCTGATATTTGTTATGCTGATTGACTAATCAACTCATGAAAGAGAAATCTGTTTTCAAGGCCAGACTCAGCAGTATGGGGATCATCTATGGTACACAGCTATTACTCCCACCAGCAAGCTATAGATCCATATATGATGTCAAGCTAACAGGTCAACCTGGCACCCAGTTCCAAAAGTCTGTAAGTAATACAAATGGGTCCAGCTGCATAGCAACCAATGTCTTTATGGAGAGAACTCAAATCAATGCAATGCAGGCAGCTCCATGAAGAGAGCCACTCTTAGTCATACACACAAGCACTGAGAATATAAAAGCATATGTTCCATTCTTGAGACACAAGAAACCATATTTATGCATCTTCTCTCCAATTTTGTCTTTCCTGATGAGCTTGCTTCGGATGGTGGTTGTTCTGTTGCCATATGGTCACCACCACAAGTTAAGCAGCCTCATTGGCATCGTGGTCTAAGATGAAACTAGCAGTCCACCATCCGTTCACTGCCTCTTTAACCACCATCACCACTAGCATTGTTTTTGCCTGTCTGGACCTATTCCAGATTTTGCCCATCCTGTGGGGACTCAGAATGATGTTTCTGGGGGCCTCCCTCCCTCATACTGTCCAATACATTGACATGTGCAGCAAACACATTCAGAGAACAAATAATGCACATATATAAACTGTTGTGAAAACAGATTGTGGAGGGAGAACTGGCTTTCCCCTTCAAAATTACTTCTGGTGGGCCCAAACCTCAAAAGCTGTCTAGGCCAGTTGACAGCCGCTATATATGTGGCAGAATTGACAGAATTTGTATTTTATTCAAGGAATTCATGCATGATGACTGCATTTACCTGTATCTGCCACTTTCTGTGTGTCTGTGAGCCCCAGATCTCCTGACACACTGCTGACTGAATCCTCCTCTCCAGTATCTCTGTACATATCTGCGTAAAATGGCATTACATTATTTAAAAAGTTACCACAACTGTGGACATTATATTACAGTTCTTCTAAGAGACTTTAAAATAAATTACTCAAGAATGTTTAGGTAGTCCACTCGAGCCTCAGGTAGTCAAAACTGAGTTGCTCTCATTTGTAAAGGCAGTCAAAAAGAAGCTTCATCCCATGAGGGAATTACAGCCTTAGTTTCAAGACGCAATGCTGAAAAGGTAAAGGCTATTACTAGGCTCCCAGCCAATTTGACTACATAATGCATCTATGTTTTATGTGTCCCTAGGCTATTCTCATCGAGTTTTATTTTACTTTGATTAATTTACGAGCTCATGAGTAACATATTACATGAAAGACATCAGTTATATATAAGCTAATTTCTAAGTACTTGAAGTCACGATAGTTAATGCATTACCAGCTAACTGGAATTCTGCTTTACAGGAGCGTTGTGTTTCTATACTATTTGATTTGAAAATTTGGTTGTCATTGTTGAAAAATAAGATTAATATGTTGTACCTTGCCTAAGAGGAAAAAAGCATCAGAATGATTTCAAACACACTATCAGATGAACACCAGTGCTGAGGAGACTCTCCCAGCGCAGAAGTCACTATCCCTGTACATCTAATTCTGTTGAAACAGATGAGTGGACAATCACATACCATGCCCAGACCTTTGGGTGTGCTAAAATTACTGTGCTAATAGTTTTCAGTTCAGTTGTTTTGGGGTTGTTGTTTTTTTAAAAAAAGTTGTACTGGAAATTTTTATTATTCATATTTTTCTAGAAAACCCACATCACTAGTTTCCATTCAGTTTTGTTATTTGAAGTATGAATTTTAAAAGAAATACATACAAGTTTACATTCTTCTGTGTTGGGCATTGTTTTCATGCCTTTTAAATGCATATGGTTGTACTTCATTACTAAGAAACAAAATAAGCTTGATAGTTAGAATCCTTACCTCTGTAATTTCTTTCTATTTTCACTTCTGTCCAATCTGCTGGCTTCTTCCTGTTGTTGTTCTCTGATCTGTTTGTTTTATCTGCGCTGCCATGTCCCAGTATTGCATCCAGTTCCCTAAAAAACTTCATAGTTTTGCTTGTGTTGCCTGAATATTGAGCATTTTTTACACTCTTATATTCATGTTTTAGATTTTTATATTTTGTCCTGCACTGTTTCCAGTCTCTGTCAATTCCAAACTTCTGAAGTCTGGCAGCAACATGTTCAAATATTCTTTTGTTTCTCACTGTTCCTTCCAGTTGTTGCTGGATGCTTTTGTCTGACCACACACGTATTAGAGCTCTCACTTCATTGACAGTCCAGTGTTTTCCACCTTCATTTGCTACAGATGGAATAAAGGGTGGGGTTTTTGAAGTGTCTAGTATTGCTGTTGGGTTACCTGCATCAGGTAGGATAGGAGAGAGACATAGATATGTATTACCTGCATTGGGGTAGGGTGGGGTCAGGATCAGGTAGAGATGGTGAGAAAGAGAAGTTTGTTAACTTTTTCACCTTGCCAAGAATATTCAGGCAAACCTTTAAAAAAGCAAACTCAGGATACAGGACATTTTTTTTAATTTACAAGACTGATTTTGAAATATCTCACATTTGATTGTATTATAGGCAGGGGTGGAATTCTAGCAGGAGCTCCTTTGCATATTAGGCCACACTCCCTTGATGTAGCCAATCCTCCAAGAGCTTTCAAGGCTCTTTTTTGTAAGCTCTTGGAGGATTGGCTGCATCAGGGGTGTGTGGCCTAATACGCAAAGGAGCTCCTGCTAGAATTCCACCCCTGATTATAGGGATTGTGAAATTAATTTTTTCCCCAAAGGAGAAACTGAATTTGACTGTTCAGTGATGACCATTGTCTCTAAATTCCATAAGTATAATTAAGGTTACTTTATAGAAATAAAACTTTTGCGTTAAAGGCAGATCAGCCACCCTTTTGTGACAGTTTTTTTAAGCAGTACTTTACAGTACTTCGTTCTTTATTGAAACATAAGTCATACCCTTTCAATACTGATTTTTGCATTTCATTAGTTTTTAATTGTTCCATATAATAACTGGTTAATTGTCTGCGTACTGGAAATCATGAGGGATGATTTGATTATGTGGTCATTTACACGCTTAACAGTGCAATCCTAAGCAGAGCGACAGCATTTTATACCTACTAAAGTCAATGGGTTTAGGAGATCGTAACTCTGTTTAGGATTGCACCAAACATTCCTGTTATTTCTGTGTTTCAGATTAATATATAAAAGACATGCTGTACAGCAGCTGGGATCCAGAGTATTCCATGCATTCATGTAATTGGTTTTCAGCTTCCTTTTTCTTGTAGCAACATACTGAAAAGCCTTCCTGAACATCAGGGCTGCTTTATAACCTCATGAGATGTGGAAGAGTAGTGCTAGAAGAAAAAATTCCTATAAGCATGCAGATGAGCTCTATGCATACAAGGGGTTGTCTGGATCCTAGACTGTGAAGGGAAAAGGAGCTTGAGTATGTTTTGTGTAGCACCTCACTAGCATGCTGAAAAGTTTTATGTGATTCGATTGTACAAGCTGGTCACTGACTGTAACAATAAACTTGACACTAGCATGCTCATGAACTAATCTTGGTTCTTCCTCCCGCTGAATACCATGTGTGTCCCATTTGTTTATCTACATGCACTACCATTAAAGCAACAATTCTGTTGTATATTTTATTAAGGGACTACCATCAGTTTTGCACAAGTGGACAGTGAGAAAGCAACCTTAGATCTTAGCTACATTTTCTGTAGCAGTGATCCAAAAGGTGGTGCCTATTCTCCAAAGAGCCAGTCCTGGCTTTCCTCCACAGGAAGCATCATTAACAAATACCTTCATTATAGGGAGGATGTTTATAATGCAACTTCCCAATATTTTGCATTTAGCCCCAAACTCCTGGCATCTGTTTATGGTTGATTGTGCCCTCTGTGACAGCCATTTTGTAATAGCATCCCTTCATGATTCCAGAAGTACCCACAGGTTTGACAAGATTGGGGAGCCTTACACTGTAGTTATCTGCTATTGTTTCTTTAATTGCTTACACAACACGCAGAGTCACCATGGTGTCCGACTAGGCTCAGGGTCAGGGAGACTCTGGTTTGAATTCCCACCCTGCCATGGAAGCTTGTTGGGTGACCTTGGACCAGTCACTCACTCTCAGTCTAGCCCAGATCACAAGGACAAAATAAAGGAGAATTATGTAAGCTGCTTTGGATCCCCACTGGGGAGAAAAGGGTATTTAAATGAATTTAAAATAATTTTTAAAAATATTGTTCCTGTGCTCTTGGAAAGATTTAAGCTAATTCGTCATCTCACACACATCATCATTTATTACCTAGCTGAATGGGCCTGCAATGAGAAATAAAAAGTAATGGATTTGCAGACGTATCTTCCTCATCTTTAAGTAAGGCTTCACCTGGAAGGAAAAGGGAAGAGATTTAGTATGTAGAAAAGTCAGAGAACATGTTGAAATATGCTGCAGGAATCCATGTGTATGATGTATTGGGTAGATTTTGGTAATGCAAAAAAAAAAAAAAAGTTAAGCCAGGGGTGGCCAAACTTGCTTGATGTAATAGCTACATAGAATAAATGTCAGATGTCTGAGAGCTGTAAGACATAAGCATCAGGTGTTCGAGAGCAGAAAAGAGGGAGGGAGTGAAACAGATGGGTGAGGGTGGAGGGAGAGGTGGAAAGAAAGCAACTTTAACAATGCATTCTCCAAGCTGATAGATGGGGTGGTGGCAGCCTCAAGATCCACACACTGAGTGTGAAAGAGCCACATGTGGCTCCTGAGCCACAGTTTGGCCACCCCTGTGTTTAGCTGACCCACCATCGCTGGATACTTCATTTAGATTTTCTGGACAGGACTAGTGTTCATGACTTAATTCATGTTTTTAAAAAAACAGTTGAGACTGCGAATGGAACATGCAATAAAGAAGAGCCAGAAGGTGAAGGCCTCCTTGCAGTTCATTTCCAGATAGTGAAGTATTTTCTAATTATATAATAATGTTGTCAGGTTGGAAGGTACAGTGAGGTTATGTAACCCAGGGAAGAACTGTTCATACACTTATGTTTCTTAGGAACAGTTATGAGAAGCTTTTTGTTTACTTGAAACCACTACACATATAAGGTGTATCGATGCTAAAGGATTTCTCTCTTTAACAGACTCAGTATTATTAGCTGCTTTAACATAATGTATTGAAGGCACTGACTGAGATGTTTTGCAACACAATCAGTATGTTTGGCAAATCGTTTGGCAAAAAGCTTTAATACTATCACATAACAAATTTTGTGTAGCCAGTATATTGCCAAACAATGATGGGCTGCCCTTCAGTATGATTCCCGGGGGGGGGGGGGGGGAATAAAACAGGTGTTTGGTGCCTCAGCATAAAATATCCAGAATATCTCAAATTATCATTAAAAGCTGTTCAGCCATTTTTCAATTTGTTTTTGTTATCAGGATGCTTAGCTAGACTGAAATTTATATGCCACGTAACTCAAAAACTGTCCACTTAACGTCAATATGTTCCATTCAATTAATTGAGCTAGGAACTTTGCCAAAAACATGCAGGAATAAAACCTGCAGTGGTAAAATGTGGCCATCTCCAGGAAGAAATGAAAGTGCAGTTATTCACAAAGTGATTACATGTGCCTTCTGCAGTTTAGTTCATTTCATATGGGCCTTTCTTCATGCAGTCAGACATAAGGAGGAATTTGACATCATCAAATAATCCATAGTTCATAAAAGCCAAATCTGTTTGTTTCATTAAGGTAGAATGATATTTCTGTAAGAATTTGATATGGATTAACAGTTCTATACTCAGCAGAGTTGCACTTTTGTAATATTTTTCAGTGGACTCAGAAAAGTGCAAATCTGCCCATGATCCTTGAACTTTCCTCTAGGACAGTGATGGCAAATCTTTTAGAGACTGAGTGCCCAAACTGCAATCCAAAACCCACATATTTATCACAAAGTGCCAACACAACAATTTAACCTGAATACTGAGGTTTTAGTTTAGAAAAAAGGGAAGTGGGGAGAGCGGGAGAGGCGAAAACGGGTGGCGGGGAGAGCAGAAGAGGCGAAAATAGGTGGCAGAGAGTGAGAGAGGCAAAAAGGGTGGCAGGGAGAGCAGGAGAAGTGAAAAGGGGTGGCAGGGAGAGCAGGAGAGGCAAAAAGGGGTGGCGAGGAGAGCAAGAGAGGCGAAAATAGGTGGCAGAGAGTGAGAGAGGCAAAAAGGGTGGCAGGGAGAGCAGGAGAAGTGAAAAGGGGTGGCAGGGAGAGCAGGAGAGGCAAAAAGGGGTGGCGAGGAGAGCAAGAGAGGCGAAAAGTGGTGGCGGGCAGAGCAGGAGAAGCTAAAAGGGGTGGCGGGGAGAGTGGGAGAGGCAAAACAGGTGGCGGGGAGAGCGAGAGAGGTGAAAACAGGTGACGGGGGATCAGGGGAAGCGAAAACAGGTGGCAGGGAGAGCAAGAGAGGCAAAAACGGGTGGCAGGGGAAGAAAAAATGGCCAGCATGGATAGTGGGAGAGGCAAAAATGGACAACGGCGCGAGTGCCCAGAGAGAGGGCTCTGAGTGCTGCCTCTGGCTAGTGTGCCATAGGTTCGCCAATGCTGCTCTAAGACATGGGTGGCTAAACTTGCTTATTGTAAAAGCTACATATAATAATTGTCAAATGTTTGAGAGCCGCATGTCTTTATTAAAACTCTTAATATTTTCTTTGCACAGAAAGGTGAAATACATATGTATGCACTTTACAATGTGACTTTTTTATTGTTGTTGTTATTCCCAACAAAAGCTGGGATTAACAGTCCCCATATGACCAGTTTAGGGAAAGGTTATGGAATTATTTTTTGACATCAGTGGGAGAAGGAAAAACACATGTCCCATATAAATGACTGGTCACAATTTGCATTATTATGCATCTCTCTTTGCCTTGACACCAAGGTTAGTAAATACAGCTCCTACAAGAGCTATGACACTAAGAGGGAACCCTGCAGTGCCCTCTTTCATTCTGCCCCTCATTCCAGTGGCTTCCTTGGCTCTTTCACTCTCTTTCTTTATTCTAGGTCTCTGGACGACCTCTGTGGTAGAGGAGAAGAGCTTGCAAGCCTGCCTCTTTTCCCCCTTCCTTCCCCACTTCACCTGCCTATTTTCCTCTCCTTCCCCACTTCAAGCACAGCAGAAATAGTCACCTACCTATGGGTCAGTGCTCAGAGGCTGAGGGAGGTCCTGATGCTTACTTGAGAGTAATCCTGCATTAAGTTCCTCCTTGATCTCTGGGAGCCACACAATATGTATGAAAGAGCCGCATGTGGTTCCTGAGCCACAGTTTGGCCACCCTTGCTGGAGGAGAAGCTTCTGGAATATGAGTAGGGCAGAGCTTTTCCCTGACATAAGACCTTGCCTGTATTGGATGCATAATTGCTGTATTCTCTGATGACAATGTTACTTCATGCACATATGTGTGCAACATAGAGACAGATTTCTTGCAGGAAATTGCAATGTATTTACTGGCCCTAAAATGTAACTCAAACTATAGATCCCTATGTAGAAGAGTTAAAGGAAGGGAGAAAGGCACTTAATTTTTTCCCCATTGAACATCTGTGTGATCCATGGTAACATTTCCTTTAAATTAAGGGAAGGAACAAGGTCATAAGAACATAAGAGAAGCCATGTTGGATCAGGCCAACACTCTGTGTCACACAGTGGCAAAATTTTTTTTATATACACACATACACTGTGGCTAAGGTCTGTGTTTTTCATGCAAATGTGTTTTTCATGCAAATGCCAGAAAATGAAGTGTGGTGGGCTTATATAGCTAAAAGATTTTGAAAGAAGGATTGAAAATTGTGTTGCTGTAGTAGTCTAAGCTACAGCTAAAAAAATGTGAATTGTCTAAGCAAGACCGCTGGACATTTTCAATGTTTCTGTCATATACAGCCCCCCACCCCAACATGTAACATTAATTAGAATTTGATTTTGGAAGTCTAGGTAATGACTTTGCATTTTTCATCCAAGACGTGCACACATAGAGCCAAATATTATGGGCATTTCTTGGCCTCATAGTTGAAATCAGATATCTGACAAAGAATGCTGTAAAAAAAAAAGAAAAGAAAAACAAAGCAGAACAGCAATTTTAAAATATTCTGTCTGAACGTGGTGTAAAAGTAAATCTCATGCTAGAGAGAAATAGTAAAACCAAGTGCCTTATTTTATTATCTTCGTATGGGGGGCTGTTTCTTATTTTTTAGCCTTTCTAAATTTTATTTTTCTGGTTTTCTTTTTAAGGACAAAGCAAGAATAGATTTTGTTGCATGTCATCCTGGAGGGCTGTGGGTAAAAGATGACAGCTGTCAGAATATGAAGCTGCTTGGTGTGACATTTCAGTACTTGACAATCAAACGACTTAAAACCACATTGTACCTGTTTTTTTTTTTTTAATTTAGTCTGTTAGCAGTTGGACAGGGCTCATTTGGGGTGGGAGGGGTGATCTGCAAAAGGAACAGCATTTCCTCCTCATTCTTAATGTGTGACTTTCAATGCTGACCCTCTTTATTTTCATGCCAGTTCTAGATAAATTAGTCATTTAGACCAATTGAAATCTCTGTACCATTCATTACTCATTCCACAATTATTTTCCCCTTGCCCTGGACGGCTGCAAAAAAAGTGATATCAGCTGTTAAAGATAAATCACCAGTAAAAAAGCAATAGAACTCGAGGGAGGAGGGCCCTGCTGGGTTTGTTCCCCCCCCCCCTTACAGCAATAGTCTCTCCTGAATCTGACTGAAGCAGCTAGTTTAACTTCATCAGGTTTATGTATTTATAGAAACGCTAGTGTGCATAGCCACCCCACCCTGCGCGCGCGCACACACACACACACACACACACACACGCCAACAAGGAGGGGGTGAATTAAGTCAGTTTGTTCTACTAACTGTACCATCCGTGGTGCATTATGTGGCTTTGAATCCTGGAAGCCTTTAGGTATTTTAGGTTACAAAATAAGAAGGAAAGAGAGCTTTTTTTACCTTCATTGTTCTCTCTGGTGGCATTTATGATCTCATTTGCTGAGCACCTGCTGTTTTCTTCCTCTTTTAATTGTGTGACAGGTTCATGTTGCAATATGGCATCCAGTTCATGGAAAAACTTCATGGTCTTTGTAGCATCTCCTGAGTTGTGGGCATATTTAACTGTCCTATATTCATATTTCAGGTTTTTATACTTTGCACGACATTGTTTCCAGTCTCTGCAGATCCCCACCTCCTGCAGCCTTTTAGCAATGTAAATAAATATCCCTTTATTCCTCAGGGTTCCATGGAGTTGCTTTCTGATATTTTTTTCTGACCAGACGCTTAACAAGGCTTTAACCTCCTCTTCAGTCCAGTGCCTTCCTGCTCCACTCTCCATGTTGAAAGTGACCTGGAAATGATTCACTATTTCTAGCCAAGATTTTGTTTCCTAGGAAACCAGACGGCTGGTTGTCAGTAAGCTCCACAGAGATGAAAGGATCTAGTTTTACTGGCTCAAGCTGCCTGAGGGGAGTAACTTGAGAAACTGCCAAATAAGCAGGTTCTGCATTTGAGGCAGGGAAGATAAAGCAGCTCAGGCATAAATGATTGCAAAGTACTTTAATAATTGGCATCTAGAATAAGCTGCCTTCTGCTGGTTAGAATTCTGAGCAGAACCAAGTTGTTTAAAACCCCTGTGCAGTAGACACTCTCTGTATTATAAGGCATATAAAATAACTGGATTTGTTCTACGGTTTATTTAGCCTGAACCATGATAGATTTGCACCGTGTTCCTGTGCAGAATTGCTAGCAACCCAGTACTTTCATCTAAATAGAATTTTTGTTCTAGAGCCCTAAAATTACTGCTGAAGTCTATGATTCATAGACCAAATGTGGCACAATTGTATGCATGTGTACTCAGAAGTAAGTCACACTGTCTTCAGTAATGCTTATTCCCAAGCAAATGTGTACCCTAAATTCTGCAAGTTTACATCTATTCTACTTTTACTGTGTTGTGCGGACAAAGCTACCAGTTTGGGTAAATTATGGATACCCTTTAGGCAATTCATAGCAACAGAAAAGCTATACTTTTTTTTGTGTTGAGACTTTAAGGTGTTAGTACTCTTCTCTTTTGATTCTAGCAATTATATAAAATTTTACAAACAAGGCCTTTGTTTTAAGAATATTTTTAAAACTTATCATGTCAATTCTAGCTGAAGCTTTATGCATACTACTAAAAACATACTTTGTGGTCATATTAAGGGAGGGGCTATGATGCAGTGGCAGTGCATCTGCCTGACATGCAGGAAGTCCTAGATTCAGTCTCTGGCATCTCAAGTTAAAACAATCAGGTAATAGGTGATGGGAAAGATCTCTGCCTGACACCCTTGAGAGCTGCTGCCAGTCTGACCTCTTGAGGGACCGAAGGGTCATGTGTGTGAGGCAAACTGCTAGTTCCCCTAAGCAACCAGCATGTATGCTAATTGACATATAGGTCTGTATGAAAAGAGGGTGCTGTGGAATAATACAGAGTGCATAGGAGTTCCATATCAGCAAGTATGGCAGTTGATGTTGTTTGGGAAACGAGAGAGAGAAAGAGTTACCTGGGGAATCTGGAGGGGGAAAACCAACCTTAATGTTGCTTCCATGTGAAACAGTCTAGGAAATGTCAAAATAGTAATAAATTACAGTCTATAAATTTAATAGCCTCAGGTTTGATACAAAAAAGCAACTAGAGTTATTAAAGATAAGGTTAGGAGACTGTAGTGAAATCCCAATCTTCTATATCCACGGGGGTCAAATGAGCTTAGAATGGTGTATCTCTGTTTAGGATTATGAAGTGCAGGGTGTTCGTTTCATTTTCCAGTATTTATGTGTTAACACCATTTAGTTGGTTTGTTAGATTAAAATGCTCTAAATCTTAATAATGTTTAAAAGCAGGGCTTTTTTGAGCAGGAACGTACAAGAACACAGTTCTGGCTGGCTTGGAGTATGGCCTAATATGCAAATGAGTTCCTCCTACAAAAAAGCTCTGTTGAAAGACTTGCATATATAACACCTGACAATAATTTACCCTAGGGTTATCAGCTCTGGGTTGAGGGATTCCTAGAGATGTTGAGGGTTTACAGCCTGAGAACAGCAGGGTTTAGAGACAGGGAGGGACTTTAGCATGGTATAATGCTGTAGGATCAGGGCTTTTTTTGAGCAGGAACACAGTTCTGGCTGGTTTCACATCATGGGGTGTGGCCTAATATGCAAATGAGTTCTTACTAGGCCTTTCCACAAAAAAGTCCTGTGTGGAACAATGGTGATGTCGGGGTGTGGCCTAACATGCAAATGAGTTCCTGCTGGGCTTTTTCTACAAAAAAAGCCCTGTGTAGAATCAACCTTCCCAAGCAGCCATTTTTCCAGGGGAACTAGAGACCAGTTGGAATTCTGGGAGATTTCCAGCTACCTCCTGGAGACTGGCAACCTATGTGCGTTTGATGAAATAGTGGGGAAATGGATTACGGTAGTTCTGATGGTGGCAGAAAGTTCTAAGATTTAAAAAAAATGTACATGACTTTAGAATATATCTGAAATCTGTTAAGACTTCTCCAGGGCTGCTTGTCCCATTCCTGCTAACTGAAATCACGTGGGTGAGTGTCCAGATCAGAAGACTGCATTCAGAAATGTACTGAGCCTACAAGGTTAAACCAGCTAGAGAAAGGCATTGTCTTCTCAGGAAGATGTTTAACATGAGATTTCCTGGTTTGGATTGTTCACTACTTTCCATAGTGAGGGGGACAGACGGCAGAGTTTGTTACCCCAATCTCCTAGTCTGAGGGGGCAATTACTGGGTTGAATCCAACCCCTTTATTCACTTAATTTCACCCAATTCACTTCCTTACTACAACTCCCAGCTTTTGTGCATTCAGGTGCTATGATTGCCAACACAACCTTTTTGGTAGTCTAAGGGAAACCCTCCTCCCTTTATCATTTGGTTGGCTCCAAATTATTTGGTTGGCTCCAAATAATTGTCTGAACAGATTCTAAATGGTCTAATCAAACTTAGTGAAATACTGATTTCAGAGACTGAATGTTTGAACTACATGCTGGTGAGAGATGTTAATTTGGAGGAAATTCGGTGGTAAATATATCTGTCCTACTTTCATCTTTGGTAAATGAATTTGATGGGGGGGTTTATTATTGTTTCAAAGCTCTGCTTGAACATAAGCATCACAAGGGCTCATGGCATTATGTTATTCATAAATCATGTGCTTTAAGATTTTTTTTGTTTCTACAGAGGCCAAGAGAGTGCTGGGATTGTGACAAGTGATGGAGAAACAGCCCAATCCTTCAAAGTGCACAAGGTAAAATGGAAAGGTTTATTATTTGTGTTGTTAAATAGAAGTAGTAATAAAGAATCTGACCTCTTCATATCTTTAAAAGATTGTCTGTAAAACGCAAGAATATATAACACACATCAATAAGGAATATTCATCATATGGCAAATAAGGGATTAACTTGATGGTGAGAACTTCTGTTGTAGCCTTTAAGGTATTATGTATAGGAGAATAAATAGGTGCAGGCAGTAGACAGAGAAACTGGAAGACAGGCACTAGAGCTTACATGAGCCAAAAATCTGAAGAATGTTATCTTGTAATTTGCTTTCTCTGTTCTACAATCTTTGATATGAGCATACTCCTAATAAATTATCCTACAATATATTTTAACTTTTATATTCTTTTACAATTGTTTTAATGATGTATGTTTGGGAGGAGTGTTTATTTTAATTGTTTTATAATGTGATTTTATATTGTATATTTTGAAGGGCAGAAAGGCAGGGTATAAATATTAGATCCCAGTTCTGCCTCTTATCTGAAATCATCCCCAAATTCGCTTGTTTTTTAATTCATTATTTGCAGTTCCTCAGGAGTTTGCCAGTTAGAGTACTTTGGAAACAAGTACTTTGAAAATATATCCTTTTTCTTTCAATCACAAGAAATGTGCAGTAGTACCATGGTGAGAGGGAGCACTCAGAATCAGTCATATTACATATTAAACTACAGGTCAACAACAGCTGACTTGTATCAGGAAGAAGTATTTAAATTGTGATTCATACATATTTTGACCTTGCATTTTCACTAGTCCAGTCATCAGTCTGCCTTTATTATCTAAGAAGAAGTCAGTGTGCTTTCGCCTTGCAGTAACTCTATGAGGTAACTTAGCTGAGGACCCAAGGAATATGATAGTTCTATGTGTAATTATTCCATTCATGTAGAAAGAAGGGGTGGGGAGGGTCTGATTTTAAGAAAAAAGGAGCATGAAGTGAGAAGTATAGAGGCCCACTTGCCATCATCACCCTGCCCATACCATACATCATTTTCTGTTCTCCTCAGCTGAACTTTAAAACTAGAAGCACTTTTTCCTCACAGGGAAGGAGGAGTTTTAGTGCTCCTTTCCCATGCTTCCCTTTTTGCTGTTCAAAATTGGACCACCAAAGGCTGAAACAACTCTGTGTTTTAAAACATGGAACAACCATTGTCACAAAGAGTTTTGGCCCAAGGCCCATCACAGATGATGATGATATGATAGACTAAAAAGCCCTTGACCTGTTGAGGAAGACATATTGTGCTTTTTTAAAAAAATAATAAAGGCTCAGTTTACCAATCAGACATAAAGAGCTGAAGTAACAGGAATTTTTACAAGTGTGTTTGTGTTCATGTATGTTGACAAGTTTTAGTTTGCTAAAATCTTCTGGGCACTGGGGTCATCTACTCAATTTCCTTTCTGTTTACAGGGAATGGGTCTGGTTAATCATGTGTTCAGCGAAGACAGTCTGAAGAAGTTGTATGTTTCAAACCTTGGAATTGGCCACACAAGATACTCCACCTCAGGAGTCTCTGTACTAGATAACTGCCAACCATTTGTTGTGGAAACACTGCATGGGAAGATTGCTGTGGCCCACAACGGCGAGCTGACAAATGCAGCACGATTGAGAAGAAAGGTAGGAATTAGTCTACATTTTTATACTATGCTTCCTTATATGGATTGCCTGGTCTCCCTTGTCTTCTGGTGAGGGATGGTGGGGTAGGATTGCCGGATCCAGGTTGGGAAAGTTCTAGAGAGTTGGGATTGAGTCTGTGGAGGACAGGGACCTCAGTGGGGTACAATGCCATAGAGTCCATCCTCCAAAGCATCCATATTCTCCAGGGGAACTGATCTCTGTAGTCTGGAGATGAACTGTAATTCCGGGGATCCCCAGGTCCTACATGGAGGCTGGCATCCCTATTCCTGATGCTCAGGAAGTAACTACAAGTAGCAAGAACCATGTTTTGTTTGGGGTAAGAAAATGCATAGTTATTTGTTAGGAATCATTAACACTTCCAGGTTTTCCCCACAAACTTTGTATTTATTTTATGTCGTTCATTTATTTAATTGTTGGATTTGTTTAATTGTTGGATTAATCTGCTAGTTAATGTTTGGGGTGGGGAAATCAGTCCATTTGTCACTGTCAGTTCTGTTACTGTTGATGCTGTTTCCTGGGATTTTCTGTTCAAAATTTGGTACCTCCTAAAAGAGATAGAAGCTTCTGTACAAAACACTATATATAAAATAAACCAAACTCCTCCGTTATCTTGCTGTCAACCATGTTCCCTTCCGTACTTAGTTCCAGTGTTCTTGTACACCAGAGCCAGTTTGGTGTAGTGGTTAAGTGTGCGGACTCTTATCTGGGAGAACCAGGTTTGATTCCCCACTCCTCCACTTGCACCTGCTAGCATAGCCTTGGGTCAGCCATAGCTCTGGCAGAGGTTGTCCTTGAAAGGGCAGCTGCTGTGAGAGCCCTCTCCAGCCCCACCCGCCACACAGGGTGTCTGTTGTTGGGGAGGAAAGTAAAGGAGATTGTGAGCCGCTCTGAGAATCTTCGGAGTGGAGGGTGGGATATAAATCCAATATCTTCTTCTTCTCATATGAATGAACTCAAACCTATTGCTTAGTAAGGTAGGGAGAACGTCAACACCTTTGGAGTTTACAGTGGAGTTTATTGTCTATTTATGCCGCCTTTCCACCCTATCAGGGCCCACTGGGAATTCAGATCTCTTCCTTCCTTGGCCACATGTGCATTTCTCTATGGTGGGAAGATTTATGAGCTCTTTGTCCTTCTGAAACGTGCAGAAATTGACAAAGTTAGTAAGCGAATAGGATTTTTTTTGATGCTTTGGAACATGAGCAATTTCCTTATGGTTTATGTTATACCATAAACTTATATTGGTTTTATACACTACTTTAATTATCATGATTTTCCCCCAAAGAGTCTTGGGGACTGACCTTTTAGAAGGGTGTTGAGAATTCTGTTTTAAATTCCTGTCTCCCCCTCCAGTCATTCTTTTCCCAGAACTACAATTTCTAGTATTTCCTAGGAAGAAGGAATGGTGGTTAGCCAGCTGAAGTATTAGCATGGATCTTCTTAGCCCTTTCCCTCCTGTTTTCTTTGATTTGGTTCTTTTGACTTTAAAAGGTGCTGGGTCTTTCCCACTTCCTTCTGTTCTTCAGGAAATTTAAGTCTGTTAAAACTGTATAAAACAGTTGCCTAGATTTGATGGTGCTGTTTTTGGTCCTTTGTTTAATAGCTAATGCGCCATGGAGTAGGATTATCCACCAGCTCTGACAGTGAACTGATCACCCAGCTGCTGGCATTCACTCCCCCAATGGAGCAAGACGATACCCCAGACTGGGTAGCAAGGTAAAAAAAAAATCCCTTTTAAAGGGAAAGAAAATGGCAGCCACTCTACAGTTACACAAAACTATGATAACAGTTGTCTGAATTCTTAGCACTGATAAAGACAGCAGGTTAAATTAATTCTCATGTTTCAGGATCAAAAACTTAATGAATGAAACACCTACTTCGTATTCCCTTCTGATGATGCATAAAGATATTATTTATGCAGTGCGAGATCCCTATGGGAACCGTCCACTCTGCATTGGCCGTCTTGTTCCAGTTGGTGATATTAATAAAAAAGGTGAGATTTACTTAGCCTATTGGTATGTTTATATTTGAGCAATACTGAATTTGTGTTCATTTTAGATAATTACCACTTTAAAAAAAACAACTTGGTTGATTTACAAAGTCATGTATTTCTGCATGCCTAGAAATTACGGTAAAAATGCTGCCTTTTTTGAATTGCTTGGTTTTGCTACTTTCCTGACTGGCTTGAGCCACCTCTACTAGATATTGTAACAATTGAAAAATTATAAAAATGGGGGAATACAAAGGATAATTAGGGGAACATCTCTTCTTATACACAGGGCATTTTTTGAGCAGGAACGCACAGGAATGCAATTCCGGCTGGTGGTGTCAGGGGATGTGGCTTAATATGCAGATGAGTTCCTGCCGGGCTTTTTCTACCAAAAAAAGAGTCCTGCTTATACAACTAGCCCATTTCTTCTCTGAAAGCAACACATGCTAGAACAATTTATTAATGAGGATCTTGGAATAATTTTTTATGTGACAAGTAATAGTTCTCAAGAATTTGCCCATAATATCTGGGATGTTAGAAGTGATTTCTTTATGTGGTAATGTGACAAGAGTATGCGTCCAGAGTATTTTCAGAAATGTTTCAAATACTCTTAAACAGAATAAACACAGAAGGGTTGCTTGGATAAGGGATATGATCCTGAAAATATATCCAGATGAAAAACAGTCTACTGATGGAAATGTGCTTCCTCATTTCATATTCACCTCAAAACAGATTAAAACAAAGGAGGTTTTTTTTGTTTCATTTTTTCATTTGTTTTAAAATGAGTATGTTAAGTTTCAATGAATAAAGTAAATAAAATTCAATAAAACAAATATGTTTAGTTATAGACTGGCTATTCGTACTCAGTATTTTTACAAGCTGAATTACCAGTGAGCTAAAATTCTCTGTGTTGAAAAATGATCAACTCTGTTATACTGGAAAATAGTAATACGTTTTTGCAACACCTTTTAATGATTCAAGATTGTGAAAGCATTCTAACTACAATTTTTCACTCTGTTACAGGGAAAAATAACTCTGAAACAGAAGGATGGGTAGTTTCCTCAGAATCCTGTAGCTTTTTATCTATTGGCGCAGAGTAAGTGTATTTATTATAAGTTCTTTACACAAAAATTGATATTGTCCCTTCCTCCATCAAACTAGGTAAATTTTGCCATTTTGTAGTTCAGCAAGATCGCAATAGTCAATCTGAATCCTGTTGAAGTCACTAGTAATACTTCAGTGATGTTAAGGAGGCTGGATTGCATGCTATGCCTTTATTTAGAGGAGTAAACAGGTGATGGTTCATCTGTGAAAACCAACTACTTATTAACAGCACAGAGCCAACTATGTTCCCTAGGTCTATGTGTAAGAACTGGAAACAGCACATTCATTCCATTAACTAATTTGTTTGTGGTGCAGAGTGGTAAAGCAGCAGTACTGTGGTCTGAACTCTCTGCTCATGACCTGAGTTCGATTCCGGTGGAAGCTGGATTCAGGTATCTGGCTCAAGGTTGACTCAGCCTTCCATTCTTCTGAGGTCAGCATAATGAGTACCCAGCTTGCTGGGGGGAAAGTGTAAAAGACTGGGGAAGGCAATGGCAAACCACCCCGTAAAAAGTTTGCCGTGAAAACGTTGTGAAAGCAACATCACCCCCGAGTCGGAAACGACTGGTGCTTGCACAGGGGACCTTTCCTTTCCTTTACACAACTGTGGAGTCTGTCTCTTTTTATTTGTAGTTCTTTGAGAATAGAGACAATGTAGCTCTATAGAATTTGCACAGGAATATTTTGGAATAAGAATAAGGAATACAGGAATAAGAACAGTACTTCTTTAAACTAAGAACTTCTGGAATAATTGATTTGTATTCCACCCTCCCTGCAAGCGAGATCAGGGTGAATCACAACAGAGAAGCCAAGTCAACAGCCCATTACAATATACAATAATACTTGATAAAACCATTAAAACACTAGATTAAAAATAGGTAGCATCGCTTGCATAAAAACCTCTTTGGGCCACATAGGTGGAGTCAATGGACCCCTCAGCTAAATTGGAACTGCAGCAGGGAGGCCAGCTGAGGTAGACACAAATGGGAGAAATTGCTAAAGTTTTCATATTCATACATTGTGGCCATGTGGAACTACCACAAACATGTACCTCCTATATCAAGTACTTCCTCAGTTCACCATAAATTTACAGTGTGACAAGACATTAACATGTTGCATATTTTTGCCTCCAACAGCAAACAGGGGGAGGGGAAATGTATGGTGCGAGGACATGGTCATTACATGTCATCACATCATGCATTCATATCACATGTTACAGTAACGAGGAGAAAGCATGACATCTGATTTAAAACTTAAGGAGCCTTTATGTACTTGCATTTTCACCAGTAATAGAGCATATGGTCATTATGGCAGTACATTGGAAGGTGGTAGACAAATGTAATGCCAGTTTGCAAGATGTTCCTTTTAGGAATTAAATAATTGATAATGAGACACTTTGATAGGTCTGCCCCAAGAATTTTGGCATGTGTAAGCAAACCCCTTAGATTAAAGAATAAATTTGAATTAATAACATTCTTCAGTTTTTAGGGCATTTTAACATATGGTCTTGTAGTATGTCTGTGAGTGCTGACTGGCAACGTATCAGCACTTAGTTTTTAATATTTACCTTCTGCTTAGGTAGCCGTGAAAGAACTCTAGCAATATTTCTGCTACGTCAAGTGAACACAAAAGCATTAATCTGACCTTCTGTGATATTTCAATATCTCTCCGAGTTACCATGGAAGCTAATTTTAACTGTGTGCGGTGAAGGGGGGGAGAAAAATTAAAATCCAGTGTCAAGAAGAGTGGATTTACTGCTCTGTACACATTTTTCAAAACTGATAGTTTTTGTGGTTTCTTGCATTTTGCACTGCTTTATTACGGTTATCACAAGAGGAGGCCAAGTAGATGCGGTGGGCATTAAAGTCCTGTTCCCAATCTCATTCCACCATTCCCCACATTTTCAAGCATTTCTTCACAGCCATAAGAGCATTAGAAATTTGCATTTAAAAGGGAGTGAGGAAGAGAGCAGCTGAGCTTTATTTTATCTCCTGTATCATATTTTTAGCCTGCCATTCTCTGATGAACTCAGGCCAGCATTCCTGCTTCTCCCCTCCCCCATGCTCCTGAGTATTACTAGTGATGACAACACAGCAAGGGAATGTAGATCCTATTGCATATTTCCAGTCCAAAGGCTCAGCATTGTTTAATTTTCAGGTTGCAGTATGTATTTTAAAAAAAACAAGGTTTATGGTGATTTCTAACTCATGCAAACTTATTTTTTAAGATATTATCGTGAAGTCATGCCTGGGGAAATCGTGAAGATATCCAGATACGATGTCCAAACCCTGGATGTTGTACCAAGACCTGAAGGAGATGCATCAGCGTTCTGTATTTTTGAATATGTATATTTTGCAAGGCCTGACAGCATCTTTGAAGGCAAGTGACAAAATCTGTTTTGTCAAGTGGATAGATCTTATACTTGGAAGATTTTTGAAAAGTCTATGGAAAGGCGGGAATGTCTTTCAACTTCTGAGATATGTCAGAAAGGTGTCACTGAAGGAATTTTATTCACATTAGACCTATTTCAGTGCTCCTAGAGGGTTATCAGTTTATTATTTATTAACCTTCAAAAGTGGCACAGTGGGAGGGCTTCTAGCCCCACTGGTGGACCTCCTGATGGCACCTGTTTTTTTGGCCACTGTGCGACACAGAGTGTTGGACTGGATGGGCTACTGGCCTGATCCAACATGGCTTCTCTTATGCTCTTATGTCTGGAGCAGTGATGCTCTATTCTGGGTGTGGGGGGCACAGTGGGAGGGCTTCTAGCCCCACTGGTGGACCTCCCAATGGCACCTGGTTTTTTGGCCACTGTGTGACACAGAGTGTTGGACTGGATGGGCCATTGGCCTGATCCAACATGGCTTCTCTTATGCTCTTATTGAGACTGAATTTGCTGATCGTGTGTGCCAACTGTTGGTGTCACCCCATCCTCTGTTGTCCTAGGCAATTGTTTAATCTGCTTAGTGGATGGGCCGCCTGTGCAGCAGAGTTATTGTGAGAGTTCTGGTTCTATGTAGTACTAGCAAAAAAACCAAAACTAAAATCCATACATTTCTGTTGGCAACACAGTGATACTTCGTGTATAGTCAGTTTGCGGCCTTCTTGCCCACTTGCAGGATACATAGCAAGGAAATTATGTTTGAAATCAGAAAGTCTGCTGAATAAAGTGAACATCTTTATTTTTGTTTATTCTCTGGCCTTCCTGTTAAATACTGTACTCACAGCTTTTAATATTTCATACCATAAATTGTTAACTTGAGGATGCTTCTGTTATACTTGCTCAAACCTGCACCTGTTTGACATAATAGTGCAATACTAACTCCAGTAGACTTAGAAGAGTATAACTCTGCTGAAGACTGCCCCATTAGAAAGCCTGTTACAACTAATATTTCATTTCCTCTGTCTAATCTGATCTGTTCCATACAGAAGGTCCATACAGGGGTGGCCAAACTACGGCTCAGGAGCCACATGTGGCTCTTTCACACATATTGTATGGCTCTCGAAGCCCCTACCGCACCATTGGCCATCTTGGAGAAGGCATTTATCTCTTTAAATCACATCTCCAAGCCAGCCGGCAGCTTAAAGAATGCATTTAAAGTTAAAGATGTTTTCTTTCCACTTAGCTTTCCCTTTCCTTTCTTTCCTTCTCTCAAACATCTGACATTTATTCTTCGTGGCTCTTATGTTAAGCAAGTTTTGCCAACCCTGGTCTAAGCATTCTGAGGAGTGTCTCACATAGCTGTCTCTCAAGAGAATACAGATACCATGCTAGGTCAGACCATAGGCACATCTAGTGCAATATCGTGACCATCCACAAACCTTATGTATTCAGGAACTCCGTAAGCAAGCTTGAAAGCAGCAGCCTTCCATGTTACTGTCCCCCTGCAACTGGTGTTCAGAGGTGTATTGCCTCCAAACATGGCTGTTGTATCTAATCATCATGGCTAATAGCTGCTGGGTATTCCTGTCCAGATGATGACTGGGGAAGGCAATGGCAAACCACCCCATAACAAAAAGTCTGCCAAAAAACATCATGATGTGATGTCACTCCATGGATCAGTAACGACTCAGTCCTTGCACAGCCTGTCCTCTAGGAACTTGTCTAGTCCTCTTTTAAAGCCATCTAAGCTTATAGATTTTGTTACTTCTAATGGCATCATGGCAATGAATTCCAGAATTAGTGGCTATTAGCCACAGTGTGTGTGTGTGTGTGTACATATATTGGCCACTGTGTGACACAGAGTATTGGACTGGATGGGCCATTGGCCTGATCCAACATGGCTTCTCTTATGTTCTTATAAATTAATTATACAATGTGTGCACTTATTTTTCCTTGTATAATAGTTAATTAGCATGTTAATAGACTTCTGTTAGCTGGAGGAGGAGGCATGGTTGCCCACATTGCTCTATTTCTAGAATTAGAGTTACTGTTTCTCGAGTGATTCACACATGCCTAATTGGCAGTGGGCACCAAGGTCATGGTAGTTGTCTGATTTAATTACCAAGGTGGGATTTTTAGGGTTTTAAAAAGAGGCAGAACCAGGGAATAAGAAATCTGCTGGTGGCACTCTTTTTACGTGAGGACTGTGTAGGAGATCTACATCTTTTGACAAGAGCTGCCTCTTGAAACAAAACGACCTTTAACCTTACTCTTAAACCAAGCAAAGAAGAAATGAGGTAGTTTAAATAATTCTTCATTGATGCCTTTTCACTGTTTCTAGATTTCTTCCTAATTTAAATGTTTCCAGTAATTCGAGCTTTGTGCAAAGGAGTGATTAAGAGCGGCGGACTCTAATTTGGAGAACCAGGTTTGAGTTCCCACTCCTCCTCCACATGAAGCCTGCTGGGTGACATTGGGCCAGTCACAGTTCTCTCAGAACTCTCCGCACCACCCCACCTACCTCACAAAAGCACCTGTTGTAGGGAGAGGAAAGTGACTGTAAGCCACTTAGGGTAGAGAAAAGCGGGGTATAAAATTAGCTTTTTTACTAGACAAAAAACTGAGTACAGTCTAAGGGTAGATGCTTTCTTGGAACAGCTTTGTATGCCCTGATGAGCACAGGAATTATGATTTAGACAGACAGGGCTGTCTCCATGTAGTCCTTCCCTTTAGCTGGTGCTTGTTTGGGGGGAATGTCCAAAGGGGGCATTGGGCTGTGACAGTTAATATGCCAACAGATTAAATTGCTGTACAGACTTGGTTTGGACTTCTGTTCCTGTAGGAATACATTTTGCAATATGAAAGGCAACAGCAAAAAACAGAGACATCCATCACAATGATATATAGGAAAACTCTCAACTTTCCTCAATCTCCATAGGTCAGATGGTATATTCTGTAAGGAGGAGATGTGGCCAGCAACTAGCTATTGAAGCTCCAGTAGAAGCAGATTTGGTTAGCACAGTCCCAGAATCTGCAACTCCAGCAGCCCTTGGCTATGCACAAAAGGTACTGTTGGATGTCTTTACCTGGTTTTATTTTTCTTGCAAAAAATGCTTTTAATGCAAATATTTGTCATTTAGTATATGAGATATTTGTGATATTTCATGAGATATTTGTGATATTTCTCACTACTGGTTAATTTATTCACAAGATCTCTGTCCTTGCCTTTCCTTCATTTAATTCAAGATGGCTAATAAGAAATTTAAATATATCAAATCACTAGACAGTGAAAATTATGAAAGGTGTTCCATCATTATATTGTTTATTAATATATCCACAGACAGATACAATAGTCAGCAACCAGGTTTTTTTCAAAGAAGTTATCCTGGAACATTGGTGCTAATTTAAAACAACCATTCTCTACCACTTTCTACAAATCTGATAAATGATCACAGAAATAATTAAATAGCCCTGTGAAATAGGCTAGTATCCATGTATTACAGATGGTAGATGGAGGCAGTGAGAGACTGGTTTGCCCAAGGCCAAGTATTGCATTTGTTGGTGAGCTGACATACAGCCAGTTATCTGATGGATTAAAGTTCTTCCTTCTAGCTACTCTTCTCAGTTTATGTCATCAAGCGATACATTCCAAAGCCTTGAGACTAGTGACTAAATGTTTTAGGGGGGTTTGCTGATAGGACTGAAATTGGAATAAGCTTTTAAAGTTTCATGTTTCCATAAACCATTCCCCCCCCTTCACAATGGTGCATTCCCATGAGTGATGCAACACAAGAGCCTGATCTTCACTGCTTCAGTTTGCATGATCTTTTTAAGAACTGGAGATTGCATTAATTGCTGTGATGAAATCCTCAAGTTAGGTGTTAACTTCATTCTTGGGAATCGATCAGTCTTCTGAATGAAAACTGTCCCCCCAAATACATAATATACCAATATTCTGTTAGCATATTGTGATCTAAAGAGGAGGTTCTTTCCAGGACAGTTTGCAGAATAGATATCTAAGGCTGCAGTCCTAAGTATCTTTACTTGGAAACAAGCCCTTCTGAAATCGGTTGGATGGATCCAGCCTGTTTTTCTCCTTGTAAAAAAGGAGAGGAAGGTGTTTGCTTTAACCTCCCAGAAATGCTGTGCTGGTGACCATGTGATCATACAGAGCTTTTTTTTTGTAGCAGGAACTCCTTTGCATATTAGGCCACACACACTCAATTCAGCCGATCCTCCAAGAGCTTACAAGGCTCTTAGTACAGGGCCTACTTTAAGCTCCAGAAGGATTGGCTACATTAGAGGTGTGTGGCCTAATATGCAAAGGAGTTCCTGCTACAAAAAAACCCTGGATCATAATGAACAAAACCTATGTAGGATGAAAAGTGTAGCAAGCAAATATTAGGTTCATATAAGGTGTAATGTAAAATTGAACTGTTTCTGCTTACTGTAAACATTTGTGTGTAGAAGAGCTAAAAATGTTGGCCAGAACGGAGTTGTTTTTAGCTACCTCATCAAGTGTTCTTTACATTCTTTCTGCTTTCAGTGTGGGTTACCCTACATCGAAGTATTGTGCAAAAACAGATACGTAGGAAGGACATTCATTCAGCCAAACATGAGGTTAAGACAGCTTGGTGTAGCCAAAAAGTTTGGAGTATTGTCCGACAACTTCAAAGGGAAACGTGTTGTTCTTATTGATGATTCCATTGTACGAGGCAACACCATTTCACCCATAATTAAACTATTGAGGGAATCTGGTGCTAAAGAGGTAAGTGAATGTTGCTTGTAGTTCTGAGATGGAGTCAAGATGACTGTTCTTGTTTCTGTTCGCAACAATTTATCAGCTATCATGGAAAAGGAAAAAAAGGGGAGGGGGGAAGTGTCCACAATGTTTGTTCTCTTTCTCCCACACCTAGGTGTCCACTCACTTCTTTTCATTCCTGATGTTTATTCTGTCGCTCCACTCCCCAGAAGCAAATACAACTTCATTTAGCTCCATTAACAAATAGCTATCTTGGGCTCATTGCTGCAATGACTTTGACTTCTGCACAGGCCAATGTCTTGTGCAGTCAAAATACAGTATCCTAATAATGTATCTTTGTTCAGGTGCACATTCGTGTAGCTTCACCTCCGATAAGATTTCCTTGTTACATGGGAATAAATATACCAACAAAAGAAGAACTTATTGCTAACAAGCCTGAATTTCGTGACCTGGCTAAATACATAGGTAAAATGTTATGTTTATTTTAAAGCTGTGTATAAAAGCAAAGTATTGACTTGGATCTTGTGGTTATTTTCTGCTAATAGAAGGGGGGAATGACTTTTGCTGATTTTCCCCATCTCCTGATGTGGAACCCAAATACACCAGCCATACTGTCCCCCAGGAGGGGCAGGAATAATTTTCAGCTGCCACATGAGAGGGGAAGCCAGACAGTTTTGTTCTGCTGATGGAAATCCCTTCTCTCTGCAGATTTATTGAGATCTATCTGCTTATTTATAGAAATTCTTTGAGTTGCCTTTTCATGACCTTTGGTACAAAACTGTATATCTGTTCTGTGGTAGTTCTTTGATGCACTTTGAATGCATCATGTAATAAAAAAAGCTATGGTTGTAATCCAAAGAACATTAATTGAAAGACAGTGGGATTTAAGCACATAATTAAAAGGTATATTCATAGGTAATTATAATATAATTAAAGATATATTCAGAATTATTACTAGAAGTCACAGGTAAAATAATGCCTATGATATTTGTTGGAAGGGTGGAGCTAAATTGTGCAAATGGAAAGTTATGAGAGGTGAAGGCAGGGATGGAATTCTAGCAGGAGTTCCTTTGCATATTAGGTCACTCACCCCGATGTAGCCAATCCTCCAAGAGCTTACAAGGCTCCTTTTTGGTAAGCTCTTGGAGGATTGATTACAATAGGGGTGTGTGGCCTAATATGCAAATGAGCTCCTGCTAGAATTCTACCCCTGGGTAAAGGTGTATAGCCGAACAGAGCAATTTTGCAAGGAACTTAATAAACTAATAGGGAATGTTGAAGGGAGTTGTTCTGTGGTCTGAGTCTGCGTACTGCTTCTATGAGATGGTATAATGTTTCAGTTACTGAATGTCATCTCCTAGGGCATTCACTGTTAGCATGGCTCGCTCCTATACATTTTAAGTTTGGATTCCAGAAGCTCAATATCTTTGGGTTAAAAGTTTAGTTTTTAGAAGTTTACTTTAAGTGAAGTAATAGAACTTTAAATTTATTTATCTTCTCCTGCTCCCCTCGCTTTTAGGAGCTGACAGTGTTGTTTACCTTTCGGTAGAAGGACTGGTATCATCTGTTCAGGAAAGTATCAAAGCAAAGCAAGACAGTGGAAACAACATTAAGACAAACAAGTTTCGCGCTGGGAAAGTCGGCCACTGCATAGCCTGCCTTGTTGGAGAATATCCTGTCGAACTTGAGTGGTGAATTTTCTGAATGCAGCTGCAGCCACTGAATTAAAGTTTGGAACTTAAGAAATGTGTTGCACCTAAAAGCATGCAGGAAATTGCTACGAAGCCAGTTATTAAACCACTCAATTTTAATTAAAACGTTAAGGGTAACAGACTTTACAAGAACTTAAATAATGCATTATGATAACCATTAGTGCTGTAACTTTATTGGCATATATCACATTATAAACAATTAGTGCTGTAACTTTTGGGAGATGGCTACAGTCTTTTGATTTCTTGCTAGCCTAACTTTGCAGGCAAGGGAAACATGGATCTGTTTGCACCTTTGGTTCATTATAAACTACGTTCTGAGAAAGATCATGGACCACTGAGCCATCTCAAATTATGAACACATAGGAAATGTCAAATTCTGTTTTATATGAGTGCAAAATTCTGAGGTTAAACTACTTTCCTCGATATTCTTATATAGCTACAAGTTTTGCAGAATGAAAAATTGTTTGCCTGTATTTTGGCTTATGTAAACACAGGGCCTTATAATCAAACTCTGTTATAACTTGCTTCCAAAGAGACAATGTTGGTTTTATACAGTGTGATGTTGGGACTTAGAGACTCAGGGAAATACTAAACCAAAAGTCTAGTATAGTGGTGTTGAAGTCATTTATTGTGAGAGATGGATCTGACATAAATGAGACCTTGTGGGGCCAGGCCATGTGCATCATCAAATGTAATGCCAGGTAGCAGGGATATAATATAAAGAACACAAACACACACAAATATTTTTTTAAAAATTAAAATTAATCATGGTTAAAACAGTAGCATTCTTGCAATACTTTTTGTTTAACAATCTCTGACAGCTGACGCCCCTTGCTCTGAATTATAATGTTTGTTGTTGTTGTCTTGAGTATGTGGTTCAGGTGTTGTTCAGGTGTGCATCTGCAAGCTGCAAACCCATTTTTATTTACATTCATCACAGAAATCTCATGGTCAATGCTTTGAGTCCAAGACCCAGGGAAAAACATGAAACGGCTGAGCATTGCGAGATTTTGTACATAAATTGCTTCACGTGCTGGTCAGGAACATGCGAAGTCACCATGACGCAGACTGAGGACTATGTGTTTGTCTACAAAACTATAGTCTTCCCCAGAGAAATAACTGCACCTCCTATGAGACAGTGCAAGAATATAGAGATAGGAATGTATAGTGGTCAGTATCAGCCTGTTTATATGAGAAGCCTAAATTAAAAATCCCTAATATACAAAGGAAATATGCTGGGTGAGCTTGGTCTGGACACACACACTAAGTCTAATTCACTTACTGGCTTGTTGTTATTCCTCATCTAAATCGTTCACATTGCTTTCCTACTGAGGACTCCCCAGGGGACAGGGAGGGGGAAGAGCCTCAGCAATAGAAGGAAGAGAGGCTTGGCTCAGTAGTTCTGCTGTGTGACTGAGCAAGACTGATAAAGCAAGCTGTGACGCAGAAGGAACCAAGAGAGGGAGAAGGAAGCAGACAACAGTGAGTTGCTTGTGGGACTGATAAGACCCCTGGGGGCCTGATCTGTCCCATGGGCCACACATTTGTCACCCCTGCTCTAGTACCTTCAAGCCTGACAAATAATACCAAGTGCTTTCAATGTATATCAAGGAATGTGACAGGGAATATTAGATAAACCGATAAGCATTTTAAGTACAATGATTTAGACATTGTATTAAGTTTTTACAATTACATTCTTTTGAATACTTACTGAACTGTAGTCTGAATGAATGTTTCTGTTGCATTTAAACCTTCACAGAAGACTCAAATGTTGAAAAAAATTAGCATACAATCGGAGCAGTAACAAATGTATTGGGCTTAATTTAAAATATACATGTTTTACTGCTTTGCCCAATATCTTGTGGCTTTTTAAAAATGTGGTGTATGTTTGACTCTAAATAAAGTTGAAATAACTCATTTGAGGTTATACAACTAAAGGCCTTCGAGGCCTTGAGTGGCCAGGGACCAACATTCCAACATGACCATCTCTCCCCACATGTGCCCAGCTGAGCCTTGTGCTTGCTAGACCAGCATTTGCTGATGGTGCCTGGCTGAAAAGATGTCCATCTAGCCTCAAACAGGGCCAGGGCATTTTAGGCCCTGGCCCCAGCCCTGTGGAATGATCTCTCATTAGAGATCAGGGCCCGGCTGCAGGACCTTTTACGCTTCCGCAGGACCTGTAAGATGGAGCTGTTCCACCAGGTTTTCAGGTGAGGCAGCAGACGTCAAGATATTAATTGACCCCTCCTTTCATACACTATGTCTTTCTATCAGCATCTTGCCATCAATTATGACATTGATTATAACAAATTAATACCAGGACACTAAGGAAACACTGTGGTGTAGTTTGGATGGTGTCTTAGAGTCATTGATTTTACAGTTTTTAAATTGTTTTATATGCTGTTGTTCAATGTTGTAACCTGCCTTGAGCCCGTTCGTGGGAAGGGCGGATAAAAGTCAAATTAAAGTCAAAATTTAAAAAAATAAAAACAATTCTGTCTGTTTGAATTAGAATTTCAAGTATACTGTTTAAGCTAGGGGTGTCAAGCTCATTTGTTACGAGGACCAGATTTGACACAAATGGAACTTTGTGGGGCTGAGCAATGCATATCATAAACTTTATGAAGATATAAACTTTATGAAGAATGCAGAGAAACACAATTAAAGATATTTTTAACTTAAAATACAAACATGCTTGAAACTCCTGTGATATTTTGTTTAAAATGGAAAGGTGGGGAGAATAGTGGGATTTGCCAATGCAATTTTTAAAATAAAACATAAGGGGGAAAGCACAAGAATCATAGCAGAAACTAAAAATATAAAATGCTCTGAGTCTAGGAAAATATGAAATGTCTGGGCATTACAAGCTTCTCTGCACCCCCCTCCCCCAGGTCTTCTTGAATTGACAATAGCTCTCCAGTGAAATATCCCCCTTTGGCTGTGGGTTCCCAGGTTAGAGTACTCACTAGGCATCAGTTCTCAGGTCCATTTAGCATAGACAAACTGGCTCAAAGCATCAACCCTTTATTTGCAAGCAACTTCAGCTAGCCATAAACATTGCAAAAAATGAAATTGGCTTATCTCTACTTCATTGAAATACACTGCTGTTCAAAGTTGCAAGGGAAAATAATGGAGTTTTCACAGGCTACAAGCATGTAGGTAGTATGGAGCCTGGTGCCCCCCATATTGAGAATGCAGGGGTCCCCAATCTTTTTGAGCCAGCAGACACCTTTGGAATTCTAACACAGCATGCTGGGCACAGCAACAAATGACAATAGCAGGTGAATAACAGTAACAGCCATGATTGGATTAAATGTGATATGCAGTGGGGTAGTAAGCATGGAGAGACCAGCATTAGTAATAAAACAGGAAACCTAGGTCTTGTTTCAGTCCGGGAAGATGCATAGTCTTGAGCTTCATTATCAGTTCAGCAGTCTCTTTTTTGAAAGAGACTGCTGAACTGATAATGAAGCTCAAGACAATGAGCTTCATTATCTTGAAAGAGAGCTGCTACTCTTAAGTTAGCAGCTGAATGTCCTGGAAAGTTAAAATGTTTCCACACATTCACTTGCTATTGCCATTTGGCATCTGAAATCGCTTCCCAATATACAGGACAGATGGACCCTCATTCTAGCTATATCTGAAGAAGTAAGCATGAACGCTCATGCCCTACCACAAATGTTTAGTCTTTAAGTTGCTACTGGACTCATCTTTTCTACAGCTACAGACAGAGGAACACCGCTACCCATCCTAATATGTGAATGCTTTGTGTTAAGCTGATTTGTATTTCCACTCCATTCTGCAAGGCAATGCTAACAGCTGCAGCATTACTGTATTCAAACAGTTATCATAATTCTTGTCATTCCACAATATTGTCAAATGCAAACTGAATTTTGGACAAGTACTGGAAATTCTGTTTAATACCATATGCATTATGTGTGTCAGCATGGATTTGCTGGTCATATTTTGAAAGCATACTTACATATTCTGTAAATGTAAAAGTTGACAGGATGAACTATTACTCATGGATTTTTTAGAACAAAGCAGGAATCAAGTGGCACCTTTAAGACCAACCAATTTTTATCCAGAACATAAGTTTTTGTGCGCTCTCTTAAGCACACTTTATCAGATGAGGGGATTAGGTATTGTGAGCTGAAATACAAGCAGTCTGGCAAACTAACTGGTCACATGGTTCTACTGCTTCAGACCAACACGGCTACCCACTTGGATCCATCTTCATGGATTTTTTGTACTCTCTGAGGAAGTGAATTTGAAAATGCAGCTAGAGTAATTAGCTAGAAACAATTAAATTCGTGCCACTGTATTGTAACCATAGTGCATGTGTGCGCACAAGTAATTCTAAGTATTGAGTTTTTTAAACAAAATTATTGCTAAAGTTGGGTTTTTTTCCTCATTGCTTCCAGTTCCATAAAATCAGCAAAGCCAGCCTTGATTTCTCCCTGATGCCTTTCCATCTCACAATAAAACTGTGGTGTTGATTAGACCAAGAAAATGGTTCAGGGTTGTCTGCTTCATGGACAGAAACTTGAAGCCGTTTCCTTGGCCCATTCCCAGCTCCACTTCACCTGCGCAGGAGAGAAATGAGGGGGGGGGGGCAGGTAGGAGCTAATATTTTCCATTAATCAAGAAGTGGCTCAAAGAAAAGGTTGGTGCCCCTTGCTCTACATTCCCACTTTTTGTTGTTGTTGCAAATTAACACCTCTCCCTTACTGGCACAGTGATTTTGGGAAACATTCCCTCCCCCTTTGCATCGTCAAAGAAATAAGTATTTGTGTTAAAGTTTCTCAGTTGACATATCAAACGCACAATGCTTTCTGACTTCTTCCCTCAGGGCAGTGTTCCCTCTATGCTGAGTTAGTGTGAGCCAGCTCACAGTTTTTTAGCCTTAGCTCAGGAAAGAATGGCCCCGGAGCAAAGTAATTTATGTACTCGCTCACAACTTAGTCAACTTAGAGCTCCCTTAACCAGCAGTTGTCCCACCACCGACCAAACCGCCCATTCGTTTGATTGAACGGATTATATAACGCATCAACGTCACACGGACCTGCCTCCCGTTGTGATTTGCCCGCAACCACCCAATCAAAATGCTACCTTCCTTAGCCAATGCCACGCCACTTCAGAATCCCCCCCCCCGTTTTCCCGCCTTTGCTATAGAGATAGGCCAATCAGGAAAATTCAAATCCAGTCAACCAATCCGTTTCGAGTAACATGTTGCCATGATGGTCAGAAGCAGGTTTTCCGTGTGGAGAACGAGGCGTTTGAGCTCTGTAGTTGGATAAAGGGACTCGACGTAGGGAAGGAGGGGAGAGAACGGAGGAGGTAAGCGCCTGCGTTCGCGATTCTCGTCCGGCTGACTACTTCCGCCATTAGCAGTCTCCATAGCAACAAACAGGCAAATTGAAGATCGGTAAGGCCGTACAAGCCGCATCAGTGTCCTGTTTCTAGTTAATTGTCGCATTTATGGCTGCCATATTGGTACCGAACTCTGATGACAGAAGAGCTTTGCGTCAGCCATATTGTTCCTTTACCGCTAGCCACAATAATAGGGAGTTGACTGGAGGCTGGAGCCAATCCTGCTTTTGCAGGAGGGTGCTTTCACCACTTCCCGGGACATGAGAGAGCCAATAGAAATCACTTTCTAGCCCTTCAGTGGTAAATACAGATGCCTGTTATCCGCTTGCTTCCAGAGCGCGTTTGAGTGGCATTGCATTTTTTACAAAAAAGATTTATGTAGATCGTTGCACAGGCTGTTTTTCTACCATTGCTCTTTACACATCTACTGATTTGCACGCTTTGGATTTCAGGCCGTTTCTTATGTGGAAATGTTTTCCACTAGGAACATGTAACCTGGTCCTCTTTTTTTTCTGAATTAATTTTGATGGTCGAGTTGATTGATCGCTAATTGATACTTTTGACAGAGAAATAGTTTTCCATTTGCACTTTTGTAAGTGCAGACACATCAGGGGTAACATTTGTAACAACCCTTTGAACATCTTCATACAAGATCTGTGGAACGTTGTGTGCTTCTTGTGAACGTGCTGAGTAGTCACCCAGTCAGTTTCGTCTTGAGTACTACTTTGTTGTCTGTAGCAGTTAATGCGGGTTTGTAGAAGTTAGTGCATTTATGCCAGAAAATCTGCCTGTAGTTTAAAATATCCCTTAAAAAAAAAAGCCACATTGTGCACAGTATTTTGAAACTATGTAGCTCTGGTTATTCTTAACGGTTTTCAGAAAATCAGCCATATCATTTGGTTCCAAGTAGCTGCTATTTCCCAGTAAGAAGAGGAGATCAAGTGTACGCAGTTATCAGGAGTACATGGAAATGAATCTGATTACAAGTATAGATTTTAGCATCTGTTTCATTTGTTTGCGTTGTTATCAGAATGAAAACTGACCGTGATAAAGAGTCAGTTACAGAAAGTAATTTTTAAGGTATTCTTAGCTTAATTTATGTGGCTCTCCCTCCATTAACCTCCTTTTCCTAGTTGTTGATCACATCCTCCCTCCTCTAAATCAGGAATCCAAGAAGGACCTCCAGTTTTTAAAGATGTTTTGCAGGCCTTTCCCAAGGCCTCCTTTCTCTCATCAGTGCCAAAAGTATCCTGGACAGCTGCTTAAGTTTGCATGCCAAGACAAGTGATGTCTTGTGGAGGCCTCAAACATACAGTGAAAACTATACGAGGTACACTTGAGGGTGCCAAGAGGATAGGTTTGACAGCCAGCAGCTGGCAACTGGCAGGAGTCTGGGAAGCAGGGCTAGGGAGGTGCTCTGTTGGCTAAGGAACGTGGCATTTTGATTGGGTCATAAAATCTGCACATCTGAATGAATTTGGAGAGGTATGTGAAAATGTTACTACTTTATTTACTTACTTATACCCTTGCCTTTCTCCCCAATTAGAACCCAGAGCAGCTTACAACATCATTCTCTCCTCATTTTATCCTCACAACAGTGAGATCAGATTACTTTTTTTTCTCATGCTTTTCAAAAATTATAACTAACAGTATATGAAAGGGGGGGGGGACTTTTAACCAGAGTGTGACAGAAACCTCAAACCTTTCTAGGACTCGCAAGTGCCATTGAAAGTATCTGAGATCTTGGAATCTGGAATTTACATTACAATAACCCATTCTCATCCCTTCCACATTGGACCATCCTGCCAGACTTAATCCCTTTTTACAAAATACCATCTGGTTTGGGCTAGGTCAGATACCATTAACCATGACTATTTGGAAATTTGGGATTTTCCCTTGTCTTCAGTCTGCAGCAGAAACGGGGTCTGCAGGAGATTGTGTAGAGGTTGAGGACTCCTTCAATATTTAGTTATTACAAGGAATTCTGTACATGCTTTGAAGAACCTGCTACAGTCTAGGTAAAGTGTATTTATCTGAGTTAAATCAATTGTATTGCTTTCTATAATTCTATGCTCTGTGTTCTTCTATGGGTCCCCCCCCCGTATTTTTGTTCTACCTTTTTCCAGCTGTTTTTGAATCCAACCACCATGTCTCTGTTTTCTTTCTTTCATAATAAAAAGTTAAAGGTAGTCCCCTGTGCAAGCACCAGTCATTTCCAACTCTGGGGTGACGTTGCATCACAACGTTTTCACGGCAGACTTTTTTACGGGGTGGTTTACCATTGCCTTCCCCAGTCATCTACACTTTCGCCCCAGCAAGCTGGATACGCATTTTACCAACTTCAGAAGGATGGAAGGCTGAGTCAACCTTGAGCCCCAGCTTCCACCGGGATCAAACCCAGGTTATGAGCAGAGCTTGTACTGCAGCTTACCACTCTGCGCCACGGGGCTCTTGACTCTTTTTTTGCTTTGCTTAGTACAATCTCTTTCTCTGGGATATTTCTCTGAATCTCTTCCTTATGCTTGAAATCCTTCAATGCAAAGGTATTTTCTAGGGTTTCTACCTTGTCACTTTGTTATTACTCCAGTGCTGCCCTTGAAAGATATCTTCTCAGCAGGTCAGTCTAGATATTTTCAGGAGGCCCCTGAGTGGTGGCAACTACTTACCAGGATGCTTTTCAGGGAACCTTTGGTCTAAGGGAGTTTCCCAGCAAGGAAAGGCACCTTCCTGCCCTTCCTTCCATAACACAGGGTTATCTCAAAGATATAATTATTGGGTTAAATGTAAAAATAAAAAATTGCCTTGGAAGCACAGAAGCTTTTTCACAATATCCCTGATTCTCCATTTTCCTGGTTAAGGGGAATATGCTGTTCAAACTAATTGCAAAGATGATCTGACTCCAGTGGTAACAAGAGAAAGAAATTTTTACTTACAAAAACAGAAGCACATCTTACGTGGCATATTCATGCAGGCACATTTAACAACAGATTAACTTCAAAAAGGTTAACACTGCAGCTCCAAGCCCAGGTAAGAGAGAGAAGGTCCTAGATAAGATGAAACAGAAGGCAAGCAAGGGCCAAAGAGGCTCAACATCTAATGGATGAGAGGGTGGGCCCAACTGCCAAGTGAGAGAATTCTTTTTACCCTTTCCCTCCCAGATCCTCTTGCAGGCAGAGTTACAATATACAACAATAATAACATTAATGACAGTTATTTTGTTAATCAAAGTGCTGAATCCTTGGGTTTAAAATTATGTATTCTTCCTTGTAACAGATTAGTTGAAAACTGACATCTTTTTAACTAAAGAAAAAGCAACAGCAAAACTTCCCTTTCTCTAGATGAAAAAAGAAAACCTCTGTGGGCTAATGATATCCCGTTTTCTCACAAATTATAATTATGACTATATAATTTAATTTCTCATAGGTATAGATGATCTGTGAGTGTCAGTCAAAACCAATCTGAAGAAGTGTTCATACACACAAAAACTTATACCAAAAATTAAACTTTGTTGGTATTAAAGGTGCCACTGGACTCAAAATTTGTTCTACTGCTTCAGATTAACACAGCTGCTCACCTGAATCTTTCACCCTGTCACTGTAAACATCAAACATGTTCTTAAAAACACTGCCTGATATATAAACATTGAGTTAAAACTAGCAGGGTTATTAGAAATAGACCAGGCTAGAAGGACTGAATCTGTAATCAATGCTGGTTACTGGCTTTATTATACTCTGTAGTTCTTTTTCCACAAAATTATTTTTGTTTGATACTCTTGAATGGAAAATGTGTGGGGATGGTATTTTCCCCTATATATTGTTTATTATTAATTTTCTTTAAATTTATTTGCAGAATATAATGTATTTTGCAGTCTTTTGGAGCTATGGATTGATACATTTTTAACTGTTATTTTCATTTCTTCAGGTATGCTGTATAAGTATTGGTGATGACTCTTCAGCAGATTGCTCAGACAGCAGCCAATTTATATCCTGAGAGGAGAGCAGTATGCTTTGACGAGTGCAACAATAAGATTCCCGCCACGTACACATATAAGACAGTTACCACCCTTGCCACAGAACTGACTGATTTTTTGAGGGGAAAGTGTAATCTCACCGGCAATTTAGTGATAGGCCTCTACTGCTATCCAGGGATAAATCTGCCTTCTTGGATTATAGGGTATGGCTGTGAGATGATATTTGTGTGTTGCTCAGAAGTGAATTGAATATTTCAGTCATTTTGTTAAGCTCAAGTCAATTATATATTTTAAAATATTAGTCTATTCATATCTGTGTCGTACAGCCTGTCCTGAGCGGTGGGTGGGTTGTTTTGTTTTTTTATAATTTTGAAACAGTTTCCAAGTGGATTTATTAATTCAAGAAGTTAGTATGTTTTTTTAAAATATTAAAGCAAATCCTTATAAAATATTTGGTTTTTTAAAAACGCTATTAAGCTCCACTAGATGGAGCACATACTCAATGATGAAATAAATCCAATTTGTCCTTAGAGCACTGGCCTTTTGTTCCTTTTGATAGAAGTGTATTATTAATTTTATGGACCAGGTTCCTGCCTGCCACTTCTGTGGTGGGTGTTGTTTCCTTCCTTGATCTGCAGGCCATGAAAAGGCGTTTGTGTAAACATGTGGTTGGAATCCTGCAAGGGTGGAAGCGTGGCTTGGTGGAGAGCCAGCTGTGGTATAGTGGTTAGGAACAGTGGACTCTGGGAGAACCAGGTTTGGTTCCCCACACCTCCACATGCAGCCAGCTGGGTGAACTTGGGCCAGTCGCAGTTCTCTCAGAGCTCTCTCAGCCCTACCCACCTCACGGGATGTCTGTTGTGGGGAGAGGAAGGGAAGGTGAATGTAAGCCATTCTGAGACTCCTTTGGGTAGTGAAGGGTAGGACGGTGGCTCAGTGGTAGAGCATCTGCTTAGGAAGCAGAAGGTCCCAGGTTCAATCCCTGGCATCTCCAAAAAAGGGTCCAGGCAAATAGATGTGAAAAACCTCAGCTTGAGACCCTGGAGAGCTGCTGCCAGTCTGAGAAGACAATACTGACTTTGATGGACCAAAGGTCTGATTCAGTATAAGGCAGCTTCATATGTTCATATGATATAAAACCAACTTCTCTTCTGTTGGCAAGTCTGTCTTGCTCTCTCCCCCCCCCACCCCCCCACACTTTCAAAGTACCAGGGGTTTGTTTACCCAAGTGAAAATGATTATTTTTGAACTGTGCAGCTGCATTAGAATCATTGTGAGCAGGGTTTTTTCCTGGAAAAAGAGGTGCCAGAACTCTCAAGAGGGAATTCTGAATGCCTTTACATCTGTCACAGGGACAGCTTGTGATAAAACTCAAGAAAATTTAGGCCTTTAAATGTTTGGCTCCTGAGAATAATTTTTTCCCCTAAATGAAATACTTTGTTTTATTAGAATTCTCCAAGTGCCAGCTGCTTATTCTCCTATTGATCCAGATGCCCTGCCAACCTTGTCTACTTATGTTATGAAAAAGTGCAACTTCAAATATGTCCTTGTGGAAAAAGACAAACTTGATGTAAGTGCAGTCTTGACTGAAATGCTTGCAACGTCATTAATGAACTTTTCAAGTAAACTGCTCAATCCACTTTGATTTTATTTAACTTTGAAGAAAAGCCCACTATAGTCAGTGGAAGGTATTCCCAAAATAGCATGTTTATGATTGCAGCCAAATTTGTTTTAAATATTTATTTTTTTATTTTATTGGACTTCTAACCCTCCCTCCCCTGTACTGCACACTCAAGAGTGGGGTACAACAAGTTAATCAGTATCATAGATTAAAACAATTACAAGATAATAACAGTTAAAATGAGAAATCAGGTGGCACCTTGGGGACCAAATACATAATTTAGCCTGGTAAGGATTGTGCAGGCTGTATGGTTTGTAGAGCTGGTACATAGTGCAATGAATTTTGGGGGCAGGTGCAAGTAAATTGGAAACTTCACTGCCTCAGCTATATGCCTGATGGAACAATTCTGTTTTTCAGGCTGCAGAACTGAATCAGACTCCGCAGGGCCTGTATCTCATCTTGAAGAGTGTTCCAGCAAGGCTGGGGCCAGAGCCAAAAAGGCTCTGTCCAGCATTGAAGTGAGGCAAATACTTTTGGAGCCAGGGACCACCAGGAAGTTGTCACGCATGGAGTGCAATGTTGGGGGGGGGAGTGTACCAGGAGATACACTCCTATAGATATTGTCCCATGCAGGCCTTTGAAGGTTAAAACCAAAACTTTGTATTAGAGATGAAAGAGTAATAATGAAGGTTAAAACCAAAACCTTGAGCATGATCTGCTATTAGCTTGGAGCCAGTGTAGCTGGCAGAGCACTGGTTGTATATAGGTTCTACATGGAGTGTTTGTAGCACATGCACACCTGCATTCTGGACCAGCTGGAGTTTCCGGGTCACTCTCAAGGATAGCCCTGCATAGAGCGAGTAACAGTAGTCTAACCTGGAGGTGACCATTGCATGGCAAGACAGGAAGGAAACCAGTTGCCAAATTTGGCATAGGTGGAAGAATGCCAGTCTGGCAACATTTGTGAACTGGGCCTCCATTGAGAGGCAGGCTTCCAAAATGACTCCTGAGCTCTTCACAAAATGGTCTTGGTGGCTCACCATCAAGGGCTTGAAGTTGGCATCCCAACCTGGGATCGCCCCAGCTCAGCCGCAGGACGTCCATCTTTGAAAGATTTAGTTTCAGCCAACTCAGCTTCCAGAGCCTTGGCCAGGTTGTCTGGGGCGGTATTTGACTGGCTGTCCATCAACAGGTACAGCTGGGTGTCATCAACATACTCGTGACATCCCAGCCCAAAGCTACATCTCAGCTTGGTGAGAGGGCGCATACAGATATTGAAGAACATTGGAGAGGCGACTGCCCCCTGGGGGACACTGCACCCCCAAAGGGTGATGCCCTGAATTTTCCCCCAAGTGCCACCCACTGTCCCCAACTGTGAAGAAATGAGACAAACCATTTTAGGGCTGTCCCACAAATCCCTACGTAGGTGATGGGTCATTAGGTCATAATTGACTGTGTTGAATGCTACTATAAGGTCAAATAAAAACAGCAGTGCTGACCCACCTCAATCCAGGTGTCTATGGAGGTCATTTGGGAAGGCAACCAACACAGCCTCCATCCCATAGCCAAGGTAAAAGACAGATTTAAAAGGATTAAGGACCAAGGTGTCATCCAGAAATGTCTGGAGCTGCTCAGCTGCTACTCTCTCAGCTACTTTGCCCAGGAACAAAAGATTCAAAATTGAGCAGTAGTTGGATGGATCAGCGGGATCCAGAGATGGCTTCTTTAAGAGCAGCCTCACTACTACTTCCTTTAAAAAGCTCCTGGGAAAATCACTGAACTCAGGGATAGATTTATAATATTCCCCAGGGGTTATGAATATCAAATCTGTTCAGTGTTTCACTGTGTATGTTAATATTTGCCTTGTATGCAGAATTTGTCAGCTTGTATTAGAGATGAAAGAATAATAATGATTATTTATTTTTATACATGTGCTGTTTTTCTTGCCAACATAGCGAACACTGTTCTAATAGAATGCATGCATACAACGTTACGACAAAGCTCTTCATTCTCTTTCAGAAATTCAAAATCACGTTTGGACACTTGTTCTGCCATAAGTTCCTTGAAATTCAGAACATTGGCTTAATTCTTTTCCAAAGGAGCAGCAGTAGAATTGATGGAAATCTGTTGATTGACCGTGAAAATGATAATAGTGAAAGGCCTGCAGTGACAAGTTGCTGGGAGGAAAATACTCCAGACCAGAATGAGACAAAGCAATCCAAAGAGCTGTTGGATGCCAGAAAGAAATACTCCTTAGCCTATGTTTTGCATACATCAGGAACAACAGGGATTCCGAAAATTGTCAGAGTGCCCCATAGATGTATAGTACCAAATATCCTTCATCTCCGGTAAGTGTCTTTCATAAATTACTGTTGCTTAAAGGTGAACAGATAGAGGCTGGATTATTATTGTATTTAAAATTGGCAACACTGCATACAGAGATAATATGAAGCATACGCCCTTGTCACAAACTGGCAGTCTAAACTAAATAGATGCCAGTGGAGTAGAGTGGATAGGCTCAGACCCAGATTATAATACTACTCATCTGTGAAGCTCACTGAGCAACCCTGAGCCATTTACTCTCAACTGAACCTACTTCACAGGGTTGTTAGAGTAACATGGAGCGGGGAGAACCATTTATGTTGCCCTGAGTTCTTCAGAGGAAGGTAGTTAAGTGTGCGGTAGCCCTAATAGCTAAGATTAGCCTGATAAATCAGAAGTTTAGCAGGGTCAGTACTTGGATGGGAGACCACCAATGAAGACGGGTTGCTCTGCAGAGAAAGGAAAGAGCAAACCACTTCTGCCCAGCTCTTGACTTGAAAACTCCAAGAGGTGGAACTTCTTGGGGTCACCATAAGTTGGTTGCAACTCAACAGCACACTTAACCTATAGGTAGATACATGAAATTCTCTCTGGGCTAGGTTTTCACACAAAAATATATATCTAATGTTATATTTAAGATAGAAAGTAGTATGTTTAAACATAATATAGGCCTCCACCTATATTAAAGAGCCTGTGATTTATAATTGTTATTGGGGTCCTGCTCTGCGTGCTGTTAGTGAGGGAGGTTAGAACACTAGGTACTGAGAACGGCATTGCCAGTGGTATCCTCCAGTTTATGGAACTTCCATCTAGGGTTGCCTGGGCTGTTTGGAAAATTCCTGGAGACTTTGGGGGTAGGTCCTGGAGAAGGCCGGGGTTGGGGAGGGGAGAGGCCTTAGCATCGGACAATGCCATAGAGTCCACCCTTCAAAGCTGCCATTTCTCCAGCGAAGCTGTTCTCTGCCAGCTGGAGAGAAGCTGTAAAAACAGGAGATCTTCAGGCCCCACCTGGAGGCTGGCAACCCTAATTCTACCTCAGGAAGCCCATACAACTGCATCTTGGTCTCCTGGCATCTACTGAAATCTGTTCTGTTTCAGAAGGTTTTTAAAGTTTTCATCACTTGACTGCTTTTAGTTTGCATTTAGTTTGATTGACTTGGTTTTTTACTCCTATTATTGTATTGTTCTGCTTTCTGCGAGCTTTAGAAGTTTTTTCCCCTTGCAGGTCTGGCACTGTTTATTGGCATCGGGTGGTGGGGGGTTGTGATTTAATTTTGATTGTTGCTATGATTTATTTTAAGGGATTTAAAAAAAATACTGTTGTTGATGCTGTGTTTTTATGTTTTGCTATGTTTTTGTACTTCTGATGATTTTACTGATTTATATTATTATGTTGAAGGCTGATTTTGTTCAGCACATAAATGTTCTTTGCTAAGGACCAAACTACACAAATAGATTTTATCCTTTTAGCTGTTTTGCAGTGTGCTTATTTTATGGTTTATCAGGCTGCTGAATGGTCATTCTGTGCTGTTTTTATTTTTCTGGCTTATTTTTCAGGGCTAACTTTTTATATTGATAATTTATTGTTTTTCTGATTGTTATTTTTATTTTGGAGCCACCTCGAGCTGATCTCTTGAGAGAGAGCCGATAAATTCCATAAATTTATCATTTATCTATTATTGCTGTAGCCTACAATTCTGCGACATATTAAAATTTTGCTGAGAAGTGATGTCTGAAACCCTACATTTAATTCCGCTTCCAGCTTATTGCCAGAAAACAGTTCATCAGTAACATAAAACAACTTGCCTGTGGGTAATTCTAAAGTGAAAAGCAAAACTGCTCAAACTTTTAGGAGCTTTAAAAACTGTAGTTACCACCAAGTTTTGTCATAATAATATTCAATATAATAAATCTACTTCATCTGAACTATATCCCAAGTTTGCTTTCACCTCTCCCATTTAACAAATCTGACTGCTTTTCAGAGTGGTTTTTGCTTTGATGCTCACATTTCTTTTAATGGTTTTGAACATATTAGCCATTTTGGCCTTAGTAGGAGATGGGCAAGTACAAGAGTGTGAGATCGATGGTTTCTTTGTGGAAGTCTAGCAAGAGGAAGGATGGCATAATTAGGATAACAGAACAGTAAAGCCATCCTGTGTTGCCTTCCCAGCTTCACATGCCTTGCAACAAATATTAGTTCAGTCTCAGCTGTCAGGGTTCCTCTGTGGAGAGGGTTTCCCATGAGTGCCCTGTATCTGTTGTTTGTTGATTCCCCTGGCTCATTCTGCTTAATGTCGCCTCTGGAGAAACTGTCAGTATATGAAATCCCAGAGCCACTCAGCCTTTTTAAAATAAATCACAAAGCAATCATTAGGTAAGATGCCTAGATGGATTTTCTGGTGCTGCACCGCTTTGGTTTATTTGCCTTTTGCAGCAGAGAAAGCTGGGAGAGGCAACAGAGGGACTAGTTATGCCTGAAATAATGCAGATAAACCCTAGTCTGGTTCATACACACATATTCGTTACTTGGTTTATCTAGATGTCATCCCACAAACAGAAATTCTCTCTCACTGTATATGTGTTTTCATAATCAGTTGCTGTTTGCAAACCAGCTCTTAGAGGAATCACAATTTAGTCCCCTTTTACATAGAAATTGGAGCAACTGAGCCAATTGCAGGAGCAGTTATTGTTTGGTGTTTCAGAAGTAAATATCTGTTTGGTTCTGAGGGCGGGCAGTGTCTCTCTGATGCTAAATCATGGGTTGGATCCCGCGGGCTTCTTCCTTCACTCTTCTCAGTCCCCCTCATCACTCCAGGCCCTGTCTCTCATGTCTTTTGTCCATGCAAGTCCTGCAGTCCCTAGCTAATACTCCCTCTAATCTGTGGAGTCTTGTGAGCAAAAATTTTTCTTTGTGAGCTACTGCATAAATTAACTTGCTCTGGGGCCATTTTTTCCCTGAACTGACAAAAATGTATGAGCCAGATACTGTGAGCTAGCTCACACTCACTCAACTTATAGGAAACACTATCCCCAGCATATCCTTTTGGGTGGTCAAAAGGGACCCCCATCATTCCTTTTTCACCAGTGGAAAAGCCCATATTTTAATGCTTTGTCTATTCCCTTGGTATCTGAATTTCTGTCCTTACCTTGCCAGAATGCTATTGCTATAATTCCAGCTGACTGCACAATTGCTCTGCTTTCAGAAGAGAAATAATAAACCATATGCCTTTTGCATGGCTGAATTAAGTCTTCAATCCATTTGGGTTCTTAAATACTATTTTTTCCCCATGCACTGATAACCTTGAAGGTATACTTTAGCATTGTATTATTTTCTGCTTTTCATGTTTTGCAACATAGAACATCAATTTCACTTCTTTATTTGCTTGACCTGGCTTTATCGTGGTTATTTTATAAACATGTTGAGCAAACTCCTGCCCTCTGCAAGTATTTCTAAATTCTGTTTATTTTTTTTCCTCCATTCACACCAGTGGAACTGGGCCCTACATGAGTAGCTATTTAGGACCAAACTAGACATTGACAATGCCAGATTCAGATCCGCTGCATTCACATAGCAAGTGCAGGGTGGGGAAGTTATTTAAGAACAAAATGTCAATCAGATGAGAAACATAATGGCTTTTCCCTGGCAACAGCTTGCCACTCCACAGCTCCTCTACCAAAGCACTTTTCTGTCAGCTGGGGCTCTGAGACTGAACCCAGGTGTATGTTGGGGGGGGGGGTAAGCACTTGGGAGAGAGTCAAGGCATGGCAGGGAGGGGAGGGGAAGATTCACCTTTTGCTCCTTAAATTGGATTTCTAGCCTTGTGATTCTAGCACTTCTTGGTTTCAACATATAATCAGCCATTGTACGGTCTGGCCCTTAGATGAAACCAAAAGAGACTTTCACTGCGACCCTTACTGTGGCAATGTACCCCATTCTGTGTTGCATACGTTTTTCACATTATAACAGTTCCCTATTTTTAGACTGCTCTAGTAAATAAATTAATGACCAATTATAATTCCAGTTTCCTATTGATAAATAAAAGGCCTCGTAGGCTAAATCAGGGGCTCACAAATTGCACCATATCACACTGCTTTGGATCAAGAAGTTAATGATATGAAAGATTTCACCTGATAAAGCAAATACAGTATTTTTATCAGCACATGAGAACTGGAAGATGTAAAGGAAGGCAGAGTGAAAGCCACAGTATGCTGTAAGATTCCTAATGAAGGCAGCTTTGGCAGGAAAGGGCAAATGATCATCACTAAAATGAGCAGTAGGTTAAAGTGACCTGTTATACTACTGGGAATGGGAAATAATTCACTGATCTCTTGTGATATTTGCACAGGTTCAGACGTCAAAATATGTGTAGTAATAAAGGTGTGCATTGTCTATCTTTGGCTTTAGAGATCTGTTTCAAATCACCCCTGATGATGTGATATTCATGGCCTCTCCCCTGACGTTTGATCCATCTGTAGTTGAGCTATTTGTTACTCTGGCAAGTGGGGCTTCTCTACTTATTGTACCCCAGCTGATTAAAATGATGCCCCAGGAGCTGTCTGAGGCTCTTTTTCAACACCACAGAGTATCTGTATTACAGGTAAGATACGGGAATGTTAACTGAGTTGTTTATTTACTCTTTGCCATGAAAACCGCTTCAGCACAGCATTGGACTGTAATGACGATCAAACTGTGTAGTGATTTCCTTCCCTACACTATGGTACCCTTGATGACTGGTGCCTGAATCTGTGAAGGTTTCCTCATTGGGTGTGAGGTGATATCAGATTTCTGTCTGTGGAGCTAAAGATGTGATAATAGCCAGTTTTCCCATGCTATTTGTCACTTGATTCTGCAGTCACAAGTAATGAATATGCCAGTGGAAACCTGCTATTAAGCCACGTTCAGATGCTTAAAGGATGCAAGGTCAAAGACTGTGGTCTTGTGACAGAGGATTAGGCATACAGCCCGCTTCTTCATTGCACACATAATGAACACATAGATAATCCACAAGAATGCTCATGTGTGCAGAAGACTTGCTTACTAATTTGTCACCCTTTTAAAAGATTGGATTGTGCAGTTTGACTATCTGAGCTTAAAGGTGGCTACATAAACCACCAGTGCTTCACATTACATTATGGGTACTCTTCCATCATGAGAAGAGGATATTTGGACCAAGTATAAGTATTGAATCAAGTCTTAGTTTAATACAGGCCTCGGATTCAGTGGGAACTCACAAGAGCACAGCTCCTGAACCTTTCTGAGAGTTCCACCTCCTCCTTCTGAGAGTTCCACCTCCTTGTCCATTGAATAGTAGGTGCAGCTGCATAACAGTCCCTGGATGAGCTCCACCACCTATTTTTCTACAAAACGACCCCTGGTTTAATATATTTTATTTCAAAAGTTGCACAATAAATGTCCGAAAATAAATACAGAATTCATCTAAAAGGGTTTACTAGCAACAGCACTTTTTAAATTGTTTTAATGTACAAGCTCAAGTCATGAATGCTTGAACTTTCTCGCTTTACTAACACAAATTAACCCTGTTGCCAGGGAGAGCAGCAAGAAGAATATGCATTGGTTCTGTTGTTGAAAATTATAACTTGCATTATATTTTAACAACGACAGTGAAATGATTTTCCTGCATAAGACAAGACTATAGGAGATTAATTTTCAGTTGTAACAAATCCAGTTTTGTTCCTCCTTTGCTGGGCTTCTGTTCTTTGTTGGTATAAGCAAAGAACTGCAGAGCAGTAAACAGGATACAAATGAAAATGGTTGGCATGACGTCTGGCACAGCAGTCCCCCACTGGTCTAGCCATTGGTCTTCATGGTTTCTCCCTGGGTCAGACTGTTGTGTTCCAGGTGCAGTACTTCTTCAATGTGGGCATGGACCCAACAGACAAAGAGCTGAGGGTCTTTTTCTTTTCCATTCAGAATTCTCACTAAGGACCTTAGAGAGAAACCTTGGAGCAGTGGAGCACTGACTCACATCACTCACAGCCACCCTGTGGGAATCATGAGACCCTTTCTGAGTATCCCAGCCCATAATATGGAAACCTCGGCTATGTATCTCTGGCCAGGAACTGGATTTGCCAAAAGACCCAATATCCTTGTCTGGTTGCCTAGCAGCCATACAATTGATGCCACTGGTTTCCTCTTCCCTTCAATTCTAACAGTTTCTCAGCCCAGTTAGTAATACTGCTGTAACCATCATAATTTAGTGGTAGAAGCAGAACGAACTCTACATAGGCTAGGGTTGCCAATCCCCAGGTGAGGGCACGGAATTCCCTGGTTGGAGGCCCTTCCCCTGCTTCAGGGTCATCAGAAAGCAGGGAGGGGGGAAATATCTGCTGGGCACTCCATTATTCCCTATGAAGACCAATTCCCATAGGATATAATGGAAAATTGATCCATAGGCATCTGGGGCTCTTGGGGGGGGGCTGTTATTTGAGGTAGAGGCAGCAAATTTGCGGCATAGCACCTGGTGCCTCTCCTCAAAACACTCTCCAAATATCAAAAAGATTGGACCAGGGGGCCCAATTCTATGAGCCTCCAAAGAAAGTGCCTCTATCCTTCGTTATTTCCAATGGAGGGAAGGCGTTTGAAAGGAATGTGGTTCCTTTAAATGTGACAGCCGGTACTCCCTTTGGAGTTCAATTATGCCTGTCACACCCTTGCTCCTGGCTCCACCCCCAGTGTCTCCTGACTTCACCCCCAAAGTCCCCAGATATTTCTTGAACTGGACTTGGCAACCCTAACATAGGCTGAAGAAAGTTTTGAGTCCAATGGCACCTTTAATACCAACAGCATTTTATTCAGAGTTTTATTTATGCTACCACTGCCGTCAAACTGTGTTCTTCTGCTTCAGACCAACATGGCTACCCACCTGAACCTAAATAGGCTGGCAGCCTGTTATAGATTAGATTTTGCGCACAGGATACAAGTTAGCAGTCTCTGCTGTTAGGCATACAAATTATATGTACTGGACTGCTCTGTTATTTTCTGCAATGTGCGTAGGCCACACCAACACTTCTGAGAAGATTTGGAGTTCAGCGCATAAAGTCAACTGTACTATCTGCCAGTACTTCATTGCGAGTCTTAGCTCTTGGTGGAGAAGCATTTCCGGGCCTGAATGTGCTGAGAAGCTGGAAAGAAAAAGGAAATAAAACACAGGTGTTTAATCTCTATGGCATTACCGAAGTCTCTTGCTGGGCCACATGCTACAAGATCCCTGAAGCATTATTTGGTTCTGATCGCCGGTAGGAAATGTCTACTGCTTGTGCTCTTTAACATCGCGATAAATGATAAAATAGAACTTGAGGGCATCCTATGAAACTGATGGGCAGTAGGTCCAAAAGGAAATACTACTTTACTCAGAAAGTGATTAAAATGTGGAATTTGCTGCCCGAGGATGTAGTGATGGTCACAGGAATAAACAACTTTAAAAGGGGATTAGATGGATTCATGGAGGATAAGTCTATCATTATCTACTAGCCAGGGTGACCGAGGGAACCTCCACATTCAGAGGCACCAATCCTCTGAATCCCAGAGCCAGGAAACAACATGAAGGGAGGACCTCAGCCTCTATGCCCTGTTGTTGGCCCTCCAGTAGTTAGCCCCTGTGTGAGACAGGATGCTAAACTAGATCCAGCAGAGTTCTCCTTCCGTTCTGATCCAGCAGAGTTCTTCTTGTGTTCTGATCCAGCAGAATTCTTCTTATGTTCGCAAGAGTCTTCAGTCCTCTGCAGATGGTGCAACCACAGTGTTCAAAGTGTACTTTTGTGGGTGTTTGGTATGAGGATCCATTTCAGAGCTAGGCTTCTTAGCACTTGACTTGTGACTAACACTGCCTTGAAAGTTGCAGTCCTATTGTAAATGGTGTCAGTGCTGCATTTTTTTTAAGTTTCAGTTTTAAGTAACAATTAAATAGAGATGAAGCATCTGTAGGCAGGTTGGGTGCTTTGTTACTTGATTGACTAGTTGTTTGTTGCCCACCCTTTTGTCTCTTTTTCCTCCTGATTTTTAGATCTGATTCCCTTGTGCCATTGGGAACCCCATTATCTGGAACAAGAGTTGAAGTCAAAAATTACAGCGGTTCTGCCATTCTGGAAGGTGAAGGTCAAGTGTTTATAGGTGACTTTCTGTTTAATAGCTTTAATTCTAGAACTCTGTGCACCTTGCATAGATGGCTTTAAGACAAATTCATCAAGGAGAGTTCTGTCAATTCATATTAGTTGTTGTGATAGCTAAATGGAACCTCTATGTTTAGAGGCAGTCACAGAATGTAGTGTAAACAACAGGGCAGAGTTGGGGAAATATTTATTTGTTTACCTTAGGTTTTTATCCCACCCTCTCTGCAAGCAGACTCAGGGTGGCTAACAGTCCTTTTAAAACAACAATTTCAAGTTACAATTTTAAAACGATAAAACTTAAAACAATTAAACAATTTAAAACTACATATTTGGTGCTATTCAGAAAACTTTTGATATAGGCAGATCAGATTATGTTGATGTCATGCAGAACTAGATGGCCCTTTGGTCTCATCCCACAGAACTAGGCTATGGATTTATCATAGAGCTGGGGTGTCGAACTAATTTGTTACAAGGGCCAGATCTGACATAAATGGGACTTTGTGGGGCCAGGCCATGCATACATAAAATGCAATGTCAGGTAGTGGAGAGAGAAACTTTATAAAGGATAGAGAGAAACACAATTAAAGATATTTTTTTTTATTTAAAATACAAACATGTTTAAAACTCTTTGCAATGTTTTGTTTAAGATGGAAAGGTGGGGGAATAGTGAGAGTTGACAATGCAATTTTAAAAATAAAATATCAAGAAAAAGCACAAGGATCACAACAGAAACTAATATAAAATGCTCTGAGCTTAGGAAAACATGAAATGGCTGGGCACTGCAAGCTTCTCCCCCTGCCCCAGGTCTGCTCAGATTGGCAATGGCTCTTTAGTGTAATATCCCCCTTTGGCTGTGGATTCCCAGGTTAGAGTACTCACTAAGCACCAGACAAGTTTGAAAGGTTTGCAAGATTGTTGTCTTTTGTGACTGAGCGCATGACTGTGATAAATATTATTTGCTAAAATTAAACAGATACTGATTAACTGTTGGGGTCAGAGCCGCCTTTGTATAGGAGTGTTGTATTCCTTCAGACCAACACAGCTGCCCACCTCAACCTACTGTACAGATATAGTTCTGCATATGTACAACTAGCAGCACATCTTGCTTATTTTTAATGCAAACCTATGCATGTTTACTCAGAAATAAATTACATTTTCTTCAATGAAGCTTAGTGTTCATAAGATTGCAGCTGTAGACTCCTCTCATAAAAGCCTTGGTCCCTCTTTGTCGACCCTCTGAGGTAACCAGTTGGCCACTGTGTGAAACAGTGCTAGACTAGAATGATCATCAGCCTGATCTGGCAGGGCAAAGGTGAAAAGGTTATTAAAATTGAGAACATAAAAAGACGAATGTTAAGAAAATGAATTCAATATTCAACAGTACAGTGAAAATCAGGGTGAGTGGCAGCTGGTGCCATTTTGAATATTTAAGTAGAGCTGTGGATAAACAGCAAATTATAAGAGTTGATGAGCCAGCCATATGGCAGTTTTTAGGATGAGTTTCATCAGATGGGATGCTTGCACACTCTCAGAAACCGTAGCATTGCATGAAAATTTTATGTCTATTGTACCACTGTTGTAAACCTGTTTCAGCTGTACGGCTGGTTGTGTTGTTGTTGTTGTGGTTTCCCATGCTCCATTATGGGTGTGTTGCTACTTGATGTGCAGCCATCTTTCTTGTTCCTATTGGTAGCCTTCTGGTCTGCATTATGTGAGGTCATGGTGACCCTGACCTGACACTTGATCTCATTTTCTGCAGGAGGTGAAGAACGGGTCTGTTTCCTTGATGATGAAGTCACATTGCCTAGGGCCACAATGAGAGCGACTGGTGATTTTGTAACAGTTAAGGACGCAGAAATGTTTTACCTGGGGCGGAAGGACAATCAGATTAAGCGTCACGGCAAGAAGCTCAATATTGAATGCATTCAGCAGGTAATATAATAAATAACAATGTTATTTAGAGAGTTCTGAAGTAGCCGGAGAGTCAGTTTTGGAGCATGAAGTGTTTGAAGAATTGATAAAACTCGGTGTCATTCATGAAGTTTCCTTTCATAGGATCACCAAGATCTTTGCTGGGGAAATGGCTACTCAGTTGAATGCAGCAGATTAGTGCGCACCAAACCACACCTTCTCATGCTCCATCTGCTCTCTTTGAAGCAAGGGGCAGATGAATCACAAGAGACAAAAGGATGGTATAGAGTGGGGTTAAAAACTAGGGAGGAGTATCTGGGGATAGTCAGTGGGAATCAATTAGGGAAAAATAGATTGGAAAGGGAGTTTAAGCATTGACTGTGCACGGGTATCTTCTGGCACAGCTTGTGTTATCAGGAGATATAATGATCTAGCTATCACAAAAATAATTACATGAAAAGAGTTAGATCTTCTTTAGTCGACAGCCAGTAAGTGGTTGTGTCAGAGTCGGATCAGAGAGACCCAAGTTTATGTCTTTACTCTGTAATGAAGCTCGCTTAATGATCTTCAGTCAGCCTCTTTCAGCTTGACTTACCTTGCAGGCTTGTTCTGATAATAAAAGGGAGGAGGCAAGAATGACAGATCCCCCACCCGAAGGTTAGGGCTGCCAGATTAAAAAAAAATACTGGACACATGAGGCAAGGCTCCACCTTCTCCCAGTGCAAACAGAGAACCAGTTTGGTGTAGTGGTTAAGTGTTCAGACTCTTATCTGGAAGAACCAGGTTTGAGTCCCCACTCCTCCACTGGCAGCTGCTGGAATGGCCTTGGGTCAGCCATAGCTCTCGTATGAGTTGTCCTTGAAAAGGCAACTGCTGTAAGAACTTTCTCAGCCCCACCTACCTCACAGGGTATCTGTTGTGGGGGGGGGGGGGTAAAGGAGATTGTGACCACTCTGAGATTCAGAGTACAGGGTGGGATATAAATCCAATATCATCATCATCATCATCTTCTTCATCATCATCTTTTTCTTCTTCATGATCTTTTTGTTCATCATCATCTTCTTCGGCTCAGTATCACCCCTTCAGTACAAACAGCATGCTTTGCACTCTTTGGGCTTGGTAAGATTACCATTGACCCTTACTTTTACTAACTCTGTGGGAAAACTAAAAAAATACTGGGCATTTATTTTTTCAGTTCCTTCCCCAACTGTCAGTGAAAATAACAGAGCAAGTGAGAGAAATGGGTTTATTTTGCAGCTTGTGGAAGACAACTGCCAAGTGGAAACCTGCACTGTGATATGGTACCAGGAAGAAAAATTAGTTCTGTTTGTTGTGTCCAAAGGCAGTTTCAAACGAGGAGATCTTTTCAGAAAACTCCAGGAATGTCTCCCCAGCTACGCAGTCCCGGATGAGCTTTTGCTGATTGACGCTTTGCCTTTGACGTCACATGGTAAAAAAGAAATACTTTTAAAAGCCATGCCTTCATTTGTTTATAAAACATGTTATCTGCTTTTCTCAGTTTGAAAGCTCATATTTAAGTATACTGTCTTTAAAATCCTGTGGCACCAGCCCACCACAACAAACACCCAGGCATATCAGGTTTTAAAAGCATGATAGAATAAAATGATCTCGACACAATGGGAAAAGTGATTGAGTTACTCCCTGGGGAGACCCCTCCAGGAGTATGGTCAGCATGCCTAGCAGTAAACATCTCTCTTGTGCTTAGTGGCCACATAGAGGCTAAATGTGGGGGATGGGGTTAGTGATTCGACACACATGGAAACTATGTGAGGTATGCTCAGGGGCATGGAAACGTGTGGTGGAAATTTTGTTTTTCCTTTTCTTCAGAATAACAAACTCTCCCACCATGTCTCAAATTGTTTTAGAATCCATTTTGAAGAGGTTTACTACACAGGTTGTGGCTCAGGGAGAAACCCCAATGTTTCTCGTCCTAATGGTAGTCTGGATTTGTGGCCCTGATAGCTGATAAGTGCATAGTTCTATTCTGGTGTAAGCTATTGCTATGATCTGTCTTATTTCATTCTTTCCCGGCAGAAGAAATTGGTGATGGTGGGAGTTAGAGATTCGAGGGGCCCAGACCAATTAGAAATTTTGACCTTTTGGTTCACTGAAATTAAGGCTTAGATCACATCCAGATCTACGGCAGGTGCACACCCCGTCCCTTAAATGTGCAGATCTGCTTGACAGGATCCAACCCTAAGTAATTGCATATGTACAGTTAATATATAGATTCTTTGGATCTAGCTTCTGGTTCCATTGAAGCCAGTGTAGTTATAGCAAATAGGTACACATTCCAAAAAAACCCCAAGGAAATCTGATCTCAGGCTTATAGCGATTGCAAATAAAACCAAGTGCTAAATTGTTGGATTCCATGTAAGCTTGTTTTTTCAAAAAAAATTTTTAATTAAAGGCAAAATTGACGTGCCTGAGCTGAACAAGATCTACATCAGCCATCTGAATTCCAGAAGGTGTGAAAGGAAGCTGAATAAGAAAGAAGAATTGTGGGAGAGGCTGCAGTGCTTCTGGAAGGTAGTGTCTGAAGGTACAGCGTGCATCTGCATCGTATTAATCAGGTTCTCATAGGAACCTTGGGAGAAGAATGCAGGCTCATTATTCTCACCCTGTATAAATTCTGTCCTACACTTCTACCATCCATTTGACATTTCAGTGAAGTTCTTTGCGGTAGTTTTATGGAAACTATTTGTTTTTCCAAAAGGTAGAAATTAAAACTGGGGCAGTCATTGCTAACGGAGTGATTTATGCCAAGACTTTTCGAATATTGCTTCAGGTGCCAAAAAGGCTTTTGAAATTTGCCTTTCTAGCAGTAATTTGGGAATGAATTTTTAAATTAACTCTACTCATCATTTCCTAATATGTTTAGGTATTCGTTTTTTATGAAACAGAAATAACAAAGAAGTGGATGAGGTTTTCCACACTGCATTCTCATGTAGTAAGTTGTGTCCTGGTTTTGACACAGGGATACTGTCAAATGTTTAAGATGTCTCCATGCCCTTTGGCTGCAGAAGGGTATGCCTGGCAGGACAGAACGTAGGAGAAATTGAGAAGAAAGTAGGAAGGAAATTTGTACTGCAGCCATCATACAAGAGAAGAGGATGCTAACAATTTTCCTTCTGGCTTGTGCATCTAAGAAAATATTAATGCACTGCTGCATCATAGAAGTGCCCTTGTTATTAAAAGGTTTGTTTAATGACTTAATCACAAAAGCGGGTCCCAGTTCCAAGTGGGCTATCTATAGTCTGTTTCTCTGGGAGTCCCAGTTCTGAGTGGGCTAGCTATAGTCTGTTTCATTGGGAGTCTGGTTTCCTGTTGCTCTCTAGATTCGTATCCTGCTGCAAGTCTACGGGGACAGTTGTAGCATGATTGAATTCCTTTGTTTATTTCATTTTTATCCTGCCCTTCCTCCTGAGAGCCTAAAGTGGCATATATGGTTCTCTTCTCCCCCATTATATCCTCATAGCACTTTGTGAGTTAGGTTACGCAAAAAGAGAATGACTGAACTTGGATCAGTCCAGTCCTAAAGTGCCACTACACCTACACTGCAGCTCTCTGAAGAATGCACGTTACATACTTCTGTTTCTTCTCATCTTCTCTAGTCTCTTCTGAATCTCCCTGATGATTCCAGCAGCATTTCAGAAGATTCATTGTTTTTGAACAGTGGTGGAGATTCTTTAAAGTCATTACACCTCCATGATGAAATTGAAAATCTGGTTGGGAGGGCCATTCCTGGCCTCCTGGAAGTTATTCTCAGTCACTCCATTGCTGAAGTCTACAACCATGTCCTAAGGATTGCTTTCCCAAGTGATGATCAAAACAGTTCTGCAAAAAGAAAACGGAGAGACAGCAGAGAGGAGCTGAGTATAATGTATGCGGAGCCACAAGTTGGAGGGTCCCTAAAAAGTGAAGCACACACTGTTGGATTTGTTGCAGTGAGCCGCGGAAATCGATTGCTGTCCACAGATGAACACCTGAAGAACCAGTGTGGTGCAGGAATTCAGCTAAGGGAATCAAGGCCCTCTTCACTTGTTCTAAGTGAACCCAGAGGGGAGGAAGTTTTGAAGAGTAATGAAACAATTGCTAGCAATGCAAACACAACAGACATTGATTCTGCACAACAGACTCACTTAAAAGAGAACCTTGGAAGAACTGCTGGAAAGTTGACGTTAGATGTAAGGTGGAAGTCAGACTTGGGCAAATGTGTAGATGCATCTCCTCTAGTTGTAATACCAGTCATTGACCAGTTATCTGCCTCTGTATATATTGGATCTCATTCTCATGCAATTCAGGCAGTTGACCTGTATTCCGGAAAAGTGAAGTGGGAGAGATGCCTTACAGATCGCATTGAGTCCTCTGCCTGTGTGTCTGTGTGTGGAAACTTCATAATTGTTGGTATGAACATAAATTTGTTTTCTTTGATGTTCAGAATAAAATTTACTGAGCAGCTAGGTGCTGTTCAAGGGCAGTCCAAAGCTACATGTCTGTGAATAAACCTGTACCATTGGGTCGCAGTTTTCTTAACGTGAATGCAGCAAACACATCAGTGGAGACAAATTTATGATTACCAGCTGCCAGAGTTTATTTACCTGGACCCAAAATACAAACTCCAGCATCTTATCCTGAGCTACTGCGATTTGGATGATATAGTGGAGCCAGAGGGCTCCTTTGCTTCTTCCCCTCTTTACATTGTACCTACCACTTCTTGCCAGCATCCTGAAGACTACATCTTGGCATCTCAGGTGCTGCCCAAACAGCACCCAAGATGCTAGGGAAGGAGATGAAAATGCCGTTTGTCCATTAGGGTTGCCATTCTCCGGGTGGTGGCTGGAGGTCTTTTGGAATTTTAACTGGTCTCCCGCCAGTTCATCTGGAGAAAACAGCTTCCTTGGAAGGTGGACTTTATAGCATTGTGCCGCACTGGGGTCCCTCCCCTCCTGAACCCCCCCTCCCTGGTTTCTATCCCCCCAAATCTCCAGGAATTCCTCAGCCCAGAGCTGGCAGCTCTACTGCCCGTTCACCTGTTGGTTGGTTCCCAGCCTTCCACAGCAACAGCTGTAGCCATAGCAAGGTGATGTTAGGGAGGAGTGGGAGTCAGTAGGAAGCCCTTTGAAGGATGGAGCTGTGTTTGGGGGCTCATGGGGAAGGTCAGGAAATTGTGAGTGAATGGAAAATAGTCTTTAAAAAACAAGGTTTCTTGTTTTTGTTTCCTCCTGAGCATTCCCCATTGCAAACTGCCAGGCCATTCAAGCCTGTGGTATTTTGCCCATCTGTAATTCACATCACTGGACTGTGAATTGAGTTCAGATACTGGAATATGTTTTGAGAGCCTTAAGAATGAGAACATTTTTGCTTTGCTGGCATTACAGTAGTTACACTGCATACCCAAATGTCTTTATTTTCTGCCTCTTATTCTGTGCAGGGTGTTATAATGGGTTAGTATATGTACTCAGAAGCAGTAATGGGGAAACAAAATGGACATATGTTGCAGAAGATGCTGTGAAAAGTTCTGCGGTGACAGATCCTTCCACGGGGCTGGTCTTCATTGGATCTCATGACCAGCATGTATATGCTCTAGACATTTATGTAAGTTGCTGTAACAAAAATGCCTCCATGAATGAATACGTGTTTTACTTAAAAGTAGCCCATTAATTTAATTGGAACTAATTTCTAAGTAAGGATGCCTAGCACTGCAGTCCTTATGTTAATTATCAAAACTGATTCTATAACAAACTGAGAAGTGTAGGGCATCTGCTGTTATGTATGTATTTAGGTTAATTAGATATTAAAAATGATTTGATTATTCAATACGTAAATTCTGTTTTGTTTTGTTAGCATGTGCATTGTTGCAAACACCAAATTTAATTTTGTCTTACTGCTGTTTTTCAAACTAGTGTAGCACATCTTTTCATGTACACTTTTTGCCTCTAAATGTATATGGCACTATGAGTTTATGGAGCAGAACTGTGAACATAATTTCTTCTTAGCTATGATTTAAAAGTGGAGTGGTGTCTTTATTCAGAAGAATTACCCATAGTACAGCTGTACTGGTTTGCAAAGCTTTGAAAATACAATGCCTTTTAACCTTTGTGAAATGGCATAACTTTGTATTTTCTTTTTGGCACGATGACAGAAGGAAGAGTGTGTCTGGAAGTTAAACAGTGACGCTGGAGCTGTGTTTTCCTCCCCTTATCTAAATCTTCTGCCACACCACCTATATGTTGCTACACTCAGAGGGCTGCTGCTAGCTTTAAACCCTGTACGTAATTTTCCTGCTGTATATGGTCCAGCAATGTGTACTGAACAAGACAGTCAAAGGTAGTCAAAGGTGTTAAGATGGGTAACAGGAAGGGTTACCCATCTAGGTTAGAGGACAGCATTGTGTGGCTGATAAGGTGGGAGAAGTGGCCATAAAGATCCCACCTGATGTTTTGCTATCCATCATGGGAGGGCGGGATATAAATATAGTAAAATAAATAAATTATTTCAGTGGTTTCAGTGCAGGAGCAATTTTCCCACAGAGCCCACTGCTTTTCCACTTTTTAAGGGAAACCGTAGCCATTTTCCCAGTAACAGATGGTTCCAGAATAGGGTTGCTAGCCTCCAGGTGGGACCTAGAGGAAAGGAAAGGTCCCCTATGCAAGCACCAGTTGTTTCCGACTTGGGTGACGTTGCTTTCACAACATTTTCACAGCAGACTTTTTTACGGGGTGGTTTGCCATTGCCTTCCCCAGTCTTTTACACTTCCCCCCCCCAGCAAGCTGGGTACTCATTTTATCGACCTCAGAAGGATGGAAGGCTGAGTCAACCTCGGGCCGGCTACCTGAACCAGCTTTCGCTGGGATAGAACTCAGGTCGTGAGCAGAGAGTTCAGATCACAGTACTGCTGCTTTACCACTCTGCACCACGGGACCTAGAACTCTCCCAGAATTACAGTAGCTCTCCAGATGGCAGAGATTGTTCAACTGGAGAAAATGGCTGCTTTGGAAGGTGGACTCCAGGGCATTTTACCCCATCAAAGTCTCTCCACTCTTCTCAGACGCCACCCCAAACATCTCCAGGTGTTTCCCAATCCAGACCTGGCAATTCCAATTCCAGATCTTTGCTCAGGTGCTAGATTAGCTCTTTAGTCAGAAGCATGGAGGGCCTTGAACAAAAAGTATGTTTGTTTCACATTCACAGGTTACGGGGAGTCCAGTCTGGAAAAGCGTTTGTGGGAAACCTGTCTTTTCATCACCACATTGCAACAAGGACTGTGTGTGTGTCGGATGCGTAGATGGGAATTTTTATTGCTTTAGCCACTTTGGAGAAAAGGTAAAAATAGCCCCTCTTATCACCATTCTGCAGAAAATGTACACTGGCTCTCATATTCTCTTACCTAATATATGAAACACTGTGAAATGAACAGTGCTGAATCTGCTACCTGAGGCCTTGTGTATATTTGATAAAACTAACGGTAAGGAGAGAGAAAGATTATTGACACTTTGCATTATCATTTTGTTCCTAATGTTAAATCAATGTATGTTTTGGCAGCGCTAAGTGAAATTTAAATGATATACTAATATTAAATGATGTCCTGATATTGTTTTATAGGTTTGGCAGTTTTCCACTAATGGACCAATTTTTTCATCACCCTGCCTTTCAAGTTTTACTAGAGAAGTGTTCTTTGGCTCCCATGACCACTTTACTTACTGCTGTAATATGGAAGGTAATTTAATGTGGAAATTTGAGACCACATCAACTGTATATGCAACACCGTTTGTTTTCCACAGTCATGACTTGGAGGATAAAACACTTCTGGCAGTAATATCTACAGATGGCAGAATCTGGATCTTGAATGCTAAGACTGGCGCGGTAGAAGGCTCAGGGGAACTTCCGGGAGAAGTGTTCTCTTCTCCTGTCATATGGGGAACTAAGCTTGTTGTTGGCTGTAGAAATAACTATGTTTATTGCCTGGATTTATGTATATTGAAAAACATTAAGACTGCCTGAAATTTGCTGTGGACAGTTTTTCAGACTCCCAACCCACAACCATGTTTGAGCTTTGGTTATTCAAGCTGTGCACCTTTTTGACCCTCTCATGTTTATAAAAACTAAGAGAGAGAACAGCATCAAAGGCAAGGTTGTGTTAGCAGTTGAAACGTAACAATATGATCTACATATCTGCTAAGCCTCGGTGCTTAAAATTAAATTGATGCTGCCATTGCTTGTGCATATTCTATGGATAACCATGAATCCTTTAGAAAGCATATTAGAGATGGTTATCAGTAGCTATATGTATTAGCTAATTAAAAGCATGCTGAGTATGTACTGTTAGTTGTCAACCTGTAGTCACTAACACACTTTCAAAGCTGGAATGGAATTCTTCTCAGGGCCAATAGTAGAAGAAGAAGAAGAAGATGATATTGGATTTATATCCCGCCCTCCACTCCGAAGAGTCTCAGAGCGGCTCACAATCTCCTTTACCTTCTTCCCCCACAACAAACACCCTGTGAGGTAGGTGGGGCTGGAGAGGGCTCTCCCAGCAGCTGCCCTTTCAAGGACAACCTCTGCCAGAGCTATGGCTGACCCAAGGCCATGCTAGCAGGTGCAAGTGGAGGAGTGGGGAATCAAACCCGGTTCTCCCAGATAAGAGTCCGCACACTTAACCACTACACCAAACTGGCTCTCTAGTAGTATGTAATATTGCTCTCTAGTAGTATGTAATATTTAACAACGTTAAAAATAATATGAACCTATGAATGTATGAACCCATAATAATTTAGTTGCAGAAAAATTGTTTGGAGCATGTTACTGAAAACTACTGAGTAGTTAACTAAGGCCTTAGATATTGTAGGAACAAATGAGCTGACGAATGCAGTTTTCCAAAGAATGGATGGAGCTGTTCACCTCAGTAACTTCTAGTGGAGAGCTCTTACAATTATGAAAGATTGTATGAATGATAAATTAATATGGAAATATTTAAAATGTTTTGATAATTCCAAGTATTAGACGTTCTTGGCTATGTTTGAACCTTGCTCTGTTTTGTTTACTAATGGCATATTTATGGCATATTGAAGAACTGTGCACGTTACACAAAGGAATGTTTAAAGGTAACAATCGCCTCCTAAGGCATATGTCAGTAACACTTTTTGATCAGGATTCTATCTATACACTTTACATTTGTGGGCTGAGCTCATGCGTGGATGTTTTAGTGTTCAACTGATTTTTTTCTCCAGATGAAAAAAAGATATTGTTTGATAATACAGAACTATGATGTACTATAACTGTTCACATATTGCCAATCAGCAAAGATGAAGTTGGAAGTCTTAATTTAGATATTCATGTTATCACTGCATGAATGAATGAATGAAATCACTGCATGAATGAATAAAAAGGATGTTCATTGCTCCGTAAACACTTGCAAGGTTTTTTTTAATTGAAATAGAACAAATTTTCAGTGATGGACCATTTACATTGAAATTTGACAATCAAAAACTGAAAATAGAAATTGCACTAACATATTCCTTAATCATAGGTAATTTTACTCAGGTTTCTTTGTTGGTAAAAACACATAATTAGGTTCCTGTAGCAATTCAGGCCCTCCTTATAAGATAAACCTGATATTTTAAACAAAAAGACAATGAATACATACATCTGATTTCAGTAGGTTATAATTTAAATAGGAATTAAAATGACATTAGTATAAGAAACAATTGCACTTTAAAACATTTGAAAAATTAAAAAAGTACACAAAACAAAACCCCACAATTATACATTTGTTTATAATTTTATACACCACTATATGAACAACAGAGGTTAAGCATACATAACCTCAGAAATAATATTTAGGCCACAATCCAGAGAAAGTTAGTTATGCCTAATTCCTGTTGAAATCTGTGGGCTAGCAAAGTCATGTGACTAGACTTAAACTCTCTCTCTTTCACAACAGGATTTGAGTGGGACTAATTTCCTCCATATCAAAACCTTTGTGTATAAATTACCAAAAAAAAAAAAAAAGATTGAGGCCATGTTCTACATAGTGGTTGGGCCAGTTTTTAAACCATTTCAGTAAAGTGTTCCAGCAGTTTGTTCATTAGGAAAGGCTGTAACAGAGCTAAAGCAAAGTAACACTTCATTGGTATTTAGTGCAAAATTTTAGGTTGACTTTACATGAAATAACCATGTTGAAAATAAAGGCTTTTAGAAATGTTTCCAAACAAATATTGTACATATTCCAGCTCTGATCCAGACACTGATCTCTGAATGGAAATCATTTTCCCTTGCCATAATTACAAGGGAAAGAAGAAGAAAAAAAGAGCTACGCAGAGCCCTACATCTAGTACCTGGGGTCCTCCCACCTAACCAGTACAGTTGCCTCTGATACACTGACAACTTCTTAGGCAGGGTGAATACAAAGCAGGTTCTTGGCCCAGCCTGGGTGCCCCATCTGCCCCCCAAATTATCATTCCAGCTAATAATGCTGTTAGCTAGATCGGTGGGTGGGATGCAATGGGCCCTCTGCTATAACAGCCTAGGATGGCTCAGCCTTCTGTTCTCCTCCTGGTTCCCTAGACTGGAGTCTATAAATACAGTTTCCAGTAGACTAGATTATCTCATGCTTGAAAACTTTGCTTTTGAAGCTTTAGAACTATTTACTAACTACACGGTGTGCTAACTGTGCCTAGAATTATTTTGGTAGGCCTTTTTCCTTCCATCATGCAAATACCACCTACTTTTCCTTGTAAACATGTGTCTTTTTTTCTAAAATTATGTTTTCTTTTTTGCATTATCCCACCCACCTTAATAATTCCCCTTCCCCAACTTGTTATTTTCCAATTTCAAGAAAACCCCTAAAACAAATCTGGGGACTAGATCTTAGGAAACATAGAGCTTAAATTGCAAGTCATCCAGTTAGAGGTTTAAGCCTATCTACAGTTAAGTGCACATTGAAAAATATTTTTATACCAGCAACAGGAGGCTTTTACAACAAGCAGAGAAGGTCGGTAGCTTGTTTGCATTTCTCCTTTTCTCTGTGTTACTGTGCTAGATCCAATAGACGCTCCTCCTATTGTTCATCACTTATGTCTCTCTAGGATAATGGAGTGTTTGGTGGGTTGTGGATGACCACATAGGTGAAATCCACAAAGGGTTTGTTTTCATGTTGCAGCTTCACCCAAGAAGGAGCCCAAACTGTGCTTTTGGCTTGCAGCTCCCTACAAACTGATGTGGATGGAATGAGGGTGTGGGTTAAATGAAAGGGTGCAGAATAACCCAACGTTACACTGGCTGGGAAGTTCCACACTTGACACACAGAAGTAAATAACATGGGCTATTTTCATGCTCTTCAGCAACACCACTCAGGGAATCCTAAAAGCAGTATTTGCCCTGCGTCAGTCCTTCTTGAAGCTAAACATAATCGGTTTCACCGGTGAGTCTTTGGGGATATTTATGGTATGAATTGACACCACAAACAAAAATTACCTTGATAACCCAACAATCACAGAAGAAACCCTCCTGGGTCTAGGCGCACAACCAGTGAACCTAGTGGGCTCTTGAACGCCATTGCGGTGGATCTGTGATGATGGCTATTTATTAACGGCATGTGCCATTCTGCCAGAAGAACTTTACATGGAACGCTGTGTTGGATGAGCAGCTCGGTCTCTCTGATGATGTTCATCATATGTGGAATAGTTAGAACATCTTTCTTGCAGCTGAAATCCACACTCTAGTTAAGATGGAATTCTGTTTAAATCCCTTGAAGTCAATGAGACTAACAAGAATTTACTGCTTTGTGGACCTTGTTATGATTCTTCAGGTATGTGAAACCATTTTGAAGAAATCATGAAACCATTTTCTTCCAAGACTTAAAATGCAAGATTTCATCTGCCATTTAAAAAAAAAATGATTGGACTTGCTTGTTATACCACTATGTAAGTACTGAGCTGTATTGTTTCTAAACATGCTGTCAACAACAGTGCTGCAGTGATGTTTTGCTAGCATCACCGTTAGTCTGGCACATGTGTTGAAGACCAAGGTACTAATTAAATACCAAAGATGGAATTATTTTCCTGAAAGCAAACAGAATAGCAGGCTCATAATGAAACTTGAACAATCTAATTCCAGTGGTTTTTTTAATTCTACAGTTCCCTGTTTTCAAAAACTTTATTGTATCTCTCCATGTTAATCTGCTGAATTGGAGCCAAATAGGCATGTAAGTTGTTATTTTGTCAAATGGATTGCTATATAACATTTAAATTATGCATCATTTGCAAGACTGGTGGGCTCACTGTCACATGTGCTTTCAAATCTGAATTGCTGCTCTTTTCCTCTTTGCATGATGCTCCTCACCAATGAAAGAGAGGAGGTGCAGTGATGTGCCCTACATTGCTGCGGCACCCCACTTCTGCCAGGAAAAATCTTGCAGTGCAGTTTTCATGTGTGCTTCTGCATGGTGTGGATAACCACAGTAGGAAAGTTACACATTTGCTATTCCCATATTTATCATATTGATTGTTATATTTAGACTCTTCCTGTTAGAAGCTGCTGATCAAGGCAAGCCTTGCAATTATAAGTCTTCCTTAAAAATTACACAATCTGCGAAAACATCAAAACAGGATCTCATTGTAGGATGGCTAACCTGCTACTTGCACTTGGAGAAATTCCTATGCGAACCTCTTTGGGTAGGACTGTACATATTCATGCTTTTATGAGGCTTGAAAGAAATTATTTCAGTGTCCTCATCATTGGGCTGGTTACAGGAATAAAAGTTAATCATCCTATACTCTGGTTACTACTAGGACAGGAATGGCTCTTTCCAAATCCTGTACCTGAGTAGAGGGTTTCTTTTAAAAATTTCCCAGTAAGTGGCATTACATTCTCCATTCAAAATTAGAAACGTGCACCTTACATTCATTTTTAGAACTGACGCAACTGGACTCTACTTCGTTTTCAGTAATATAGCCAAAGACATGTAGAAATCCAAACCCCTAGGAGTCAAACTTCAGGAACACTGGAGCAGAAATTTTTAGAATTGGTCAGAATCTAAAACTTCCTGATACCTTTCACATAGACAAAACCTGCACGTCTCTTCCCCTTTATAGCAGGATGCTCAAAGCAACAGATTTTATAAGGTAGAGGAAATCTGCAATGAGCCAGCAAAAATGGAAAACTGACGTGTTCATATCCTTCTAGGATTTGCACTTAATTTTGTTCTGTTTGTTCTGTCGTGAGAAAAGACTAATAAAAACTTGAGACCAACTAATAAATGACAGTAAAGAGCAGAACCGGAATCATTTACTTAATGATTTGTGGACAGTCACTCCAGGCTTTCGCTTTCCTCTTGGCTAAAGCCAGCCAGGCAGGTTCTGTTGACACAGGATTAGCATCAGGGGTAGAGAATCTCTTTGCAACTTCTTTTGCCAGAGGTGATGAGGGAACAGAATCTGAGATCTCCACTGTTTGAGAATGAAAGAAAAAGAGGGGAAAGAAAAAAACCCATCAGCATAAATCTATCTGTCATTATATGGTCATGGACAGTGCAACCATTTTATCTGAGAAAGAGAGAAGTTGGAGATGATGACAAAATCCAGACATTTCAAAGTCCTGCTCTGGGGTAGTTTCAAAATTGAATTGCAAAAGAGCAGCATATTTAAAAATACACAAGCTTTTTGAAGGCAGCAGGTCATAGTTTAGTTGTTGGCATCTCCAGGGAGCTGTCATTGGAAAGACCCTTGTAACAAAACTTGGAGAGCCACTGCCAATGAGCCTGCTAACTTTTTCCCCCTGCCTCCTCCCCCATCCCTCTCTGTCTGGCTTCCTCCCCTCTACCATCAGCCTCCTTCATCCTGCCCACACTGCATCCTGAGATCTGCTTCCTGTCTGTTACCTGCACAAGCTCAGGCAATGCTTCTCCATGTTTCGTTGTTTTGTAACTGCTCCATTTTAATATATGCAAAGGTGGTATTCCCCCTAAAGATTGTAGAAAGATCTCCCTTCTGTGTATTTGGCCCCAATGTCTGTGTTTAAGAATCCACACCTGAGTCCATATTAAGAACTGGGTTATAATAATAGTGTTACAACCATCTATGTACCTGTTCCCAACTTTTAAAAAAAAGTCTGTAGCCCCTTTCTGTGAGCTAATCTGGAGTAGTGGTTAAGTGTGCGGACTCCAGGTTTGATTCCCTACTCCTCCACTTGCAGCTGCAGAATGGCCTTGGGTCAGCCATAGCGCTCACAAGAGTTGTCCGTGAAAGGGCAGCTGCTGTGAGAGCTCTCTCAGCCCCACCTACCTCACAGGGTGTCTGTTGTGGGGGAAGAACATAAAGGAGATTGTAAGCCGCTCTGAGACTGATTCAGAGAGACAGGCAGGGTATATATCTATGGTCTTCTTCATTGTGGAGAAACCCAGATTTGTTTTTCCTCACAAGCAGCTTCTCATGTGACAATAGTTTCCACACAAAATATTTTAAGGATGTCTCCATATAGCTTCTGTAACATACCAAGCAGCCATGTAACTAATTTGTGAAATGCCTCCAGTTAGCAGGTGTTACAATCTCTATGAGGCAGGTCACTGTAATTTAGAAAGTACTTTTCAGCTATCCAGAAAGCTCTTCTCCATAGAACAGAGGACTTGGTCTGTGACAGAGATTATTCTGCTGGAGCTTTCCAGTTTCTCTTCTATTCCTTCCACTTGCTTTTATTTTTTCTATCTTATTAGCAGCCTCATAGCCCAGCCTAGTCCTCTTTCATTACAGCTTGGGAGCTAAGCAGGGTTGGCCATGGTTAGATGAGAGGGAGACAACCGCAAACCACCTCTGCTGATCTCTTGCTTTGGAAACCCCATGCTCCTGGGGCCACCATGTTGTGACTTCATATCACACAATTATTCTCATTCCCCACCCTTGCTCCTCAAAGAAGTCCGCTTCCTTTACTGAAGGCAGATTGCTGATGGACAAATGAGATGACTGATTTCCTCTGGACGTTAATGTCAGGAATCTGCAAATTTAGCACAGAAAGAAAGCCATTTGACAAGAAAACGACTGACTGTTGTTCTGCAACAAACTTTCAACCCCACCTGAAGTCACACCCACTGAGAGCCAGTTTGGTGTAGTGGTGAAGTGTGCAGACTCAAATCTGGGAGAACCAGGTTTGATTCCCCACTCCTCCACTTGCACCTGCTGGAATGGCCTTGGATCAGCCATAGCTGTGGCAGAGGTTGTCCTTGAAAGAGCAGCTGCTGTGAGAGCTCTCTCCAGCCCCACCCACCTCATAGGGTGTCTGTTGTGGGGGAGGAAGGTAAAGGAGATTGTGAGCCGCTCTGAAACTCTTCGGAGTGGAGGGCGGGATATAAATCCAATATCATCATCATCTTCTTCCTTGCCATCAGCCCCTAAAAACCATCTCTAACCTTGACAAACAAAACCCTTTAAAGCCTACACGGGACAAGATGTGATCTTTTTACCAGTAGGAATTCTCTAAGCCTGAAGAAGCTGACATTTGAATGCTGGAAAGATGGTAGTCTTCGAACACTTTGCAGCAGGGCTGAAATTTCTGTTTTCTTACTGCACTGATTATGTCATAGATGTGATCATACCAAAATATGTGGGTTCTGAAATAACATTCAGCGGCTAACATTATCATGAACTATAAGGAGAGTGTATGTGATAAATCCCAGTTCTAAGTTTTAAATCAAACAGAAACAAAGGCAAACAAATTAATTTTAATTTGGTTTCTGTTGACGTGAGAATGGATGCATTTTGCCACTTTATGGGTCAAACGCTGTTAACACAAAGGAATGGCTATGTGGAAATTAAATCCTTACTTTTAAAATATGCATCAAGTCTCTCTCTCTCTCTCTCTCTCCCTGATGGTGAGAAGTGCTGTCAAATCACAGTGAACGTATGGCAACCCCATGGTGTTTTGAAGGCAAGAGATGTTCATTGCCTGCCTCTGTGTAGCAATCCTGGACTACTTTGGTGGTTTCCTATTTAAGTACTGATCATGGCTGACCCTGCTGAGCTCCTTGAGATCTGACAAAAACAGGCTACTCCGGGCCGTCCACATCAGCCTCCCCCCGCCCCCGTGCATATAGTATTCACAGAGTTATACGCTTTGTTCACCCTTTGTTCACTCCCTTTAACAATAATAAAATCGTCTAACAGTTGGGACTATATGATTAGTAAAAGAAAATAGGATCTGCAGCCACTTAGTAATGTGGAAAATGCACACTGCCTCAGTTCATGAGCGCTGAAATTGAAACAGATTCCAGAGCCAAGTTAGATAGTACTGATTTTCTCCATTTGGAAGCAATCTGGATTAACTGTAAATTTATTGCTGTCAAATTAAAAGCCAAACAAACAAAAAACAAACAAAACATCATCACTATGGCATCAAAGAGCAATCAATATAGAATACCAGATTTCGTCTCCCTAAAGGTTCCCTGACAATTGCAACAGGTTGGGCGTTACTAGAGCCCAATCGGCCCTTCACCCCCATTGGACTGCTCAGATTCCTCCTTCCCATCTTCAACCAATCATCTGCTTTGCACAGGGTTACGGTTAAACACCATTATTCTAAGCAAAATTGCTAAGGTAAGTTGTTATAGCACTTTTTAAAATGAGCATATTTTATAGAACAAATTGTTCTAAATGCTCCCGCTCTGTTACAGGTACAGAGAATCCCATTTATATTGATCTTCCATTTTTAAGAGCATAAGAGTGAATAATGGGATGCACATAAAAAAAATTACGCAGGCCCTATTTGTGTTAACCTGCTATGAAATAAAATCTATGTGCTGCCCTCTTGCTTTTATCACCTCAACATATTGCTTTTCTATCAGCTAATCAGCCTCAGAACTTTAAAGGCACCTTTTGAAAGAGTGGAACGAAAGAAGACATCATTAGGGAAGTGCAATCTAGAGACTCAACGGCTGGAATGCACTAAAGGGAAGCACGTACTTCTGACACGAGCACATTACTCATTAATGTAACAGCTTTCTCAGCCATCTGCCAGCACCGCATCCAAGCACATGCTTGTCATTTAGGGGGGAAATGTATTTCAAGAGGAATTTTGCCATTTTTCAAAAGGGGGGAAAGCTGGACTTTTCCTCAGGGTTCTCCTCCTCCGCCCAGTTTGTGACCCTTATTCCAATAAAGCTCTTTACAGTAATGATTCAGTGAGCTGAGTGTTTTTAATATAGCTAGTTAGTTTTATAAGGCTCAGTTTCCTGAGCAAGCACAGAACACACACTGCTTATTAACTGGGATAAAACTCTTCCCACAGCTTACCACATGCCCACTGTGCTTAGAAATACCCACATGGCCACTGTGGAAAGGTAAAGGAATACCTGCACTCATTTTCATAATGGCCTTCATTTTTTTCATCTCACAGTTTCTGAATTCATTGACTTCAACAGACTCTGTGTAAAGATTGCATTGTCAGTGACATTCATATGCAACCATTTCCTTTGGAAAGCTTTTGTTTTCCTGACCATTGGCATTTTTAGGGACAAGATGGATCTGTCTTCAGGAAATGAACAGGAATCTGGAAACAAGCATCTGCAAATGTGGTTGCAGTCAACAATGAAGCTACGGTAATTCGCTCAACGCACTGCAAAACTTTCAGAAATGACCAGGTGGCCATGTTCATGACCTGACACATGGCTCAGTAACAGACTGTATATGCTTTGCGTGCAGAAGGTCCCAGGTTTAATCCCGAGCATCTCTAGCAACAAGTACAAGCAGTAAGTTAACATGAATGTCAGCCTAAGACCTCATTATATAATCAGGGTACTGCTGGATAGAACAGTAGTCTGGCTGAGTATAAGACAGCTTCAAGTACAGATACCTGTCACAGATGTTGGAAGGGTGTTTGATTTTTTCAGCTGTTCTCGGCGTTCGAGCCTTGACATGACAGTTTCAACTTTCTTCTCTTCTTCCTGGGGTGCGGCTTTCGGCAAGGAACTTATCCGGCTGATACTGCTGCTTTTGTTATCCGACTGATTGTTTATACTGGCCTAGTGGAAAATGCAAAAGGAAAAACTATTGTATTACAACTTTTTCATCTAACATTTAGTTACTTCATGTTATTTATAGTCCACCTTTCCCACTGAGACACAATGAGGATTACATGGTGTAAATCAACAGAATTGACAGGATGGGACATCCAGTTAAAATACTGCAGAAATCCGAAACAGCTGAAACAAAGCACAAGCATCCAAATGATACAGAAATTACACAGTAGGGACATACTTATAGCAACAGACAGTACATACTATACATAGTAGTATAGTTCACAGCCACAACCTTTACCAAAGTATCTCCCTGAAACATTTCATTAGGTACAGCTCTATTATCTATAAAATAAAGCCCCCCTTACTAATTCAGTTTTGTGTAGTTTGAGGAATGCCAGAAGAGTGGGACCCTTCCTAATGTCACCAGGCCATTCCATAACGTGGAGGGCCACAATCAGGAGTGGAATTCTAGCAGGAGCTTCTTTGCATATTAGGCCCCACACCCCTGATGTAGCCAATCCTCCGAGAGCTTACAAGGCTCTTTTTTAATAAGCTCTTGGAGGATTGGCTACATCAAGGGGATGTGGCCTATTATGTAAAGGAGTTCCTGCTAGAATTCCACCCCTGGCCACAACAGAGAAGGCATGTGTACAGGCAGTTGGTGATCTTGCCTATTTGCAGAGTCGCTCCTGCAGAAGGCCCTCCTTAGATGACCAAGGCTGTTGCAGCAGAGCACAGGGAGTGAGGCAGTCCTGCAGGTATGAGGCCATGGCCACAAAGGGCTTTGTATGTAATAACCAGTTCCTTTAATTTAGTCCACTAACTGACAGGCAATCAATAATGTGACTGCAGAATGTGGAACACATGTTCCACCTAACTCTTGATAATAACTGAGCTGCAGTATCTTTTGGGGAGGGGGAGGGTATTTTTGTTTTTTTATGTGCATGCATGTTCGGGTGTGTGAGAGTGTGCCCCTGAAAGTCATGGTGACTGACCCCTACTGGAGGTCTGGAGGATGTTCAGAGAGGTGGCTGAATAAAGCCTGTCCCTGCCTCCCAACTCCTGGTATTCCAAGGAGGTCTCCCATCCAAGTACTTGCCAGAGTTGGCCCTGCTTAGTTTCTGAGATCTGACAAGATTGGCCTTGTCTGAGCTACCCAGGTCATGGCAACTGAGCTGCAGTATCCTCCACCAACTGGAGTCTTCAAGTTGAGTTTGAGGGTAGACCTATGTAGCATGCATTACAGTAGCCTAGTCTCAGTGTTACTAAGGCTCAGTGTTATCTAGGATGGTCAGATTGGACATTTTGTGGGCCAGAGTGAGTTAGAAGAAAGCTTTTTCTTTGCACTCGCAGTAATATGCTCTTCCAGCACCAGTGATGGATCCCATACCACCCCTAGGCTCCAGAAGTGTTAGCTAAACCCCATCAAAAGTGGGAAGTTCCAAATCCTTCAAAATCTCTCCCTTTCCAACCAGCATAACTTCTGTCTTGTCTGGGTTTAGTTTCAATTTGTTCACTTTCAGCCATCTGACCACAGCAGTCAGGCTGCTTAGGTCCTCTTCTGTGTCACCAGGCGGGTTGGATAGAGAGATACAGAGCTGGGTATGATCCTCAAACTTTTACTGGTTTCTGTTTATCACAATCCCCTTATCATTTGCATAAACATGGGGCACGATGCTCTACCATATATTGCCATAATTTCTGTTATTTAGTAACATCTTTTTCAATACTGTGGGGGATTTTCAATTAGGCTTGCTGCTCACAGTCACAAAAGACACGTAGACTCTAGTTGACTTGCTTTCCGGTCTCTGAGCACTCCATTTTGAATGCATACTATGAAAAAGTACCTACTGCCAACTGCATGAAATATTTACACATCCTCCGCATTGAGTTTTTGTGTTAAATATGTCAGCAATCCCAAAGTTTGAGGTACTTACATTTTCTTTAGCCAGTTTCTCGGCTTGCTTGGCTTCCCTGGCTTGCCTCCTCTCCTCCCTCGATGCCTGCTGCTCTCGAAAACCCTTCTGCTTTTGCAGGGCCAGCGTAATCCAGAGCGGCTGCGCAGATTCCACTTTTTCCATCAGCTTGGAGCCATCTATGGAATGCCTGCTCTGTAGAACAGGCCTTTCTAGAAGGCAAAACGACACACTTTGGTGGTGGAGCATGAAAGAAAAAGCTTGCCCTGCATTCTAGTGAGGGGTGCATGACTTAGCTTGTGGTCTCCTAGCAGGGATAGACCGGGACAAGCGGCCCTTGAGCTGCCGTGTCCTACACCTATTGTCATCATCTCCACAGCCTGAGTCTGGTCAGAGAGGACCCTGTGGTGCTGACAGCATCTCAAAGGCAGCTTGGCTCAGCTCTCTCCTGGTGCCAGCAGCCATCCAGGAATACTCCTGACAAGAAAGGGCTTGTCTGCCCGTCTCCTAGTGTTGCAGCCTTCTGGTGAATGGTCTAAAATAGGGATGGCCAAACTTGCTTAATGTAAGAGCCACATAGAATAAACATCAGATGTTTGAGAGCCGAAGTTGAGGGAGGGAGGAAGGAAGGAAATAAATAAATGGAGGGGAGGGGGAGGGAGAAGAAGTGAAAAGAAAGCAACTTTAACTTTAAATGCATTCTTCAAGCTGCCAGGTGGCTTGGAGAAGTTATTTCAAGAGACAAACGCTTTCTCCAAGCCAACCGACATGATTGTGGGGGCTTTGAGAGCCACATAATATGTGTGAAAGAGCCACATGTGGATCCTGAGCCACAGTTTGGCCACCCCTGGTCTAAAATGTACCTTTTCCATTCATGCCTAGTGTTTATGGTGTCCTAGAATATAGGTGCACCAAAATATCATCTTCTTTTCTTTCTTTTTTTAAAAAAAAAATCTATTTAAACGTTTGTTTTTATTTCTTTAGGGAGCGGTTCACGTAACTTTTAAAAATTAATGGGAACAGGAACAACAATTCTAGCAGTCTATTGCCACACTGATACTGTAACATTGTGTGAAATTTTCATTCCCTCAAAAAACTCTGCGAGAGGGAAGGCGGCAGGGTCAAGGCCAATCTCGGCCAATCTTGGAAGCTAAGCAAGGTCAGTACTTGGATGGGAGGCCGCCAAGGAAGACTCTGCAGGGGAAGGCAACCGCACACCACCTCTGATTCTCCCTTGCCTTGGAAGCCTCTTGCTGGAGCTGCCATAAATTGGCTGTGACTTGATAGCACTCGACATGCACACAGACGTGCACTCCCCTTTCGGAGTCCTGATCGCTTTCCTCCCAACTTCAAGGTGGGGCCTGGAGAGCCAGTTTGGTGTAGTGGTTAAGTGTGCGGACTCTTATCTGGGAGAACCGGGTTTGATTCCCCACTCCTCCACTTGCATTTGCTGGGATGGCCTTGGGTTAGCCATAGTTCTGGCAGAGGTTGTCCTTGAAAGGGCAGCTGCTGTGAGAGTCCTCTCAGCCCCACCCACCTCACAGGGTGTCTGTTGTGGGGGAGGGAGATAAAGGAGATTGTGAGCCGCTCTGAGACTCTTGAGTGGAGGGCGGAATATAAATCCAATGTCTTCTTCATCCCAGAATTGCAACTGATCTCCAGATTACCAAGATCAGTTGCCCTGGAGAAAATGGGGGGGGGGGTGTTTCAGAGGGTGGACTGAATGGCATCACAGACCCAATGAGTTCCCTGCCCTCCCCAAACTCCACCCTTGCTAGGCACCACTCCCAAATCTGCAGGGATTTCCTAGAATGGAGTTGTTCACCCTAATCTCTCCTGAAACAAACTGACACAGCACATGGCTTCTCTTATGTTCTTATAAACATGTGGAACAGAGGTCCATCAGTGACTATTAGCCAAGCGTATTGTTGGAACTCTCTGTCTGGGGCAGTGATGCTCTGTATTTTGGGTGCCGGGGGGGGGGGGCACAGTGGGAGGGCTTCTAGTGTCCTGGTCCCACTGGTGGACCTCCTGATTTGGGGGGTTTTGGCCACTGTGTGACACAGAGTATTGGACCGGATGGGCCATTGGCCTGATCCAACATGGCTTCTCTTATGTTCTTAGCACAGCTATTCCGCCCTGCCACTATATACATGATGCCAGGATATCTGCTTATAGTAGAAGCAGGTTTACCCACAAATAGCACTTGTAAAGTTCATTCCCCCCCGCCACCGTTCCCCTTGATTCTCAGCTAGACTGTGCATATCCTGAATTACTTGGCAGTACTTCTGACTTTTTCAAAAGTTTGTTAACCATTCTCTGCATCCTTAGGTGGCCTAGAAATGTCAACGCTTGTTTTATCTGTGAGCGCTCACACTTCCATCTATTTCTGGAAAGTGTGGGGGTTAATTTTGGAGTTATTTGATGCACTATTTTGGGAAACCTGAGCAAACTTTTAAGTTTGTCAGTGCTCCATGCTATTGAGAATGAAGTCAAGAAACCAGTGTTCCCTCTAAGCTGAGTTAGTGTGAGCTAGCTCAGTTTTTCAGCTTCCGTCTCACACATTTTTGCCTTAGCTCAGGAAAAATGGCCACAGAACAAACTAATTTATGCAGTAGCTCACAACTTTAAGATAGCCAGTTTGGTGTAGTAGTTAAGTGTGCAGACCCTTATCTGGGAGAACCGGGTTTGATTTCCCACTCCTCTACTTGCAGCTGCTGGAAAGGCCTTGGGTTAGCCATAGCTATTGCAGGAGTTGTCCTTGAAAGCTGTGTCGTGAGGGGAGAAGATACAGGCGATTGTAAGCCGCTCTGAGTCTCTGATTCAGAGAGAAGAACTGGGTATAAATCTGCAGTCTTCTTCTTAATGCCAGTAGTTCACAAAGTAGAATTCTTGCTCACACGACTCCACAGCTTAAAGGGAATATCTTAGAGAATGTCCAAAGAAAGCACTCCTCCCCAGCCCCCTCAATATGTTTTGGAAGCCACAGGGGCTCCAGTGCCACATGAAACTTCTCTGCTAGCGCAGGGTTCCCTGTGAGATTTAAATGGATCAAGTAGCTCCGCTGCACATAAGCGAAGGGAAAATATCACTTAGAGAAGGGCCGGGAGCTGCTCCTGTTGGCAGCAGAAGACAGGACCCTCAATAATGGGTATTATTATGGCTGCTTAGGGGAGTGGTGAGTTCCCCCTCACTAGAAGTCTTCAAGCAGCAGCTTGTCAGAGACTTGTCAGCAGGGATGGAATTCTAGCAGGAGCTCCTTTGCATGTTAGGCCACACACCCTTGATGTAGCCAATCCTCCAAGAGTTTACATGGCTCTTTTTTGTAAGCTCTTGGCGGATTGGCTACATCAGGGGTGTGTGGCCTAATATGCAGAGGAGCTCCTGCTAAAATTCCACCCCTGTTTGTCAGGGATGCTTTGGGCTGATCCTGCATTGAGCAGGGGGTTGGACTAGATGGCCTGTATGGCCCCTTCTAACTCTATGATTCCATGCACAAACACAGCTCACCCCTCCACTGAAATAAAGAGAGAAGACCTGTGTGCTCTCTATCTACACCCCAGCATGGAGCCATGTATTTGGGTGATGAGGTTGCGGGAATGAGCGTGTCCTGACAAAGATGTGCTTTCAACATTAAGAGTTGTATAGCTCAGGCTCCTCAATATTTGTGCATCTTTATTGAACGACACATCAGGACTGAAGAAAGCTTTGCTGCTTTCTTAAAAGCTTTGCTACTTAACAATGATGAAGTCCTACATACATGTTTTACATAAATCTGGCTTTACGTAAGTTTGAGTTTTCAATGGCACCTTCCAAATATGGTTCCAACTGCATTTCCTCTTTGTGAATTACTCTGCACACTAAGGGCTGACTTGAGCAGTAGTTCCACATTACCTCCATGTGGACATGCTCATATTCGTCCATGACCATGTGAACATGAGCTGGAACCACATGTGCATTTGGCTGGGTGCATTTGCTACAAATCTTACTACTGTCGAAGCCTCAAAAGGGGCTGTCGGGATTCCTGAGATGGTGTTCATGCTTGTAGATGCACCAATATATACGACATATGTCTCTGGTTCACCTGCTGGCTCCCCTATGCAAACACGGACAAACATAAGCCTAAAGACATTTGCTCGTGTGAAGTGGCCCTTATTGGAGCTGAGTTTTCACATATGCATGCACATTAGATAAACCAAGACCAAATGTGCAAATTGTCTTTGCTGGAAACCATTTTGTTTGCAGTGATGCGAGATGTGTTTTGTAAAGTCTGACTTGCTTTACACTCGAAAATCATCACATGATGTCATCTCCTCCTGGCATGTGTGAACTCACATTTAAGAGTAAGCATTAAAAACCAGGTCTGGAATACAGTGAAGGGCAAATAAAATAAAAATAATACAGTGGTGCTTAAGACTGACCACTGAGTTCTCTGCCACCGAGTTCTTCGCCTCGTATAAGACTTGAATTTCCACCTACCTCTTTTCAGTGGCTCTGGCTTCTTCTCAGTTTTCTCTCTCCATGGCATGGTAATGGATGGGAAAAATGACTTCTTCTCCCTGGACTCCTCCTCTTCATTCTTGTTTTCATCATGAGCTTGTGAAAGCAGAGAGCTGCCTTTCACCTCCGCTCTTCTCCAACAGGCATCAGGTTCAGTTTTAGCCACCCTCAGCCCGACTGACTCGGTTAAGTGAGATCGGCGCATTTTTGAGAGAGGGGATGAGGGTGGGGTTTGGCTGGTGGGCTTTGGAGCTAAGGCCGGCTTTTGTGGTAGTGGGGACTTACAGACGGGCTTCTCTTGACTAGGTGCAGACCCCTGAACACTAGCTGCCAGACACACTTGGGCAGCTGGGGCATAATTTTGATTCATGTTAGTTGGAGTCTCCTTTGTTGAATGAAAAACGGTGTCCTTTCTCTCTTGGCTAGGGGATTTGCTTTCTTTCAAAAAGATATTATTTGCCTCTTTTTCATTGTCCGGGGTCACCAGCGGGGTAGGCACACCATCAAAACTATCTCCTGCGCTGTATCTTTTCTTCTTCTTTTGCTCTGCCTGCTGATCGTAGTTAAAACGTACTGAATAGTTTGTCCTCCGTAGTTTGACTCCAAATGGAGAAACGCTCTCTTCCCCATTCGGTGACCCTCTGTCCGCTTTCCTCACACCGACATTTTGCAGAGATTCCACCATTTCCGACTGGGGCGTTTCTTTCCCTAGAGAATGAGAGGTGCCTGGGACAAGAAAGGATGGAAGATCTTTGGCAAACTTACAGCCTTCTGTGCGATCTGCCGCTTCGTGGTATACTTCAGTTTTCCCCATAGGTATTCCAAATGTGTTAAATTTACCCAGCAGTCCCTCTTTATGAACTGTCTCATGGTTTACATCTTTTGTTACATTCGCTACCTCAGAGCCAACTTCACTCTCTGCATCGACATTAGTCTTTGTAACTTCTGAAAACTTCTGCCATGCAGGAGTTATAGAAAACTTTGCGTTTGCAGACAAGGTTTTTCGTAAATTCCCGTGAGAAGCAGCTCGTCCTCTCGGGGTCCAGTCATCACTGTGCCTGCTGAGGCTCCCTCGCTCTTTCTCATTCCCTTTCCCAGTTTCTGCACTTTTTAGGATTTTGGACCGAATAGTAGCCCACTCCGCTAACGTGGCTTCGTTGTTCAATGGATCCTGAGTGGTCTTCATTTTACTGCTGCCATGCTTGGCATCGGGTGACAGTTTTGGAGCATTTTCTGTCAGGGCTACATCCGCGGTTTTTCTTTCTTCTGTTAAACCAAGCAGAGATTTGCAAGCAGTGTCTTTTATCTGATTCAGATTGACAGCGGTGCCACAGAGCTGTGCTCCGGTGACCAAAATTGCTGTATGTGGAACACACAAAGAGGACAGAAGCGCATGGGCCCCTGAACTGGACTGAGGTGCCTTCGGTTCTTTTGAGGCAGAAGGAGCTGCTGCCTCTTTCATAGGAGTGACTGGGCTCAGATTCACTTTTTGAAAGATGATCTGTTTTTCTCCAGAAGAGACTTGAAAGGTGAATCCCCTGGGCATATTTTGCCTCGCATCGACTTCTTGCCAGCGCAGCTCTTCTCCTAGGATTCTCTCTTGTTCCTGAGCATCAGTGGTACTTCTCTGACTGTGTCTTAACGTTTCATCTTCCGTTGGCTCTCTCTCTGGCTGCTTTACCTTTTGCGGACTTCGTTCTTCTTTAACAGGAAGTTCTGCAGCTTCTAGACGTTTCTCTTCTGTATGCATGGGTTTGCCTAGTGGCGACTGGAAGGATTTGTCTTGTTCTTTTGTGTTTTCCAGTGTCTGGTGTATTTCCGAACTTGGACCTTTCTGTCCTTCTGGTAGATGTGCCCCTTTCTTCTCTGTAAAGTCTTCCCGTTGCATCTTCTTTTCAGCTGGAGGTTGTTTTAATTGTGACAGTTCTCCTGGCGCATGCCCTGCTGGCTTCATCTGCTTCTCTGCTTCTTGTTGGGTTTCTTCATCGTTCCTTTTTCTCTCCCTCTCCAGATGCTGCCGTGGTTCCTCTGCCCTCTTTTGCTCCTCCAGCTTCACAGCCTTTCCTTTTCCTTGCCATCTCTCACCTTCTACATTCCTGTTTTTCTCTTCTTGTTGTCTCTGCCCCGTTTCTTTCTTTTGTACTTGCAGTACTTGCTGGTTTGGACCATCCCGCTTATCAGTCTTATGAGTTTGTTCTTCTAGTTCTCGTTGCCTCTGCCTTTTCAGTTCCTGGTGCCCTCGTTTTTGTGTTTGCTTCTCCTGACCTTGTCTCTTGTTTTTCCGGTCTTGCTGTAACAGCTTTTCAGACTGTTTTTTCTCCTCTAATTCTTGATGACTGTTTTCTTCTTTTCCTTTCAGTTCCTCCATAACTTGCCGTTTCTGCTCCTCCAGTACTTGATGCCTTTGTTCATCCAGCTTGTGAGGTCTTTGTTCTTCCCCCTGCTTTTGTTCTTCCCATTTCTGATGACTTAGGTCTACGTGTTCCCTTTGCACCTCCAGTTCACAGTGCCTTTGTCCTCCTAATGGCTTTTGTTCTTCCTGTGGCGTTTGCTCCTCCACTTCCTGATGCCTTTGTTCTTCCTGTTGCATTTGTTCTTGCCATTCCCAGAGCCCCTCACTGGCCCTCTGCTCTTCCAGTTCTTTGTGCCTGCAATCCTGTTCTTCCTGTCTTTTTTCTTCTGGGCCCTCTCTCTCTTCCATTTTCAAAAACTGCTCTTCCTCTTGGAGCTTTTGTTTTTTCCCTTCTTCCTCCCTTTGACTCTCTTGAAGTCTCTTGTGTTCCAGATGGTGTTTTACTTCTGCTTCAGCTGCTTGTACTTTCTGCTCAGGCTCAAGGCTTTGCCAATAATCTTCGTGCTTCCTTTTTTCTTCTTCCTGTTCCTGGCCTTCTGTATCCTGGATTGGTTTGTCTGCAACATGATGGCCATTCTGTTTTACGACTTTATCTTTGTACCTTTGAGTTTCTGTGATTTCTTGTTCAAACTCAGTCGTGCTTTGTGACTCCTGGTGTTGGGAAACAAAAACAGACTGTTATCTATGCCCTACCCCTTTACAGAGTAACAAGTAGGTGTGTTGCGTACTAATTGGTTAGCTTTTTAGTAAGAACCTTGGAATGCTTTTAGTAACCTTGGCATGTATGGTTTTCAATCTTTTTTCCATATATGAGTCTGTAGGATACTGAATAATGTAAGAGACAAGCAGAGACCCACAAGGGACTCATGAAAGCTGCTGTCATCTCCTCCTGGCTATCCCCTCTCGCCTGTCTACTTTCCCTGACAGGGACTGGGGCAACAGGTGCAGAAGGAAAGAGAAAGGAGCATCACAGAGACCGATTCCCCACTAGGCTCGTTCCGGTGTCAGAGCCCTTTCCCCTCCTCCCCCCCAGCATTTCCTTCTGATTTCATACAAGCTGCCCCAGGGATGCAACTTGCCTTGCAAGCAAAAACCAGTTTTCAGAGGATCTTGCCATAGGAAAGAGGCATGGAAAGTTGCAGCCCCATGGCAGCTTGTGCAAAATCAGATGGAAGCGCTGGGGGGGAGGGGTGGGGGGGAGAGGAACAAGTCTAGTGGGAATCAGTCTTAGTCACAGACCGATTTCACACTCAGCTTACCCCGCGGTCATGTTCCTCTTCTCTGTGCAGCATCCGTTGGATTTCCCACTACCTGTGCTGGAGTTACAGGAAGCGTCACGGCTTTCACGCAGCACACGGAAACCACTAAAAACCAGTTTCCGTGTGCTGCACGAAAGCCGCGACACTTCCTGTAACTCCGGTGCAGATAGTGGGAAATCTGATGGACGCTGCGCAGAGAAGAGTGTTGGTGTATTCGCTGGTATGCCCTGGGTTCGTGAGGCTTAAGAATATACAGCACAGTGACTTGTGCTAACTATATACATTTATTTACAGATATACAATTTATAGTTGTTCTGGTATACACTGATCAAAGTGCTTCACAGACAATACATTCGTTAGCAGAGGATACACTGTACAAGCTCTCCTCAGTTATATACACATAGCTAAATACAAGCACCAATCAGCACACAGTGCTGAGTCATTCTGCTTAAGCACAAGTACTCTGGACAGAACCAGTTTGCACCTGCTAAGGGAAGCTGTCAGGAACTGTCACAGATCATGAACGGTCATTCGCATTAGACTCCAGCCTGAAGTCTTACTAGCAAGCATATGCTGACAAAGAGGAACGTGACCGCGGGATAAGCTGAGTGCAAAATTGGTCACATTCCTTCCTATGTGGTGGTATGGAAGGAAGGAACCACCAGCAGTACTCCCTCTTCTTCCATCATCCAGCTTCTGCCACTTTCTTGTCTGTTTTTGCCAGGGTTGGCAGTGGTGGAAGGAAGTAGAAGGCAGAGCCCCTGCCTCTTTGTGTGGGTCACCACTGCTGCATTGTTACTCTGCCTTCCTTCTATTTTTTGGGCAGTGACAGCTGCCATCAAATACTGCCAGTGCTGAATGCCCACCTCCTGGCAGTCTCTTCTCCCCTTAGTAGATCTTTGGGTTGCAGAATGCTGGCAGTGTTTAGGCTGTGAGGGAGCCCATGGCCTTCCGGGCTCCCCAATCCATCCCAATCACCACCACAGCTCAGTGCTCGTTTTCCCCCAACCACCACCTTCTTGCTCTTGGCTGTCTCCCTCTCTCAACACATCTTAGAGGCTGCTAGGCATCCTCCAAGATGGCAGCTGATATCTTAGTTTTCTTTATTTTTTTTTTTAAAAAAAATTTAACTCCCCCCCCACACCTTTAAAAGTTTTCAGATGGGGGCTGTCTGTGACATATAGACAAATCTCTATTTGAACATGTCCTCATTTTGTAGATTTATCGATCCTCATTTTTTTGGCCGTGTTTAGAATTACAATAACCAAGTAAAATAATCTAATCTTAATCAACCTGATAGCAAATCAGCATGCTCCAACTGTTGAATGTTAAGGAATATGTTTGTCTGCTCTTAACCGTGGACAGGAAGCTGAGGATGTACAGCTGTACTTTCCAGAGGTTTCTCATCAGCATCTCCTAAAGTCATTGTGAAGTTGCACCTGCAGCTGGAAGGGCAGCAAAGGCCCTGCTACTACTGAACTAATTCTTCCAATGAAGAGTTCAATTAATCAGAAAACCAACTGCCACCCCATTTAATAAATGTTTCTGAGAATCAAGCACACACTTTCTCTTGTATTAATAGAACAAAGATATTTAAAAAACACACACATTGCAAAGCCAGGGATTTTTATCTTTCCCAGAAATTTATATCACTTTGAAGAGACCTTTCTTTGCCTTCAAGTCATTCATTTTCTTTACACACTGTTTTTCCTTTGCTTGCAAGTCACAAACAGACTAGAAGAAATTTCAATTATCAGACTGTTGATGCTGTAGCTAAAAACAAAGACTTATTCCATCTCAATCAACTTGCCTTTAGAAAAGCACGTAAAGTGGTTTTTATTGAGGAAGACATTTGTTTCATCAGTGGCAGCAAGGTCTTGATTGTGGGTTGCACAAAGATATCCATTTTTGTTTTATTGCAAAATTGGCCTGTAATGTATTATTTATTTTGCCCAGTTATGTGAGCTGCTTAATCCTTCCTCCCCTTTCAAGGCTTGTAAACATTTAAACAAATCAATAAGTTGCAAGGGCCAAAAGTCTGGATTTTGCCATTTTTATCTAAGTGAAAAATTGCTGGACAGCAGGCATTTTGTCAATAATGCAAGAATCAGTAGCATCACATATAGCATGTTATCATGGAGACTGCACTATTGCAGAAATTCAAAATGTATGGCGATGGGTGCAATTGGTCAGCTTTACTTCAAAGACAGAAGCAGCAACCTGTGTGCTGAAGATGTGTTTTTTCTTGACACAGTTACTGACAATTCTTGTAACTTGCCACCTCCTGGCTCAATCCACGTTTCAAAGGCTTTCTCAGGATGTGATTACCTGTGATCTCAACACGCCACGGTATTTTTAAGATGAATCCCTACTGATTGTTATGTGATCTGAAAGTCCTTTAGACAATATATTTCCTTCTTAAAGATTTCTGTTTATGATTCAGTAATGACAAGTAGCCTACCATTAAAAAATGCATGAGTTCTGGAATATAAAATTTCTGTTGATCGAAGAAAATGTCAGGGCTACAAGTGAGAGGGAGGGAATCTCTTGTTGAACAGCTGGGAGCAAAATAATGTATTCCTCTTAGATTCAAGGAAAAGAGTGCTGTTTGATTAGGTGAAACCAAAGATGTACCTAGTTCAGCACTCTGGCTCAGACAGTGACCTTTGCCTGCAAGTCACACACAAACTAGAAGAAATCCCATCAGACTATGATGATGCTATAGCTAAAACAAAGACTTATTTCACTTCAATCAACTTGCATTTAGAAAAGCACATAAAGTGGTTTTATTGAGGAAGACATTTGTTTCATCAATGGCATCTGGAAATCAAGGGCATCTTCCATCTAAACACGTATTTTCCTTTCTTATCTATTCCTTTCCTATTTGTGAAGCAGCTACTTATGTTCTTTATGATTGCCAATAGTAACTGATAGCCTTTAATAAAATTAGACACTACACATGTGCAAACAGTAGCTAATCCCCTAAGAACCTTCCTTCACATGATCAGGCCGGGAACCCCACCCCCTCTAGACCCCAAATGACTAAGACTGCTATTTGCAGATAAGTAAACTATTTTTAAAGATTCAGTTGGGTAATAAGGGTTGTAGATTTAATTTCAAGGCTGGATTAATGGCTATCATAACATCTTGTGGCCATGAATTCCATTGACTGATTTAGTGTGATGCTGAATTGTACATATGAACAAGAAATAAAGAATTGCTAGGTAAGTGTCAAAAGCCTGCTGTAGGCATTTGACCACAAAAAAAAAAATAACAGTCCAGTACCTTCAGTAACCTTCTGTGCTTTTTTGACACCCTCTGATTTTTTGGCTTAACAGAAAGTTTGTGCTTTGCTGCGCTGTTGTCCAGACGGGCAATCACTGGAGGGATTGCATCAAGATTGACTGTCTCAATCGTGCCAGAAGGAGAATGATGTCTTTTCGGCCGAGACGACTTGACTGGAGTAACCTGTACATATCACATATGGGAGTAAATTGAGTCAAACACCTGAATTCACAGATTTTAAACACAACTAAGTATATATCCAACAGTGTCACAGAAATGAAGTCAATGCAAACATCAGAAGTTTCATTCCATAGTAACCACAATTTTGTAGAGCCAGGTCTTTTCTCAGGACTGCCTCTTCCACTCAGTCTCCTCCATCAGTGTGGCTAAGACCCACCAGCAGCATGGCAGCCATGTGCTACCCATCAGGACCAAATGTTTAGAGGCTCATATGAACATATGAAGCTGCCTTATACTGAATCAGACCTTTGGTCCATCAAAGTCAGTATTGTCTTCTCAGACTGACAGCGGCTCTCCAGGGTCTCAAGCTGAGGTTTTTCACACCTATTTGCCTGGACCCTTTTTTGGAGATGCCAGAGATTGAACCTGGGAACTTCTGCTTCCCAAGCAGATGCTCTACCACTGAGCCACCGTCCCTCCCCCGATATGAGATAGGCTCAGATATGAGACCTGTCTCATTCCCAGTGACAACCTAGCACTCACTCCACATCACAGTTCTTATCCCCAGTTCTCCTTTGATTTCCTATGTGTCCAAGTAGCAGCAACTAAAAGGACTCAGAAATGCATTGGAGCAGTGGACTCTTGCAGGGCAGACTGTCTGGACATCATGGAGTATTATGCCCCAGCACTTTCTGCATTGCTGTAGTCCTTAATTCTGAGTTATACTTCTCATATTTCTGCTTTAGCACTGAAAACTGAATCCAGACTATGAGAAGACCCATTGCACAAATGTCCTAGCAAGGCAACTGTATCACTGCTTCCCTCGGAACTACCATGTGCACCACAGTTCACGTTCTTGTCCAAGGAGAAGTACAATTATGTGCACTGCTTCATTAGTGCAGCAGTAAAAGGAAAACACACTCTCTGTCACAGGCATGAGAAAGAGGACAGGGTTGAGTGAGGGCTTTCTTTCATGCCTCATTAATTGATTTCACTGTTGTAATTTCCAGTATTGCACCCAAATATTGATATTTTTCAGTTAATGCAGAAGAATACTGACAGACCCAGTTCCCTTTCCACTCTTCTGTCATTTCCTTTGGGTGATAATAGCAAATTAATTTCTAGATCAGTCCTTATTAAGCTGCCATGGATATCAAGATTCTGAACACTACCAAAAAAAGAGGTCATAGCACATTGGAAAAATACAATTTTTGCATGCATAAGATTTGATCTCTGGTTAAAAGGAAAGAGTCCTGTGGACAGCCATTGTCAGTTGACTCAGTGCTGGACTTGATGGACTATTGGTCTAGCTTAATATAATATGGTTCTTAGTGTTCTTTGAACATGGTTTACCTTTTGCTTTAAAATTAATTTTAAAACTAATTTAATTGATAGAGAGGTCAGAAATGTAAACTTTCAGGAAGGGAAATTTTTGACTTCATTAATTAATCTAGAGTCATAATCTCTCACACAAGCGGTCTCTTGTCTCTGACAAGTTTGCTTGTGTTTAACCAGCTCTTCAGATGCTTTGCAGAAACCAGCCAAAATGCCAGCAAGATTAAAGGCTCATAATCAACAACGCAGAGATGAGAGCAGAATCAAGGAACATTCTATTTTTGTCCACATATGGAGCATTGTATTTTCATGCTATCTTTTCAAATGTAGACACATGTAGTTCAGGATTTGGCTGGGTGTTTAAATTCGGCACACACACCACTACTTCTTGGCTTCCACTGTGCTCCCTTTAAGATTGCCAGATTCAAACCCTCACAAAGTTTTTGTGCCTTTATGAGTTTCACCAAGTGCCAATTTTCTCCTCCCCTTACTACAGCTATGGGAGAAGCCCACACCTGACTGACTACAGCCTTCAGCCATCCTGCCTCTTCTCCTCTGCCTTTTCCTTTCATGGTCTCTTAGGACCGCCGTCTCAATTTTTCAGTCCCTGCCTGCCAGTTCAACCCCTCCTGACCGAACAGCTATGCTGCCATTACTGCCACTTGTAAGTATGCTGGATTGTGCTGATGGCACAGCTAGTGATGGGGCCAAAATGCCTTTGAGTTAGTCCTGTGTTTTTTCTGACCTCAAAAGTGGTCTTGGGGGGGAAAAAACCAAGAAAAAAATTGAGGGGTGCAATACAGGAGAGCAACAACCGCAAACAATAGTGTGTAAGAGAGCAAAAACATGATGCAGTAAAGCCTGTATTCACACTTTTAGGTATGCATTTTTAAAAAATTCCTAAGTCTTCAGCTCAAAATATGTGTTAAGTGATGCTTTGAAGCAAAGGCAGTTACCTTCTCTTCCCCTTCATGCCTTGTTCCACGCAAACTTGCTGGGCTTAATGAATCTGGTGTGCCACCTGACTAGAAAAGAAGACAACATTTGCCAGTGTCACAACTCCAGCAGCCTGATTCAGGAAGTCCTTTGTCACATAAAAGAAGCATCAAAGGCATTTTGCATTTTAGTCAATGACAGACTCAAGGGATAAACAATTCGCCTTTATTTTCCCCCACGTTTCATGATGGATGCAATGACACAACTAGGAACAGAACTCAGGTTCCTTATGACCCAATTAAGTGCACTGTAAACAGGGCGACTCTGCCCAGCTTTTCTCAATTAGCGTAGCACGGATCTTACATCAGCTGTGCTCTAATCCACAGGACTGGGAGGAACTTCAATGGCACAGATAGGGAACTGTGGGGGGCAGGCGGTAAAGCCCTCTGATGGTTCATCTGTTATAAATAGTATAATTCAATGAAAACATCACCACTGATAGGCAACAACTTTTCAGTTGTCTCTATTCAGACATTTGCCTCTATTTATGCACCGCATCCACCTCAAGAGCTCATTCAGGATTTCAGCGCAGACTGCATTGAATGTTATGAATAGAAGGTAATTTACACCTTTGAAATAATGACTGAATGCAACCCCCTTCCCCAAAGGCTTTTCTGAAACTGAAAGATGGTATATATTTTCTAGGATTATTTTTTGTTCTATTGACAGAACAGTGATTCATTTACATAAATTCTGAGTAATTAGTCTTTCAGAAGCATACAACGAGAGCTTCATTTCAAAAATTCTTCAACTTCAGATGTTTTCCTGCCAAGTTAAACAAATATAAGACTGTGAGATGAAAATCTACAGAAGGCTCAGTCTTCATGATTCACAGAGCTGAGCTGAGCCTTTCTGGTCTACACTGGAATGTTCCAGAATGAATTTGTTCTACTCCACTCCCGCTCTGCAGCAGAAAATACCATCTGGGCCTGTTGTTCTAGACCTCTGGCACAGCAAGAACTCGCCAATCTAGCCACCACATTGCTATAGTAGATTTGAGCCTGGGGAAGTCCTTGGTCACAATATGACCAGCTCCCACGCTATTTCCAGAGTGGAGATGTTCTGGAAATGTTTTTGGTCCCTATCAGAACAATGCAACAATATATTAGTTTCCAGCTTTCATTTTTTAAAAAATCTTTTCCACCATGGAGTTAGAAGTGAAAAGGTGCTGGCTGTACATTTTTCTTTATAATGCTGCAAAAGAGCTGGAAGCTTACTTTTTAAAAAAATGACAGCTGGGAACTAATTCATTACTGCAACAACTGCCTTATAGGACTGTAAGTATTACTGAAAGTCTGATAAGGCCCCTGGTGACAGGGGGGAGGACAGCCGCCATTGGGGGCTGAGGTAAGGGAAATGAGGGGAAAGTGCCTGGGCATTTGCTGCAGCGGCAACAATCTGGACTGACATTAAAGGTAACCCTTCAAACACAGCACAGGTTCAACAAACATAAGCACTCCCCCCCCCCGCCCCGAGTATTCAGAACTCTAGAAGGCACCACCCACTTTAACTATTTATTTTCTTTTCAAGATTAACAAGGAAGGGCAAACCATGAGTGAGGTGAAGGATTAAACCTCATCTCCCCTGCCCCCACCTCCAAATATGAGACCTCCAGTCTGAATAAGCGTCCCATGAAGTTTCTATTTTAATTTTTTATATTTTGACAAGACATTTACAGGTAAGTCTTAGAGTGCAATCCTAAGAATATTTCCCTGCAAGTAAGCCCATCTATATCAATTTGAGAAGTATTCTGAATAGTCCCTGTTTAGGATGACAGGATTAATGTCTAAGATTTATATTCACAAGGAACTTCCTAAGTGCTGTAACTGGGAAATTCTCTGTCCTCCCCCCCTTCATTACTTCTGCTTTTGACTGAAAATTACTTTTTAAAAAGACTGACAGATTGAGTCAAAATCTCAGAAGACAAGAATTTATTTCTTTTCCTTTTAAAAAAAATAAGAGCACATCTGACTCATAGTTTTTAAGCATTTGCATCTGGGTCCTTGAAAGAAAATGTGTTCAAGTCTGCCTGCTTGCATTAATTTCCAATCTGCAGCATTTAAAACAAAACACCTATTTGCAATGAGGTGTCCTTGAGTTTTTCACACAAAGACACACACCTTAGCTCAAATAAATGTGTGGAGGAGCCAATATAGTGACCTGAGAAATTAGGGTTCGCTTAGCTCTCATTCTCCCATAGAAGAGTAACATCTGCCATGTCTCTCAAGGGAAACAGCACCTCTTCTCTGTTTCTTTCACTGATAATGAGACCAGCATAGGCAGACATTTGTGCACCTTTCTCAAATCAATTCTGGCAGGTTCCTCTGCCATTGACAGAAAAAGGTATTGTAAAAATGCTAAAGATCCCCAAATGACTGTGCCTGCGGAGAGTGAGCTGAGAGGATGCATCTGACCGACCCCATTGTGCTGAAGTGGAGAGGAGTGGAAATTGGAAGGAGCTAGGCAAATGCCATCTGCTTTTCTACTCTAAATCCAGACTGATGAGGGCCTTCAGGCTACTGTGTGCTCTAGAGAGTGCTTTAGAAACCTGGGACAGGCAGTTGAGGGGGAAGGGAATTCAAAAGGCAAGGCATGACCACAGGAAAAGTCCTGCCTCTGACAGGCACCTGGCTCATCTCTGCAGGCGAGGGGCACAGAGAACAGAGCTTGGGAAAATGACCCGAACTTGTGGATTGGCTAGTGCTGTCAGGGTCACCAACCTCCAGGTGGTACCTGGAGGCTGCCATCTGTTATTCTCCAGATGACCAAGCCCAGTCTCCCTGGAGAAAAAAATCTGCTTTGGAGAGTAAATCCTGGCATTACACTCTGCTGAGGTTCCTCTCTTCATTAAACCCCACTTCCCCAGGTTCCACCTCCAAAATCTCCAGGTATTTCCCAACCAGAGCTGACGACCCTAGCATGGTCCTTCAGGTACCCCGGTCTCAAGTCATTTATGGTCTAAAAAGGAAGCGCCAGCACTTTGAATTCTGTTCAGAAGCAAGCAGCCAGTGAAGATCTTTCAGAACAAGGATGATCTATGCACCTTTGCTAATGCAGCATCAGTACATAGTCTAAGATGAGGAACAGAGGTGAAAGATAATGGGTAAACTTTAGCCTTGAGATACAAGGAAGATGAATTAATGCAGATTTATGTAACACAAAAAACAGCAGATTCCGTAGAATCAAGGGCTGCAAAATATATCGCTTGTTTTGTTTCATCTATCAGGAAGTTATAAGGTACTTCCACACATATTTAATAATGTAGTTTCATTCAGCAATTGATTGGAAATAGATTTTGCCATTTCACATCATGAACTCTAGTTGCAAAGTGCATTGCAAGTGGATTGAAATTGTGTTTTTGAGCGTGTGCGTGAAATAATAATAAATTTAATAAATTTATTAACAGGTGAAAGCACTGGCCCAACATCAGAGCTCTTGTCTTGAGCTAAGTTTCATGACTTGCATAATCCTGAAATAAGAGGAAATACCAAGGTGTGGAGGGGCCGCAACTCAATGGTACAGCATCTGCTTGGTACGCAGAAGATCCCAGGTTCAACCCCTGGCCTCTCTATTTAAAGGATTAGTTAAGCGATGTGAAAGAGCATTGCTTTACCTGAGACTCTGGAAAGCTGCTGTCAGCCAGAACAGACAGTACTGACCTTGATAGACCAACAGTGTGACTCAGGATAAGGCAGAGCCATGTGTCAGTGAATTAACTCGATTTGAACTCAACACAGTCCCCTACACAACATTCTCAGACTTCCTTTGCATTACATCTGCTGATTATCCTCAAGCAGCCCAGTAGGCAGAGACTTCTGCCCAATTTATTCCCTGAGTTCCCAACACATATAAATTATATTAGACAGCCAGATACCAAGGGCTATTAAACCTGCCTATAAAATACCTCCGTGAGCTTTGCTCTGTTTCAGTGGACATGGTGGCTATGCTTCAGTGAACTTTATTGTTCCAGCTACATAGTGAATATGTTTGATTTAAGTGCTTACTTTATTATAGTTCTCCGGGAGGCCCAAGTCTTGCTGTGTCTCAGTCTCCATGGGGCTGCTCAGTAACACATCTGCTTCTATACTAGTGTTTGATTCCCCAAATGTCTTCACTGAAACTGTCATTTGTGGGGGTTGGCCAAATTTTATATTCTTGGCCAACTGTTGCTGAAAAACAAAATAAACCTATGCGTTAGAAGGTACATAAATAGCCATTAACATTCAGGAGAGGTAGAATGGGCTCTCTTTTTTGTTTGTAATTATTGTTCCCCAAAAACATATGCTCCATATTTTTATTCTTTGTGTGTGTGTGTGAGAAGATCATAGTGCTATCAGCTGAAGAAATCTACATAGCAAAAAACCCCAACATTAAATTAAGCCTCTGAAACCCTTATGCTTTCCTTTTAACCTAGAGCAGACTCTCATTTATTGCAGGATACTTAATGGACATCAATCTGCTATTCTGGCATTTATTACTGTTTCTGTATTTTTAGCCCAGTGGACACTGGCTGGCAGTCTAGGCCCTGGCTTGTGATTCTTTTAATATGCTAAGGGACATTTCCATGATTTTGCATGCTGATTCACTGCCCACTTTCTCTATATTTACGACTGCTTGCCATTCCATCCTACTGTCTGATGAAGTGTGCTTAGAGCACACAAAAGCCTACATCCTGAATAAAACTTTGTTGGTCTTAAAGGTGCTACTTGACTCCTACTTTGTTCTACTGCTTCAGACCCACACAGCTGCCCACCTGGATCTAACCACTAATGTTGATAGCCCAGGGTAACCTGATCTCATCAGATCTGGGAAGCTAAGCAGGGTTGTCCCTGATAGTTATTTGGATGGGAGACCATCAAGGAGGTCCAGGGTCTCTATGCAGAGGAAGGCAAGGGCAAACCGCCTCTGAATGTCTCTTGCCTTGAGCACCCCATGGGTTTGCTGCAAGTCAGCTGAGATTTGACAGCATAAAAAAATAGGGGGGGGGCAAGGATTCTCCTTTCCCTTTTAAAACAATTTGCTCCAATCTAAATGGGATGCTGTTATCTGAGCACAGGTGTGCTGAGGCAAAGTGGTGGTAGCAGAGGTAGTCCCCAGCACCTATTCCTGGACTGCTCCTCCTCTTCCCCAAGAGAGTGGCCCAGATGCAAGTGCAGCCTCTGTACCCTCATAAAGAGTCAAGGACAAGGAGGCTGCACTGCTAACACCTGGACCACTCTTCATCCTGATGGCTCCTCACAATGGGGGTGGTTCAGATATGTCACTCTCCTCACAAATAGGAGAGTTCACTGTTCGCTTGTTCACTGGACTGTCCTCTTCAGAGCTTTCACCTCTTCCTTGCAAAAAAGGCAGTCCAGGTATGGGCACAGTTGTAGCTTCTTCTTCTTTCCACTTACGTGCCACTAATTTCCCCCCATACTAAATAACCCCCCTCCTGCTGTAGAGATGGCTCATACGTTAAGCTGAAACACAGAAAGATGCCATACAGCTGACTCCAATTTCTTCTGTCCCAACTTCTTAAATATGCAGTTTTCATTGATGGCCAGGGAGTGCTAGATGTCCCATTGGGGAAGCTCACATGTTTCCTGGGGTACAAGTGGATTTCTCTAGTGGACCGAAAAGCACCTCCCATGAACAGTTTTTGCTTGGGAAAACCAGGGCTTTTTTTTTAGCAGGAATGCACAGGAAAGCAGTTCGGCTGACTTGGCATCAGGGGATGTGGCCTAATATACAAATGAGTTCCGCTGATTTTTTTTCTAAAAAAAAAAAAGCCCTGGGAAAAACTGCTGAAGCTTCTTCTCTATTCCTTCTCTATGACTGTCTCTATGCAGTCCTGATCCAGCTTGAGCACCATGTGCTTGAAGGAGAACCTGCAGTTCACACCTGACTGTTACACAGGGTGGAGATCACAGATCCAACCTATGTACGTTGTAACGTGTGAATCAGCCACTCTCACAACATCACTTCCTACAAAAACAATTGGGGGAGAGGGTGTTTATTTGTATTTTGCCTTTGTCCTCAATGGGTATCCAAAATGGATCACATCATTCTCTTCTTCTCTATTTTATCCTGACAATAACCCTGTGATATTTATTTATTTCTTTGTTTATTTATGGCCATCCGCATTTATTTATGGCCACTCAGAGTCACAGGACTATATTTTTTCATAATGATATTTGCTAATGTTGAAGGCCTACAAAAATAGTACCTCACATGATTACATTTGAAAGAAATGAAAAATTGGGTGTGACATGGGAATTAAATGATTTTAAAGCATATCGAACAGGCACATGGAAAATGTAGCATTCGTTTCTCCAAGTAGCTAAATGAATCATACCCAGTTAGGAGAGAAGAGACTGCTAATTATTTTTATTTTGTAAATTACAGAGATTTTTTCCCACAAGGTCTGGTTTCCCTGCCTGTCATCTGATGTGTGAAAATCTACAGGAAATGAATGCTCAAGCAAAGGATATTTGCTGAACTTTTATAAAATATGAGATTGTTGGATACACAGAAATATTTTCAATATCAAGGTAGTCCTCCAAACAGAGGAAAGATAAAAGTATATTACAGAAGAAATAAAATTAAATTAAAACAGCACTATGCTTCATCTGGATCAGGTCAAGATATTGCATTGTCTATGAGAAGAAATGAATAAAACACTACTGACGTGAATTAGCATCAAAAAAATAAAAAATGAAGTTTTAGACTCTGATTTAGATCAAGTAGTTGACTACTACTACGTGCAAGACCAAAAACTGATATTGCTATGGACACAGAGAGATGAAACGGCCCTTTTTTGTTTAGGTGTTTATATCCCATTTTTTTCCCCAATAGGGATCCCAAATTGACTTTTTTGACAGCTGACATTGCAGCCTTCTACGGTTTTGAAGGTGAGAGGCATTCAGAGGTGGTTTGCCATTGCCTGTTTCAGCATCCCAACTTTGGTATTCCTTGAAGTACTAGTCAGGGCTGATCCTGCTTAGCTTCTGAGATCTGACAAGATCAAGCTAGCCTGGGCTTTACAGTATGTAGGGTTGATAACCTTCAGCTGGCATCTAGAGATCTTCTATTATTACAACTGATCTTCAGACTACAGAGATCAGCTCCCCTGGAGAAAATGGCAGCTTTGGAGGGTGGACTCTATGGTATTACAACCTGCTGAGGTCCTTCTCCTCCCCAAACCCCACCTATCCTAGGCTCCTTCCCCCAAATCTCCAGGTGTTGCCCAACTCAGAGCTGGCAACCCTAACAATATGGCCATTCACACCTCCGTTTTATCCTCATAACAACAACCCTGTGAGATAGGTAAGGCTGAGAGTAGGCGGCAAGCTTCCAAGGCAGAGTGGGGATTTGAATCTGGATCCCCCAGATCCTGGTCCAACACTGTAACCATTATTCCACATTCAATGTAGCTTCAGAGTCCACATCCAAGTTGGTGCCAAGCGGGAAGAATGGGTTTATATGAGTATGCCGCATTTCCAAATTCCCCCACCAAATGCTGAATGTTCTCTAGCTGGTTTTGCTGGGTTCTCTCCAATATTAACAAAGACCAGCTTTTTTTATCTTTGTGGGCCAGATGCAGCTTTCTAAAAATCTCTCATCTATTGAACATTTATTTATTGTGACCAACATATATTAGTGTTTAAACTGGGGGAGGGGAGGTAGAAGAAGGATTTATACCCTGTTCTTCACTCCGAAACTCAGTCTCAGAGCGACTTGCAATCTCCTTTACCTTCCCCCCACAACAGACACCCTGTGAGGTAGGTGGGGCTGAGAGAGCTCTCACAGAAGCTGCCCTTTCAAGGACAATTCTGCAACAGCTATGGCTGACCCAAGGCCATTCCAGCAGCTGCAAGTTGAGGAGTGGGGAATCAAACCTGGTTCTCACAGATAAGAGTCCGTGCACTTAACCACTACAGCAAACTGGTTCTCAAGTAATGCCCTTGCCCTCATGTCTTCACCGAACCAGACTCTAGGCACCTGAGGCATTTTGAAGTCCTCCTGTAAAATATTTCCATTTGAAACTTTTGTTTGTCAGCTTCCTTTCAACATCTTTGAGAACTGAAGACAAGCAGTAAATGTCAGTATGGCAAGCAAGTCATTAATACTTTGCTATGTTGTTTCCTTCCGTTATTAGTTTGCAATGACATTTTAATTTAACAGCAAGCACTGACTCTCAAATAGCAATACAAAAAGATAGTGTGTTAAAACACTCTTTGGCTAGTGGCGAAATTCCTGCATAGAGAGGCTTGCAGTCCTTGCTCCTTCCAAAAAATATTTTCCAGTTGTGCATACCAAAAGCTGTAGCTTTTATTTAGACACATGAAAATGGGTGTGTGTGTGCTGGAAACATGTAATAAGTCAATGAGATTTTGTTTACCCCTTTTAAGTTTATCCCGTCTCCACATGTGACACAATGAGTAAATGGCTATATTGTTATTCCAAGGCATGCATGCCCAATAGAGATGCACAAAAATGCATTATTGTTCCTTTGTTGTGCCCTTTTTTGTTCTGCCTACTGAATTTCATTGAGAGGTTCCCAGTTTGTTTTTGGACATTTAATGCTCTCTGCATTTATATACAACTGGTGCAAAATTGACACTGAAAATGCATTAATTCCAATGAGAAAAATATTGTGCAAGGAAACAGAAAATGATAATATGAATACAGAAACAGGTTTGACTGAAAGCAAAACAAGAGGACGGATCCCATGGATTTGGTCATCTCTCCATCCTCGTAACATAATGCTTTTCCCCACTCTTACTAGTACATCTAATGAGCTGAAATGGAGTCAGGAAAATTCATGAAGTGACAACACCATAACATTCAGAATGAGGTTCTCTATGTTATGTGGAAAGAACATGACGTCAAGTAGGAGATCGGTGTTGGCCGCAATCTGTGTTTTGCTTTCGCTTCTACCCTTGAGTCACTTTCTTTGAAAACCACCTTATCTGAGACTAGAGAATTATTATTTATTACCTCAGCATAGAAAATATTACATCTGATGCAATGTCCAATTTCCACCCTTTGTATTAATATATTTTAAAGATCAAAACAGATGAGTCACTGGGAAATCAGTGATCAGAATTTCTCTCTGGTCTAAAAATGGTCCTGATTCACATCAAGACTGCAGAACAGGGGAGAAGAGATTCAACCCCCCCCTCCCCCCGAGTTTGGTAACTGCAAAGACCCACACATGAGTAATTAGACCTGGAAGGGGGGAAAGACTGTCTTTTTCCCCTTGTAAAGCTAATAGCAAGACAAGGGCTGTTGCAATAAAACTATGCGAATGTGGAAGAGTTAAACCTTGCTGAGACCTTATACCTCCAAATCCATGGCACAACTATGGGCACCTGCATGACTCCACAGTATGCCAACATTTTAAAGGCAGGTCTAGAACAGCATTTTCTGAACCCATTGGCACCTCTCCTTTACTTGAGATTCATTGATGACATTTTTATTGTCTGGACCCATGGCAAAGAAGTCATTGAGAGGTTTCATCACACCTTCTACAACTTCCACACCCACGATCAACCTAAATATAAATTACTCTACACAAACTTCCTGGACACCACAGTAAATATACACAAACGACAGATAAGTACCACATTATATCAAAAACTGACAGATAGGCAAACATATCTACATGCTTTCAGCTACCACCCCAACAATCCATTGTGTATAACCAGGGCTTTTTTTGCTGAAAAAGCCCAGCAGGAACTCATTTGCATATTAGGCCACACCCATTGTTTCACAGAGGGCTTTTCTGTAGAAAAAAGCCCAACAGGGACTCATTTGTATATTAGGCCACACCCTCTGATGCCAAGCCAGCCAGAACTGCATTCCTGATTTTAAAAAGCCCTGTGTATAACCAAGCCCTAAGCTATAGTCACATCGGCTCCAACCCCTCAGACAGAGGTACTCACTTTAAGGATCTTAAAGAAGACATTTTTGCAACTGCAATATTCTCCTAATATAGTGAGAAAGATGATCGGAAAGGCCAGTACGATATCCAGGGATGACTCAACATAAGACATGCACAAAGAAAATGACAACAGAACACTACTGGTGGTCACTCACAGTTCACAACTCAAGCCAGTTCAACACATTATTAATGACCTACAACCCATGTTGGAGAGTGACACTTCCCTCATAGAGGCACTAGGAGGGGGGCTTTTCTTGCTTACTGACAGCCTGCTAACCTAAAACAGCTTCCTGCCCACAAGGATAAACTATATAACAGTAACATGGACTCGGATACCAAGGCCTGCAACAAACCAAGATGCCAACTTACTTTCATAGATCCTAGCAGCACCATCACTGGACATAAGAACATAAGAGAAGCCTGCCCATGTTGGATCAGGCCAATTGCCCATCTAGTCCAACACTCTGTATCACACAGTGGCCAAAATACATATACACACACACACACACACTGTGGCTAATAGGCACTGATGGACCTCTGCTCCATATTTTTATCCAATCCCCTCTTGAACCTGGCTAAGCTTGTAGCCACCACCACCTCCCGTGGCAGTGAATTCCACATGTTAATCACCCTTATAACATCAGCCATGCCATCTCCTGATTTCTCCACTCCTACTACCCCTCTGCTTATCACACTTAATCCAATCACACCTGCTATTGTCATTTGCCTGCTAATGTCATTTGGCATCTGAAATCACTCCATTTTCCAAAATATAGGACAGATGGACTCACATTCTAGCTGTATCAGAAGAAGTGAGCAACGCCTCACGAAACTCATTCCCTGCCACAAATTTTGTTAGTCTTTCAGATGCTACAGGACTCTTGCTCTTTTCTACGGCTCTTCTCTCCAGATACTGCAGTTCCAGTCTAAATCTTGGCCTGTGCAGCAGCTATTAGTCTTTTTTAATATACCAGGAAAATATAATCATTAATCTCCAAGGGTCACACCTCTTTTGGCCTTTATTTTCTCAAGCAATATGCTTAACGAGTAAATACACCAATACTTAATCAAGGCGTGCTTTTAAAATGGTATTTGCTTTTGTTAAGTATGCTTCCTGGTTCGCACACTTTTCGAGCTCTATGTGATATATATGTTTCTGGAACTCTTTTTTTTTTTTTTTGCCATAGCTGCATTTAGCTGTTAATTATTCAAACCTGATTTAATGAAGGTTTAACTTCACTATAGCCTCTAGCAACTAGAGCAGACATGTTTTGATTACTGAAGATTCTAAATTTAGAAGAGAGAAGCCACTTCTGCTCAAAGAACTTTAAGGCAGCGAGATGAATGCATGTTTTCAGCAACAAGGAAAGCGAAGTTTAAGGGTACGCTCTATCAATGAAAACTATATTTTTCAAGGAAAAAACCACAGCTGTGGCTATACAGTGGTCACCTTCCAAATTAATTTAAAGTTGTGGCTGATTTATACTTGCTTGGGGAAAGGGCATTTTAGATATTTTCCTAAACCACTGAAAAGAATGTTGCCTAAGAATCTGTTCCACTAATGGCTCACCCTTCCTCTTGTGGAAGAGATATGTTCTGGAAATGCATGTCTCCTTGTACCGGATGAAGGCCCCTCTGTTAGCCAACTAGACTCACTGAACTATCTACATAATCGGGGCAACTCAATAATTTTAGGAACTGCTGCCCTCTGCTCAGAAGATGTTTTATTACTAATTGCTTTTTAAAAGAATAAGTAACTCTTCAATAATACCTGTCATCAATAGGGGTAAGTTAGGATTGCTTTGACATGCATACCAATATGGGCCACTGAATTTCAGCAATACAGCAACTTCTGTCTGAGGGCCTGTTTATGCAGTCAGCAGTTTCAAATAATGAAATAGTACATTCTTTGGAATGTACCACATCAGGGAACAGGTTTAAATTATTTTCCCCACTGTACTCTCTCTTTCATTCTCTCTCTCTCACACACACACACACATACACACCCTGTGCACAAAAAATTGCGCTCCTTAGCCAGGGAGTTCTATTTCCCATAAAGTTTCCCATAAAGCTTTGAACTCTCTCAAGCCTGGGCTGTTCTGTCTGCCCCCCGCTTCAGGGTTATCAGAAAGCAGGGTGGAGAAGGAAATGTTTGCTGAGCATTCCATTATACCCTATGGAGACTGGCTCCCATAGGGTATAATAGCGAATAGGTCCACAGGTATCTGGGGCTTGGCGCGGGGCGGGGGCTGTTTTTGTTTTTTTAGGTAGAGGCACCAGATTTTCAGCATAGCATCTGGTGCCTCTCTTCAACCTCCTCAAGTTTAAAAAAGACTGGACCGAAGGATCCAATTCTATAAGCCCCAAAAGAAGATGCCCTCATTCTCCATTATTTTCTATGGAAGGAAGGCACTTGAAAGGAATGTAGTCCTTTTAAATGTGATGGCCAGAATTCCCTTTAGAGTTCAATCGAGCCTATCACAACCTTGCTCCTGGTTCCACTCCCCAAAGTCTCCTGGCTCCACCCCCAAAGTTTTCTGAGTCAGACCTGGCAACCCTACTCCATGTGGGGGGTGGAGCTCTTCTGGAATTACAACTGAACTATCTACGTAATCTGGGCAAATTCAGAAAATGTAAAAAACCCATTTATCTGCATCTCTCCAGAGCAACTGGATACTGGACTACATGGACCAGCAGGTCTCTTCTTACATTCTTATGGATTATAACAAAACAGAAAGCAGTTTGTGTTTCCTGAGTCACATGTCTGCAGCTGCTGTCAAGCTACCACAAAGTAGCGGATCAAGTTGCAGCAAAACACAACACAAATCATGGTGGGTCTCAAATAGTGCAGACTTGAACTTTAGAGCTGGAGGATGGAATCTGAGCATTGCAATGTTTCATTTTCACTCTCCATACTATAAGCTGATGGGGAATGGCTTTCAAGACTGGAACCATAAACTTGATCCATCTTCTTTACCCTTAACTCTCTCTTGAGAGTATGGCCCCTAGTTTAATGACAGGCACAGTACAAACAATGAATGATAATGACATTCAGGGTTACCAAGCTCCAGGTGGTAGCTGGAGCTCTCTTGTGATTACAACTGATTTCCCGGTGATAGAGATCAGTTCACCTGGAGAAAATGCCAGTTCCCCAAAGCCCGCCCTCCTCAGGCTCCACCCCCCAAATCAACAGGTATTTTCCAAGCTGGAGCTGGCAACTCTAATGACAGTACAGCAAGTGAAGGATTCCACAAGGCTTTGAATTGTTCTACCTCTAGAGTCACATAGCTTACTAATTCTTACCTGAAGGGTTTTGACTTTTCCTAGAATGTTGTCCTGTGACATTGCTTGAACAGACTCTTCACTCTCTGCTCGCCCATCAGGTATGAAAATGCTGTCATGGGAAAAGGCCCGTGTTCCCATACTATAACTGGAAGACCTGAAAGACAGGCACAGATATTTTAAACAAGTGCCTCAAATGGCATGTCCAACCAATTATAACCAAGTCCGTCCTCATTCCCTACATTGTGTTCCTAATATGTATTTGTTTTAATATGTATTTCTCCCATTGTTGAAGGCTCAAAGCAGGGGAAAACCTATTTAAATTATATTTATTTTACAGTTGTTTGCTACATAAACATGGAGTAAGTATTTCTCTAACCCACAAATCATTACCAGAGCAGTCATTCTATAAAACACCAGTTTGTAGTAGGTAGCTGTGTCGGTCTGAAGCAACAGAATAAAGACAATAAAACTTTGTTGGTCTTAAAGGTGCTACTGGACTCTTACTTTATACCAGTTTTTGTAAGGTGAAGTACAGAGTCTAATGAATTCAGAGGAATTCTCAATATTGATTACAAATGTATCCTGTTCTTCCTTTGGTGAACTCGGTGCAGTGTACACGACCCACTTTCTCTATTTTATCCTCACAAAAACTCTGTGAGATAAGTTATGCTGATGGAATGTGACCTGTCTGTCATTGCAACAATTTCTTGAATGTAATTTAAAATTTGGACTTAGATTGGATCTGCAAAGGAGTTTTCTGGCAATGTAGAGTGGATTTTGTGAATGGAATGTAAATACAGAGTCATTCGCATTGGCAATATTGCATCCACGCAGGAATTTTTGTGCACAATGTTCCTCTGTAAGCTGCCATTTTCCCCGTATTTCCCCCTGATGCACTACCTGAGGTGGTTTCCCTCTCCCCTAAACCCCCAGTAATTACTATGCTGCCATAGCATTATAGTTTCATAACACTATAGCAGTTAGCATTGGTTAAAAAAAACTCTAGTGATGTGGCAGGAAAAATGACAGCCATGAGGGGCTGACAGAAAATGGTACCAATGTGGCTGGGAGTCATTATGCCTTTCTTTAGTGCCTGAATGCTTGTATGAAGTCAACAGAAGAGACCAAGTGATGAGGTAACAAAGGGACAGGTCCTGAATTAAAGTTGGGGTTTACCAAATCCATACATTTTCTAAGCTAAAATTTATGGTGGCAGAAACAAAAGTGTTAATAAGTGAACTTGCAACATTTTTCTTTTAGAGCACTGGATTAAAAACAGACAGGAGACTAAACCATAAATAATTTGATTGTTAATGCAGGACAGGGTTTCTTTGGTCACCTTGTTCCTGATGCAGTCACTCAAATGCTGCTCCTGAGGGCTCAGGGACTCTCGGGAATGGTATGGTGTGTGGTGGAAGCAACTTGGGGTAAGTAGGGCCCCATAGGGTTGCCAGGTCTGAGTCAGGAAATATCTGGGAACTTTGGGGGTCGAGCCAAGAGCAAGGTTGTGACAAGCATGAGTGAACTCCAAAGAGAGTTCTGGCCATCACATTTCAAGGGACTACACTCCTTTTAAAAGCCTTCGCTTCATTGGAGCTCATAGGATTGGACCCCGGTCCAATCTTTTAAATCTTGGGGGGGGGGGCGGTATTGGTTGAGGGGCACCAGATGCTATGTTGAAAATTTGGTGCCTCTACCTCAAAAAAACATGCCCCCCAGCCCCATATACCCACAGATCAATTCTCCATTATACCCTATGGGGGCAGTCTCCATAGGGTATAATGTAGTGCCCAGTGAACATTCAACATGCCCCACCCCCGCTTTCTGATAACCCGGAAGCAAGGGAAGGGCCTCCAAACCAGGGGATCCCTTGCCTCCAGCTGGGGATTGGCAACCCCAGGGCCCCAGGAAGGCCATTTGGCCTGGGCCTCAATTTCAAAGAGAGCCTCTTGTTAATTTTTTACCATTTAATATGTTTCACTGCTTATCTTTATTCACATAATATATTGCCTTAAAAAATTTTTATTGTGGCTACAGGCCTCAAAAGCTGGCACAGCTCCCCCCATCTGATTTCTGAGAGGGCCTGAGGGTGAAACAGTCAGTGGTGGGCAGGGGGCGTTAATTGGTGGAAATCGGGGATCCCTTCAGCTCACCCAAGGTGTCCCCCTGGATTTATACCTTTTCTGGTATTTATACCTTTTCTGAAATTGCTGAGCAGTCAGGTTAGAACGGATAAAAGTAAGTACTTCTTTACCCAAAGGGCGATTAACACATGGAATTCACTCCCACATGAGGTGGCGGTGGCTACAAGCATAGCAAGCTTCAAGAGGGGATTGGATAAGCATACGGAGCAGAGGTCCATCAGTGGCTATTAGCCACAGTGTATTGTTGGAACTCTCTGTCTGGGGCAAGTGATGCTCTGTATTCTTGGTGCTTGTGCGGGGGGGGGGGGCGTAGTGGGAGGGCTTCTAGTGTTCTGGCCCCACGGATGGACCTTCTGATGGCACCTGGGTTTTTTGGCCACTGTGTGACACAGAGTGTTGGACTGGATGGACCATTGGCCTGATCCAACATGGCTTCTCTTATGTTCTTATGAGGCCAGGCACACACTGTGACCAACAAAGAATTGACTGAGAGAGCTCGAGCTTTCTTTGGATTTTTCATCACAGTTCCTCCAACAACTGAAGTGGTGAGCAAGATGGCCCACTTTCAGTTTTCAAACTATGCATGGCTAGAGCAGCATAGAAGTATTTATATCTCTGGACAGATTATTGGTTCTATGCACCATGGGCACATGGTTAGTGTATTATGGCTGTTATCCAAAATGGTACTGATGAACCCAGCTGACAGTTATACAAGTTACCAATTAAGAGAAACAGAATAACGACAAAAGACAAATACCTCCCTTTATCTATCCCCATTCTCAATAATCTTTGGCTGGCTTTGTATTAAACTGAATAGAACATCAATCAGTAGATTAGTAGATTCGGTCTCTTCAGATATCTTTAGTCCTTTGGTGTTCTGACATCTTATGTCCACCTCTGCTACATACATTGATAAGTTTTGCCCCATTCTGTTTTGGACACCTCTCTAATATAGGCATATTCACCTACAGTGACACGAGAGACTTCCAGATACAGGGGATTTATTTGCATCATGCGCTTGCTGGGCTCTTGCAGAATTCCAGTCTAGAGCATTATCATTGTTCAAAAAAGCTCAAGTTGTCACTTATTTTTAGGAGCATAGAAATCTGCCTCCCCCTGCCATATTGAGGCATTCAGAAATAGAAACAAGAAAATACAGAAGAATGTGACATTCTGCAATGTCTTCATTATGGAATTCTCTTGAACCTTTGTGCCTTATCATTTCAAAATAAGAGCCACTTGTGAGTACCATTTGATTTTTTTAAAAGGACCCCGAAAATTAACAATGCATGTGGAATCTAGTGTATGCCTGGAACAGGCTGCTGCTATAGGCTTTAAACTACCCATCTATTTAAATGCCATGGTAATACCATGACAACAGTTGCCATGACACATATGAGTGACTCTTTGGATCAGTGTGATTACTGCATTGGAGGCTGAATTCACACTTGCATTTTATTAGAAACTGAACATGGACATTAACATGGTTGAATGTGCCTGTGACAGCAACTTGAGTTTAAAAATCCCGTTATTGGTAATCCCATGCTTCAAAACGATATTAATGCAAGAAAATACTGGGGAAATGACAGTATATAGATGGAAAACAAAAGTAGGCAGTGCTTTGAAAAAGCCCAGGAGGAGCTGATTTGCATATTAGGACACACCACCTGGCCTGGGAGCATGTGGCCACCACATGGCAGATCGGGTCAGTTGGAGCCCTGGCCAACCCAGGCAGAGCTCTGCTCCTGTGGACTCCAGCAGAAAGTAGGTATTCTATACTACACAACAATCCATATAGAACACTGTTTCCCATTTGCAGGGTCGGGATCTGGTACCGGGCCATGGAAGCCTCACTACCGGGTCAGAAGAAAAGTCAAAGTCAAAGCATGACCTCTGCTCTGCTTCCTTCCTTCCACCATCTCTCTGCTGTGCAGAGAAAAGCTAGCCTTGAAGATTGACACAGGGTGCAAAGCCTGAGCTCTGTTTGGCTTCTTTCCTTCCCTTGTCTCTATGTTGTGCAGAGAGGAGCTGCGCTGCCTCTCCTTCCTTCTCCCCCTCTCCCAGTGTTTGAGAGAAAAGCTGGCATCCACTGGCACTTTAGATCCATGAAGTGTTCTTCAAGCTATGAGCTTTCATGTGCCTAGCAGTATGTTCTTTTGGGGAGATTTCCCCTGGAGGCCTGGGCGGCAAAGAAGGGGTGTGTGTTTTTTTCAGCCGGGAGGGGCGGGGAGTGGGCATTCCAGTAGCTATTTTTTTTTTTTACCAAACGACCCTCGGGCAGAATTGTTGCTGGCTGGGGTCATCTGATGGTGAGTAAGGCTTTTTCCCTCTTTGTCCCCCCCTTCTTTCTTTTGCCCTCTGCAAGGGATGCTCTGTCTCTATTCTTGGTGCTGGGGGTGGAGGAAAGCAACAGTGGGAGGGCTTCTAGTGCCCTGGCCCCACTGGTGGATATTTTGGTGCTTTTGGGGCATTGTATGAGAGAATTTTGGACTGGATGGTCCACTGGCCTGATCCAACATGGCTTCTCTTATGTTCTTATGTTCTTTCTTTCCATGACTTTTCCTTTCTTTTCCTTCCATGTCATTCTTTCCCTTTCTTTCCTTCCATTTTTACTGGATGAAACTTTTCTGTTAATCATACTGTTGTTGCAAACATAGGAGCTCTGTCACTGAAAAATTGGCACCCCCAGTTGTAGCCAGCTGGCCTTTCTATGAGATTTCTGTGTGAGTGAGTGAGAGTTACAGGTGTGCGGCAGAAAGAGATTATTGGTGATTACTGCTGTATATCTCAACAGCACTGGAAGTGATGATACCATGAACTTGGCACAATTTTACTGGTCCTAACAGCTGTCTGACACCAAAATTAAACTCCTCCTGTAGATATTAAAAAGGATGAAAGAAGTTCACTGGCTAAATATCTGCACAACAGGTTGTTTTTAAAGGCATGGGAAACACAGCCAGTAAAAAGCCGCAAGCCCCTCATAAATATCCTTTTTGGGATAACTGCAGAAAAGCTTGTATGAACTTTATATAACTTGAAATTAATTCATTAATTGCAGTACAATTCTCAGCTACCTTTCACAGCAATTGCCCAGTATTTCAGTCAAGGAAAAGTATGAAAAATAGCTGTCAAAAGATTTTCTTGAAACCAAGCGAGCTTGGTTGTAGCTTGAGGAAGGGTTCCAATAGTAGCAGCTGAAGGAAGGGCCTACTAAATGTGTCAGCATATTTTGAGGTACAGCCTCTGCCAGGGCCTAGTGTGTGTGGTACACAGAGCTGGCATTCCTGATGGCAATGGCAACAGCACTTCCAACTGCATACACTGGCCAGAGCTGTTGAGGAAGGAGTGTGTAGGTGGTGCAGGCAATTGAACATGGGCATTAGGAGTGCTTGCAAGCTGGAGAAGCACACACAAACAGATAGGTGCATGCAGGTGTGAGGGTGGAAAGAGAGGACCCTGGGAATGTATGAAAAAGTTGCAGACCTCCCACTTTCCACCCCCATTTTGGCTCAGCATGAGTTTCAGAGAGATTTTTCTGAAAACAAAGTTACTTCAGAAGAAGAGGCAGGTTTGGGGGAGTGCCCTGAAAGTGACGCCACAGGAAAAAGTGGAGTTTTGGTTTTGGTGGAGTTTTGGTTCAGTGTGCCCTGGAAGTGACATCACTTGGCTCTTGACCTGGAAGTGACACCACAGGAAATGACATAAGTCTCCTGGCTCCACCCCCGAATTTTAGTTGGCCATGAAGGAGAAGTGTAAAAATAAATGGGCCATGGGAAAGAAAAGTTTGGGAAACCCTGATATAGAAGATGAAAATAATTCTTTTTTTCTGGAGGAGCCACGGGCTGGATTCAGCCCCAGCTTGTGCTAGAGAACTTTGACTCATGGGGGAGGGGGGCAGTCCACGAACCTTCTCCCTATCTGCACCAGATCCCACAGTATTTCCAACTTCTCCAGAACCTCGGAAAAGTAAAGCATGAAAAACTCTTCTAGGAACAGAATTATTTGAATGTTTTCAGTGACTACTCATTTCACAACAGGTACGAGCTACTTGATTATACTTTGCACGCATACTGTGTTCACACATAAATATTTATCATTGGGTCTCTTGTTATCTATTCTCTCATTAATGGATGAGTTACAGAATGTGTGAACTGAATGATTAATTTGAGATGGCTATTCTGCACATGGATGGAGTGGTAATAGCTTCCCATCTACTAATATCATGAGACAACAGACAGGGATAAAACCATGAGAACTTTTGAGCATTGTCCACTGTGGAGTGAGTTGTGTCAAAGAGAAATCAGATTCTTCTTGCAGGGCCCCTGTGACTGAGAAAGCTGCATGACAGACAGGGGAATGACAGGTGCAACTGCCCCCTCTCCTGCATCGCCGTTCTGCATAATGCTCGCACTTGAACTCTGGAAGGCAGAAGAGTCTTTCTACAATGAAAATGTGACACTCCCAACCAAAGAACCACTGTGTTTGTTTCCTTCTAGTCACTGCTGCAGCAGTAGGTCTTGTTTATGCTCTGCATGGCTCTGGAGGTGGGAAACATTCTATCCTTGGTGCATTTTGAATGGCTGCTTGGTTGCCTGTGGGGAAAGTGATGATTCATGGGTACCAGCTGAAACAGTCCTCTGATTAAAGGCTCATTAGAGGTTCTTGAGTTAGAAGGAAAGAGCATTATCACCAAGCTGCTTCCCAAGCCTCCATGTTGGCTGAGTCATCTTTAGGTGATACGATGTAGCCATCAAAATAATTCTCACTCATCTGCTGTAGACAAGTAGATTAATATTCTGTCTCCAGCTGCTGTTTGTTCCACTTTATGTGTCCCTGGCTCATAACAGTACAGAACTGTTAGGCCAATAAACATTTGTTCTTTCTTGTTTTTTTTCTTGCAGAACACGAAGGATGGAAGAGTTGCAGAGGTCTTTCATTAAACCATGGTCTCTGCTTCTATAGTGTGCTTCCTCCACAACTTGCCTGTTCCTCACAGTCTCATTGTAGAACAGATCTGGGATTCCTTGTGGGAGATGGTGTCTGAAGTCCTCAGCCACCGGACCTGTAAATGTTCTAAGATGACCAATATTACTCATCCTCCTTTCATTTATTTTTGTTTTCTCTGGTTGTTGTGTTGTGCTTGCTTGTGCAAACCACTCCGTCATCAAAGTTCACATTATCATTTGTGAACTCCCAGTTCTTTAACTATGAGATGGAGAATGATGTAGCCTCAAGCCACATCATCCTGACATATGAGTTCTGTGCTGAGGCTTATGCACTTCTGATGGTTCGCCATGATTGGTTGCAGAGTTAGTTGGAATCCTGGCCTTCTCTGGGGTTCTTAATTTACATCAGTGGGAGTGTCCTAAGTAATACCTCTTTGGCAAGATTTTGTTTTCCAGAGAGGGATAAAGAAAAGGAAGAAGAAGATGATGATGATATTGGATTTATATCCCGCTTTATACTCTGAATCTCAGCGTGGTTACAATCTCCTTTACCGCCCCCCCCACCACAACAGACACCCTGTGAGGTAGGTGGGCCTGAGAGAGCTCTCCCAGAAGCTGCCCTTTCAAGGACAACTCCTACGAGAGCTATGGCTGACCCAAGGCCATTCCAGCAGCTGCAAGTGGAGGAGTGGGGAATCAAACCCATTTCTCCCAGTTAAGAGTCCATGCACTTAACCACTACACCAAACTGGCTCTCACAACAAGCACCGGAGTCTAACTTCTATTCCTCCCTTTCCATGCCCTCAGCTCCACCCAGATTTCAGCTTTATAATGGCAGACTATACTTAGAATTAGCAAAGTCCCACCTGGAGGCTGGCATCCCTAATCCCCATATACTGTGCAATATATTCCACATAAGAAGACGAGACAAGACATCAAAAAGTAGAGCAAGTGGATAAAGTGTGGAGTTCTGATGAGCAAGGTCTGATTTCCAGAATAAGGGTCCAAATAGCAAATAAAGCCAAGGGAAAAGCAGTGAAGCAGCATGTGTTATGTGCAGAGTGGCTCCCCCATAATTGTGCTCTGGATCCAGACAGACTGCACATAAGGTTGTACACCAGGGGTGGCCAAACTTGCTTAACCTAAGAGCCACAAAGAATAAACATCAGATGTTTGAGAGCTGCAAGATGGAAGGAAGGAAGGTGGAAAGAAAGCAGGTAGGTGGGGGAGGTGGAGGTGGAAATAAAGCATCTTTAAATGCATTCTCCAAGCTGCTAGCCAATGGGGTGGAGGTGGGGTTTCTGAGAGCCACACAATATGTGTGAAAGAGCCACATGTGGCTCCCGAACCACAGTCTGGCCACCCCTGTTGTACACATTCAGATCATGCAAAGTAGAGCATCAAACTTCTGAGTATATATATAATTTGGAGACAGATTCTGGCTCCAGTTATAGGACAAGGGACAAGTTCAAAACAAAAGATTTCTTTCTTCCAGGCATGGAAAGAGTTGGCCAGGTGGACAGATAGGTATGCCACCTGATTGGCTGAAGGGATGGAAAAGAGAGGTCCAGGATCCTGAAACCACTTCCAAATAAAGGAAGAGAGGGAAGGTCTCCAGGTTGTGGAGTGTTTGAAGGAAGTCTTGCTTACAGGCAGTTCAAATCAAACCAAATTAGATCAATCTCAATTGAGAAGTTTATAGTGAGAAATGTTAATGTGGGATTAGCTCTTTCTATAGCACAGTGCTACTAAGGCACGATCCCCTTGTGGCTTAAGTGCCATGATTAATTGCTGAGAAGCCTTGCTTAATGGTCTGAAAACTAGGTACAGACTAAGGCTCAAGTTCTGTCTGGAGCCGCTATCATTATCCTCAGTGAAAATGATGAGATTAGGAGTGGTCCTACTCGCTCTTCCAGCTCTCATGCCTTTGTCTGTTACTTAGTGCCACAGAAATAAGTTTCTGGCCATTTCTAAGACAAAGAGGAACAACCCCAATATCAAAGTGGCGGGGGAAAGAAAGGCAAACCAAAATGGAGGCAGCTGGGTGACACAGTAGGATGACACTATGACCGATTTCTCACTCAGCTTACCCTGCGGTCAAGTTCCTCTTCTCTGCAAAGCGTCCGTCAGACTTCCCACCATCTGCGCCAGAGTTACAGGAAGTGTCGCAGCTTTCGTGCAGCAAACGGAAACCACTAAAAAAACAGTTTCCATTTGCTGCACGAAAGCCACGACATTTCCTGTAATTCCGGCGCAGATAGTGGGAAATCCAACAGACGCTGCGCAGAGAAGAGGAACGTGACTGCGGGGTAAGCTGAGTGCAAAATCGGTCTATGGTATATTATTATGACCAGGGCTTTTTTTGAGCAGGAACGCACAGGAACACAGTTCCGGTTTGCTTGGCATGATGGCTGTGTGGCCTAATATGCAAATGAGACCTTGCTGGACTTTTTCTACAAAAAGCCCTGTATTAAACAATGGTGATGTCAGGGAGTGTGGCCTAATATGCAAATGAGTTCCTGCTGGGCTTTTTCTATAAGAAAAGCCCTGATTATGACTGATTTCATAAGAAAAGCCCTGATTATGACTGATTTCATAATATAAGAAGTGTGGGGAAGCGAAGAAGGAAAGCCGGTGGCAAATTACAAGTGGAGCTAAATATTGAATTTTAGGAAAGATTCTCCCAAAATTTGGGGATATATCTAACTATATTCCTAGCAGCTTGCTAGAAGAAAAGGACAATTATGTTATTATCCTCTTCAGCACATCTGGGGGTGATGGTGCTCCCATTGAATAAGTTATCAGATATAAACAAGATTGTTAAGGATTAAATGAAATACTGTGCATGTCTCTTAGAAATAAAGACCCCTTCAGGCCATCAGTGAACTGGGTTTGTTAAATGATGAGAGCACAGCAATAGGAGGAACAGATGGCGTGTACAGATTGTCCTCTGGATGACATAATTAATGCAAAATTGAGACAATTTTGTCTTTATAAATACAACCTGAACATTTGGGCAAGGCAAGTGTTAAACCATGGCATTGAAACGGAGGCAGGTCACTTATGAAAGATTTGTAAACATGGTTCCCAGTTGTGGCTTGTTAATGTTAAGGCCTAGTACAGGTCCTACTCTCACCAAAACAAGCCCATCATTAATTGGGAGATCTCAGCTTTCAACTAAAAGAATCACAATAAAAGATGACATGCTACATCTTCCACATTCAAACAGAAATGGTGCCTTGAATAATAGTTTATATGTCACAAGTTTGCCACTGAAAATATCTCTTCTGCAGAACACTGTCATAAAACATGGACTTTATTTATTTCGCATATGAAGAGTTGATCTCCTCTGCATCTAGAGGTCTAGAAATGCCACCTCTGATGAAATAAGAAAGGCTCTGATACACAGACCCAACAGTTTTATAGTGGCTTAACTCTGAATCTGCACATTTATCAGTCTGGCATAATTTGACTCATTAACAGTCTATGATTCAATTTTCTTTCAATAAAAACCACAGAAAAATAAATTGCTTGCCCTTTCTGGTAATATTTAAATGTCACATATTCATCACTGAAACTAGGATAGGGAAGGTGATGTTTCCTCAGGCTTGGAAACATTTTCAGTCTTGTATGACAGTTGGAAGTCTAGGCACTCCAGTTAAGTATGAACAGGATCTTTTTGGTGTAGTGGTTAAGTGCATAGTCTTATCTGGGAGAACCAGGTTTGATACCCCACTCCTCCACTTGCAGCTGTTGGAATGGCCTTGGGTCAGCCATAGCTCTTGCAAGAGTTGTCCTTGAAAGGGCAGCTGTTGTAAGAGCTCTCTCAGCCCCGCACATCTCACAGTGTGTCTGTTGTGGTGGTGGTGGGGAGGTAAAGGAGATTGTGACTGCTCTGAGACTCTGAGATTCAGAGTATACGGCGGGATATAAATCCAATATCATCTTCTTTGGCATAAATTACTGACACACAGAGATCTACAGATTTTCAAAACTGCCCCCTTACCTATATCACTGCATATGTTCTGTTGCATCCTGCACAGATACTGGCCTCATATTGGTGATCTTAGTGTAGCAATTTCTCAGCTCGTAGTGAACATACTTGATTATGATATAAGTAGGGTAAATAGAAGACAGGCTGTGATCTGCTGCTGGGAAACTGGCAAATTTCCGATGGACCAACTAGTACCTGCTGCTTGCCCTGATTCTTTCAAAGAATGCCAGAGCAGAAGGGCTTCATCTAAGGGCCATACTGGATGATACATTCTTCATCAGTAAGGTTTCCATGACCTGATTCATAGAATGTATTATCTAGTTTGGCACTAGTCCACCAAGTGAGAGTGTATATTCAGGGTCAATTAACATTGATTAGTTAAGCCTTAAAACTATTACAATATCCTGAGTGGTTCATTGTTCAAATTTATGAAGAAAATCAGTTTATTACCAGGATTCTTGTTTATAAAAAGCAAATCGCTCAGGATTGTAGTTATCATATCCCTGGGTTATAGTACCCAGACAGTATGGTAGTGGGTGGACTATCAGAGTTGGGCTGGATGGTTCTGGGTTCAAATACCCATTCAGCCATAAACTTTATTGGATGGCTATAGGCAAGTCATTATCCTACAACCCTACCAATCAGCTCAGCAAAGTTTGAAGTCTTTCTCCAGCCAATTTTTACTCTTAAAATTACAGTTGCACAATGTTACCTCAACTACCCAATCTGTATCCTTCAGTACTGGAAAACCCAAATCTGAGAGAGGATAGAAAAGCAATTCAGTACTCACTCAGTTCAAGTACTAGGTGACAAGGACCAGAGCATCACATGTGCTTTAATTCTTGCCAATGCCTTTAAAAAAATAGATTTGAATGTACTTGCTTTAATCTTATTAGTGATTATTTTTGATTCTCAAAATGAGGATTCTGGGCCCAAACTCCACAAACTCAGGATTTGCTGAGCCCTTTCTGGGCCCAAATTCCTCCAAAGTTTGAGCAGGCTTGGAATGGTCTTGGTTCTATTGTCAGCATCATCACTTCCCAATCCCACCCTAACTTATTTGGCATTTGCAATGCATATGGCTGGTCTGCAGTAAACCTTAAAATTCTATTGTGGTGGCGTTCCAGGTGCTGGGAACTCTGGGAAATGTTTCTAGGACTCCTGACATTCTACTATGATATCAGGAGACCTGGCAACAATATTTCCCAGGGTTCCTGATACTCAGATGCTGCTGTACACAGTAGTGTATTTGGCATAAGGAGTTCTGGGAAAATGCCATTTTCAGAGCTATAAAATTCTTGCCACGAACATTTCCTGGGTCCCTGGTCCCTGTGTAACTAGGCTTTTCATTCATTAAGATTCTTCTAATTGTTGCAAAGCACATTTTGAGGGCAAAGGAAGGGACTGAGAAGCTGGAAAGAATTCACAGGGAGCTGGGGGAAGAATTCAGATACCTTCATATACCTAATGAAGTCACTGGCTGTGCAACAAGGTCAAATCGGGTTTGAAGTAGAATAATCAAGTATCCATTATTTGGAAGGGAGATTAGGTGTTTTGCCTACGTTCACTGGAAACAGAACTAGCAAAGGGCTCACCCACCACAATCCATGCTTTTCTCCCCTATGCAATCAACCAATCACAACTGCATCTAAGATGTTAGACTGTAACATGGAAGGGAGGTGTCTTTTCTTTTTTGTAAAGTGCCAATATTGTCCATTGGCACATGAAGGACTCACAACATTTAGCAAAAAAAAAAAGCAATTTTTTTGTAACTTGTCACTGAGTATAAACACATCTTCTATGGCAGGGGTGGCCAACGGTAGCCATTGGCCATACTGGCTGGGGCTGATGGGAGTTGCAGGCAAAAAACATCTGGAGAGCTACCGCTGGACACCACTGTCTATGGGCATACCGTCATTGTATCTGATGGAGTGAGCTCTGATTCACAAAACCTCATGCTGGAATCAAATATGTTAGTTTTTTAAGGTGCCACTTGACCCCTGCTTAATTTTGCTGCAATGGGCTTATACATAAACTCCTCTGGATTTAATAGACAAACTGTATGTGTGTCAGTAAAAATAATATTATGAAATTAAATATTCACACTACAATTATGAATGAACCCATCAGATTGTGAACAGACAGAGACGCCAAAGCGACAGTACCCAGTTCGCTCGCTTCAGATAAAGTCAAATCAGGGAACTACTTACTTCAGTAGAACTTCTCTTAAAATAACTGCTTATGGATTTCCAGAAGTATTTCTACTCTAGAAGAGGCAACAATGATAATCTGATAAAATGCAAATTGTTACGGCTGAGTTGAGAATACTCACCACACCTACCATTATCCTTCTGGGCCGGCTCAGCGCAAAAAGGTCCAGCCACCGGAAACCCACGTCATCCGCTTACCTCAAGCCATCGTTTGTCTCTTCGTCGGAAGAGAGCAAGCCATTGCAGACATTTCCAAAGGAATGGCTGGGTTTCAACTTGGCATCCTCGCGATCTGGAGTTGCCTCCCGTTTTTTCCTCCGACCAAAAAACTTCTTAAATGGCTGGAATTTGTTTGACTTTTTCTTGTCTGCAGATAACAAGACAAGCATGCACAAAAAGAGCTGATCAATGCTGGACCTCAGAGCAAAAGGCAGTTTGGTTAAGCACTCGCCAAGGAAAAATGAGGCCAAAGAGCAGGAAGCCTAAACAGACGCTGTGCTTAGAATTTCAATTGTACGGCTGCTGCTTTCTGCCTGTAGTGACAAAGCACAACTAAAACCATTAAAACATCTGCTCTCTAGTTCTATTCACACTCCATTGTCAGAGCAGGCTAATTTTTTAGAAGGGACAAAAATGAATTGCAAGCGCCAAAACATGGTGCTATGCATCCACAGTGGGATTAATCTTTTTTAAGGGTTTTGTGCAATGCACGTCTTTATCCTCATTGTGCTAAAGGAAGGGCATCTGCAGCAGACGCTAGACGTCACTGTGTGGAGAGCAAAACTGCAAATGACTTTACGATGTATTATTTACATAGTGCTATCAGTGTGTGTGATTCTTTGTAAGCAAACAAAGAGGTTAGTTACAACGATGGGATAGGACGGGCAGTGCTGGGTTTGCCAGAGATGTTAATTCAAGGTTTGTTCTCCTGAGTCATCATCAGACTTCAAGGTTGCACCTGAGCATCTTGTTTTTAGTCTCATATCCCATGGCAACCGTTTTCTAGTCACATATGCAGGCATTGTGGTTTATATGAAACCCATTACTATAAGATAGCAACATCTTGGTGAAAAAAGAACCAACATATAGTTAGGGAGGCAGGAATCTTATACACATCAGTGTCCAGATGTCCCACTGAATTAAATGAGATCTATTCCCAAGAAAGGCTACATAGAATGAGAGCCTGATTAATATTTAACTCATTCCAGACTTTGACTTAAAACCCAATGGCTTCATTCATTTATTGATTTAGTACATTTTTATATTGCCCCTTCTCCAAGAAACTAAGATGTGCATCCTTTCCCTTTTGCCATTTTATATCTCCATGTGAGGTAGGCTAGTCCAAGAGAGAATGACTGTCTTAAAATCACCCAGCAAACTTCATCCCAGTGTGGGTCTCCCAGATCCTAATCTGGCACATTAACTGCTATACAATACTGGATCTCAATCCTGACATCTCAGAGGGGACTGTAGCTCAGTGGTAGAGCATCTGCTTGGCATGCAGAAGGTCCCAGGTTCAATCCCTGGCATTTCTAGTTTAAAGATCTGGCAATAGATGATGTGAAAGACCCCTGCCTGAGACCCTGAAGAGCTGTTGCCAGTCTGAGTAGACAATACTGACTTTAATGGACCATGGGTGTGATTCAGTATACGGCAGCTTCACGTGATCATGTGACTGAGGGAATGTGAGCAGCCAATGGCTCCTTGGTCCTTATTCAGTTCCAAATATGGTCCTTATTATTAGATACCAACTGGGGAGGCGCATACCAAGGAAGTGAAGTCGGACAAGAAGATCATTTTCTCAGGAAGATAACTAAGACAAGAGGAAATACATAGACAAAATGCTCCGTGGTAACAGAGTCAGTTCATCTGACCTCAAATCAACCTGCCATAAACATCACATGTGCCAAGACATAACTATCCTTGAAGAAGACACACCTTCAGAAATACTGGCAGAATTTGCCTAAAATGGGATGTACAAGAGATGTAGAATTATTTATATATGTGTGATGGTTATCATCTCTGTAGTTTTTCTATTTCCTGCTCTTAGTCCAAAATCATACACTATTCACATATGCAACCCAGCAGCTAAACACTAATGTGATAGTTCACCACCTCTGCACTCCTTCCCACGAGTTACCATCTCTGGCTTGGGGAATTCTTGGAGATTTGGAAGTGGATCCTGGGAAGGGCAAAGTTTGGGGAAGGAGTTCATTAGGGATGTGATCAATGTTCCCTCTAAGCTGCAGAGTCTTGTGAGCAAAAATTCTACTTTGTGAGCGACTGGCATTGAAGTTGTGAGCTACTGTATAAATTATTGTGCTCTGGGGTCATCCTTCCTGAGCTAAGACAAAAATGTGTGAGCTGGAGGCTAATAATCTGTGAGCTAGCTCATGCTAACTCAGCTTAGAGGGAACACTGGATGTGATGGTACACAGCCCTCCCTCCCAAAAGGAACTGATCTCTGTGGCCCCACCAGGAGGTTGGTATACCCAACAGGTCACAGAACTGTGCATACCTAAACCTTTCCCCCCCTGTCCCTTGAACTTCTCAATATTCAGTGTCTATGAGCATGTAATAACACTTCAGTAGCTCAGATCTAGGGATGCCAGCCTCCAGGTGGGAGGGAGGGAGGGAGGGAGGGAGAGAAAGAAAGAAAGAAAGAAAGAAAGAAAGAAAGAAAGAAAGAAAGAAAGAAAGAAAGAAAGAAAGAAAGAAAGAAAGAAAGAAAGAAAGAAAGAAAGAAAGAAAGAAAGAAAGAAAGAAAGAAAGAAAGAAAGAAAGAAAGAAAGAAAGAAAGAAAGAAAGAAAGCACACACACCCTTCTTTGCCACCCAGGCCTCCCGGGAAAATCTCCCCAAAAGAACATACTGCGAGGCACATGAAAGCTCATACCTTAAAGAACACTTCATGGGTCTAAAGTGCCAGTGGATGCTAGCTTTTCTCTCAAACACTGGGAGTGGGGGAGAAGGAAGGAGAGGCAGCCCAGCTTCTCTCTGCACAACACAGAGATGGGGCAGGGCTAGCTTTGGCTTTTCTGGTGACTCGGTAGTGAAGCTTCCGTGGCCCGGTACCGGGTCACGACCATGCAAATGGGAAACACTGCTTTATGCCATTGCTCCCTACTGAAGTCCCTGTCCTCCCCAGGCTCCATTCCCAAATCTCCAGTTTTCCAACATCGGTCTGGCAACCCTGCCCCTCCCCATTCCCTAGTGGTGGCCAGGGGAGACCTGGCAATCCTATCCTTGACTAGGGTTGGCAACTCCAAGTTAGTAAATTCTTGGAAATATGAGGGCACATACTGGGGATGGCAGAGTTTGGTGAGAGCAGGAAGCTCTGCTTGGATGTGATGTCATAAAGTTTACTCTCTGAAACTGCCAGAGTCTTCTCTCAGAAAGTGATCTCTGTAAAATGGAGACCAGTTGTAACTCTTTGGAAGTTGGCAATCCTACTCCTGACTCCCCAGTTGTCCCATAAATAGCACCTGCATACTGACCTCTACTGCCTGTAGAAATCTTTAAACTGCCTTGAGGATCCCCTGCATTATCCACTCTGTGGGCACAACTAGACAATATGGAGTCCTCAGTGAAACCCTTGTTTGGGGTGGGCGGATCAAAGCCCCCAAAAGCAGGGTAAACCCCAGTAGGACTGCCAAGACCCTAGTCTCGGTGGGGATTCCCCCATCCTGGGAGGTTCCCAACCCGCCGGCCCACATTGGGCCAGTGGGGGGAACCTCCCCTGACGTCGCCAGTGCGATGATGTCACCTCATCGCGCCGATGATGGTTTTCCCAGATGCTCTAGCCATTTGGGAGGGGAAACTCTATGGCACAATAGGTACCATATAGTTTTCCCCTCCCAAATAGCTAGAGCGTCTGGGGGAAACCATAGAGTTTTCCTGGAATCACCTAGAGCGGTCGCCGTGTGATGTCACCGACGCAATGACATCACTTCTGGGTGACGTCATCGTGCTGCATGTGAACCAGCCAGAATTCCCCACCGGGGGCTTAAAGGTACTTGGCTACCCTAAACCCCAGTGGGATCTGGTTGCTGGCAACTCCAATATAAGGTCATAGAACCCACCCTTCAAGTAGCCATTTTCTCCAGGGGCCCTGATCTCTACAGTCTGGAAATCATTTGCAAAAGCAGAAGGCAACCCTACATTCTGACACAGGAGTCCTCTTGCTTTAACAATACTGTGAGAGTCTGCTTGGAACTCCATTGTTGGGGAAGGAGAGGCTACCCATTCCCATTTTCCAGGGATTTTTCAATTAATAAATCTTTGCCAGAGCACCAAATTGCTGTGTTCTTTATTATCAAGAAGTTCTTGCCTGAAATCCTCTTTGCAGAAGCTGTAGATGATTTTTTATTCAGCAATAATAAACCTCCTTAATCTACTATCTGCTTGAGAGTCATCTTGAAGCTTTCTGAGGATTTTGTTTAACCTTCTGATAAGAATCCTGCTTATTTAACAAGAGCCTTCTTGTTGACATAGAGTTTTGCCAAAGCAGCTGTTTCCTTCAGGGGAACTGATCTCTGTAGTCTGGAGAGCAGTTGTAATTCTGGGAATACTCCAGACCCCACCTGGAGGGTGAGTAAGGTGCATAAGGTGCTACATGAGTAAGGAGCTACATGGTACACAGGTTTTCTAAAACTACCACGGCAACCTTCATTAAATTTTTAAAACTGGGATTGTATAAAATCAATTGGGGGGGGGGGGGGGAGGGTGTTTGGTGGTGGTGATTTTTTTTCTACAAGGATCAACAAGTAGAAACAAATACACCACCATCTCCCTCCCCCACAAAAGTCCACTATCATTGAATGCTGTTACATATGGAAAACGTCATTTAATGACATTCAATCTGGAAACAGAAATAAGAAACTAGATTTCTAATCCATCATCATATCACTAAAGCCAAACGGCAACATAAAGGGATTGGTTTCACAACAGATTGCAACTGATTTGCCTCCGATATAGCATTACTAAAATACCAGGAACTAATTAAGGAGTGTCATCAAAGCCCATCTCCCTTCAGAATGGCTAGCAAGAATTCTATTAAAAACTCTGCATAAATTGATTTCTCCCAGGAGAAGGATTTAGCTGAAATATTTTTAGAAATACATTTTTATAAATGAATTCAAATGTTGGATAGGAATAGATTTTGCAGGTACCTGAAAAGACTGTCAGATAAAAAAAACAAAATGCAAATATAGTTTCCTCCTAAGATGAGCATCACTTAGCTGACTCACAGGTTACTCCTGCAAGCTTATTTCAAATAATATCTTGCCTAAGGTGACTTACATTTTAAGTTATCCACATGCCCACAGACACATACACCAGAGCAGCCATTAAGGAAGAGGGAGGAAAGCAGACACCTTCCTTCCTTAATTGCCAGACCCCCCCGGCCATTGGTGGGGAAAGGGGGGGAGCGACAGGGTTGCCAGATCCAGGTTGGGAAACTCTTGGAAAATTTGGGGATGGCTCCTGGGGAGGATGGGGGCCTCAGTGGATTGGAATCCCACAGAATCTCCAAAATAGTCTGGAGATCAGCTGTAATTCCGAGGGATCCCCAAGTTGAGGCTATCATTTCTAGAGTGTGGTCATCACTTAGAATCAGGACCTTTTTTGAGCAGGAACATACTGGAATGCAGTTCTGACTGGCTTGGGTGTGGCCTAATATGCAAATGAGTTCCTGCTGGGCTTTTTCTACAAAAAAGCTCTGTGTGGAAACAATGGTGACAACTGGGGTGTGGCCTAATACGCAAATAGGTTCCTGCTGGGCTTTTTTTTTTTTACAAAAAAAAGCCCTGCTTAGAATCAACTATATGCTTGATTTTATGAGGCATGTAAAGAAATCACAGCAAATGTTCTAAAAATCCAGTGCTTTCCTGCAACTTAATCATTAATATATCTAAACACTGACGCAACTTTGAACCTTGCAGTTAAGTCTTTTTACTGCTCCACCACTTGGCAGGAATACATAGACATTCACCTTCCCATATCTTGATAGGCTATTAGGTTGTGTGTCAGTTATCCCCAAAAGTCCTACCAGGATGTGTCAGTCATCCCCAAATGTCCTTGTGGTTTTGGCCTCATGCACATCCAAGTGATTGCCAGTCAATCAGAGACCACAGAACTCCAATGGATGAGAGGGATAAGCCAGTCCGATATTTCTCAGACAGGAAATTTCAAGGCTCTGGTAAGAGGATAAAGTTAAGAGTCCAGTGGCACCTTTAAGATCAACAAAGTTTTACGGTTGGTTTTAAAAATGCCACTGGACTCTATTCTATTGCTTCAGACCAGTACAGCTACCTACCTCGATCTATCTGGATAAGAGGGTCAGCTTAGCCAGATTTTCATTTGGCTTTTAGTTAGTATTTGGGGTCAGTTTAAGAAAGAAAGCTTAAGTGAAATAAATTAGCAGACTGTTAAGGGCCCAACATTCCTAATTTACAGGTTCTTTATGTGTTAAAATAGCAACCCTCAACCTGTGGACTCAAGGATCCTGTCTGTTAAGGTTGTAGGTTCCAGTGAAACCTTGTAAGCTGAGGTAACCTGTCTAGAGAAATCTCCCTTCAGGGGTTTTTAGTTTACCTGAAATAAGACTATCAAGTAGTTACTCTTACTGCGGAAAAGTTTGTAATCTTGGGGGGTGAAGTTGAAAGCCAGTTTTACTTTATATATTGAAGCCAATATATAATATTTATCCTATGAAATACTTTTTAGTTAAACCTTTGTGATCCATCTCCATCTGCATCTTGTCTCTCATCAGATATCTTGGGCAAAGTGATTTCTGTTTACTTCACAAATAATAACAGCCTCAGTCTAGGAGATTTACAAATAATAGACACTTAGGGAGCATGTAGCTACACACTACCAATCCTTTAATCAAAGCCCCCTTCTTATTTGATTGTGGGAGGTTGGGGTTTAAAGAATCTATAGGATAGGCCAGAGTGGGGGTTGGATATTCTTCAGTCCCATGGACAATTAGAATTTTCTTTTTTCTAGAGCTGCAACAATTGCCAACCTCCAGGTGAGGCCTGGAGATTTCCTAAAATTACAACTGATGTCTGTTTGGTGTAGTCGTTAGGAGCGCAGATTCTAATCTGGGAGAACCAAATTTGATTCCCCACTCTTCCACATGCACCTGCTAAGTGACCTTGAGTCAGTCATAGTTCTTGAAAGAGCTGCTCTCTCACGAGCAGTTCTAGAAAGAGCTCTTTTAGCCACACCTACCTCATAAGGTGTCTGTTGCAAGCGAAGGACTGGGTATAAATCCAATCTCTTCTTCTCTTTTTCTTCTTCTCCAGACTACACAGATTAGTCCCTTGGAGAAAATGGCTGCTTTGCAGGGTGGACTCCATGGTGTTATACCCCACTGAGAGGTTCCTTCCCTCCCCAAACTCCATCCTCTCCACACTCTATTCCCAAATTTCCAGGAATTTCTCAACCTGGAGCTGGCAACCCCATTGTGCTACCTTTTGATAGCTGGTCATTAGTATTTGCCTCCTAATTGTTGAGGGGAAAACTGGAGTTGTCGGCTTTTCAGCTGCTGTTGGATAAGGCTCAAAGAGCTGTTTCTGGTTCCAACTCAACGTTCAGCATTTTTGGGATGGGATTCACTCTCACAAGTCAATCTCTTCTGAAGTTATCTGCCTTTAAAGATACCTTAATGCCTCCCCCAAATCATCATTAACTGAAACCAATGCCCCTTCTAAGCTGTGAGGTCTTGTGAGCAAATATTCTACTGGCATTAAAGTTGTGAGCTAATGCATAAATTAGTTTGCTCTGGGGCCATTTTTCCTGAACTAAGAAAAAAATGTGTGAGCTGGAAACTAAACAACTGTAAGCTATCTCACACTAACTCAGCTAGAGGGAACATGGACTGAAACTCTAGGACCTTTCCAGGACAACAGAAGGGGCAGGAATATTACTACTGAGGAAGTAGTAGATGAAGGGCTGGATTAGACATGCACAAGTGGGGACCTGCAAGAAGCTTGCGGAGAGGGTACATCCTTTCCCCACCTTTGGTTCCTCCCCTCTTCCTCCTTTTCTAATAGTCTTCCCCTTCTTTCTCCCCTCCCCTTATCTGCCAACCAACCCCCATTTCACTCCTTTCCCCTTATCTGTCAATCTACCCCATCTCTTTTGCCCCTTCTTTTCTCCACCAGTCTATCTAACCCTTCCTGCTCTCCCCACCCCTGGCACTTCACTCACCCTCACCACTGCAGCTGTCTCCACTCCACCTACCCACCACCCTTGCTGCTCTCCCTAACTACCCCACCTTTCATACTCCACTACCCCCCCACCCTTACAGGAAGCTCTCCCTATCTACCCCCGCCCTTGAAGCCCTGCCCACTTACCCTCTACCCCTGGCACTCCACTGATCCGCCCCCTTTGAGGTTCTTCCTTTCTATCTCCCATCCTTGGCATTCACTGAACCCCCACCCTTGCTCTCTCCCCACCTACCCCCCCCACCCTAGGCACTCTACTACCCTCTACACTTGACATACACTCATCTCCACCCTTGCTGCTCTCCCCACCTACCCCCCACCCTTGGCACTCCTATCATCCCCACCTTTGGAGCTCTTCTTATCTAGCTCCACCCTTGGCCCTCCACTACCTCCCCATCCTTTCCATTCACCCTCCCCACCCTTGCTGCTCTCCCCACCAGTAGGTGGATGGTAGGCTGCTGGCTTGGTGGAGGAGGAGGAAGCTGCAGGAGGGAGAATCCCATTCCCCCCCCCCCAATCTTCTGCTGTGGCTACTGGGCTCAGTCCAGCTCCCAGGCTGCTATGCTTCCAACACTGGACCCAGAACAGCTCCCAGGGTGTCATGTCACCCCCAGGCCCAGCACACAGCTCTCAGGCTACCGTACTGCCACTGCCTGGCACAGCATGGCTCCTGGGCTACTGCTGCTCCACCACTGGGCCCATGTAGAATGCATTTCATTTCATCCATTCTTCTTTGAACCATGAGGGGCTCAGCAATCTGGTGATGAATGTATTGCCCATATAAACCTTATTCTTTGCTTATGGAACTTAACAAATATAACATATTTCAGATGCCACTGCTTCAAAAGGACATTTTTTTTAAAAAAAAAGTAATTACCAGATTGAGGTTCTTCAGTTCATAAACAGCGTCAGATCCACAATAGAGAAGCCAGCAACATGCTTCCCTCTCTGGGATTTTCAAGAACAGACACAAGAGGAAAAGCCGGTGGGGGGGGGGGGGGTTCCTTTCACATGACCCAGATCTTCCATGGTGTGAGGAAGAAATACCCTCATCATAGCAAAAGGGGCCCAAATTTGTATAGGTTACACACCATATATGATTATCTAGGTAAGAACTTCAAATAAAAACTGAGACCAATGCATACAACTTGCACTAACATAATAGGAAAATGAACAGCTCACAAAGATCAAAACAGACTTACCAGAAACAATGTTTGATTCATATAGTTTCCATTAAGTGTTTCCCACTTTAGAGCTAAGTGAATAAGAGCTGAAGGTTAGCTTCATTTATCCACTGGGGGGAAAGGTATTGAAAATTCTCCAGCATGGCCTTAGAGGCACAGAAGAACTAGCTCCAGGGAGCCTTTAATACTCTCATCCTCATAAATTCCAGTAGTAAATTGTTAGCTTGATTTTAAAAAGTTATTCACATTTGACAGAAGAGTGGGGCTGTTTGTAATGCTAACATCCTCTCACATTGTAACATCTCTTTACTCACATCAAAGAGCCACACACACACAAATATAAATCTCATGGAGGGGTTCTACCCTGCCTGCTATATGTTATATCCATTTAATCTCCACTGACCTGCCCTACACTGATTTAATACCTAAAGGGATGTTTAATCTTCTGGTTAAAGATACACTATATAAAAAACATACTTGCCCAACAATATATTATGTACCTGTGGAGCTGCAGGGTGAAAAGGCAGGGTATGCAGCTACATGGTACTTGAATGTTCATATGTGGGCACTGACATGAATGTGCACGACAGACAGGACACATTCATCCACCCTTTCATCAAATTAGCTTGTGGAAATCCAAGAAGGTCACTAAACCCTGAAGAAGTCCTACACTGGCAACTCAAGCTCACAAAACGCAAGCTCAAAAGCTAAAAACAGGGATTACATGGGGCCAGCAATTTAGCAGGGACAACAACAGAGACGAGAACAGAGTTAGAGTCCAGTGGCACCTTTAAGACCAACAAAGTTTGATTCTGGGTATAAGCTTTCATCTGCACACAAAAGCTTGTGCCCAGAATTAAACTTTGTTGGTCTTAAAGGTGCCACTGGACTCACACTTTTTTCTGTTGTTTCAGACCAACACAGCTACCCACCTGAATATAAAAACAAGGACTGTCTTTGATAAATAAGGACAGCTGAAATATGTGGCCTTCCTAGAATTCTATACATCATTTAATAAATGAAACATTTTATCAATGCTAGTTTGCAGGAGTACTTTAATATAATTCTGAAAGAAACCCTGGTTCTTCCAATTTTAATTTAATTTTTTAAAAAGATTTTACATATTCAATTGTAAACTGGTCTCTCTCATTAAAATTCCCCCTGATTCCACGACCTCCTGCACCGAGAATGAATCCTGACTGTCATCCCCACACTTTCTGCACCAAATGTTATTTTTAATGTTCCACCTGTTTCCATGTTTTTATTTGTGGTGGTAGGATTTTAGTAAAATGAAAAAAGGCTTGTAAATATATGCTTCTACCCATTATGTAAAGTAATTAAATGATTAACAAACAAATGTATTTATCCTCCCTTGAAGCAACTATTGCTCTGGGGAGATGCAGAGAGAGCAGCAAATGGGCCGGAAGGATTTGGGTGCAACAATCCCATTCCCAAAGAGTTCAAGGAAAGGTCCCCTGTGCAAGCAGCAGTCATTTCTGACTCTGGGGTGACGTTACTTTCACAACATTTTCACGGCAGACTTTTTACGGGGTGGTTTGCCATTGCCTTTCCCAGTCATCTACACTTTCCCCGCAGCAAGCTGGGGACTCATTTTACCGACCTCAGAAGGATGGATAGCTGAGTCAACCTCGAGCCAGCTACCTGAAAACCCAGCTTCCACCGGGGATCGAACTCAGGTTGTGAGCAGAGCTTAGGACTGCAGTACTGCAGCTTTAACACTCTGCGCTACGGGGCTCTTCAAAGAGTTCAAAGCAAAGACTAAAAAAACTGAGATAAACCATGCTAGTGAAACCATTATTTTATTATAGCATTTGATCCTACCAAATCTGCATGCATATATCATATCCCAGATATTTTTATCAGTGCCATCTGAATCAGAGTTGCACCCAGGACTGCCAACCTCCAAGCTGAGCTAGAATTACAACTGATCTCCAGCCTGGAATAAACAAAGATCAATTCCCCTGGAATAAAATGGCAGCTTTAGCCTCCCAACCCTGCTGACCTCCCTTTCCTTTCCAAACTCTACCCTCACCAGGCACCCCCCCCCCCAAATCTCCCCATTGCTCTCAGATCCCATCTAATGTAGGCATAGGCTTAGGTGAAGGCAGCATGGCTAGAGTAGCTACAGCTACCATGAATCATTTGTTTTTAATGGGAAAGTAGAGCATTGGATTTTTTATTTATTTTTAGCAGGAATGCAATTCTGGCTGGCTTGGCATCAGGGGGTGTGGCCTAATATGCAAATGAGTTCCAGCTGGGCCTTTTCTTTTTAAAAAAGGCCTTGTCCATGACCATTTTGTTTATTTCAAAGTTAGGGAAATGCCCAGTGCTTATGATGTCTGGAGCATTGTAGGACGAAAGGCCAATCCACTATAGGCCCTCAGGGTGGCAGACCTGGGGCCCCTGTTCCCCACCAACACAATGGGGGGAAATAGAAGGGGTTCTTTGGCATCACATCAACATGCAAGATAATTCCCAGCACCATCACAGAACACCCCTGCTGGCCTGTGAGTTTCAGTCTGCACAACCCAAGAACGCCCATGTCAAACTGAATGGGAACTCTGCTGCAAGCCTAGTAAATGTAAAATCAGAGAATGCAGCCAAAATACAACCAAAGAACCTAAAACAATATAAAACCCAAGAATCCACTGCAAAAAGCAAATGACACGAAGCAACCCGAGCAAAGAACACAACTTTATAACATCAAGAAAAACCATTTAAAAGGGCATGGCCTAATACAAATCAAATTGGCAAGCCAATATCAAGCCTGAGAAGAAACACAAGCATTCTGAGGTGGGGTGGGGCGGGGGAGGGGAATAGTTGTGGGAGCCTTCAGACACTGGCTCTGAATACTCTGTCAACCCTGAATATTTCCAGGATTTTTTGGGACCCATTTACAAGTGCCCTGGAGAACCCTGGATACCATTTGGGAGACCCAAAGGTATTTTGGGGATACATATTCAGCTTGATTTTATCTAAGCGCAGATCCCTACTTCACTTCTCACTGGGTATCTATGCCGCCACCAGCTGGTCACTTAGAGTATCTCCCAATGAGTCAGCCAGCACTCGCAGTACTTGATCTACGTCGCCATCTACAGGCTCAGCCTAGTACCTGTGTCTCCCTCTGATTAGCTATCACAGGGATGACTTAGCACACTTGCACTCTCTAGAGATCTAGAAAAGCATAGACCAACAGTATGCTTTCCCTTTGTGCTTTTAGTAGGATTATGTGATTATGGAGAACAAACTTCCAACATTCAGAATAAGAGATCTGCATTGTATGTATCTTTACTTTGTATCCTTGCTCAGTCAGTTGCTGCAGAATAATAAATGTGAACATTTTCATTTAAATAAATATTTTTGTACCATAGCTCTCAATGAGACTCACTGAGACCAAGCACTACCTTGGTTTACATCACATGTGAAGGGGGATAGGCAATCTTTTCAATAATACATTGACTGAGAAGACAGCCGTGCAGAATTTTTCCCCCCGGTTATCCAGCTGCAATTTCAAACAGAGACAGAGTTACGCTAGCCCAGTCCTGAGGCAAGCTGAAGGCTCTGCTTTGGGGAGTGAATTGGAAGAGAAGGAGAGGCAGAAAATGTTCCCTAAAATACACCCTGTTGTTTGAGCCTTATCACTAGTTTGTGTGATCTCAGCAGGGATTCTAAATACTGCTCCTGGGAAACATATTCCTTTCTCTTCTCCTGACTGACCAGATACTTTTATCCAGGTAAGAAGAAAAACAACAGGAAAGCATATTTCTCAGAAAGTCTCCATACGGAGAATATTTGGTTTAACAAACTTTCCAGCACATATTTTGGATATTCATAACATTTCCCTCCATTCAATAACCCTTTCCACAATTCATGTGTCTTTCTTGTAAATTTACTCACCTTTCAAATTCCCTGTTCTTTGACCTGAGTTATTGCAGTGAAATTTATAATCATTTTGTTTTTGTAAAATGATAAAATACCCTTTTGTATCCATTTCCAATTAACTCTCTCACACAAACCTATGTACACTTGTATCCTCACTGCACACCACACTTTCACACAACTGCTTCCCCCTTTCCCTGTTCCTTTTCCCTTTTTTACAAAATAATTAAAACCCAAAAAGAAAAGTAATGGAAAATATAACAAAAGTGGTAGTAAGTCTATACATAAGCATCTATAAAAGGTTTCCAAATATCTAAAAACATACCCATACACAAATGTTGTCTGCTGTATAATATCCCTTGGATTTAAAAAAAAAACCCAATTTTGTGTGATTGGAATGTTCATTAACATATAACAGCTTGCAGCGGAGCCAACAACTTAGAGAGCTTTCAAAATCTGCAGGATATGTCTACTAAGTTTTTTAAAAATTGATTATTTGATTACCAAAACAAACGTTTCCAAATGTTTACATGTTCTGTGCTTTGATTTGATATTTTATTATTTTTCTTTGCCCACAGTGACATTATCAAAACCTTGCTTCAGTTTCATAAATACACAAACAGGGCACAAAGCCATCTTTGCCCAGCTTGGCTTGCACAGTGAATCCTTGCTGGTACCCTTCTGGCTTCAAGACTTTAAGTCGCAGTAATTAAAATGATACTAAATGTGACTTTCCAGTCCGTGCTAATGAGCACATGTTCTGGCCTGTGCACCACCGTGTACCATTGTGTTCATTTCTGTATACATATTTTAATGTACTCTGAGCTTGTTTCCACATGCCTTCTACAACCTGCAAGGATTGTGTCAGAGCCGTATGAGGAGCTATAAACAAAAACATCTCTTACATAATGTCTTAAAACCAGTTAAGTAGTAGGAGGAAACAGACTGACAGATGAAAAAATAATCCCTTTAATTAATTAAAGCATCGAACTTTCACTCGGAATTTTTAAATTTCCCCTCCATTCAATAACCCTTTCCACAACAACCCTTTCCTCAGCTTTTACTGTCTTCAACTGGACCTGCAGCATTTAAATATGGCCATTTCATGTGTTTACTTCAGCTACAACCCAATGGGAACCCTAAGCCACTTGCATAATTTTCTCCTCCATTTTATTTTCACAATTCTATGAGAGGTAGATTAAGCTAAGAGTGTAAAACTGGCAGAGTGATGATTTAAAAGTAGGTCTCCCTGATCTTAGGCCAACTCTTACTACTAGACCACTGTTTCCCATTTGCAGGGTCAGGATCCGGTACCAGGCCACGGAAGCCTCACTACTGGGTTACAAGAAAAGCCAAAGCTAGCCCCGCCCCAGCAAAGCATGACCTCTGCTCTACTTCCTTCCTTCCACCGTCTCTCTGCTGTGCAGAGAAAAGCTAGCCTTGAAGATTGACACAGGCTGCAAAGCCTGAGCTCCATTTGGCTTACTTCCCTCCCCTGTCTCTGTGCTGTGCAGACAAAAGCTAGCCTTGAAGACTGACACAGACTGCAAGGCCTGAGCTCTGCTTGGTTCCTTCCTTCCCCTGTCTCTGTGTTGTGCAGAGAGGAGCTGGTCTGCCTCTCCTTCCTTCTCCCCCTCTCCCAGTGTTTGAGAGAAAAGCTGGCATCCACTGGCACTTTAGATCCATGAAATGTTCTTCAAGCTATGAGCTTTCATGTGCCTAGCAGTATGCTCTTTTGGGGAGATTTGGCACAATTTTACTGGTCCTGCTTTTAACAGCTGTCTGACACCAAAATTAAACTCCTCCTGTAGATATTTAAAAGGATGAAAGAAGTTCACTGGCTAAATATCTGCACAACAGGTTGTTTTTAAAGGCATGGGAAACACAGCCAGTAAAAAGCCGCAAGCCCCTCATAAATATCCTTTTTGGGATAACTGCAGAAAAGCTTGTATGAACTTTATATAACTTGAAATTAATTCATTAATTGCAGTACAATTCTCTGCTATCTTTCACAGCAATTTCCCAGTGTTTCAGTCAAGGAAAAGTACGAAAAATAGCTGTCAAAAGATTTTCTTGAAACCAAGCAAGCTTGGTTGTAGCTTGAGGAAGGGTTCCAATAGTAGCAGCTGAAGGAAGGGCCTACTAAATGTGTCAGCATATTTTGAGGTACAGCAGCTGCCAAGGCCCAGTGTGGGTGGTACACAACACTGGCATTCCTGATGGCAATGGTAACAGCACTCCTAACTGCATACACTGGCCAGTGCTGTTGAGGAAGGGGTGTGTAGGTGGTGCAGGCAATTGAACATGGGCATTAGGCGTGCTTGCAAACTGGAGAAGAACACGCAGACAGATAGGTGCATGCAGATGTGAGGGTGGAAAGAGAGGACCCTGGGAATGTATGAAAAAGTTGCAGACCACCGACTTTCCATCCCCATTTTGGCTCAGCATGAGTTTCAGAGAGATTTTTCTGAAAACAAAGTTACTTCAGAAGAAGAGGCAGGTTTGGGGGAGTGACATCACAGGAAAAGGTGGAGTTTTGGTTTTGGTGGAGTTTCGGTTCAGTGTGCCCTGGAAATGACATCACTTGGCCCTTGACCTGGAACTGACACCACAGAAAATGGCATAATTCCTGGCTCCACCTCCAGTCTCCTGGCTCCAAGCCTGAATTTTAGTTGGCCACGAAGGAGAAGTGTAAAAATAACCGGGCCACGGGAAAGAAAAGTTTGGGAAACCCTGCACTAGAATAGTCTGTTGGGCTTTTTTTTTTTTTTTTTGCATGGAATAACCATACCGTCACACACACTTGCATTTGGAGACTATATAAAGAAATCCCTCTGAAATTAAAATATGAAGTCTTACCTGCAATCCAGACAACAAAAAGAGGGGCATAGTATGATAATGCTAAGCCCCTGTTTCATGCCAATTCAGTATTTCATAACAGTAATAAAAGACCCCGCCCCACAATCACACACAGACGTGTTTGTTGCAGTCTGAAAGCACCTGCAACAACCAATCACATGACTCAATTCTCCATTCCTCTCTTCTGCAGGGCTTTTTTTTAGCAGAAACGCACAGGAATGCAGTTCCAGCTGGCTTGCCATCAGGGGGTGTAGCCTAATATGCAAATGAGTTCATATTGGGCTTTTTCTACCCCCCAAAAGCCCTGCTCTTCTGTTATGTATGTGGGTTAGTGGAACAGCTGGAGAGTGAAAGAACTGGTTTCAGATCTCAATCCCAACAGTTGGTGTTTAAGCAATGCAAGACTTGCAGCTGCTGGAATGGCCTTGGGTCAGCCATAGCTCTCTCAGAGCTCGTCCTTGAAAGGGCACCTTCTGAGAGAGCCTCTCAGCCTCACCTACCTCACAGGGTGTTTGTCATGGTGGAGGAATATAAAGGAGATTGTGAGCCACTCTGAGTGGAGGGCGGAATATAAACCCAGTGTCATCTTCTTCTTCAAAGACAAGGCCCCGACTGGCTGCCCTGCCCCAAGACTGCTGCTGCCAACAGCCTCCTGTCTCTATTCTCATTGGCTGGTCCAGAAATAGGGGCAACCCAGACTGAATTGAAATGGCTGGTGGGCAAGCTCTCTTGTCAGCTGTTGCTGCAGTTAGGGAGCCAACCATGAGAGGGCAGGAGAGAGCAATTCAAGCGGGATGAGGGGTCAACTCCAGGGCAGTGCTGGCATAGAGACCAAGCTTAGTGAACAAGAGATGGGGTGGACAGGAAAGTCACCCAAGCTGATTGTACGATGCCCTTTTGAAGACCTCTCCCCCCCCTCCACCCTCAGCTTCTCCTCTCCTTCACCAGTTGGTAGTTGGAAACTTTCACCTCTTTACTCCTTTCCACAGCACTGTTATGTTATTGCTGCTGCATGAAAGCCCTGGAAGGCTTTAGAAGGACTTTCTTCCTTCAAAAAAGTATTATGCAGATTGATGGAAGTACTAATATTTTAACTTAAAAAAAAAGTATAGCCACTGGTGGAAATATTAAATTTCCCCCTCCACAATCAGTTTCAATGCAGCCGCGGGGGTGGGGGGGAGGACACCAAAGGAACAGAAAGCTTGAGTCCAGTGGTACCTTTAAGATCAACAGAGTTTAATTCTGGGTATAAGCTTTTGCATGCATGCACACTTCATCAGGCACATGAAAGCTCATACCCAGAATTCAACTTTGCTGGTCTTAAAGGTTCCACTGGGCTCACACTTTGTCCTGTTGCTTCAAACCAACACAGCTATCCACCTGAATCTACCAAAGGAACAGTGAGATAACAGGAAGAAAAATTACACAGGAGTCAAATAATACCTTAAAGGCTAACCAAATTCATTTTAGTATATGCTTTTGTGAGTCAGAGCTTACTTTTTTAGATGCATGAAGTTTACAAGCATTGGGCCTGGTTTTATATATTGGGGTTTTATATATTGGGGTGGCAAGGGTATGTTACAAAAAGAATCACTAGAAGGGTGCATTGTCATGACTTTGCTGATAAACCCTTCCTCCAGCAAATTCCTTTCAGAATTCTACCCATGAAGTTCTTTTGCTGGAATTTGCTGGGGAAAGGAATTTGCTGGGGAAGGGTTTATTAGCAAAGTCATGACAATACACCCTTCTAGTGATTCTTTTTGTAACATACCCTTAATCTTAGGATCAGTAACAGTATGTCCTGTATCGTTAAAATATCCCCCATTGTTTTCTGAATGCTACGTTTTAAATGCCAGATGTGTGTCCAGTTATTAGTTTGCACAGGGATTCTCCAATTGGTCCAATGCAGACGGGCATTGTTGACACAAGATGGCATATATTAAGATAGAATATCACACTCATTCTACTTAATATAAGTTAAGGCACCTGTCAGGTCAATAGAGACCATGCTAGATGTGGCAAGAGTGCTATGCCAGTTGACCTCTGAAAATATAATGCTACAATGGTGTTAGAAGCCCAATAAGGCACTTTAAAGTACATGAGATATCAAGTCAATGGCATGGAAAACACTAAAGGGCAGTGCTTTGGCAGGAACGTTGTCTGGATTCTAGTGGATCTATCAGTGAACAAACTTCCAGTTATGAAGAAAAATTCTACTGCCAGGTCTCTGAAGAGGCTAGCTCATTACTGAAAGCAACCGTTCCTTTTGAGAAGCCTGTAGTTCTTGCTTTGCCACATCACAGATTGAGAGTGGGCCACACCTGTTCTGATTGGATTGTTGACTCTGGACTGAACTGAGTTTTCCATTGTGATTTGCATAGCAACATAACACACCTATTTCTTGGACTGTTGACTCTTCTGTCTACCTGATAATACACACAGATTTAGACAGATGGAGTCAGGGTAATTTCCACAAAAACTTATGCCATAATAAATGTTAATCTTTAAGTTGCCCCAAGGCTAACAAATTTATTGTTTTGAATGTAGTAGACTAATATGGCTGCCCCTGCTGGAATTTATTTTTCACTTTGGATATTTGCTAAAAATCAGAAAGGTGATTTATGCATTGATTTAAATAAACCAATAGATATGCATGATTTCATTGCTACCACCATTGTTTACTGGTGAGGCTCTTTTGGTCTGGTAACAGTCATAAGTTGACCGTCTCCCTAGCTAGATTAATGGACCTATTTGATTTAGGTTTCTGTTGATTAATGTATTCCATCACAAATGGGAAACTGGCTTTCCTTAGAGTTCACTGCCACTTTGGAGTGTTTTACCACCAGAAAATGAAAACGTATTTGCACAAAATCAGTTACGGTCTGAATTTCAGAAAGGCAGCTATTTAGAGTGCTATCCTAAGGAGACTCACAGCCTTCTAAGTCCACTGAAGTCAATTATGTCAGTGTATTGTAGTGAAAACAAACAGGAATCTTGTGGCACCTTAGACCAATACATTTTTATTCCACTTTAAGCTTTGATTGACCGCATGCATCTGAGGAAGTGGGTTCTGCTAAATGCAAGCATCTGCTGAAACTAACATTGGTTAATCTTTGGGAAGCCACAAAACCATGTTCCATATTCTTAATTATTTGAAACACATGCAAATGATTTTGCTTGTCTAAACATCAAGCTTATGTGTGAAACTAATATTGGCAGCTTTCATCTCACCACCCTCCTTGGTAATCAACTGGGTATTTAATGTGCAGATACACAAAAACAGGCCAAGGAGATGGTCAGGACGGGTTTCTGCCCACCCACAAATTGCAGGGAAAGGCTGGATTTTTTAATATGACAATTTCCTACTGTGAAAATTTTCAAACCTGGTTGAAGTTTGAGGTCTATGTATGCATGCTGGCCTTTTAGAACACTGGCAGCAAACTAGCCTAAAGAAGAGATTCTTAGCTCAATATGATAGATCCAAGCGGGCAGCCGTGTTGGTCTGAAGCAGTTTGTTTAGCTCGATATGATTCCTCCAAAGGATCCGTGAAACCATGGCTGCTTTCCACACAGGGATTCTTCCCCACATGGAAAATGGGAGAGTTTCATCTTAAAGGGAAACATCCACAGGCCATCATGTTTATTCCAACCATGACTCATGGAGTCCTTTAGGTCTTCCCATTTAAACCAGATTAAAAATGAACCTTTTAAATGTATCTCAAAGGGGAATCTTCTGTGTGGACACTCCCTCTGCCATCACTAGGGGAAGGAGAGTGGAGCTAAGCTCCACAATGGCATGCTGTAGATCACTATCACATGCCATCTCACCCCCACCACCCAGGCTGGCCCTGTCAGTAGGCAAACTAGGCAAATTGCCTAGGGCCCTGGCCTTCTGGAGGCACTGAGTTTGGTGCTCCCCATGTGACTCGGTGACATTATCAGTGCAGGGGGTGGCACCAGAAGTTAGCCTTGCCTAGGGTGCCAGACAGTCTAGATCTTTGAAGCCCTTTAAAGGGTTGCAAAGAAAAGTGGGGGAGGGGGTCCTGGCAAAATCACTACTGCTTTTGCACTTTTGCTTGGGGGAATTGAGAGGAACAGGGGTAGGGGTAGCAACAGCAAGTAGAATAGGATTGGGTGGGTGGATGCTGCCCCAACACATTCCCATCCCACTTGCTGCTACAGAAGGACATTTTCATGCCCCCATTTAGATCCAGTACACAAGGGATCTGCCCATGGTCAAGTTCAGAATCGAGTTCAAAGTTCAGAATCAAGAGAAATGTGGTGTTTTAGGAGCTGAGATCTCGGCAATGTCTTCATTAAGTCCCACCACTGCAAAGGATCCTTGAAACGGTGATGGGAACTACCTCCTTTCAGTTTAAATGGCTAGAAAGGAGGACTTAGCTCTGGGGAGGGCATGTTTCCAGTGCTCAGTTCCCCTCCCTGCCCAGTGGCTTCAGGAGTGAAAGGGGGAAGGAAGAAAATTCTCCATCCTTTGGAACCAAATGCCACCATGTGTGAAATGTCTTGAGCACAGGGGATGAAACTGCCTTGCCTGAACCCAAAACAAACCTCTGTGATGTCCTGGGGGCCAGAGCAAGCACGTGCATGCCCTCTTTAACCACTGAAATTATTGCGGGTTCTGGGCAGCTATAAATCCAGTACGGCTCCAGAGCAGCAACTCGGTTACACAGGTTTGGTTACACAGATGGCTGATGGCATACAACAGTTTGGAAGAAGGTAAAAATTCAAGAGACACTAGATTAGTGGCACTCAGGGCTTTTTTTTTTTTTGAGCAGAAATGAAGTTCCACCTGGCTTGGTGTCGGGGTGTGGCCTAATATGCAAATGAGTTCCTGCTGGGCTTTTTCTACCAAAAAATGTGAACAGATGCAAATCAAACCCAGAAATCACTCATTCCTATTTAAATTTAGGCAGGGCTTTTTTTCAAGCAGGAACGCAGTTCCAACTGGCTTGGCATCAGCGGTATGTGGCCTAATATGCAAATTAGTTCCTGCTGAGCTTTTTCCTACAAAAAGAAAAGCCCTGAGTTTAGAGGATTTGGGGATTCTTCTAGAACAGCTGTCAAGACAGTAATGTGCCATTTCTATCTCAAAGTTTTGTTTTTTGTTTAATTCAGCATTTATTCTTATGGCACTCTTTTTAAAAAATGATTTCCTTAGCTGCACTAGAAATAAGAAAGCTTTTTTTAAAAGTTCAATTTGACAACAGTGAATCTTTTCCTTTGTATTCAACTAGCACGCTGCACTCCCACACACATTTATAGAACAGAAGCTTTTTTTACTGCAGATCTAGAGTGCACAAGAAGCCAGAAGATCAAATAATTTGCAGTTCTGAAGAAAAGAGTAGCTAAGAGAGCATCCTAAGCAGGTCTACTCTGAATTCTACTAAGGTCTGTTCAAGGGGGCTGACTCCCAGGATTGCACAGTAAATATTCCAGATCTTCCACATATGCACATCCAGGGGTTCTTTGGTAGAAAAGGCCCAGCAGGAACTCATTTACATATTAGGCCATATACCCCTGATGTCACCATTACTTAACATAGGGCTTTTTGCAGAAAAAAACCCAGCGGGAACTCATTTGCATATTAGGGCACACCCTCGCCACCAAGCCAGCCGGAATTGCATTCCTGTGCATTCTTGCTCAAAAACCTTGTACATATCCATTCCCTTGAGAGCACTGCTGATGACCGTGTTCCAACTAGCACCGTGGACCTGATCCATTGTATTGTGGAAATTAAACGGACTGTACACATTGTTATGTTAGATCTTAATGCTCTTGACCTGAATGGCCCAGGCACACCTCATCTCATCAGATCCTGGAAGCTAAGCAGGGCTGGCTCTGGTTAGTGCTTGGATGAGAGACCACCAAGGAAGTCCAGGGTCGCACAATGCAGAGCCAGGCAATGGCAAACCAATTCTGAACATCTCTTGCCTTGAAAACCCTGCAGGTCACGATAACACTGTTGCAACCTGACAGGAGTTTCTACCACCATCATCTTAATGCACCATAGAAAAAGAGATGGAAACGGTGCTGGGGAGGCAGCATTTAGCTCTTTACTGCTGTTCTATTTCCTTGATCTATTCTACACACACACCATCAAAGCTGCAATTATCTCTGCAGGGGACAAATACAGGAACAGAACCTGTGCTTATGTTTTTCCCCTCCACTGTGGAGAAAACTCTAGTATCATAAGACGATTTGTAAGAGAAAATGGGGCAGGAGGGAGGAATGCAACCCCTCTATGTCCAGGGCTGTCTTTGCCACTAGGCAAACCAGGTGACCACCTAGGGCACTGGCCTTCTGGAGTGATGAACTGGGTGTCCCCATGTGACTCAGTGATATTATCAGTGCGGGGGGGGGGGACCAGAAATTAGCCCTGCCTAGGGTGCCAGACAGTCTAGGGCCACACTGCCTATGTCAGTCTCATGTCTCTGATACAGCAGGCCAGGGTGCAGGTGGGGCCGCTAAAGAACAAGATATCCTGTTCACAGATCTCTGACGGCATGTCTGCTTTGGTATTCCTGAACCAAAAACAGGAAAACACGATGTTCCTAGCAGCAAATGCTTGCCTTGCCACAGAAATCTGAGAATAGCATTGGATACCACTGAAGAGGCACCTCCAGTGAAATGGGGGTATAAGAGGGATGGTGCAAGGCTTCTTTTTTTTAGCAGGAACACACAGGAATGCACTTCTGGCTGGCTTTGTGTCAGGGGGTGTGGCCTAAATGCAATTGAGTTTCTGCTGGGCTTTTCTACAAAAGCCTAGTGTAAAACAATGGTGATGTCAGGGGGTGTGGCCTGATATGCAAATAAGTTCCTGCTGGGCTTTTTCTACAAAAGAAGCCCAGGGTTGGTGCATAGATCAGCACTTGAGCACATGTTGTGTGTGTGTGCGCGGGGGGGGGGGGGGGGGGGTCTACCTCCAGTCCCTGGCATTGCCAATTAAAGGGGATTCAAGTGGCAGTCCTAGACAAGATTTAGGGTGGGATCTAGCCAGTTTTTCTTTGTCAGCTCAACCTTATTTAATTCTCCTTCTTAACTATAGCCCCGTCCCACATGGCTTTTGTCCATGCAGGTTCCATGAGCCATAGTATATTTATCTATCTATCTATCTATCTATCTATCTATCTATCTATCTATCTATCTATCTATCTATCTATCTGAGATTTATATCCCGCCCTTCCCACTAGGTGGCTCAGGGCAGCTTACAACATGTAAAACTAACATAAAATATAAAATTAAGCATTAAATTAACATTTCATAATTTATAGTTAAAAATCTAAACAATTATTATATACATAAACATAGTATAGCCTTTTGGATGCTCAAAGAGAACTCTCTTTTTTTTTCTCCACTGAAAATATGGTTGGATCTACTTCCTAGACTTTAGTATATCATCCAGTGTTCTGTTTGCCTAGTATGTTTGCCTCAGAATTGGTAGCAGGTATTTTGCTGAGTAAACTATTTTTTTTAAGCTGTAGAAGTTAATTTTTCCATTGCCCTGACCATCTACTGAAACAGGTCCCAAGATAACATAATCACCAGACTTTGTCCCTGATACTTCAAAATCCTCCAGATTTCAACCTCTGACCTGAGACTTGACCCAGAACTTTCTGTTTCTGTCCACTCTCAGTACATAAAGATTTGCTCACAGCAGCTCCCCAGTTTGGTTTGAGACCAGGAAAACAGTATGGTGAGAAGGTATGGTGTAGTGGTTGTGTGTGGACCGGAGGGGGTGTAGAAAAAGCCCAGCAGGAACTCTTTGGCATATTAGGCCACACACCCTGCCGCCAAGCCAGCCGGAACTGCATTCCTGTGCATTCCTGTTTAACGGTCTCTCTGCCCCACCCACCTCACAGGGTGTCTGTTGTGGGGGAAGAAGATAAAGGAGATTGTGAGCCTCTCTGAGTCTCTGATTCAGAGAGAAGGGCAGAGTATAAATATGCAATTCTTCTTCTTAACCCTACCTCCTTGTGCTGTGGTCCCAAAATGAATCAGGTCCCCATGACCTGGTAATTAAATTTGGGAAATGTTGGCCTTTGCGGAAACACAGCACATCTATTTTGACTCTTAGCAGGTAGTTTCAGAATTACGAGCCACAACCATAAAACAGCTTCTACCTGAGATTCTGGACAGCTGCTGCTAGACAGAACAGAGAACTGTTAAATTAGATTGGCTCAGGTGTGATTTACTCTAGGCTTCATCTGTTCCAGTGCACAGCCATGTCTGCATCTGGCTGGCAGCACTTCTGGCAATGAGTGGCAAGGTCAAGCTACACCGTTCCCCATCACCACCTCCTTTCAAGCTCCAATCCAGGCTGATATGCATATTTGACCCATGGCTGCCAGCTGTAGGTTGAGAAATACCTGAAGCTATATGAACATATGAGGCTGCCTTCTACTGAATCAGACCCTTGGTCCATAAAAGTCAGTATTGTCTACTCAGACTGGCAGCGGCTCTCCAGGGTCTCAAGCTGAGGTTTTTCATGCCTATTTGCCTTGACCCTTTTTAGTTGGAGATGCCGGGGATTGAACCTGGGACCTTCTGCTTACCAAGTAGATGCTCTACTGCTCAGCCACCGTCCCTCCCCAAAGATTTTGGGGGTGGAGCCTGGGGTGGGTGGGGTTTGGGGAGGGGAGGGGAGGGACCTAAGCAGGGTATAACACCCTCCAAAGCAGACATTTTCTACAGGGAAACTGATCCTCTGGAGATCAACTGTAACAGCAGGAGATCTCCAGGTGCTACCTGGAGACTGGCAACCCTACCACCAAGAGAAATGGACATTACAAAACATCACCACCAGCCAAGTGCAGACCTCTGAAGCTGCTCTGCCTTAAAGGTGGGAGGGGAAGAGAGAGAAAGAGAACAAACCTGACAATAACCACTGCAATTTTATTTTTGGTGTCCTACTGCAACCCTAAAGGCCACTGCCACCATTAAAGGGGAGGCAGCATCAGTGATGTCTCTACTGCTTTGATCTCCCCAGCAAAAGAAAAACTCTTCCTTGAGAGTACCACCTTGAAAGGAGTTAGTAGAATGGTCTAAATAGTTTTAAGCATCCTCAATATGCTGGTGCTTTGCCTTATATTTTCTTTAAATCTCTGATGACCCAACTGTGAGACTGATTTATTGTTTGGCTTCATAGGAATCTGAATTTAACCAGTATCTTTCCTATTACATTTCCAAGCATAGCCCTATGTAAAAATTAAGGTAGCAAGCGCAGAGAGATACCAGTATATTTGCTTGTGTGCTGCAGTCTGCACACTTTTAAGAAATCTTGTCTTCCTTTATTATGTTTCTTAATAGATTATTAACCTAAATGTCCAGTGGCAATTTGGTTGCCCAGCAATTGCCTAGGAGTATTCAAGCCTAATGCCACATGCTTACCCTCTTAGGTCAAAAGAATATTCAGATTTCTCACTCCTGCATTACTGATATCAAGGATAAAGACTGTAGTTGCACTCTGAGGATCTAATACCAGCATAGTTAAGTTTTCAATTAAAGCCACAGTTGGTATATTTAAAAATAATAATGAAATGGAAATAGATGCAATATGTTCTACAGTTGCCACAAAACAAGACCTCAGGGTGATTCCAAGTCATAGCTACCACTAATGCTTAGACTCTTTTTCTAATTCCGTTGCTTTTGGGATTAACTACATGGCAAAGGAACAGGAAATTAAAAATACAGACAAACATCAATTGCTAGCCTGAATGCCAGTCACAGAGAACATGCTAATTCTTTTATCTCTGTGCAAAGAATTGCAGCTGATGCACTGGAAGTTCCCCCCAAAACCAACAGCACAATATTGGAAAATAAAATTGATCCTATTACTTTTGCATCAAATCCCAAATCTAAATATGCACACATTTCTTGAAGAAAAACCCCTATGGACACTGAGAGCAACTCAGCTTTAGCTTTGCAAATATGATCGACAACAAGCTATACCTTCAATTGTTCTACGTGAGAAATCAAAACTAAGCCACAAAGCATCCCCACTGTCAACACTTTTCTAAATGACAGACCCCTGTTAGATCCATATGATTAGGCAATGTTACTTACAAGGTTTCTTAAGCAAATTGATCATTCTTAAATATTGCAGAGAAAACGAGAGACTCTCCTGCTTTGATCCTCTTCGAAGGAATAACTGAATCTATGTGATCACGATGGAAATTTTTACCAAAAAAAAAAAATTGGTTAAAGGAATATTTTAAAGCAAATGAAGTTTGTGTGGGCACAGCCTGGTGGATCAAGTTGAAAATACATGGTCTATATTTGGATTTCAGGAGGAAAAAAAGAACGCCTACAAATGTCTTTGGAAAGTAAAGAAGCCTCTAGCAGGGACTGCTCCCACTCAGAAAGGTTTAGCTGAAGGATAATGAGACCTGGTGCTACCACCTAGCACTGCTCGCTCAGACCGACGCAGGGCTTTTTTTTGAGCAGGAATGCACAGGAACACAGTTCCGGCTGACTTGGTATCAGGAGGTGTGAACTAATATACAAATGAGTTCCTGCTGAGTTTTTTCTACAAAAAAGCCCTATGTGAACATAAGAGAAACCATGTTGAATCAGACCAATGGCCAAAAAAACCCGGGTGCCATCAGGAGCTCCATCAGTGGAGCCAGGCCACTAGAAGCCCTCCCGCTGTGCCCCCCCAAGCACCAATTATTTATTGCAGTCGCAAACTGTCTCAACTTACAGAACCCTTGCTGAGTCTTCCTCAATAACTTTTGTTCATCAATGTGCCTATGAATGCTCTCTTTAATAATGGTTTTCACCAACTTTCCTCATATTGAAGTCAGACTGACTAGCCTATAATCTCCCAGATCTCCTGGAACCCTTTTAAAAGATGGGGATGAAATTTGCTACCTTCCAATCCTCAGGAACAGAGGCAGATCTCAATGAAAGATTACATATTTTTGTCAGGAGATAAATGGAAGAAGAAGAAGACAATGATATTGGATTTATATCCTGCCCTATACTCTGAATCAAAGTCTCAGAGTGATCACAATCTCCTTTTACCTTTCCCCCACCCCTCAACAAACACTCTGTGAGGTAGGTGGGGCTGAGAGAGCTCTTACAGCAGCTGACCTTTCAAGGGCAACTCTTACGAGACCTATGGCTGACCCAAGGCCATTCCAGCAGCTGCAAGTGGAGGAGTGGGGAATCAAACCCGGTTCTCCCAAAGAAGAGTCCACGCACTATGTAGCAATCTACATAGTCTGGAGATAAACTGTAATTCCAAGAGACCTCCATGCCCCTCCACCTGGAAGCTGACAACCCTCTTTTCAGGCAGAACATTAAGATGCAACCTCCATTACACGTTCTCAGAACATCAGTTGATCACCAATGTCCCTTTTTAGCTATGCGGCTGTAAACAAAAACCTAGAAAGATGGCCACTTCTTTCACTTTGCTTAAGAGAATAGCATTATCAGTCCCTTATAGAGCCTTTGGAGCTATGAAAATGTTTCCCTCCTCTCCTTCATTCTCCATCTGCAATCTGAAGTCATGAACAGGTGAAAATAGTATCACAAGCAACTCTTAGAGTAACCCTCAGGAATACCCATTAGCAATGTTAACACAGATTTACGTAGCTTAAGCTGGCTGCAGTTTTTCACTCTGCCTCCATTTGGAATCAAGATGAGCTATAGCCTCTGGGACCAGACCACTAAGAGCTTCTTGAACTGAACTCTAGGTTATAAATCTTTCATTGTTGCTTTATTGGGGTGGGGTGACCCATATCCTTCTGCCTTTCAAGTATATGTTACATCTGAGCTCCTGACAGTGAAAGACCACTAAGGGAGTTTTAATTTACATCATCATTAGGCCTTGAACTCAAGACAACGGTGCCTGTTCAGCAAGTACACCTCCTGTTTTAACAAGCAAGAAAGAAACAGCTGACCAAGTCAGGTCCAGATGTTTGTCAGTAGAAATGAATATTAGGAAACTATAAGTCAACAAAAATTAGTACAGGACTGCAAAAATCACGCCCCTAGAAACAAAGCTTCAGGATGCTCAGCAATGATGCCAAGAGTGAAATATATTTCCTCGGCAAGGAACACTACTTAGACTGGGACTCATTCCAGCTGTTTGTGGGATCTTTGGCAAGAAGCCACCCCGCCCCAGCAAGAATACACTGTTCACTTACGACTGCATTCCTTCAACTACCCTCCCCACTACTGCATCAAGTGAGCAGTGGGAAGAGTTGATGAGAAACTGCAGTGGATTGGTGGGCTGTTTCAATGTCTTGAAGTCAGCTGCCCAGGACTTTTTTTGAGCAGGAATGCGCAGGATGGCTTGGCACCGGGAGTGTGGCCTAATAGGCAAATGAGTTCCTACTGGGCCTTTTCTATTAAAAAAATTCCTGCGGATGCCTGTTTGGTGACAGGGCTGCAAAAGTTTTCTTTAACTAGAATGTGTTTCTTACTTTGTACCTTAATATCCTTAGGAAAATAATAATAAGATCTAAAGAACTGAATGAAAAAAACAGAAACTGTCTGAATACCCTAACAGACATTGCACTCAAGACTGTACAAATTTGTAATCTCAGAATTTCACCTCATCCCACATGTATTAAATAAACAAAAATAAGCCATATTCAAGGGTTGCCAGCCTCCAGGTGGGGTCTAGAGATCTCCTTTTACAACTGATCTCCAGCTGGCAGAGATCAGTTCCCCTGGAGAAAATAGCTGCTTTGAAGGGTGGACAATATGACATTGTACCATACTGAGGATCCTACCCTCTTCAAACTTTTCCCTTTCCCAGATCCACCCCCAAAGTCTCCAGGTATTTTCTAACACAGACCTGGCAACCCTATTTCACAAGTGGCCTAAACCTACCTAAAAAGGTACATCATTAATTTAATAATTTTGTTCCTCTTAGTGTTGTCATGTCAAAGAATATACTTCTCAAAAGTTAAAATATTCTTGCTAAGCATTTCACCAGATGGATCAGCTCTGTGCATGCTTTGTTTGAAATCTGTTCTCAACATGTAGCTGAGTCACAAATGTTTTGCTTGAAATAGTGTTTTCATTCTGATTGACTTTAGTCTGTCTTCAGCAGTCCTGTAAAATCCAGATAACTTTAAGTGTTTCTTTGGTTCAAAAACAGACACACAGAGAACGTGACTGAGAAAACCCCACTGCCATTACAATCAGGGCTATGTGTTCACTGTGATACAAAAATTAAACTTTGCCCAAGAAATACAAATTCTGCAACAAGAAAAATTAGATTTTGGATCCCAAATCAATTATGTAAGTTGAACAACCTTGCATGATTTTGGGTTTTGGGGTTAATCTGGGACCGATTCCCCACTAGGCTTGTTCCGGCATCAGAGCTCTTCCCACCCCCACCCCCCATGCTTCTGTCCGATTTTGCATAAGCTGCTGTGGGGCTGTGACTTGCCTTGCCTCTTTCCTGTGGCAAGCAAGATCCTCTGAAAAATGGTTTCTGCTTGTCATGGGAAAGAGGTGGGGTGAGTTGCAGCCCCATGGCAGATTATGCAAAATCAGATGGAAGCATGGGGAGGGCTAGAAAGAGCTGCAATGCCAGAACAAGCCTAGTGGGGAATTGGTCCGAGTTTGCTAGTCATAAGGCAATATAAACAGCTATGAAGCAGCCATGCAAACAACTTTGAAGAGATTCCAGAAGCAGGAATATGTATTCCCTCCCCCCCCACCACAACATATTACTAATGTGTACTTGTGCATTTATAAAACACAACAAACAAATCTTGATGTGATTATATGTATGATTGCATCAAGATTCTTTTGTGGTGTTTTACTGATGTGCACATTTATTCCTGTACATTAGTAAAACATCATACTGCAAGAATCTTATACAGCCATAAGTACTAAAGCAGGGGTATACAGGGCTCAAATCTGTCCCCAAGCAACTTCTTCTGGCAAGCACAATGTACATTGAAGAAATTAGTTTGGCTTACACTGAAAAGTTGTTTTTTAAAACAAAAAGATTGGATTTCTCTCTTCCAATCTGGATTTATTCTCTTTCAAAAAGACCCTGATTAGGAATTAGAACACTTGGGCTGGTCCTTATATCTTGGAAAGTGGAGTGATTTCAGATATCAAATGATAATGTAAGTGACCTTACATTGGTAAGGAGATGGGAAAATGAGGTCTCAATTCAGTCCAGGAGAATGCATTGTCTTGAGCTTCATTATTTATCGCAATTCAGGAGTCTCTCTTTCTAATCTCCCTTTGAAATTCCTTTGTAAAACAACTACTGCTCTTAGGTCAGCAACTGAATGTTGTGGTTTCTAATGTCTGACTTATGTCTATTTATTCTTTGCATCCTCCTGGAATGAATCCTCCTGGACCAAACTGAGACCTAGGTTTCCTGTCTCATTATCAATGCTGGTATCTCCATGCCTACTACCCCTCTGCATATCACACCTAATCCAATCAAGTCTGCTATTGTCATTCACCTCCTATTGCCATTTGACAACTGAAATCACCTTTATAAAGTTTATATCTCTGGTACCTTGTGTTACATTTTATGGCACGCATGGCCCAGCTCAACAAAGTGACATCTATGTCAGATTTGTCCGTCATAACAAATGAGTTCAACACCTCTGGACTAAAGAAACAGAAAACTACAGGAAACTGTGCATGCTTTCTGTGTGAGGCCTGTAGAAAATGGAATTAACTTAGCTGGATATCACAAATTGGACCTCTGCTGACAAGAATCTCCACTGCTTAATTATGATTGCGATAAATAGCAAGATGACATTCTTGTCCAACAATACCAGAAGGACAGGTTGCAGGCCACAGATGTGTATATATCTAACTTGCTCAGGCACATCTTCTCCACTCCAGAATCAAGGACATGTTATATACAGGATCAAGAGATAAAACAGAAAGTTGTCAAATCTAACCCCGGCTCCAAAGACAAGCCCACACAGGGATTGGTGGTGGTGGTGGTGGTGGTGGTGGTGGTGGTTGATCATGATGATGTGAAGCATATCAGATCTCTACAAACTCAACAGCTACTGTGCTTATCTCCACACTTATCTCTGTTAATTTACCAGGGCAGGTCTTATTGCACAAGCACCACAAAGTTGTTGCTTCAGACTGCACACTCCAGATGCACCATTTTCAGGCTTCTAAATGTTTTCTACGTGTATCATTAATACAAAAAAAGAGTTAAGGGTAACTTTTTGACTAAGGCCAGCAGCCCAATCCAAATAGCAGACCAGGAGAATCACAGGGGCAATGCAAAGGGAACAACCCAGGGTGTTTTTACACTGACAGTTTGTGACTCTCTATCACCGCATTGGAAACTCACCTTTTACATTACCTAACATTCTCACAACTGTTTTGCATCGTTGCTGCCCAAAGCATCTACATTTGTTTTGGTGAGATGAGTTCTAGCGCTGCTGCTGCAACGTTTTTATCAAAACTAGTTTTGATCCGGTCATTTCTCTACAGCCGTTTCAAACTTGTATTGTAGACGTTTTCATGTGTTTTAAAAAACTCCTCCAAAAGCCACAAGGTGCAGCAATTTGCATGAGAACTGACAGCACTCAAAATTTTTACATATCATTGCTTGCCTCATCTTGTAATTTAAAGTTGTATTGTTTTGCAGTGTTGACACGATTTCCAAGCAATCCTATACATTTAACTAAGCACTGGCATTCCAGCTGCCCTCTGATCAGACACTCCCCCCCCCCCCCCCGCAAATTGAAACACTTTCAGCAGGAAATATAGAAGTTTGGCTACTCAAAATGAGCAGAGCAAATCCACCAATGTAAAAGGAAAATAATTAAAGCAGAACGGTGGCAGGCGATTTGAAGACTCTAAAACTCTGGATCAAACTGAATGTAAAAACACCCCCAGACAGGAATGTTGCACAAATGCTCACAGAACAGAATCCTTGTTTCCCAGAACTGACATCTCACATTTCTGGAACACCAAGCTGCCAATGAGAGAAGCTCTAATGCAGACAATATTCAATCCACATTCAGTTTCTGCAATGGATTAACCTATATAAAACAACAAAGCACTCCCAACCAAAGTAGTCTCCCAAATACTCACCTGGGAGCAGTTTTAGGCATTCCAGGGCTAACACAGGAAACTACAAATCAAGCCAAATATTCTCTGATACAGCCCAGTAGCTCTCTCAGGGTTCCAGGTATCTAAACCAGGTTCTAATATTAAGCTATGGGCCTGACACAAACCTAGAGGTCTGACCATCCGATGATTCAACTCAATTACATCTAGTAGTAACAGCCAAACAACTGGCAGCTATCTGCCATTATCAACAATTCTATTTTAAGATCGAAATAGCACCTGATACGGTTTTATGTTTTTATTTATTATGTATTATGTATTTTTATATTTTTATATCTGTGGTTTATATCAATAGTGGTTTTTATATGACTTTTGTGGAATGTAAGCTGCCCTGAGCCTGCTTCAGTGGGGAGGGCGGAATATAAGCCAAATGGATGAGTGAGTGAGTGAATGAATGAATGAATGAATGAATGAATGAATGAATGAATGAATGAATACTTGACCAGGAACCTAAAGAAATTACATTTGGATGGATGACTATGAGAAGAATTGTGGTCTCAAATTCACTAATGTTTTCCTTGGGCATTTTGCCTTAAACTATGCAACAGTATAGGGTGCAAACAATGAACAATGCAATAAAAAACCACCCACACTTTCACTGTAATTTTGGCCCTGTTCCCTTTATTAAAATGTATGGAGAAGAGCATCAACATTCCATCCTGTGTCATTTTACTGACACGCAACAGTATTTAGGTGTGTGGTGTTTGCCATTTTTGGGAAATTCATGTGTACACCCTTGTGTATGCTTGTGGGTTTCCTCAGCAAGCAAAATAGTGCCCCGCCCCACTGTTGTAGATTGGTAAAATTGTGGGGGGGAGGGAGAAGGCTGATGTATCACTGTTGCAACCCCTATTGGGTACATAGGGTGGCAGCCTCAGAACTAAATTCTGTTCTCCACAATGTGTGAATTATATGTTTTGCATGTTCTGTAAGCAGTTCCACTTGTTCCAAGTATGTTGTTCAATGGTATTTACATAGGAGCCCTATTATTCTAGCCACATGAGACTCAGTGTTCCATTAGAGGTTCCTGCACAGATGGTGTAGCATTTAACAAAACATGAACAAAACATGTGGGTGGGAATGGACTGTGTGGGTCTTTCCCATGGAATCAGCAACCCCTTTAAAAAAGAATACTGGTACCATAATTGTAACTTACATGACATAGGTTGGGGAGTTTCACCATTGCCCAGTTCCCCAGAATCCATTCATAGAGCTCCCAGAAAGATAGGATAACATTTTAAATGCCCCACAGACTAAATTATATTTGTAGGTGTTTGTCTGAGCCTGCCCAGGGGAGCAGACTTTACTGTTAATGCTCATTCCCTGCAGTTCAGCACTTAACATAACTTCTCATACTGACATTTTACCCCAACAAGATCTGGCACATTTTCTTCCTTGCCTAATTAAAACAGCAGACCTTTTAATCTCCTGCCATTATTGCTTTTCTAGTATCTGCCAAACTGTCAACAGGTAAAATCCATTAGTTGCATCTGATGAATTTGGAATTTTTTAAAAAAGAAAAGAAAAGAAAACCTTCGGTAGAACCAAAGCGATAAGAGAGTAGCAACTGGAAGTGTTAAGGTGCACTGAAAAAGCAAAGCAAAACCATCGAATCTAGAGAAGTCACATCACACTTCAAACGCACCATGCAGTTATTCTATCCACTTGAATAATTTCACGTCAAGACACACAGCAAGAATAATCACAGCAACACAAAGAAAGAAAACCCACACTGTTTTGCAACTAGAAAGAGGCAGAACCGTCACATTTGATGGGTAAACCTGTTGCAATGATTGGCTCTGTGTTGAGCGTCTCCTTGTTGCTGGCCCATGAAAAATTTCCCAATGGGATCCTATGCTCCACTACCAGGTACAGATTCAGTTCTGGAAAAGTTCTGTGGACAATCCATGCCTAAGCAGTGTTTCAGCGCTAGGTATTCCTATGATCCTGTTTAAATAGGGTTGCCAATCCCCAGGTGGGGCAGGGGATCCCCCGGTTTGGAGACCCTCCCCCCGCTTCAGGGTTGTCAGAAAGCGGGGAGAGGGGAAGGAAATGTCTGCTGGGAACTCTATTATTCCCTATGGAGTTTTATTCCCATAGAAAATCATGGAGTATTGATCCGTGGGTATCTGGAGCTCTGGGAGGCTGTTTTTTGGGGTAGAGGCACCAAATTTTCAGTATAGCATCTAGTGCCTCTCCCCAAAATACCCCCCAAGTTTCAGGGGGTCCAATTCTATGAGCCTCGAAAGAAGGTGCCCCTATCCTTCATTATTTCCTATGGAAGGAAGGAATTGAAAAAGTGTGCCGTCCCTTTAAATGTGATGGCCAAAACTCCCTTGGAGTTCATTTATGCTTGTCACACCCTTGCTCCTGGCTCCGCCCCTAATGTCTCCTGGCTCCACCCCCAAAGTCTTCTGGCTCTACCCCCAAAGTCCTCAGATATTTCTTGAATTGGACTTGGCAGCCCTATGTTTAAAAGAGGCCATTTGGGAAAGCAAAATGCTATCTTAGAAGCAGGCCAAATTAGAACTGTTTCCAGGACACTGAATAACTTCTGTCTTAAAATACTGCTTTGTGGTTTTATTTATCATGTAGAAGTTTTTTTTCTTCCCTCTCCTCAACCTTTCTCCGCTGGACTCGACTGTTGGCTACTGACGTGGCACAAATCCTCCATCACTTGTTCCCAACTCCTTTGCACGAAGCAAATTGTAAGCAGAACATTAATAATTCACAGCTAGCACCTTCTTTACACCTTGGCAACAGTAATATCATGCCTCTTCCTTATGTGTGCTGCCTGTTTCCTAAGGTAGTGAGGCTGATTTCTTTGGAGAGGCTTCTGTTCCCTATGATGGCAGAGGAGGGCAAGCTGAAGGAAAGTCCTTTAACGGGCCGTAATGCAAACAGAACAAAGATTCTGAAATAGCCTGTTTAGCCATTAGTATATCATGAATGTGTAGATAACTGCATCACAGCAGAACCCTTAAGCTCTGGTTTACATCAAGCCCACTTCCTAAGATATGACTTAAAGTTTCTCAATGCTTTTGTGCCTGAAGCTAAGACATACAAGGCAGAATCTTGAACTAATACCAATGTGGTTACCAATGTGGTGCCTCTACCCCAAAAAAGGATTTTTTTGGTAGAGGGACTCCTTTGCATATTAGGCCACACACCCCTGATGTAGCCAATCCTCCAAGAGCTTACAGGGCTCTTAGTACAGGGCCTACTGTAAGCTCCAGGAGGATTGGCTACATCAGAGGTGTGTGGCCTAATATGCAAAAAAGTTCCTGCTACAAAAAAAGTCCTACCTTTAACTACAGCACCTTCTTTTGATATAGGGACATGCAATTAGTTACATGGAACTTTTGATTCATGAGGCAATACCCTGAAAGCTTTCATAATCCAGCAACAACAGATACTGGTCCAATGATCTACTTTGTATCTGATTATTCTGAAATCAGGGATGGGCACAGGGCTTTTTCTTTTCTTTTTGAGCAGGAACACAGTTCCGGGTGACTTGATGTCAGGGGATGTGGCCTAATATGCAAATGAGTTCCTGCTGGGCTTTTTCTACCAAAAAGTCCTGGATAGGCATGAATTAGCTGATGGACTAAAGTTCATCACGAATTTTGAGCAGTTCACGGTTCATGAAGCAGTGTTTGCAAACTGAAGAACCACCATGAACTTTCACAAATTCTGATGCAGTTTGTGGTGGCTTTGTGAAAAACAGCTGCTCAACTGCAGGGAGCAGAAAGCAGTGGGGCATTTAAATCAAACAGCTGAGTTGTGGGGAGGGACAGGAAGCAGAAGCCATGGAGAAGCAGAACCCATGGGGAGCAGAAAGCAGTGGTTTGAATGGCTCAGAGCCATTTAAAACCCATTAAAACAAACAGCTGAGTGGCAGGGAGCTGCAGCGAGCAGATGCCATGGGGAGCAGAGAGCAGGGGTTTAAACTTTAAATGGCTTATGAATGGATATGAACCAGGATGATTAGCAAACCAATCTCCCTGTTCGTAGGGGTTCATGGTTCAATTCAAATTTCAGCCATGAACTATGAACTGAACTGCAAGAATGCGGTTCATGCCCATCCCTATCCAAAATATTGGAAACGTGCCTATGCTATGCATTGTCTGTTGTTTGTTGGAGATCCCCGTTAATCAAAGGAGTCATTGCAAATTGCAAACAGCAAGTGTTGCTGTAGATTCTTGATTGAACTACAACACCAGTGTGTTATTCACAAATGCATGGCATGTAAACAGTACATAAATGTTTTAATTGAACCAAAGTTCCTCACGGCTTTTAAAGTATGCAATATCTTTTCTCTTCCTATTATAATATTATTTTCTCAAGCCATTTCCTGGGAAAAATATATTGCACACTTCTTTATTTTTAAGTACACCTGTGTAAATGAAGCAACAGATTCGGTCTCTTTAATTTGCAAACGAAACACAATTAGCTTCCCTCCCCCTCCAGTACCTGCAACATCACTACTCAGTACTTCTGACTGAGCATTCTGCTCAGTGTCTCTTTCATCGGTAGCCATGGTTTTGCTAAAGGTTACTGAAACAAAATGCACAGCACAACAATAAATCATGAAATTCATAGTTGAGCACAGTTAGACTCCACTCTCATTTCAGCATTGTCTGCTAACAATGAAGGAACCCAAATCTTTGCATTCTTCAGAGAAATGCAATATGAAAGAAAGCAAAGGTCTAGGCACACTTTTATTGCAATTTTACACCACACTGGATCTGTGATTACCTTTCATAAACAATGACAACAGTAGTCATTTCTGTACTTTATACCATCATGAAGCAAAACAGATGAGCTGGAGAATAGTGGGGTTGAACTGCTTAATTGCTTTTCATTACAAGAGCTAGTTTGAACCAGCTGCTCACCACCCAAACCAAGGGGAAGAGAGCAAACAATATTGCTCAAGGAAGCCTGGTACACTGAAATTTGACATTTAAAAAAGCATAAAACCTAGCCAGGGGAGCCTATCTTGGAGACAGAAAAGAGGAAGATAGAATTCTAAAGGACTAGGCTAGGAGAGAATAGAATGGGGTGGGGGGGGGAGAGATACTTAATGGCAGAAAGAGAAGCCATGGAGTGCAAAAAAAGCAGGTAACGAAAAAGAATGAGAAAAGAACTGAGTGACAGAGGAGAATCTGGCAAGCAGAAGGAATGTGAAAGGGCTGGGAAGGGGGGGAAGAGGGAGCCATAGACTGGAGGTAGAAAGCTGTTTTGAACATTGCATTCATGTGTTTCAGGAGACCAGGAACTGTGTGTAGATCCTCCCAATGCATGAGGTTCCCTTGGTGCATGCGGCTTTGGTAAGCACAAACTAATCACTCAATTCTCCAGGGTTCTAGTTCATACATAAGATTGCTATTTACCCACTATTGGTGGGCAAAGCTTCTCCAGTAGGATTACAATTCCCCAGGCCCAGGCAGAGAATCCTCCCAGGATTTTGGGCTTCTGTCCACCACGGGCTAGCGAGCCAGCATGGGAAACCCCATTCCCAAACAGTGAGGATACCACACAATGTCCTCAATGTGATGACATAACACAGAAGTGCCACTATTGCAACATTGTGGAGGCAATGCTCTGGTTTTGAGGCAAAACTCTATGGTTTGATGCCAATTATACCACAGAGTTTTGCCCAAAAACCAGACTGTTGCCTCTGACTAATGTGATGACATCACTGCTGGGTGACATCAGTATATTGCATGATGTCCCACCCATTACAGAATGCTCCCAAATCCCCCTCCCAGCATGACAAGGGGAGCTGGGAACCCTATCCTCAAGGGTTGCCAACTCTGGGTTTAGGACATTCCTGGAGATTTGAGGGAGGACAGTGGGATTTGGGGAAGGAAGGCATATAATGCTATAGCAGCCATTTTACAAAGCAGCCATTTTCTCCAGTGGAATTGAACTCTGTAATCTGAAGATCAGTTTTAATTTCTGGAGATCTCCAGGCCTCACTTAGGGATTGACAACTCAAGCTCCTGTCATACTACTACCACCACCTCCATCCCTTCCAGTGCTCAACTGATTAGCAGGGGGGGGGGGAAATGGGGAAAGGAAGCTGCCAGCACTCAAGGAATTTTTCTAATTTCCATGATTTTTATGTTGGTGACATCTCTTCTGGCTTCCAGTTGGAAGTGGAGTGTTGCTAATATTCTTATCCCTGTGTTCTGCACCCCTCCCAATCTAGGCATGTGCTTGGCAACCCTATGCACATTGAAGCTGTATACACATGCAAAATGTGTGTGTTGCCCCTTTTGAGACAACACAATGGCTACATATATTGGGAGAGTTACAGATAACACATGCAGTTTGCAAGCACACACTTTTGTGATCTCACTGGGGCAATTTACTCATGGGAGTTGCTGAATGTAACCATCTGTTATATTTCCACCAGCTTCCTCAGACTAACACAGGAAATGAAAGGTTCTAGTTTACTCTTTACTATGCAAATGACTTCTGAAAGGAATGTAAAACAAATGGAGGGACTATGCTGGCTTCTTTTCCTTTCTCACAGCTTCATAGATTCTCCAGCAATAGCCATGTGGCTCTGTCAGCTTGCCCCGCCCACATCCAGCCTTGTTCCTACTGAGATTTAAAGGCACGCACACCTTCCAAGTTTCCAAGCTTCTAAGCTTCCAAGCTTCTTCTAAGCCTTCTACAGTAAAAAGGCACATTGTGGCTGTTAGGGCGGGGCTTCCCACTGTGGCTGGCTGCTGGTGGGGAGGAGTCTGCAAAATTGGGGGACCCCTCACTGGGATCTGGGGACTGACAAACATGGGCTGGGAAATTCCTGGAGATTTGAGGTAGGGTTTTGAGAGAGAAGGCACCTCAGCGTGGTATCATAACAGGCAGAGTCTACCCTCCAAAGCATCCATTTTGTGCAGTGGAAGTGGTCTCAGTAGATCAGATGGAATAATAGACAATCTTCACTAGCAGTCTTCAAGCAGCAGCTAGACAAACATTTGTCAGGGATGCTCTAGTCTAGGCTGATCCTGCACTGAGTAGGGGATTGGACAAGATGGCCTGTATGGCCCCTTCCAACTCTGTGATTCTATGCTTCAGTCCTCACCTGAAGGTTGGCAAGTTCGCAATGGCTCAAGAAAGTGCATGTGCAGTACCTTGATTTTTTTTTGGTGTGTTCTCAAAGAACCTATTAACATGAGAACCATACAATAATCCAGATCTTAAATGCAGAATTAAGACCTTGGCCTCAGGTTTGCATGTAAAAAAAAATTATGTATTGTCAATCGATACTCAGCCAAAAGACAATGACCATCATGAATGATAATGCAGTTGTTCAAAATACCATAGGAGAGAGGGCATGAACACTGCACATGAGATATCCCAGTGGCAAAAGGTTGCCAGCTTTCAGGTGGGTCCCAAAGATCTCCCAGAACTATAATCAATTTCCAGACTGCAAAAATCAGTTGCCTTAGTGAAAATGGCTGCTTTGAATTTATTTATTTATTTATCATATGGCAGAGCTATGCACAGGAAGCATATAATAATATTATACTATAAAAAGTTGATACAATGGGTATGCAGACTGATTGGGCAATACCCCTAAATACTAATGCCTAGATTTTCAATCCATTCAATCACAGCTGGGGAGAGTTGAAAGAGCTCCATCACATCTCCCTGGAAAGCATGATGTTCACATTCCTGTGACAGATGGAAAATAATTTGGAGGGCAGTACCACAATTGCCAGAATTAAGATTGCCAGGGAAAACATCAACAACCTCAGAAATGCAGATGACACGACTCTAATGGCAGAAAGTGAAGAGGACCTAAAGAACCTCTTGTTGAGGGTGAAAGAGGAGAGCACAAAAGTAGGGTATACATTCAACATAAAAAAAACTAAGATCACGGCATCCGGCCCCATCACTCCTTGGTAAATAGAAGGGGAGACATGGAAATAGTGACAGACTTCACATTTCTGGGTCCAAGATCACTGCAGATGGTGACTGTAGCCATGGAATTAAAAAGACGTTTGCTCCTTGGGAGGACAGCTATGGCAAATCTAGGCAGTATGATAAAAAGCAGAGACATCACCCTGCCAACAAAAGTCTGTATAGTCAAAGCAATGGTATTCTCAGTAGTAATGTATGGCTGTGGGGGTTGGACCATAAGGAAGGCCAAGCACAGAAGAACAGATGCTTTCGAGTTGTGGTGCTGGAGAAGACTCTTGAGAGTCCCTTCGACTGCAAGAAGATCAAATCAGTCAGTCTTAAGGGAAAGCATCCCTGACTGTTCCCTGGAAGGTCAGATTCTGAAGCTGAAGCTCAAATACTCTGGTCACCAAATGAGAACAGAGCACTTACTGGAGAATACCCTGATGCTGGGAAAGACAGAAGGCAAAAAAAAAGGGGGGGACAGCAAAAGATGAGATGGCTGGACAGCATTACTGATGTAACTAACATGAATTTGAGCAGACTTCAGAAGATGGTGGAAGACAGGAGAGCCTGGCATGACGTGGTCCACCGGGTTGCAAAGAGTCAAACTCGACTGTACAACTGAACAACAACAACCACAATTGCATTCGGGTCCTAGTATTGTCCCATTTAAACAGCAGGTCTGCACAATTACCAAAGCCTGTTTGTATTCTAGTAGCCGACTTTCATACTTTATGTGGCAAGTCAGATCCTGAGAGCTATTTTAGAAGGTGGGCTCAGTGGCACTGCATTGCTGCTGAGATCCCACCCCTTCCCAAACTACTCCCAAATCTCCAGGAATTTCCCAACCCTACATTTGACCAGGATCTCTGATGTACTGTGTAAATGTTTTTCTTTCTTCTTTTCGTTGTAATGTTTTGGAGAAAGAAAAGAGAAAGAAAAGTGAGAAGGCAGGAAAGGGACATTAACGGAAGGGAACAAAGCAATCAGTAAAGCAACGAAAATGGAGGAAAGGGAATAAGGCAATCAGTAAAGCAAAGAAAACAGATTACTTTAATAGAGCAGAAGAAATCGAAGGGTTTTCATGTTCCACATTGGTCCAAGAAATTTCAAAACAAAAGCAGAATGTTTGGAGGGGGGGCGGGAATCTTTGGCAGAGCATCCGAAAATAGAGCTAGAACAAAAAGGAACCAGAAGCTATCCACAATTAATAGAAAAGGATACTGGAAAAGCAGGTTTGAGAGATTTGAGTAGACTGAAGAACATGTGTCTAAGAGAGAGAACAACAGTAAATAGGCCATCAAACCCTCAGGCTGGCTTAGCGTATCAAATAATTAATGGCTCCAATGAATATCATCAGCATAACAAAACATAGGGAGCAGATACACAAGGACACAGCTATTTGTTTGCAAGACATTTACTGGAGTGCATTGTTTCTTCTTCACATTGCAGCAAAGACTGGGTTTTGTGGTGAGGAGAAGGAACGATGGCAGACAAATGCTTACACTGATTATCATAGAGACCTTGAGTAAGCAGGATATGATTATGCACTAAATTCCAGATTCAAGGTGTGCTCTGTAGTAAGTGATGTTGAGTATCTAAACACACAACATATCTGAAAGAATAACTTCACAATGGGAGGTCAACAAATCTGGCCTACTGATCCCACAGACTCGCAAGGATTTTCCTTCCATGTAAAATATATATTACTTCAAACAAAAATGAAATACTTCAGCTTGCAGTCTTATTGAGATAACCAAACAATATTCCAAGTGAAACGAGATGGTATAGTCTCAGTGGAAGACATACATAAACCATTGTACAGAGTCCATTCCGTTAGTGATCTCTTTTTTTTCCTCTCCTTCTGTCTACCCCAGGATATCTCTCTCTTCTCCCATCCAACAAATTTCATCCCAACCCCCTCTTTGAAACGCCAACCATAGCCATGCTTGTGAGCTTATTTTTAAATTTCTGGAATCTTGATATCAGTTTGTTTCACCTGATTCTGGGAGAACATATTTAAACAGCCATAAAATCAATTCAGGTGAGCTCCTTCCCCAAGTCTACTGATACGGTGGCTTTTAAAAGTTAGTCTAGCTGAGAGGCTAGGCAGGGTTGCCAGCTATGGGTTGAGGAACACCTAAAGATTTCGAGGGTGAAGCCTGGAGGGGGACCTCAGCATGGCACAATGCCACAGAGTCCACCCTCCAAGGCAGCCATTTTCTTCAGGGGAACTGATCTTTGTAGTCTGAAGATCAGTTGTAATAGTGGGAGATTTCAGGCCCCCACCTACAGGATGGCAACTCTAAGAGTATTTAGAATTGTTTGATCTGCATGCCAAAAAATCTGTGATTTCCACATGTTGGTGTGCAGCAGACAAATGGAGGGAAAAGAGACTAGGGTTGTACTTAGCCAAGCATAATGGCAGTAAGCTGAGTCCAGCAATACTAACACAGCCTCCAGTACTCACCTTGGTCCCTTTGGCTGAGAACTAGTCTTGCATGTCAAGCAAATTGGGTTGCCAATCTCCAGGTGGTGGCTGGAGATTTCCAGCTGCTACAACTGGTCTTCAGGTAACAGAAATCAGTTCGCCTGGAGAAAATGGCTGCTTTAGCAGGTAGATTCTATGGCATTATACCCCATGGAAGCCCCTCTCCTCCCCAAACCCCACCCTCCTCAGGCTCCATCTCCAAAATCTCCAGGTATCTCCAAACCAGGAGCTGGCAACCCTACAAGCAAAACAGGCCAATGTGCCACTGTTTGGCTTAGGTGATAGGGGCTACAAATCCCTGATTTAACTTACAGTATGGTACATGTCCAGTACTCAGGAACCTCTTCATATATTACAGAGCTGAGTTCAAACCTGTGTCCTGTGTAACAGTCAGACATGAAATGAACATATGAACAAATGAAGCTGCCTTCTACTGCATCAGACCCTCGGTCCATCAAAATCAGTATTGTCTTCTCAGACTGGCAGCGGCTCTCCAGGGTCTCAAGCTGAGGCCTACTAGCCTGGACCCTTTTTAGTTGGAGATGCTGGGCATTGAATAATAATAATAATAATAATAAATTTTATTTCTATCCCGCCCTCCCCACCTCAGCAGGCTCAGGGCGGCTAACAACATTTTATAAAAACATACAATAATAATAATAAAACCTTTAAGTTTAACAATATAAAACATCAACAATAAACTTAATAACATTAAAAACCAGTTCAATAAATACAGTTATTCTGCGGTATAGTTCTTCAACCGCGTTGGCGGCTCCTTAATTTCTGATCTTCCTAACAGTCCGGGTGTGCAAATTTGAAAAGGACGGTCTTGCAGGCCCTGCGGAACTGCTCAAGGTTCCGCAGGGCCCGCACCTCCTCGGGGAGTCGGTTCCACAGAGTAGGAGCCGCAATCGAGAATGCCCGTGCTCTGGTGCTCTGATATTTTATCTCCTTCGGCCCGGGGATGGTCATTAGATTTTTCCCGACTGACCTCAGTGCTCTCTGGGGTTCGTATGGGGAAAGACGGTCCCTCAGGTAGGCAGGTCCTCGGCCATATAAGGCTTTAAAGGTAACGACCAACACTTTGTACTGGACTCGGTATACAATCGGCAGCCAGTGCAGTTCACGCAGCCCCGGCTGTATATGCTCCCGTTTTGGGAGCCCCAGCAACAGCCTGGCTGCCGCGTTCTGCACTAGCTGCAGTCTCCGGGTCCGGCACAGAGGTAGCCCCAAGTAGAGGGCATTACAGTAGTCTAATCTTGAGGTGACCGTTGCGTGGATCACTGTTGCGAGGTCCCGGCGCTCGAGGAAAGGGGCCAACTGCCTTGCCCGCTTCAGATGGAAGAATGCTGACTTGGCAGTGGCTGCTATCTGGGCCTCCATTGATAGTGAAGGCTCCAGTAAAACACCCAGGCTCTTTACCTGGCGCGCTGCTTTCAATAGCGCACCATCGAAGGCCGGGAGAGCTATTTCCCTTCCCAGAGCGCCGCGACCCACGCAAAGGACCTCTGTCTTCGCTGGGTTCAGTTTCAGCCTACTCAGCCTGAGCCATGTCGCAACAGCCTGTAAAGCCCGGTCGAGATTCCCTGGTGCGGAGTCGGGCCAGCCGTCCATTAGTAGATAGAGCTGGGTGTCATCTGCATATTGATGGCAACCCAGCCCAAACCGCCGGGCAATCTGGGCGAGGGGGCGCATATAGATGTTGAACAACATCGGGGAGAGAACTGCTCCCTGAGGCACCCCGCAATCCAGTGTGCGCCTCCGGGACCGTTCCCCCCCAATAGCCACCCTCTGTCCCCGACCTAGGAGAAAGGAGGAAAGCCATTGCAAGGCCGACCCCTCAACCCCAATGTCGGCGAGGCGGCGCGTCAGTAGCCGATGGTCGACTGTATCGAATGCAGCCGACAGATCTAACAACATCAGCACCGCAACGCCGCCTCGGTCCAGTTGCCCGGCGCATGGGACCTTCTGCTTACCAAGCAGATGCTCTACCACTGAGCCACCATCCCTCCCCTAAAGTTCTCCTCAATTCCTGAAGGTTCTCCTCAATTCCTGTACATGTGGTTCCTGACTCTGATTGTAATTGTGGAGCACCTTCCCTTCAGTCACCATTTACCCAACTTGAGAAGGTGCTTAAGAGATGCTACTTGGGATTATTTCATCCCAGGCAAGTGTGGAAGGGTGAAGCCCCCTCTGCCTGAGCACCACAGTCGGGTACCACATGATAGGAATTGAAGAGAACTCACACCTCACACCTGATTGTAATAGAGAACACCGGTTGGGAAGGAACCCTGTGTACTCTGTAATGTGTACACATCAGCTGAAGTTTTGCCATTGTTATGGGGCAAATGATTGCTAACCTGAGCCACGTTTATGGTATTGAGAGCCCTCACTTTCTATGGCAAATGATGACTACTGTGTGCTGAGGTTTGCTATCAGTGCCTTTTTTGGGTATCCATGCCTGATACAGACAGACCAAAATGTATTAGATTCTGCACATAGTAATGCCAGGAGATCCCAGAGGTTACATTCACACAATTAATAGTAATTTCTTCAGATTTACAGTCAACATGTAACAGTTTCAGAAATTACTTGCCACCCAAAGATAATTTCTGGAATTTTCATTTATAATATATTCCTTACCTTTCTAGATTTTAATCTTCTTAATGTATCTCAGGCTCTTCCAGAATATCAGAATGTTGCATGGACTCCTTCAGTAAACCAATTAATTGCTTCTTCCCAGCTTCTGGGGAGAAAAGTAGAGTGACTGAATTATAATTTGTTTTAGAAAAAAGAATGAAGAACTCGCTTTTTCTGAAATTTTACTCTGTAATTGAGGGTTTTAGCATTTTTAAAACTGTTTTGAAATGAAAACGAATTGTGTATGGTATTGCTGGTTTCATCCTGTGCTGTTTGCTGCTTTGAATTTTCATAAAGAAAGCCGTGTATATAATAATACAACGTTTGTTAACATTACAATGTAATGACTGCTTGAAGCAGTAAAATATAACCTGTCGGTCTTTAATGAGAAGATAATGTACAGAAGATAATGTGCTGCTACGCTGGCTGTTCCTATGGAAGGCCTAAAGTGGTTTGAGGCAGAGACTTCAGTGCCAGAAAGCAGGGGTGCAGCAGAGATAAAATGTGGGGCAAACTCTAGCCTTGGGGCTAAGGCTGCTACAACAAGCCCTTGCCGCTGAGGAGACCCCACCCAGCTTCTTATGATTATGTGGAACCAGGTTAGTTTTGAACTGTAAATTTTCCCCTCGGGTACAAGACATCTTTAGGGTAACGCTACCAAGTATTTGAAAGGGTAGCAAGTATTTGAAAGCGTTGAGTTTGCTACCATGAGGTAAGTTTTGTGGTGAGCAAGAAGAACACAGAGATCACTGAGGCAAGAACTGTATGCAAATAGCAAAGAAGATTTTTTTTTCTTTCTTTCTTTACACATTGTTTTTAAAGAACAGATCAGCACCACAGGTCTGCAGAGTGTCAAAGGAGAAGTCTGACCGAGTCCTATCAATTTAAGCTCATTATGGTTTCAGAGTGTGGTTTTAATTCTTTTTAACACTTGCCGCTACAAACAGGCTTTCACTGACTGGCCACCAGGTTAGATCCTTTAACACACAGGATTCCACCCACACTAGCCTGCCCTTTCCCAAGAGTCAGTTTAAATGGTACAAGGTCTGCTGCTCATCACCAAAGGCAGGCCTAACCACGGCCTTCACCCACAGGGAGAGCTAAATCACTCTGCCATCCATGCTACCAGGAAGAGCTACCGTTGAAACTGCTCTCTTGCTGAGGCAGACCCAGCGGTTGGGCTTAGGGTTGCCAAGTCCAATTCAAGAAATATCTGGGGACTTTGGGGGAGAAGCCAGGAGACATTAAGGGTGGAGCCAAGATCAAGGCTGTGACAAGCATAATTGAACTCCAAAGGGAGTTCTGGCAATCACATTTAAAGGGATGGCACACCTTTTCAATTCCTTCCTTTCATAGGAAATAATGAAGGATAGGGGTACCTTCTTTTGGGGCTCATAGAATTGGACCCCCTAGTCCAAACTTTTTGAAACTTGGGGGGTATATTGGGGAGAGGCACTAGATGCTATACTAAAAATTTGGTGCCTCTATCCCAAAAAACAGGGGAGCCCCCAGAGCCCCAGATACCCGCAGATCAATTCTCCATGATTTTCTATGAGAATAAATCTCCATAGGGAATAATAGAGTTCCCAGTAGACATTTCCCTCCCCCCACCCCGCTTTCTGACGACCCTGAAGCGGGGGGAGGGTCTCCAAACCGGGGGATCCCCTGCCCTCACCTGGGGATTGGCAACCCTAGTTGGGCTGCACTTAGACAGGAACTGTCTCCCTGAGGCAGACAGGAACTACGGTAAACTGCCTCTGGGCTTCCCTCCACCATTCCATCCCTCCTCTGGAAGGTGATTGGATAATGGAGCAGCACTCCTATAGGCTGTTTTTCCTTTCAGGGACAGCACAGCCTCCTGTTCATCACAGTTGCCATTGCCAATCTCCAGGTGGGGCCTGGAGTTCTCTCAGAATGTCAATAGATCTCCAGACAACAGAGATCCATTCCCTTGGAGGAAATGGCAACGAGAGGGTAGACACTGTGGCATCACACCCCTGCTGATCTTCCTCCCCTCTCCAAACCTCTACCCTCCAAATCCCCCAGAATTTCCCAACCCAGAGTTGGCAACTCTACTTGAGGCCCTCCTCCTGCACTCACCCCATATGCTATCAGTAAATACTGGCATAAGTGCATGGAATGTTGATATAAATACAGGATTGGATCCTGCCAGTATTTTCAGTGAATTTCATCCGATTCTCCTCCTTACTATCCCACATGGCTTTCGTCCATGCAGCAACATGTGCTACTTCAGACTTATGTACAGAACTTTGTTGTGCCCTGGGCTTTTTTTGTAGAAAAAGCCCAGCAAGAACCTATTTGCATATTAGGCCACATCCTCTGATGCCACCATTGTTTCACACAGGGCTTTTAAAATAAAAGGCCCAGTGGGAACTCATTTGCATCTTAGGCCACACCCCCTGATGCCAAGCCAGCCGGAACTGCATTCCATTGCTTTCCGGCTCAAAAAAAAAGCCCTGGTTGTGTCATTAATTTCCTGTCAGGGTGGGATTTCAGTTTCTCAGAGCTGTGGGGGGAGCCTTACCTCCCTTAACAGCATGGTTTCAAATGGAAAAGGGCTCCTTCCATTCTTTAAAATGATATTCCCTGCAGTTGCTACATGACTGCAAGGAACACAAGATAGGTTGAGGGAACTCAGACACAACCCACTAAAAACGTAATATCTAGTTTGGCCCTCAGTTTTCGACAGCGGAACAATACCCGGCTTAGTTTTCAGTGTCTCTCTCCTTTAAACAAACTGCTATCGTGCTTTTCTTACTGTTCTGACAGAGATGTCAAGAGAGCAGCACCCTGGCAACAAAGAACACGCTGTAACTAAAAGGCCGCACGTCAGTTATTTCACATCCCTTCCCCTGTGGATACTGACCCCTTTTGGAAGCTGTCATCACACATCATCAAGTTTCTTTCTATTGTTTCTCATCCTGAAGTGCGCTCACCACGATGTGATTGCTGAGCAAGTTTGATGCAAGATGTTTGGGCCTCATTCAGCTCATCGACCCAGAGGGTATGTCAAATTGCTCAAGTACTTAGTGGCTTAGAAATACGAACACCCTGTCTTAGGGTTGTCAGGTCCCCCTGGACACCAATGGGGGGTGGGGTTGTCAGATCCAGGATGGGAAACTCCTGGAGATTTGGGGATGGAGCCTGGGGAGGACAGGACCTCAGTGGGGTGCAATGCCAAAGAGTCCACCCTCCTGCATTGACAAAAGCATCTGTTTTCTCTGAGGAAACTGATCTCTATAGTCTGGAGATGAGTTGTAATTCTGTGGGATTCCCAGGTCTCATCTGGAGGCTGGCATCCCTATCCCGAATCGTACTCAAACACACAAAAATTAAAAGAGACAGTTTTATAGCTCTCTGAATACCTATAAATAGCTAAGGCTCCCTGAATACCTACAAATAGCCAAAATACCCTAAAAGCTGCCTGTTCATACATATATAAGCCACAGTGCCCGGTCATCAGAAAATGGGCGGGGAGGGAAATGTCTGTTGGACATTCCATTATTCCCTATGGAGACTGATTCCCATAGGGTATAATCGAGAATTGATCCATGGGTACCTGGGGCTCTGCTCTGGGGGGCTGTTTTTTCAGGTAGAGGCACCAAATTTTCAGCATAGCATCCAGTGCCTCTCCTCAAAATACCTCCCAAGTTTCAAAAAGATTAGATGAGGGGGTCCAATTCTATGAGCCCCAGAAGAAGGTGCCCCTATCCTTCATTTTTTCCAGTGGAGGGGAAGCATTTAAAAGGTGTGCAGTTCCTTTAAATGTAATGGCCAGAATTCCCTTTGGAGTTCAATTACGTTTATCACACCTTTGCTCCTGGCCCCATCCCCAATGTCTCCTGGCCCCATCCCCAATGTCTCCTGGCTCCACCCCCAATGTCTCCTGGCTCCACCCCCAAAGTCCCCAGATATTTATTGAATTGGACCTGGCAACCCTACTTAGTGCGCTGATACTACAAAAGTCTATAAAGGAAGGATTCCAACAAGACATGAAATACACCTCATAAAACACAGAGTAAACAAAAATCACTCATGGCTTTAAGATGGGCACTCCACACCCCTAAATTAAAGTGCTATTCTAAAATAGTTACACACTTCTAAATCCATTGAAGTCAATGAGTTTAGAATTATTTAACTGTTTAATATTACAGTTAGCCTCCACGGAAGATGGAATCAGAAGAGTATTGATTTGGATCCAGGCAGGTTGTCTGCTGGTGAAAAAGGGAGAGGAGTTCCTCTTTGATCATCCAAAAATGTCACACTGGGCAGCATGGGACCTGCATTGACAAAAGACCCATGGGACAAAAGCTGTAGTAAGTAGTAAAGAGAACTGGGGCAACACAGAAGGAAAATCTGGTTGGATCCAACCTGCCTTACATTTACGCTTGCAGATTCTGTGTGTGGTATGCAAGTGTGAATTTATAAAAGAATAGTTAAAACAGGGCCGGATTAACAATTAGGCCAAGTAGGCACTGGCCTATGGGCCCCCACGCTTTTAGGGGCCCCAGGCTGGCTCCCCCCACCTGGTTTTCACACGCAGTCAGCAACTGAGCCGCTCTTTGCCCAACTTGCCTGGTGCAGCTGCTGCTGGCATCATCACCAAATTTGCCTCTCTCTGCCTCTTCCCCACAGCTTTGTCAAAGGGGCTCTTGAGAAGGTGCCTGCAGGCTGCAGCAGGGGCCATGGGTTGAAAGGTTGGCACTCTGACTCTGAGATAATTTGCAAGCAGGCCCCCCAAGATTTTGACTGCCTAGGGGCCTGCAGAGGGTTTATTCTGGCACTGAGTTAAAAAAAATCCCTAGATATAACGTGAACCTGAACTGCCCCTGCAGAGAAGAAAGGAAAATTAAGCGCTGCCTGCCAGCACCAAGCATATTCCAGCGAGGCTCCTTCTTAACAGAATGGGAAACAAAAGCTCTTCACACATCAAATGGTTTTCTGCTTCCTTCTGTGGTGAAAAGTGCTCCATTGGCAGGGTCAACTCCCTCAGCAAGAGTGCTTCACATGTTGCTTTTAAAACTACAGCCAGCGTTTTCCAAAATGAGCGATGAAAATTAATGCAGCATTTCTGTGTGCAGTCCCAAGGAGAAAAACTAGGCAGACACATGTAGCGTACACACTCGGGCGCAACTATTATGCATTGCATATTATAGTTAACATATTAAAGCAGAGGGACACAAGAGATTTTTTTTATTTTTACTTTTCATCTCACTTTCATTTCATTTCACTTTTTATTTTCTTAATTTTTCAATTAATTTCACACACATTGGATAATGCACTTCTAATGTGCTTTAGCAACCTTCTGCAGCTGGATTTTCCCATGTGAAACAGGAAAATCTAGTTGCAAACAATTGCTAAAGTGGATTGAAACTGCGTTATCCAGCATGTGTGAAATTAGCCTTCATTTCACTTCTCTGGTCATTCAGTCACACTACTACTATGAGGGGAATGGTGCCTTGCATATTTACCCTATCTTCTGCAGCTGCCATTTACCTTTAAAGGTAAAACACATTTTAATTTATACGAGTGGCTAAACTGTGGTCCGGGAGCCACACGTGGCTCTTTCACACATTGTGGTTTGTTTAATGCTGTTTTAATGCTGTAAGCCGCCCTGAGCCCACTTGCGGTATAAATTGAAAAATTAAATTAAATATTGGTCTTTTTTCAGACAGCCTACTTTCTCTCTGCACATTTGCATTGTACAAGTGACCCAGTGATTGCATGGAGGCTGGGAGCCAGGGCCAAATCACTTGTGCCTGGTCTCCCGCTCTGCTGTTGGTTGAGGGAGGGGATGTGTGCTCACGGCTCCTGACTGGACATCTGCCAGGCTTTTCAGTAGGACTGTCAGCCCTTGGCTGGCAACACCCAGAAGTATCATGTGACACCTATTCAGAAGCAACATTCCAGCACTGCGCAATGTGACTCCTCCACCTCCATTTTGGCTCCAGCTGCAATGTGCTGTTATAGATTTTTGTGCATTGACATGATGATGATAAGGGATTTATATCCCGCCCTCCACTTCGAATCCCAGAGTCTCAGAGCGGCTCACAATCTCCTTCATCTTCCTCCCCCACAACAGTTTGGGGAATTCATATTGTATTTGAATGAAATTTACATTGAATTCATATTAAATCACCTGGGTTTTTTTTTTCTATTGACTTTCCTGGTTCACCGTAGTCCCTTAGATTTTGCTTTGGTTGGCAAACTGGCAACCCAACCCTTCAACCTATTGAAGCTCACTATGGGTATGGTCACACATGCTAAATAATGCACTTTCAATCCACATTCAAGGCACTTTCCAACTACCGTATTTTTCGGACCATAAGACGCACTTCCCCCCCCCCTAAAAAAGTGGGGGGGGAGTGTGTGCGTCTTATGGTCCGAATACTAAAATATGAGGGGGGGAGGCGCCTGCAGCCCCCGGGAGACAAGCGGCGAGATCGCTCCCTCTGCCCCCATCGCCAACCCAGCACTTCACAGGGAGCGATCTCGCCGCTTGTCTCCCAGCCAGGCGTGCTTCCCCCGCGCCTGCGTGCCTGGCTGGGAGACAAGCGGCGAGATTGCTCCCTGCGAAGTGCTGGGTTGGCGATGGGGGCGGAGGGAGCGATCTCGCTGCTTGTCTCCCAGCCAGGCACGCAGGCGCGGGGGAAGCACGCCTGGCTGGGAGACAAGCGGCGAGATCGCCCTCACCGCAAATCCAGCACTTCGCAGGCACCGGCATGCTTCTCCCGCGCCTGCGTGCCTGGCTCCGGCTGTGCGGCCCCCGGCAGCTCAAAGGCTGCAATGGCGCCCGCATCACCGAAGATGGCCATTTGCGCACGTAGACGAAGGTGCGTCTTATGGTCCGGTGCGTCTAATCGTCCGAAAAATACGGTAGATTTTGCCGTGTGAACTGGCAAAATCCACTTCCAAACCATTTCTTAAATGGATTGTAACTGCGTTATTTAGCATGGGTGACTGTACCTTATGTCTCGAACACTCACTGAATTGATTCCAAGTGAAAAACTTTTTAAAAGCCTTAAATGGATTTTTCACTGACCAATAATAAACACAACTAATCAGAAGTGACATATTTTGATAAATCTTTCTGTATCATATAAATATGACATAGACCTATGGAAAACCTCAACAACAACAAAAAGACACTCCCTTGGCACCTATAATTAGGCATCCATTCCATGTTCCGTGGTTTTATTTCTCTCACATAAGTTTAAAAAACACCTCACATTTGCCTCTTAATTTTACAATGCATTAAAGATTATTTTATGTCCAGTAATATTATATTAATAATATTAAACAGTACCTTTGAATATACAGAACTATTATTACACACTTTATATATACTCAATGACTTTCCATAAAGGATTTTGGCTGTTTTCCACAGCTTCCAGTACATAGACAGGCAGATGTAGTAGCTGTTTGGTCAAGAGCCAAACCAACTAATTCCACCTGTCCAAAGAGGTTGCAGATGTGGGCTCTTAAAACATCAGCCTTAAAATGCAAGGCAAATTGCTTTTGAAACTGAAAGAAGGCATACAGGTACCTCCAACATAACAAGTTGTGATGCTATCCCCCCCCCCCCCAATTCTGTTCTATGAAGGAGGAGGCAGAAAGTCAACAGTCCCAGGTAGGGTTGCCATCCTCTAAGCGAGGTATGGAGATCTCGCAGAATTACAACTGATCTCCAGACTACAGAGATCTGCTTCCCTGGAGGAAAAAAAGGGCCACTTTGGAGAGTGGATTCTGTGGCATTATACTCCATTGGAGTTCCTCCCCTTCCCCAAAGCCCAGTTTCTTCGGGCTCCACCCCCAAATCACCACGAATTTCCCAACCCATAGTTGGCATTCTTAGTTCCATAGGATTAGGCCTGCTAGGCTTGCCAGGTCCCCGCCAGCCACCCGCAGGGAATCGGAAATTAAGGTTGACAAATCCAGGTTGGAAAACCCCTGGAGATTTGGAGATGGAGTACAGTTGCCAGGGGTTGGAGCTTTGGGGGTGGAGCCAGGAGCAAGGTTGTGACAAGCATGATTGAACTCCAAAGGGAGTTCTGGCCATCACATTTAAAGGGACTGCACACCTTTTAAATGCCTTCCATTGGAAATAATGGAGGATGGGGGCACCTTCTTTTGGGGGGGCTCATAGAATTGGACCCCTGGTCTAATCTTTTTGAAACTTGGGGGAGTTTTATTGAGGAAAGGCAGCAGATACTATGCTGAAAACTTAGTGCAACTGCTTCAAAAAATAGCTCCCCCCCCTCAGCCCCAGATACCCACTAGGGTTGCCCGACTCCAGGTGGAGTTATGGTTGCCAAGGCCTCCAGCACCCTAGGAGGGGGTCTCCTTGCTGGCCCGCTGCGGGCTGGTGGGTTGGAGACCTCCAAAGTGGGAGAACCCTGCCCCACTCAGGATCTTGGCAGCCCTATCCTGGGTGCTCTCCAATCACGGGTAGCGCCAGCAGAAGCAATCAGGTCGGCCTCCCCCTTCATTTAAAGAGCCCACCAACCAGCACCTCCGTTTGAAGGCTGTCCCCGCCAGTGATTCAAATCACACTGGAAGAGCAACTGGGGCAGCTGCTGCCCTTCCCATGCAATTTAAAGATGCTGCTGACCAGCCTAGCAGGTGCGCTGGCCCTGAGTGCAGGAAACAGTTAACAGCAAAGGGTGGAATTCTAGCAGAAGCTCGTTTGCATATTAGGCCACACACCCCTCATGTAGCCAATCCTCCAAGAGCTTACAAGGCTCTTTTTTGTAAGCTCTTAGAGGATTGGCTGCATCAGGGGTGTGTGGCCTAATCTGCAAAGGAGCTCCTGCTAGAATTCCACCCCTGGAAAATAACTATACTTATTATAACACAACAATCAATGTGGCCTTAGGCTCAGAATGATAGGGATGCCAGCCTCCAGGTGGGATCTGGAGATCCCATGGAATTACAGTTCATCTCCAGACTACAGAGATCAGTTCCTCTGGAGAAAGTAGACTCTATTGCACTGTACCCCACGGAGGTCTCTGTACTCCCCAGGCTCCATCCCCAAATCTCCTGGATCTGGCAACTCTAACCCCCATCCCCTGCTGGTGGCCAAGCAGAACCTGGCAACTAGGGTTGCCAAATCCAACCCCAGAAATATCTGGGGACTTTGGGGGTGGAGCCAGGAGACTTTGGGGGGTGGAGCCAGGATACACTGGGATGGAGCTAGGGGGGAGGGGGGAAACGGCGCCGGGGAGCGTGGCGAGCCACCCCGCAGCTGCTGACTCTTCTCCGCTCACCGTGGCTGCTGAGATGGGCTCAGCCTGAGCCCATCTTGGAGGAGCAGCCACGGCGAGCAGAGTAGAGGTGGCAGCGGCGGGGCAGTGGCTCAGCCTCCAGGATCCGGCGGCTCGGCGCCGTTTCCCCCCTCTCCCCCCGCTTCCATTTTTTGGGGGAGCGGGGGAAGAGGGTGGAAATCCTGGGGTCCCCCGCCAGGGCGGGAGGGTTGGGAAGCCTACTGGCAACCTTAATTTACCTTACAATCCTAAAGAAAGTTATACCTTTCTAAGCCTATTTACTTCAATGAATTCCGAAGAGTGAAACCTTAATAAAGGTGCTAGTAATAAATCATGGACCTGTCTCTGGTTTGCAGTGCCTCTAGCAGTTAACCTTAAAGACAACTCCTCGGTGACCTTAAAGACATCATCTGAAGCAGCTCTTTAGATCCCAGCCTCTATAGAGAAGAATTTGTAGCACTGTAAAATTGATCATTTGAATTGTTGTTTCCTCTGAATGTTGTTGCTGCTAAACTGTAATTGATCTTTCTTAAATGCCCTGGCCCTCACTGAACTCCTCAGGCAGAGATTTAAGACAAAATAAATTAAATAATCAGGAATGAAGATATGAGTGGATATGTGGGGTTGTAATTTATTTCCATTCGGGTGGTTAAGAAAACTGGGGAAAGCCTCCTTTTTTGTTGCTTCTGATGTATTCCCTCTAAAAATTGGCCTTGAAATAGTGCATGCTGATTGTTTCCAACACGAACTCCAGTCCAGAAGTTTGTATGCAAACAGGTACAAAAGCATTCCCCCGTAGTGGTAAACTTGATATGTAGCTCTGTATTTAGAAACTCAAAAGGGAACAATTGAGGTTGCAGATAACTTAAGACAGCTTTTACTGCCCTGACCTGGATAGCCCAGGCAAGCCTGACCTTGTCAGACCTTGGAAGCTAAGCAGGGCCGACTCTGGCAAGTACTTGGATGGGAGACCTCCTTGGAATACCAGTATCAGGAAGTGGGGGCAAGCTTTATTCAGCCACCTCCCTGAATATCCTCGAGGCCCCCAATAGGGATCAGTCACCAGAGGTCACTATGACTGCCAGGTGCACACATACGCATACACACATACGCACATATAAAAATACAAAAAAATACCCCACCCCTTCCCCCCCAAAACCAAACAAACAAAAGAAGGCATATACAATGACCCTATCTGGCAAGTGCATATTTTAAAATAGCAAGGCATTTCACAATATAATAACAAAAATACCTGCTATACAGGAGTAGAATTTGGTCAAACCCTAAAAATATAGCATGGAAATCAATGGCTTGCGAACTTTATTTTGTATTTTGCTAGTGAATCCTTTATTTTTATTTATGTGAACAACTTATAAACTCACCTTTCTCCCAACGATATTCTTAAACTCTGCATAGAAATATGTATGAAACCACAAATGGTACAAACGCCTGACCTTTCAGAGTACATACATGCACACATATACACAGCACAAATCTGTAATATGGCATAGCATCAGATATCCAAGGTTAAGTGATTTGATCACTGACACAGGGCTATGGTTGCCAATCCCCAGGTGGATAAACAGTACAAAGCACACAGCTTACCGTGACACCAGCTTCCGTTTCAAAATAAACCAATTCAACAACCTTGAAAAACAATAACATGTATTAACTTCATAAACAACCATACAATTAGTCCTTGATACAAAAAGGAAACATATACACCAAGAGTTCACTCTTTTTCTGTGGCAAGTTGCTCAGTTCATTCCTTGAAATCCCAGTGCAATAATGAAAATGGTCAATGTCTATTGATGGAAGCAGCCAATAATCCAAATTTGAGCAGACAAGGTCGTACTGGAACCCTTGTTTCGCCTGAACTTCTTCAAGCTGCAAACAATCCTTTTAGCAATTTCTTCATACCCTGGGCCAAAAAACGCCAATTCATTTTTATCAAAAGGCACTCCAAAGGTGAGGGTATGAAGAAATTGCTAAAAGGATCGTTTGCAGCTTGAAGAAGTTCAGGCAAAACAAGGGTTCCAGTATGACCTTGTCTGCTCAAATTTGTATTATTGGCTGCTTCCATCAATAGACACTGCACCGGGATTTCAAGGAATGAACTGAGCAACTTGCCACAGAAAAAGAGTGAACTCTTGGTATACGTTTCCCTTTTGTATCAAGGACTAATTGTATGGTTGCTTATGAAGTTAATACATGTTATTGTTTTTCAAGGTTGTTGAATTGGTTTATTTTGAAACGGAAGCTGGTGTTGCAGTAAGCTGTGTGCTTTGTACCGTTTATCTATTTTTACCGTGATTCTCTTTCTGTGTTGTACAATCCCCAGGTGGGGGCAGAGGATCCCCAGGCTTGGAGGCCCTCCACTCGCTTCAGGGTCATCAGAAAGTGGAGGGGAGGAGAGGGAAATGTCTGCTGGGCACTCCATTGTTCCCTATGGAGACTTATTCCCATAAGGTACAATGGAAAATTGATCCGCAGGGATATGGGGAGCCCTGTTTTTTGAGGTAGATGCACCAACTTTTTAGTAGAGCATCCGGTTCTTCTCCCCAAAATACCCCCCAAGTTTCAAAAAGATTGGACCAGGGGGTCCAATTCTATGAGCCCCAAAAGAAGGTGCCCCTATCCTTCATTATTCCAAATGGAGGGAAGGCATTTAAAAGGAGCGCGGTCCCTTTAGATGTGATGGCCAGAACTCCATTTGGAGTTCAATCGTGCTTGTCACACCCTTGTTCCTGGCTCCACCGCCAAAGTCCCCAGATATTTCTTGAGTCGGATCTGGCAACCCTACATAGGACCAAATTTCTTGGTTGGGGCCACTGTTTTGAGTTTCCCACAGTGGGAACTCAGTTCCCAGGCATGTGGACACTAAATTTGGAATACGGTTATGGTCATCGTCCAGCACCCACAAATAGTGGGAACTTTTGGGGGAAGGGGACCTTGAAAAAAACATTACAATTTTTACTTTATTTACTTATTTCTAAAGGGTCATGACAGGAACTACCCCTCACAAGCGATCTTGTAGTTTTTTCTCCCCCATCCCTCTCAAAGTAATTAGCTGAAATTCTGCTGGCACATTTTCCTTATATCTCCTCAAGGAAATGAGAAAGAGATTTATGGGAAAGAGATTTACATTTTCTTTTTAATGAATGCTGAAAACTCAAGAGAAGGGGCATCGCATGTTTCCAAGGAGTTTGTTCCCCTAGATGCCCACTTCAGCACAACTACGTCTAAATCAGCGAGCTATGATTATCACCTGCCATGTAATCTAATACAGCAAAATATTTGCAGGACAAGTGAAAACCATAATTTGCTGTAATCTGATATTATTTTTGAATAGGGTTGCCAAGTTCAATTCAAGAAATATCTGGGGACTTTGAGGGTGGAGCCAGGAGCAAGGGTGTGACAAGTATGATTGAACTCGAAAGGGAGTTCTGGCCATAACATTTAAAGGGACCACACACCTTTTTAAATGCCTTCCTTCCATAGGAAATAATGAAGAATAGGGGCACCTTCTTTTGTAGAAAAACTAGCTCTGCCTCCCCCACTTCCTTCCCAAGGGAAGAGCCTCAGCCAATGGAGAAAACAGAGGTTTTGCTCTGTAGCTCCTGTGCTACTGAGCAAGCCTTGCAAAGCAAACTGCTATGCAGAAAGAAGCAAGATATAGGGAGAAGAAAGCAGATGACAGCCAGTTGCTCAGGGGCCTGTTAGGAGCCCTCTGGGGGCCTAATATGGCCCCTGTGCCGCATGTTTGACACCCCTATATTAGGTTGTTCTTCCAAAGGTTCTGCCCAGAAAATCTGGGAAGCGAGAGAAAATAATACTCAGCTTGCTCTGTTGGTAATGACATAATCTGAGTTGAGGTAAATTATAAGAAATAAATCCTGACATCTAAACCCTGATTCCAATGACAGGTGAATGGCAAGAATCTTCTGATATTGATGAAGTATACTGCCAATATGTGTTACTATACTGCCGGCTGTTTTGGAAGAAGACCTCTCCCCAAGTTCCACCCCCAAAATCTCCAGGAATTTCCCAACCCAGAGATGGCAACCCTACTTTCTTTACTGGGCAATGGTAAGGAAAAGCCAGCCTCATGCCAAGTCACACACAAATGTCTTTATGTTGTAGTACACGGTGGATACTTGCTGCCATATTTCAAATTTTATTCCTTTCAGGCCTTCTGCTGTGTTGATGATACGTGTAAAGTTTCCAGAGGACAATCTTTGATCTCTCCATACAATAATTAAACATCGTATGCCATTTTGCCTGATCCGACCTTCACAAAGCATTGCAATAAACCCAGTCACCCAGGGAAAATAATTCGATTAAGCTGGGTGTGTGTGAAGGATTCATTTTGCCACTACCATTGTCAGAAGGGTGAATGAGTATATTACCACATGTCAAGATTGAACTCAGGGCCGTTCTGCAAAGCTTTCGTATGGATTGCTAATGAGGTGTGCATTGCAGTCATATATCCATGAGTATAGCAAGAATGGAGCCCATAGCAGTGAAGGGGCAGGCACACACACTTCTATCCTAGAGAGATGGAAGGAAGCTTATATACATGATTTGTTTGCTTGTCTTTTTCTATTAAAATAAGATAAATGTAAGATAAATATTAGAGCAGGAAAAAATAGCCACAGCTGGGATCCAAAAAGCTTGCTAGAGCTATACAAGCAGCATGCCCGATTATCTTCAGTTTATTTATGCAGTACAAGCAGGCCCATAGCTATAAGGGGGCCTGTGGGGGCACAGCCCCCCCCCCCCGACTACAGGGCGAGCCGAGGCCCCCTGACTGGAGGCCCCAAGCAGCCCCTGGGGCCTATGCCATGATTCTGGGGGCTGCCGCTGGCCCTGTGAGCATTTGGCAGGCGAGGGCAGAAGCAGTTCCAGCCTCCCGCTGGAGTTAAAGGGCCCCTGATAAGCTGTTTCGCGGGCCCTTTAACTAGCACAGGGGCTGGGGCTGCTTCTGCCTCCAGCCCTGCGGACTATTTTAATGGTGGGGAAGGAAGGGAGGGTGGTGGCAGGGAAAGCAGCAGGGAGAGGAGAGGAGAGGAGGGAAGGGAAGCTCTTCCTTGCCTGCCCCTCACCACCACCCTCCCTTCCCCGCCATTAAAATAGTACTGCGGGGCTGGAGGCAAAAGCAGCCCCAGCCCCCGTGCTGGTTAAAGGGCCCATGAAACAGCTGATCATCAGGCCCTTTAACTGGCGAGGAGGTGGGGGGCTGCTTCTGCCCGGATTGCAGGCTTCTCTTGGCCTCTTTCCCAGTTTCCCTCTCCCCACCTGCTTCCCCTCCCTCCCAGTCCCAGCCCCGATCCGGCTTCTACTGGCCTCTTCCCCTCCCTCCCCTCCCTCCCAGTCCTGATCTCCACCTTCTCGCCTCCTTCCCTTCTCCTGCCTGTCACTATCATCACCACCTTCCCTTCCTTGGGGGGGAGGGGAGGGTGTCAGAGAGGGAGAACAACTAGAGGGAAGGTCATGTGGGGCACTGGGGGGCGCATCAGTGCCCCCCGAAAAATGTAAATCCCCCCCCCCCATCTTCCAAATCCTGGCTTTGGCCCTGAGTACAGAGTACAGAGCACATTACAGAGTAATAGTAAGACAGTTCTCTGCTCCAAAGAGCTTACAGGCTACCATTCACCTCGCCCACACACGTATTTGCTGTCAAGTCACAGCTGACTTATGTGGTGCATTCACGCTACACTAAATAATGCATTTTACATCCAGATTTTTGCTATTCTTAAACTGTAAAAATCCGGATGCTATTTCCAAGCCCCAGTAGGGATTGCCAGAAGTCAACCATGACTTCCAGGCATGCGCGCGCGCACACACAAATGGTCCCCCTCCCCCCCCCCAAAGGGAAGAAAAACTTGTCCAAACCCAATTAGGGAGCACAGATCTACACACATGAAGCTGCCATACTAATAATAAACTTTTTAATAATAAACCTTTATTTATACCCTGCCCTCCCCGCCTAGGCAGGCTCAAGGCGGCTGAATCAGACCATCCGACCATCCAGTCAGCACTGTCTACACAAACTGGCAGCAACTCTCAGGCAAAAGGTCTTTCACATCACCTGGTGCTAAAAAAGTGCCGAGGATTAAACCTGGAACTTCTGCTTTTCCACTGAACCACGCCCCCCCCCCCCCCCCCCCCAGGTTGCATAGTTCCTGGACTCCTGGCTGCAAAATTCAATTTCTTCTCCTGAAATCACTGTGACTTGCAGGTCCTTAACTTGGCGTGCTAAAAGTCACCCAAAGGCTAGGCATGAATGAACAGACACAATGAGATCAGTCCCTGGGTCAGTGGCAGCTAGCTATGCGAGCCTGCACACTACAAAAGCATAACTTGGACAGAAACGGGAAATAACTAATTGATATTAGTAACTAGCAGCAGGGCCAGCTGCATGACATTGATGGATGCTTTTGTTTGCCGGCACGCTGCAATTCATGCCTGTCAGCCCTGTGTTCATGTATCAATGTTCAGGCAGCAGCCTGCAATAAAGTTATGGTCTTCTCTTTCCATTAAGTACGCATCCATCTTCTGATAATAAACAAACTGAGATGTTGCAGAGAGTTGTCAATGCTGGCCTGAGGTAGCTACACATGGAAAATCTATTTTACATAATCAGTATTTTTTTCCCTCTTCAGAATTCCCTGTTCTTTGACCCAGGCAGCTTCTGCATGGAGCTTTAGCTCTGGTATCTGTTTAAAGAGGATCAGGGTGGGGGTAGGGTTGCCAAGTCCAATTCAAGAAATATCTGTGGGCTTTGGGGGTGAAGCCAGGAGCAAAGTTGTGACAAACATAATTGAACTCCTGCACACCTTATAAATGCCTTCCCTCCATTGGAAATAATGGATAGGGGCGCCTTCTTTTGGGGCTCATAGAATTGGACCCCCTAGTCCAATCTTTTTTAAACCTGGAGGGTGTTTTGGGGAGAGGCACTGGATGGTATGCTGAAATTTTGGTGCCTCTACCTCAAAAAACAGCCCCCACAGAGCCCCAGATACCAGAAGATCAATTCTTCATTATACCCTATGGGAATTGGTCATCATAGGGAATAATGGAGTGCCCAGCAGACATTTCCCTCCCCCCCCCCACACCACTTTCTGATGACCCTAAAGCAGGGGTCCTCAACCTACGGCCCGCGGGACAGATGCGGCCCGCTGAGGACGTTTATGCGGCCCGCCGGGTCATGGCAAAATCAGACCGGGTAGAACGACAGGGCCCCGCTTCTCCCTTGGAAGACTATCTGCCCGGTAACAACAAATGCGCAGTAGCAAACCTCGATCTATTGGCTGTGCAAATCGACGAAGGGACAGGAACAACCCTCCCCCCTCGCAACTTTTGCAGAGGGAGGGAGGACTCCGGAAAAGCCAAGCAAGACCCCTCCTGCGTTGAGGCCGCCACCCTTCTTCACTCCGCTGCAGGAAGCAAAGCGCGCTTATATGGGAACGTGCTCTTGCAATTCCGGGGGCTTTACTTCTGAGTAAATCTGCAGAGGGGCGCCCCCTCCCTTCCCACGCTCAGACTTCAGCCCGATCTCTGCCCTTACTGATTTGGAACTGGTAAGGAATTGCAGACGGCGCTTTTGAATGGAGCGCAGCCAGTGTGGGGGAAGGTTTTGCTCCCCCCCCTCCCCCCGGGGCTGAGCCAGCAGAAATAAACAGCTCCCCCCTCCAATGAGTGTTTTGGGGCGGGCTAGTTGTTCAGGGAGCCTTGCTCCCCAGTAAACCCGAAAGCAGCTCTCCCTTCACATTAAGCAAGTCCTCCGCTTCCTCCCGTTGAGACCAGCGGCGGGGGGAGGGCGATTAACAGTGCACGCTGAGCTCGTCTACTCAGAAGTAAGTCCCACTAGGTTCAGAGGGACTTTCTTCCAGGTAAGCGTGCCTTTAAGACTGCGATCGTTTACTAGCGAGTAATCCCCATTGCATTTAGTGGGGATTTGCTTATGACTCTGAGCACACGTGCCTAGGCACGGGGGTCTTTGGTGGTTTTAGTGCTGCTGCTGCTATTTTATTATTATTATTATTCAAGAAGGCATATGAAGAGCCTCCGGGTGCCACTTAATATTTGGGAGGCTTGAAAACTTGCAAGGGGGTTAATGAAAAATGGCAAGGCGAGTTGTGCAGATGTGCATCCTGCGTGCAAAGTTATCTTTGCTGGGGGGGGGCAGTGGAAATGGCGCTTCCCCTGCTCAGTAATTCCTAGAAAGTGCGACCCAGAAGCCCGGTGGACACCACCGCCTGTCAATCAGGTGCACCCTTGAGGGAAAGGCGGGGCTGCAGGCGAAACTTGATGATTTAACTTTACTTCATTTTAAATATTGTATTTGTTCCCATTTTGTTTCTTCACTTCAAAATAAGATATATGAAGCATGCATAGGAATTTGTTCATAGTTTTTGTTTTTACTATAGTCCGGCCCTCCAACAGTCTGAGGGACAGTGAACTGGCCCCCTATTTAAAAAGGTTGAGGACCCCTGCCCTAAAGCAAGGGGAAGGCTTCCAAACTGAGGGATCCCCTGCCCCCACCTGGGGATTGGCAACCGTAGGTGGGGGGGTGTAGGGTTGGAGGCTGGCATCCCGGACTGGGGGCTTGGCAGCCCTAGGTGACATCAGGGGGTGTGGCCTAATATGCAAATGAGTTCCTGCTGGGCTTTTTCTACAAAACAAGCCCTGCCACTGACTATTCCCTTCCCACCCCCCGCCACTCCACATTGCTGTGCTCTTTCCCAAACTTGTTCTGCTGCAATTGTTTCTGAAAGGTCACAGTCAAAGCACCTTTGTGTATGAATGGAAAGGCCAGCATTTGGGCCTACACCATCGCCATTTTCCTTCCTCAGCCTCCCACAGCAGCCATTGCCCCCCTATGCCACTGGAGAGCTTTGGGAGCTTTAAAAATAACCAGAAACTGTCAGCCCCAGAGCCCCACAGACAAAAATATCACATTCATATAGAATTTTGTCCACATTACTTCAATAATTCTGCATGGTCAGTATTCTTATCCTCATATTTCAGACAGAGGGTTTGAAACTGAACAAAGAAGTAGCTTGCCATGCAGTGAATTTGTGGCTAAAGCAAAATTTGAACTAAAGACGACACAGGTTCGAATCCCCACTCTGCCATAGAAGAAGTCCACAAGATGACCCTGAACCACTCATACACTTCCACCTCACCAACCTCACAGGGGTGTTGTGAGGATTAAATGGAGAAGAAGAGAATGATGTAAGCTGCTTTGGGCCTCCATTGGTGAGAAAGATTGAATATAAATAAATATAAATATAAAACGGTCCACCAGACCTTTGGATTCTATTTTATATTCAATGTACTATTATGTCCTTGAAGGTCTGCGAATGTGTGTGAATGTGTGATTGAATATAAATGAAATTTTAAAAGGAATAAACTAGATACAGGATACATAGCCTTGGTTATCTCAGGATGCTATCCACAAACCTCCAAGTCCCAGCCCCTGACAATGGCACCACACCCTACGACCCGGACCCTTGTACCCCAGCTCTCCTCTGCAGCCAATCACAGCAGGAACAAGGCACCATGGATACAAGCTGAGAACTGCTGCGAGTGTTTTTCTTTAACCCTTTTCCCCAGATAGATCCAAGCAGGCAGCCGTGTTGGTCTGAAGCAGTTGACCAAAGCAGGAGTCAAGTTTCACCTTTAAGACTGACCAGTTTTTATTTAGAACGTAAGCTTTCGTGTGCTCTTAAGCACCCTTCATCAGATGAGGAATCCAGAAGGGAAGTCGTTTTGCAAACCTTCCGTGATTGTTCCAGGATTATTATGGATACTGGTAACTTGCCCTATGAAACAGCTGGTCAAGTCTGCATCCTTTTGTTTTCCTGGGATGCATTTTTCTTTGTCTAAGAGGTCTGGATGCAGGTAGAGCCCAGCAGATGCTAAACAGCCTTGCCATGCTCAGCTCTGCAATTTGCATATCCACTCCCCCCCCCCGCCCCCCTGCCACCATTCCTTACACCCCCTCCCCCCCAAAGGGATAGGAAGTAAAAGGCCATTTAATATATTTTTACAGTCTTGTAAAACAAGCAATTTTTCATTTTAATGATATGAGGAATTCATTAACACTGTCTGCAGCTCAGATGATATAGTGAACGTGAACCTGGCGTGCTTCATTTGGCTTGAAATCTTAATGCTACCCAGAGAAATTAGCGTATCTTGTTACCCAAGGATTGTTATTTGACAACCACGGCCCCATTAAATCAATATGTTTGTTATTTTTTTTTTTAAGTACAGTGTGTTTTCTGGGTATTGTGGTTCTTCAGCATAAATATCAGTGTTAAAAATTAATGGATTACTCCAATGGATTACTCACTATGCACAGAATAATATAGACTATACACATAGGGTTGCCAATCCCCAGGTGGGGGCAGGGGATCCCCCGGTTTGGAGGCCCTTCCCCCACTTCAGGGTCATCAGAAAGCGGGGGGAGGGAGGGAAATGTCTGCTGGGAACTCTATTATTCCCTATGAAGATTTGTTCCCATAGAAAATAATGGAGAATTAAACCACAGGTATCTGGGGCTCTGCGGGAGCTGTTTTTTGAGGTAGAGGCACCAAATTTTCAGTATAGCATCTAGTGCCTCTCCCCAAAATATCCCCCAAGTTGCAAAACGATTGGACCAGGGGGTCTAATTCTATGAGCCCCAAAAGAAGGTGCCCCTATCCTTCATTATTTCCTGTGGAAGGAAGGTGTGCGGTCCCTTTAAATGTGATGGCCAGAACTCCCTTTGGAGTTCAATTATGCTTGTCACAGCCTTGATCTTGGCTCCACCCCTAATGTCTCCTGGCTCCACCCCCAAAGTCTCCTGGCTCTACCCCCAAAGTCCCCAGATATTTCTTGAATTGGAGTTGGCAACCCTATACACACGAAATAAAACTGCATCTTATGTGTTAAGACAGTTCGTCTACCTATTGATTGCTTTGGGGGGTGGGGGGGGGGGGGAGGAATGGATAGAAAAGGGCTGCACAGCTTTGCCCTCTGAGGACATTGTCATCTGTACATTAGCCAACAATGTCCTCCAAGTATAACCATTCACCGCTTATGGGTTTCTTTCTGTAAACAGCAAAAACACCTGAAGTGATCCTGGAAACCTACTGATTTTGCCATTTTTACTGCAGCCTGTGCAAAGTAGTGGTCTTAAGAAGACCTCCCACCCATTGCTACCGCTGCCACTTGGCTGTGCAGTGGGAAGAAAATGGCAGTCAAAATGGGGGGCTGTTTTAAGGATACCAACCTCCAGGTGGGACCTGGAGATGTCCTGTTATTACAATTTACAGCTGGCCATAGGAATCAGTTCTCCTGGAGAAAATGGCTGCTTTGGAGAGTGGATTCTATGTCATTGTACCCCATTGAGGTCCCTGTCCTCCCCAGGCTCCATCCTCAAATCTCCAGGAGTTTCCGAACCTGAATCTGGCAACTCTAGCCCCCACCCCCCCATATCCCACCTGTGGCCAGAGTGGATCTGGCAATGCTAACAGATCAATGTAACCAGCACAACATCATTTCCAGCTCAATCCGGAAGTGACATCATCATGCCAGGTAACACTCTAGCATTTACCCAAAACTCTATGGATGAACATATGAACATATGAAGCTGCCTTATACTGAATCAGACCCTCGGTCCATCAAAGTCAGTATTGTCTATTCAGACTGGCAGCGGCTCTCCAGGGTCTCAAGCTATGGTTTTTCACACCTATTTGCCTGGACCCTTTTAGTTGGAGATGCCGGGGATTGAACCTGGGACCTTCTGCTTACCAAGCAGATGCTCTACCACTGATCCACCATCCCTCCCTTACAATCCAGACTGGAAGATGACATCAAGTCACAAAAGGTGCCTGCTCCTTGTAACCCCGGGAAAGAACTGGTGGATTCTGAGATACACAGGAGAATGGAAGATGTGCCTAGACTCAGCCAGAGCATCAAATCATTTCTACTGTCTCTTGGTTATGCCAATGCTGTTTCTTTTGCTCTGGATCAGCAGAAAAAAAACGCCCAGCAAATGGTGCAGCAGCTGTGGCAGACATGCGTGCAAAGACCACCACCGCATTGAATTGACATGTCATGGTTGCCTGCAGCCTGGCGCAATCAATGTGCTTACATCAGAGAGCATTAACAATCGCAAAGAACAAGAGAAAAGTTATAGTTTTATGAAGCAACCGAATTGGTGTTACTTATTCAATATGCAAAAGGGAAGGAGCAAATTCAGATCAAATAAAAATCCCACCTGTGTTTTTGGGCTCTGGATGTTTGGGTATTGTGAAATACAATTACTTCTGTCACAAGGGGTGTGTTTCTTTGGAGGGAAGACCTTCCCCCCCCACCCCGTCCACAAGAATTTGGCTTGGGGAATCAACATAACCAAAGAATACAATGTGTACAAGCTTTTTTTCACAACATAACCATAGCAGATGCCATTTTATAACAGACACCTTCCCCAGAATGTTTTCATATCAATCATTTTCCCGGCCTGCTTCCATAACGCACTAAACCAGGGATGGCCAAACTGTGGTTTGGGAGTCACTTGTGGCTCTTTCACACATAATGTGTGGTTTCTAAGCTCCCAGCACCCTATCGGCTGGCTTGGAGAAGGCATTTGTCTCTTTAAATCACTTCTCCAAGCCAAGCCAGCTGGCAGCTTGGAGAATGCATTTAATGTTAAAGTTGCTTTCTTTCCACCTTTCTTTCCCTCCCCATCTATTTGCCTGGCTGCCTGCCTTCCTGGTCCCCCCAGTCACCAGCAGGGAATGAGGGGTGGTGTTGTCACATTGGGAAACTCTTGGAGATCTGGAGATGGAGTGGATCCTCAGTGGGGTATTATGTCACAGATTCCACCCTCCATTTTCTCCAGGGGAACTGATTCCTGTAGTCTGGAGGTAAACTGTAATTCAGGAGGATGTCCAGGTCCCACCTGGAGGCTGGCATCCTTAGATCCTGCTGATACATATGACCAACGTTTTCAGGGTTTCGGTATTTGTGTACCAAGGGTGAAAAGATGCACATTGTTCTTCCTGGACAAAATGGCAGTTCAATGTACCAGGAAGATCACGAGTAGCGCCTTCTTCCCTTCTGTACAATCTCAGCACTAGAAACATAACATCCGGAAAGGGCTAAAGTTCTGACTACTTTTTTTATCACAGAGACCACTATCACCTATGCATTAAGGCTGTGATCCTACATAGTAAGGTTGCCTCAATAATGCTATTGGTTTCAGTGGGATTTTAAAGCAAAGCCTACACCAGTTTGGTATAGAGATTAAGTGTGGAGACTCTTATCTGGGAGCACCAGGTTTGATTCCCCACTCCTCCACATGCAGCTGCTGGCGTGACCTTGGGGCACTCATAACTCTGTCTGATCTGTTCTCTTGAGAGCGATTTCTGTCAGAACTCCCTCAGACCCACCTACCACATAGGGTGTCTGTTGTGGGGAGGGGAAGGGAAAGTATGCCGCTTTGAGAGTCTAAAGTGAAGGAAAGGAAAGGTCCCCTGTGCAAGCACCAGTCGTTTCCAACTCTGGGGTGACGTTGCTTTCATAACGTTTTCACAGCAGACTTTTTACGGGGTGGTTTGCCATTGCCTTCCCCAGTCTTATACACTTTCCTCCCAGCAAGCTGGGTGATCATTTTACTGACCTCGGAAGGATGGAAGGCTGAGTCAACCTTGGGCCGGCTACCTGAATCCAGCTTCCACCAGAATCGAACTCAGGTCGTCAGCAGAGAGTTCAGACCACAGTACTGCCGCTTTACCACTCTGTGCCATGGGGCCACTCTAAAATGAAGGGCAGGGTATAAATCCAGTCTCCTCCTCCTTTTCTATAGACAGTAAGTCCCCACAAGCACAGTACCATTTACTTTTGAGTAAAATATATTGCATATGAGAGGGCTGCAGAAATCATTTTTATTTTATCAAAGAAAATCTTTCAGTGATAACCATACAGACAGAGGAACAGAACATACCTGGGTGCTGAGGTTCAGAATAGCTGTCTGGAATTAAATTGAAAGTGCACGTGATTTGTCAGCTGAGGGGTTTTACTTCACAACAACACAAAATGAGACTGAGATTTTCCCTGTCATCTTTCTCAAGCTTCCCACTCCCACCGAATGCAACATTTAGTGTATGATTACAAGGTAGAATGGAGTGAATGAAAATGAGGGGGGAATATTGGGGTCTGGTGTGATGCTGAATGCCCAGGAGCAGACTTTAAAAAGGATATCATTCATTGCCAAATGCCTACTTTGCGTTCCCTGTTATTGCTGCTATTTGCATTAAGAACCCACAGTGCGTTATGCACCGTTGGCTTTTATAGATCAAAATAAAGTACTCGCTGCGTCTCATACGGTTGTATATTGATGCGTTTAGTGCTCTGGTTACTACATATAGCTTTCGTTTTGACAGGGTTTTATCGATTTTTGTATGTGTACACTACAACAAACCTATATTCAAAGGATGTCAAAAAAATGTTTATCACCATCTGAAACAGAACTGAAACAGAAACCCCCACTGTCTCGAAGGGTGGCAACCAGGAATGCAATCCTGCACACAGTTAGACTGCTTAAAATTTTTGTTTAGTACCATTCAAGCAATCAACTATATACAAGATTGCAGCCTTAAGTATATCATGGGAAGCAGGAGTGCTGATGCAACATGTCCTAACGTACAACCAGCAACTAGCATGTGGTAACAACATTTGGAAGGCCAGAAAACTAACAACATTGTTTTGTGTTGTGTTGTTAGGACAAACCATTACACATCAATCCCAAACTATGTGCTCCATCAGATAAATTTATTAGTCAACTAAAGGCTTACCCAAACACCATATTCCTACAAGGGAGACTGGCTGTCGCATTCTCTGCCTTCGTTCCTGGTCTGGGTCTGCCTTGCACCAGTTAGCCTCCGTTGGAGAGAAAAGTAATTCTGACACTACACTGAATTAGATGGAATTTGATTATTCAGAGACTCCTGTTACAAAGGAATTGTCACCTGGCAGAGGAGGCTGCCAACTGCATCTCTGCGTGATTCACTGATCTGGCTTTGCCTTGTTTCTAGGGTTGCAAGGTCCAATTCAAGAAATATTTGGGCAGGACCGAAACATAAACATCTCTATTGTTTCCTTCCCTTATTGCCTTCTTAGCTGCTACCTTCTAGGGATGGCTCTATTTCAGCAATGCTGAATATTATCAGTGGCTGTAAATCTGTCATAATTAAGGAATCTAATTATTTTACGTAACAATTTATCATAGCCAGGAGTGCAGCCTCTTTTTAAAACTGGCATTTCCTTGGAGAAACGAATGGAGCCTCTTTTTAAAACTGGTGTTTCTTTCATTGCCCTTGAATCTCTGGCTGCCGTTCGCCCTCGATCCGAGTATCCTCTCAGTGCTCCCGGCCTCAGAGCCTTCCTGCTTTCCTTGAAATGGGCCTTCTCCTCACCTCCCCTGCCAATACAGTGGGATATGCCTCTCTGAGGAAGGGTTTTCCCTGAAACAGAAGTAAAAGGCGCATTCCTGTTAGAGACTTGCTGCGTACCCACTTCAACTTCACACTTGAAAAGTTCCTGTATGAATATTGGAAGCCATAAAGTTTGGCATGACTGAAAAAGTATGTTGAAAACATAGAAACTTTTCCTGTGGAGTTATATCTGGAGCACCTGCACTTTAATTCAGTCCTTTGGAACGGATGAATCGTCGTGAATTTTTAAGAAGCTGGAAATTGACGTTATTTAAAAGGACTTGAATAAATGAATTAATGTAATTTTGAAAGAATTGTTAATTGTCTTATTGTAATTAGGTTGAATTTTTGATATTTCGCTTCTTGTGTTGTATCTCTTTAAGCTATTGTTATTTAGTTTATAAGTTTTTGTCTTTAAAATTTTGTAATTAGATTATTGTCGAAATTTTTTTTTCCATTAATTATTTCACAGTTTATGCTTGGTTTCAGACTTTCACTGTGATACTCTAGGAGTCTCAACCCACCTGGGGATTGGCAACCCTATGTAACCAATCATCCAAGAGCTTACAGTAGGCCCTGTACTAAGAGCCCTGTAAGCTCTTGGAGGATTGGCTACATCAGGGGTGTGTGGCCCAATACGCAAAGGAGTTCCTGCTACAAAAAAAGCCCTGCCTAGTAGGGTTGCCAGGTCCAACTCAAGAAATATCAGGACTTTGGGGGTGGAGCCAGGAGCAAGGTTGTGACAAGCACAACTGAACTCCAAAAGGAGTTCTGGCCATTACATTTAAAGGGATTATGCTTTTAAAAAATACCTTCCCTTCATTGGAAATAATGGCACATCCGTTTGGGGCTCCTAGAATTAGATCTCCTAGTTCAATCTCTTTGAAACTTGGTTGTTTTTTTAGAAGTACCAGAAGCTATGCTGAAAATTTTGTGCATCTACCACAAAAAAACAGCCCCCCTGAGCCTCAGATACCCACGGATCGATATTCCATTAAACCTTTTCTGATAGCCCTGAAGCAGGGAGAGGGTCACCACACCAGGGAATCCCCTGCCCCCAACTGGGAATTAATCATGACACTGACACTTATTAGGTGACCTGAGATCATCCACCCTCTTAGTACCCCCTACCTAGAATTGCCAGCTCTGGATTGGGAAATACCTGGACCCGAGAAGGGTGGAGTTTGGAAAAGGCAGAGTTTGGGAAGGGTGGAGTTTGGGAAGGGCGGAGTTTGAGAAGTCAAGAGACTCCAATGGGGTATAATGTCATAGAGTCCACATCCCAAAGCTATTTTCTTCAGGCACAGTAATCTTTGTTGCCTGGAGATCAGTTGTAATCCTGGCAGATCTCCAGCCACTACCCGGAGGTTGGGAAACCTGCCCCTACCTCACTGGGTTGTTTTGGGGACAAACAGAGACAGCCCTAGGCTGTCTAGCACCCTAGGCAAGGCTAACTCCTGGCACCCCCACCCATGCATTGATAATGTCGCCAAGTCACAATTCAGCACCCCCAGAAAGTCGGCGCCCTAGGAGATCGCCTAGTTTGCCTAGTGACAGAGTTGGCCCTGGGGACAAAATGAGAGGAAGGAACCAGGCAGGCACACTGCTTGGAGCTCCTTAGAGAAAGGCTGGAATAAAAATGTTTTGCTAGATAGACTGGGGTATACTGGGGCAGAGAAGGCCCAGAATATATGGGTGTGTTTATATGTATAGTAGCACAAGTACCAGGAAAGTGGTGAAATAAAAATCATTACTGCCATGCACTGTGCTGCTTCTCCTGCAGTAAAACAAGAGCAAGCATGGATGGTTTTCTTGAATGCTCTGGAATCTACTAGCCTGACCTCAGCAGTAGCTAGAGTCACCTTCAAGGTGGGACCTGAGTTCTACTGGAATTATAAGTGATCTCTAGACTACAAAGACCGGGTGAAGACCTTGCTGTTGTGCCCAAACTCCGCACAGATGGAATCTACTCTGCCAAATCTCACCCAGCGCTGGATTAACAATTAGGCCAAGTAGGCACTGGTCTATGGGCCCCCACGTCTTTAGGGGCCACGAGCTGGCTTTCCCCTCCGGTTTCCCCCCTGCTTGCAGCCCTCTCAGCCTGCATGTGGCGCCAGCAACTGAGCTGCTCTTTGCCCAACGAGCCTGGTGCAGTCGCCAAGTTTGCCTCTCTCTGCGTCTCCTCTGCAGCTTTGTCAAAGGGACTTTTGGAAAAATGTCTTCAGGCTGCAGCGGGGGCCATGGGTGGTGGGGTAGGTGCTCCAACTATGAAATAATTTGCAAAGGGGCCACCGAGATTTTGACTGCCTGGGGGCCTCCATAGGGTTTAACCTGGCACTGGTCTCACCCCAGGTAGGTGGGCTCTCCCTTTAACTAACCAGGCAGTTAGAACTACTGAACTGCTAAGCTTTGCCCCTTGACCCTCCAGCGGCTTGACCACCAGCCTCGGTGTGCTTATTCTCCAGCCATGCCTCTATTACTGTTCATAACAAAGGATGAAAAGCAAATACATCAGATACTTTTATGATGTACGAGTTCATGCAATTTAATCTTGAAAGCTATTGTTCTTCCAAAAAACCCAATATACCGTTCCAGGAGGCGTTTTGCTTCCTGCAGTGACTTCAATGAAATCTTGCTAATCAAACATATCCCGCAATATCAAATGCAGGTCTGTATTAACACCAGAAGTTGCTGCTGCCTATCAACTGAAGCAATTTCTTCCTCCAAGTGCATTTAGAAGAACTGGCACTTCCAAAGGGGAATTCCATGGCTGAGCTGAACACGCCTGTGGTAAATATGCTTAGCTGTCATAATATTTGGTTCTCTGAGGAACCATAAGGAAAACTCAGCTGCAAGTTATACTTACTAGTTGCGACCTAAGGAAGGGATTGTAGTTTGCAGGCAGAACGCCTGCCATGTCTGCAAAAATTCTGAGCTTCAATCTTCAGCATCTCTTGATTTTGGATAGTAGAGCTGAGAGTCTGCTTGTTGAAAGCCCCTACCAGATTCAGGGGCATCCAACTCATTTGTTATGAGAACTGGCCCATGTCTGGTTGGGCCGAATCATGTCGGGCCAGACCATGTGTGTACCTATTTAAGATTAGGTAGCTGAGATATAAGTGTTATAAAGAACACAGACAAACATATATATATATATATATATATATATATATATATATATATATATATATATATATATATATATATATATATATATATATATATATATTTTAAAAAAACTTATAACATGCTTAAAACGTTTGCACTCATTGGTCCTAAAGGTGCTTTCTTTGTATTTCTCCCATGGGATGCAGGGAACTGGGCAAAGGAAGCTCTGGCTCTCTCCTTCCTTTTCCAGGGACTGGGTGGGGGAGGAGTTTCAGTCAATAGAAGGAAGAGAGACTTGGCTCAGTAGCTCTGCTGTGCGATTGAGAGGGCCTGGCAAAGCAAGCTAGTCCTCCCCAAGGGAGGAGCCTCAGTCAATGGAGAAAACAGAGGTTTGGTTCTGCAGCTCCTGTGCAGTTGAGCAAGCCTTGCAAAAGCAAGCTGTGATGCAGAAGGAAGCAAGATATAGGGAGAAGGAAGCAGATGACAGCCGGTTGCTCGGGGGCCTGATAGGAGTCCTCCGGAGGCCTGATTCAGCCCCCAAACTGCATGTTTGACACCCCTGAGTTAGATCATCTGGCTAAATCTTGTTCCATACAAAGAAACTATTCACAACAATTTCGACAAGCACTGATGAAATAAATAACATATGCTCTGTTTTGCCTGCCTCAGATGCATGTTTGTACAAACTGAAAGCTGAGAATGTGTTGTATTATTTCCCACTCACCCCCAATGCTTATACCTAGCTTCCCAGGCAGAGAAGCACTCAGTCCGTTATAAAACAGAATGATAAAGCCACAATAAAATGTATGTTAACCTATTACAAAGGTAGCAGAAATGATCCAGTTAAATTAGTAAAACTAAATGATACAATGGAAAGGTGGACATTCCAATATCATTTTTCCCCTTCCAGTAATGCTAACACAGGAGAAGTAGCTAAACTTTTCCTTCTCTCTCCTTTAATTTTCAAGGATTCTACCCAGTTGTCTGAAAGGAAAAAGTGATTGGGCGGGGCATTTGCTGAAGAGAGTGATTTCCCATTGCACTGACTGTTGACCTACACAGTAGTCCACTTTAATTCTCAATGAGAAAGGTGGACTATAAATAATATAAATAAAGAATAAAAGGTGTCCCATCCACAAATTCCTGTTAACTCTGGAAATGTAGGTTGAGACTACTAAGGAAGCTAACCTGGGGATCCCCAGAGACCCAGTTTGGTTGTAGTGGTTAAGTGTGCAAACTCTTATCTGGGAGAACCGGGTTTTATTCCCCACTCCTCCACTTGCATTTGATGGGATGGCCTTGGGTCAGCCATAGCTCTGGCAGAGGTTGTCCTTGAAAGGGCAGTTGCAGTGAGAGTCCTCTCAGCCCCACCCACCTCACAGGGTGTCTGTTGTCGGGGAGGAAGATAAAGGAGATTGTGAGCCACTCTGAGACTCTGAGATTCAGAGTGCAGGGCGGGATATAAATCCAATATCATCTTCTTCTTCTTCCCCTGGAATTACAGCTCATCTCCAGACTACAGAGACCAGTTCCCCTGGAGAAAATATTTTTGGAGGGTGGACTCTATGGCATTGTACCCCATGGAGATCTCTGTATTCCCCAGGCTCCATCCCCAAATCTCTAGGAATTTCCCAACAAGGATCTGGCTACCCTACTCCCTCCATACCTCCCTGGTGCCAGGGGGATTTGGCAGCCCTAGGGACCACACATGTGCCAAGAGAATATTTAGTTCCGCCCTGACATACTGCACCTGGTGTGAAGCCATTGATTTCATCACAAAGCGATACTCCAGACTGTGGTTGATTAAGTTATAGGTAGAGGATTGATTTCTCTGCCGGCAATAGGACAGGGATAGATAACTCTTTGCTTACATTACAGATGTGTCTGTCTGTCTCTCTCGTGGCTCATGTCTATTCTGTGCTGCTGTAAATACCACACCCATGCATCAAATGCAAATCCATACCTCACACATCTCTAACGTTTCATCTGTTCTTTGGAGTAATGTACTCAGTATCATTTCCCGTGAGAATTTGTAGCTTGTTTTGGAGACACGATCCAATATAAACGCTAATGAAAGCTATTATTGGTACACGCATGGCTTGATTTGCTATCTGTTCAATCAACTGGATGAGTTATCACCCAACGCCTTTCTTCCTAAGACACCCAACCACTGCAGCTGTACCTGTGAATCATTATTTATCAGATTCCCCCTGCCAGGACTTGCCCAGGAGCATCACTGGCGGCTGAAATGATGGCTATGTCATAAGAACAAATTCATTAGAGGATGAGATGCCAGCCTTCCAAATTCATTAGGTAGGCTCATAAAGGCCGCTTCTTCTCTGAGTCCAGGTGAGCCGAAGACAGCAAAGCTCATCAGTTTTTAGAACTGAAAACAGCATTTTATTATGTTCTTGGCTGTCCTGCTTCTCGCATATGCCATAATTCCAGGAAAGCCTGGGAAAAGAACATCATGCCTACAGATGTCAGAAGCACTGGTTTCTAGTCCGTATGAGTATGGTAGGTTTGGGGTTGGAAATACCTGGAGATTTGAGTGTAGAGGCTAGGAGAGTGGGGTTTAGGGAGGGGAGAGACGTTGGTATTGTATAATGCCATGCAGTCCCCCTTCCAAAACAGCCATTTTCTCCAGGAGAGGTGGAATCAATGTTTTAAATAAAAAAATGTTATTGATGTAGTCTGGAGATCAGTTGTAAATCCAGGAGATATCCAATGCCCACCTGGAGGCTGACTGCTTCATTTGCCATTCCCCCTTCACATGTGATCTAAATCTGTTTTGAATAATCAATATTCAGCTATATACTCTGACCAATATTTGTTGTTCTCCAAAGCTGAATTCAGCAGGTTTCCCCACCCGGTATTCTGTTCAGTTTAATGATTTAAAAAACAACATTAGAATAATGGGAAACACTATTCTAGACAAACTAATATTAACTCCAATGACATAATAACTGTCATTTGGGGAGGGACGGTGGCTCAGTGGTAGAGCATCTGCTTGGGAAGCAGAAGGTCCCGGGTTCAATCCCCAGCATCTCCAAAAAAGGATCCAGGCAAATAGATGTGAAAAACCTCAGCCTGAGACCCTGGAGAGCCGCTGCCAGTCTGAGAAGACAATACTGACTTTGATGGACCGAGGGTCCGATTCAGTATAAGGCAGCTTTATATGTTCATTATATGTTCATATGTTCAACTGTAGCATGACCAGATGGCTAACAAAGAGGATAGAGGACTAAAAATGGCATCTTAGATCTCTTCAAGGTTCATGTCTAATGAACTGCTGAAGTCTCAAGACTTAAATACATAGTTGCTACAAAATAAAGTTTGAGTCCAGTGGATCCTTGGAGGCCCACAAAGTTTTACCCAAGGAATAAGTTTTCATGTGCAAGCACACTTCCTCAGATACCAAAAAATATTTCCTATAGTTGAGGAGATTCTGTTTCACTGTATCTGAGGAAGTGTAAAGGTAAAGGTAGTCCGCTGTGCAAGCACAAATTTCCAACTCTGGGGTGACGTTGCATCACGACATTTTCACGGTAGACTTTTTATGGGGTGGTTTGCCATCGTCTTCCACAGCTATCTACACTTTACCCTTAAAGCAAGCTGGGTACTCATTTTACTGACCTCGGAAGGATGGAAAGTGGAAGAAGACGACGGCAGATTTATGCCCCGCCCTTCTCTCTGAATCAGAGACTCAGAGCAGCTTACAGTCTCTTATATCTTCGCCCCCCACAACAGACACCCTGTGAGGTGGGTGGGGCTGAGAGAGCTCTCACAGCAGTTGCCCTTTCAAGGACAACTCCTGCGATAGCTATGGCTAACCCAAGGCCATTCCAGCAGCTGTAAGTGGAGGAGTGTGGGATCAAACCCGGTTCTCCCAGATAAGAGTCCGCACACTTAACCACCACACCAAACTGGCTCTCCTGAGTCAACCTTGAGCCGGCTACCTAAATCCACCTTCCATTGAGATCGAACTCAGGTCGTGAACAAATCTTCGACTGCAGTACTGCAGCTTACCACTCCGCGCCAGAGGGCTCGTCTCTGATGAAGTGTGCTTGCACACAAAAGCTTATACCCAGAATTGTGTTGGTCTTACAGGTGCCACTGGACTCAAACTGTGTCCTCTTGCTTCAGACCAACATGGCCACCCCTCCTAAATCTATATTTGCCATAAGAAAGCAAAGCGAGGCAAGAAGAGGGCATTATTTCCCCTACAAGCAACAAGAGAAAAACCTTAACAATGAAGCGACTCCTGTGCTGAGTCAGGAAACTGGGTCCTGCTTTGTGTTGGACACACAGACCAACCAGATCCTTTTCATCCCTTGTGGAGTGATGCAAATTGCTTTCCGTCACATCTGAGTGCCTATTGAAAGGTCCACAGCTGAAGGCATGTGCACAAATCCCATAGAGTAGGACATAAAACCGTTGATAAAGACAGGAGGGAAAGGGAGATCAGGGGTACCTTGAAATATTATTCTATGAAGGACTACCAAGATTTTTTTTAATTAAAGCTCTGTTATAGAAGGTGCTTTTAAATATTTGGAACAGCACAGGAGGAATCATACCAGTCTGATTTGAGCAAAGTTCTTTCCAAGGATAAGACAGAGTTCAGAAAACATACTAGACCAGTATGATTCTCATAAATTTGCCACTTACCATATGCCTTTAAGTGCATGCTTTCTTCCCACTATAAAGCTACTAAATATACATGGCAGGCACTGTCCAACCAACATCCACACAGAAATATACATTCACCCTATCATGTACCCATCACTGAATCTTGATTTAGCAGTTCTGATGCACTTGTTGAGAATGTAACACAAACATGGTGTTTTGCATAACAATGCATAACAATGATTACTTTGATGCACACTTCGTGCATGCTTCTGAGTCTGAAAAGCGATAGTGGACACAATCCCAACAAAAGCAGCCTTTTTAAAGTCGCCATAGCCCTGCCCCTGGATAAGCATCAGACATCCAGCTAAGGATGCCAGCCTCCAGGTGGGATCTGAGGATTCCCCAGAATTACACCTCATCTCAAGACAACAGAGACCAGCTTCCTGGGGGGGAAAATGGATGCTTGGGAGAATGAATTTTATGCCATTGCAAACCACTGAAGTCTGTTGTCCTCTCCAGCCTCCATCCCTAAATCTCTTAAGACTTTCCCAAGCTGGAACTGGGAATGTTCCCCCCTCCCCATCCCAACATATCAGCTTTTTAAAAACACATTGAGGGACTGATGTCCCGTAGACTTAATTTATTATGCTTTCATCCTATCCTTTCACCAAACTCCATGTGACTTGCAATGCTTTCTCTTCCTACCCAGCAGCCGTCTACTCCCTCTTCTAAGCACCTAAGATTTTTGGCAAGTTTGAAATTTTATATGAATTCTTTAAGGGCTCATGCCACAAGCGTCTATGAGCTGCTTGTTCTGCTGTTTCACCTTACTGTGATTAAAACTTTGGTGCAAGAGAAATCACTTTAGCCGCAGAGGACTGCCTTTACAGGGAGCCTGCTGTGTGAATATCCAAGCTAGAATGCAACATAAACATTCCAAGTTTTCCTAATCTTCAAGAGATGCAATTATAACCATTTGACTGGAATTTAGCCTCAGGGATCTGATTCGTACTCTTTGAAACAGGGCCACATTCATAATATTTTGCAGGAGATAACGTGGGTTACGAAATTAAGATTGGGCATTTTTTTTCCAAAGCAACATGCATGGGTTAAAAGGAATGGATTCCTAGCTGAGTGGGTGCTGACTGAAGCCTCTCTTTCAGGAAAGAACAAAGTGGTTTTGTGGTGACCCAAGATGCTCCTACTGTGGACTGTATTACAGAACAAACAAGCGCAGGCTTTCATCTACAATTCCAATTTGCAACTTGGTCAGAGAAGATCACGACATGTATGGGACTTCCACATATGAAATATCATACACACGAGCCATGTAGGGCTTCCCATTGCAATATTCTTAACAACACAGACACATATGTGTTTATCACATTTGTGTTTGTGATCTTTCTTATGATATCTCTGCAAGAAATGTGAAGCAGCTGGAAATTTCAATGGATATTTTATTATGCTTAATCAGTAGAACTAGCAACCTGAAATGGAACCTATCTACATCACCAAAAAACAAAAAGCAAGTAGCACTGCACAATATACTGTACATGTGAAATTATGCACAGATACAAAACGTGGGCACAATTCTGCCCAAGTGAAGCATTTTTAAAATCTCATAGAATTATATGAACGAGGGTTAACCGACGGTGGTTAACTCTGCCATGGAAATTGATTGCATTTGTCCTGGATTACACCTGCTATATCAAAAATAAACAGTAGGATTTCAAATATTAGGATTTTGAAAGTGTCATAGTATGACTTTGTTGTATGTTTATGAAGAAAAAAATTGGTGGCAGTGCCAAAAAGCAGAAGAAAACAAGCACCAAAGGAACCCTAGGCAGGTGCAAGGAAATCATTACTTGTGTTAAGATGTGTTTTTGATCTGGAATCCAAGGGTGGACGGGCCAGTGCCCTTACCAGGTACAGTTCCAAGTGGGCTACTTACCTGAAGGGCCCCTGGCAGCCAGGAGCAAGTGATTCCTTGCTTTTTTGACAGGCTGCTGAAGATACCTGCTGCATCAGCAACATCTTTGTCAGAAAGGGTTTATTGGAAGATGGAAAGAACCAGTCTGGGATCGTGTGAAAAACTGATGCTCACTCTATTTTCCAGCCTTGTTAGGAAAAGGACTGGCCAACATAGAGGGCAAAGTGGCAAAGGAATGGGATTAAGAACTGTCCTTTATCAGACTTCAACTGTGAACTTTGTGAGCAGCCGTAAAATTTTGGAAAGCTGTTTAGAAGACACATCATGGGCATGGAAGGTTATGAATTTTGAAGGGTTTGGTAACTAGAATGAGAGTCGCCAGCCTCAAGGTGGGAACCAGAGATCTTCAGGGATGATAACTGATCTCCAGACAACAGAGAACAATTCCCCTAGAGAAAATGGCTGCTTTGGAGCGTGGGCTCTGTAACATTGTATGCCGCTGCGGTCCCTTCCATTCCCTGAAACTCTCCCTCTCACCCCCGCAACCTCTGAGTATTTCCCAAGTGGGAGTTGGCAGCTCTATGGCTAAAGTGGAAAATAAATCAAGCTGCTGCTGGGGTTTTGTTTGTTTTTGCTAATTGATAGTCTACGGAATGTTTACAGTACAGCCTTAACTAGTTACACCCATCTACGCTTATGCAATTAGAAGGGTGTGATTCTGTCTAGGATTGCTCTGTTAGGCTGTTCATTCAAGGCTGTTCCCTTGTACAGTGAACCCCAGCATCTCACAGCCACATATTGAGGCCCAATTTTTTTTCTGTTATGTATGACATTACTTTACTTTGCACAAAACCTTACCCAATTCCTAGTCACACCAGGAATGGGGAAGCCATTACCTATGAGATAAGTAACCCCTCCTTCCAGATTACACCTTCTACATGGCTGTAATGACTTTGGCCCGTTCTGATCATTTAGCTGAGCAGCTGGCTAGGAGCTATGCTCACAGCAGAGATGAAGAGAACCACCAGACTGAAGAGGATTTCACCTAAGAAGCAAAAGCACCCTGGGGAACACAGGGCATTTTCATAAGCCATGCGAATAACAGTATTTAAAATCCCTGGACTTACATAAAGGGAAGAACACACACGTATCAGAATGGATATTAAATTTCCAAAGGCACTTTCTGTATCCCAGCTAGAGACCACTGATGAAATGAACTTCTTAGTAATGCTTGTAAAATGCCGGAAGAAGTACGCTTCCTTTTAAAACTAGTAATAGTTGTTTAGATATCGCTATTTCAGAAGTAGCATGTGGAAATATGCTTTTATACTGCTTCCAGCACAGAGCCTATATTAACTGAGAATGCCTCTCCAGATCCTGGGTCGCAATGCCCTTGTTGTGTGACCCATCCTTCTCCTGTTTTGCCCCATGACACCTTACATTTGCCCTAAAGGATGTCTGCAGCTCAGTAGGAGAGACACATTCTGGAGTTCTAGGTAGGGTTGCCACCAGTGTTCCCTCTAAGCTGAGTTAGCGTGTGCTAGCTCACCTATTTTTAGCCTCCAGCTCATACGTTTTTGTCTTTGCTCAGGAAAAATGGCCACAGAGCACACTTAATTTATGCAGTAGCTCACAACTTTAATGCGAATAACTCACAACTTTAATACCAGTAGCTCACAAAGTAGACTTTTTGTTCACAAAACTCTGCAGCTTAGAGGGAACATTGGTTGCCACTTGCCAGATCCAACTCAGGAAATACCTGGGGACTTTGGAGGTGCAGCCTGGAGACTTTCCCATTCCCTAAAATAAATTTTAAAATACAGCAATGCAGTTCCCCTGAATACAGCCATTTCCTTGTCCTCTTTTTTGACTTCAAAAGGTTCCCCAGCAGCTACACTTCCACTATATGAAGGTGAACATACAAACGCTCACAAAGCAGCCAAAATAAACAGTTTAAAAGCCCACACTTTTGCGATCTCACTGGGGCAATGGTATAAATCACTTTACTCACAGGAGTTAATGTGACAATCTTCTGTATTTCAGCCAGCTTCTTCAGACTAACACAGGAAAATGAAAGGAAGTTAGGGGGTGGAGTTTTCATGCATCCCATAATCATTCCAGTTAACTCTTTTCTATCCATTTTATTGTACGAATGCCAAACAGAGACACTGTGCTCTCTTCCTCTCTCATGCACCCACTGGGAACACAGCCATGTGGCTGTGCTTGCTCGCCCCTCCCCCATGCATCCTGCTGAGATTTAAAGGCACACACACATTCCAAAATAAAGAGTTTGCAAAATTCTTCTAAACATGCCCAGATCTAAAAGCACATCATGGCTGTTGGGGCAGGGCTTCTTCCTGCTGGCCAACCAGCTGGTGGTGGGAAGGAGCCCGCCAAACCGAGGGATACTCTGCCTGGACCATCACATGACGCCTCTCAGAACTCTGTCAGCCCAGCCCCTCCCACCTCACAGGATGTCTATTGTGAGGCAAGGAAGGGAAGGCGATTGTAAGCTGCTCTGGGACTTCTTAGGGTAGTGAAAAGCAGGGTATAAAAGCCAACTCTTCTTCTTCACTGGCCACCCGGTTAAAGTTGGCATTTTGGCCAACAACTGCCAAAGAAGGTATTCTCACCTTTGCTTTCCACTATTTCTTAGTAAAAATGCAATTTTACTTAAACTACCTTGCAGGGCTGTTGTGAAGATAAAATGGGAGAGGGGAGAATGATGTAAAGCCCGTTGGGCTCCCACTGAGGAGAAAGGCAATGTATAAATGAAACAAATAAATTGTGGAAAGAGTTCTCATGCACACGTTAATCTCACAGATAGACGTGAACACTTGTTGTCCATAGGAAGGAAGCCCAGCTCTCCAGCTTTCGTGCACCTCTTGCTCCTGCTTTATGTTGCCTGCCAGTCTGTTGAGGCCTAGTGGGAGATTTTTTTAAAAAAAATGGCAGCACACTGATGGAATGCCATCAGTTCTGGTGAATACCTGGAAGTGATGTCATGTGGCCGGCATGATGTCAAGGTGATGCCTGAAGATTTGGACAAAACTGTGATATGATGTCACTTCTGATGTTCTCCAGAAATGACGGTGGGCCAACAGTGCAGCACTATTTTGCCCATTCCCATAACCCCCACCATTCTGGGTATAAGCTTTCATGTGCATATGATTCCTCACATGAAAGCTTATACCCGGAATAAAACTTTGTTGGTCTTGAAGGTGCCACTGGATCCCAACTTTGTTCTTCTTCTTCAGGCCAACATGGCTAGCCGCCTGGATCTAATTATAAGTGTTCTTTATGTACACAGGCTTTTGCTCAGAGTACTTTTAGTTTGCATTTTCACATGATAGCTACAGGATTCTAGAATCCTTGTCCCAAGGAAAGCTTCTAGTCTTCGCTTGGGCCTGTTGTCAGACTAGCTCATAATCCCTAGTAATGCCAGTTTTGTTTTCTCCAATAAAGGCGAGGAGGGACAGGACTTCAAGCATACCAGAAACCAACTCTGCGATCTGTACAGTCATCACATACCAAACAAGTATTTATCTTTGATTTGTTTGAAGGCTGGGAACTGGCACTGCTTTTGGGGAGATAATTGACTTCTATTTCAGTGCTGCAAAGAATAGGAAGTGTCATTCATCACATATAATTAACCGCATCACATCTTTGCAAGCACCCCTTGCGAATTCCAAAAAGGAAAGGATACTTGAGGCATTTTGATCCAGAGTTGGAACACTCAACCAGGTAGCCCAGGGTGAGCTCTGGCAGGCAGCAGCTGTTCTGATGTCTGAGGGCTGAATGACAGGGGACATTTCAGTTTTGTGACTGGCCCCCAGACATTGTTATCAGGAGGGGTTACGGCTCAGACAGTCAGTCTGGTGTAGTGGTTAAGTGTGTGGACTCTAATCTAGAACCGAATTTGATTCCCCACTCCTCCACTTACAGCTGCTGCCTGCTGTAATGGCTTTGGATTAGCCATAACTATCACAAGAGTTGTCCTTGAAAGGGCAACTGCTGTGAGAGCCCTGTCAGACCCACCTACCTCACAGGGTGTTTATTGTGGAGGGAGAAGATATAGGAGATTGTAAGCCACTGTGAGTCTCTGATTCAGAGAGAAGAGCGGGGTATAAATCTGCAGTCTTCTTCTTCAGGACAGAGCATTTCTAAGCAGAAGGTCCCATGTGCAGTTTGCAATAAGGATCCAACGGCAGATGATAGGAAAGTAAAATTGCCAGCCCCCAGGTCCCTGTGGGGTATCCCCCAGCTTCTGGGGCTCCTCTCTGTCACAAACCAGCTAGCTGGTGGGGAAACCCCTCCCCTAAATATCACCTGGAAGTGACATCATCACATTGGGGATGTCACACAAAGGGTGCTCTGGGCTTGGGGCAAACTCTATAGTTTAAGCCCAATTTAACCATAGATTTTACCAAAAACCAGCATGTTCTCCTCATGACGTCCGCACCCACCCCTGGAACACCCCTCAAATTCCCCTGCCAGACAGGCAAGGGGACCTGGCAACCCTGTAGGAAAGGCTTCAGTCTGAAACCCTGGAGAGCCACTCCCAGCTTGAATAAATGGTACTGACCCTAATAGTCCAATAGTCTGATTCTGAATAAGCCAGTTTCATGTGGAACCTAAAAAAACACCTAGAGAGGCAGTAAGGTTGCGAATTTCCAGGTGGTGGCTGGAGGCCTTCTGAGATTAACTAGTTTCCAGGCAACAGAGATCAATTCACTTGGAGAAAATGGCTGCTTGATACCCCCTATGGCATGATAACCCCCACTGAAGTCCCATCCTTCCTCAAACCCTATCCTCCTCAGGCTCCACCCCAAAAATCTCCAGGTATTTCCTGACCCAGAGTTGGCAGCCCTAAGAGGGAGGGATGTTATAATACATGTAAGATTTCAAGTTATTCTCCCCCTGCTCTTTGTATCATCAGAAAAGGAGCCCTCCAGACAACTTTATGCTCCAGTAGGGAAAAGAGAGCTTCCTGTCCTTGGCCTCTCTCTGTTCTCCTGTTTAAAGCAGCTCCAAGGGCACTTCTGATCAATAAAATAATGGCCTCATCAGCCCACCGTCTGCAGCTGCTCTTTAAAGCTGACAAACACATCAGAAGTGCCAGTCACAGAGCAACCACTGTCACTTTTGCCTAGCGATCAGAGAGCGCCGGACTGGGACCTGGGAGACCGATCTCCAAGTACTCGCTCCCCCACAGAAGCTAGCTGGGGAATCTCAGTCCAATCTTTCTCCCTCAATCTTACCTACCTCCCAGGTTGCTGTGAGGGTAAAATGGGGAGAACAATGTTATGAGCAGCTTTAAGTCTTTGCTGGTGAGAAATACAGAGCAGACATGTCGAAGTGTCTAAATAAATCAATACAATTTCATTTGGCCTGGATTGAGGGGTCTTTCCCAGCCTCGCTACTTGAAATTCTGGAGCTTGATCCTTCTACATGTAAAGTATGCTCTTTGCTTCTGGAACTGGAAACACAGATAGAGTAAGGCTTTTGTCACCCAGGTTTTTTTTAAAAAAAGAAACTTCACCCTTAAGATTCCCAGCCTTCAGGTGGGGCCTGGAGATCTCCTACTTTTACAACTGCTCAGGGCCAGGGGGGAGCAGAGGGGGTGCTTGCCCAGGGCCCCACCAGAGTGGGGGGGGCCGCCAAATTGGGTATGGAGTCCATTCTATTCTATGGGACCATAAGATAGAATGGGCCTATGAGGGAGCATCATTTTTACCTTTGCCCCACCTCAAAAAACATGTAGATCCAGTCCTGCAATTCATCTCCAGCTGGATCCCCTGGAGAAAATGGCTGTTTTGAAGGGTGGACTTTATGGCACTGTACCCTGCTGAGGCCCCCTCCCCTCTCCTGGATCCACCCCCAAAGTCTCCAGGTATTTTCCTACCCAGACCTGGCAACCCTATTCACACTAGCCAGGGCTTTTTTTTGAGCAGGAACACACAGGAACGCAGTTCCGGCTGGCTTGGCATTAGGGAGTGTGGCCGAATATGCAAATGAGTTCTGGCTGGGCATTTTCTACCAAAAACAGCCCTCACACTAACACTGAGAGAACCCACACAATCAGAAACAATGCAACAGGAAATTCCTATTTAGATTCATAGCATAAAATTGGGTTGTACAAAGAAGGCAGAGGGATTCAAAAGCAGAGAGCCCACCTTTTTACATGAGGACTAACACCTGCATTTCCCTGAACTTTTGCTGTGGCCCCCATTCTTTCCCAGCCACCCCCTCCAGCTGCTTCTACAGAGCTAATTGCCCCCCAGTTTGTGACAAGAGTCTGAGCATTCAAATAGAGAACCAAGGAAGAGCATCAATGTGCTACTCTAGACCTTGGGGGACAGACTCATTACAAAAGCTTTTTTCACATGGCTATTTCCTTCATTCACCCCTCCCCCCCTTGTTGTACCAGTTCTGCATTAGTAACAGAAAAGTCGGAAATCTTGAGCCGTCCTTTCCGTTTGGCTTAGTCAAAGCAAAACGGCAGCTTCTGCTGACTATGTAATTCAACAGCACCGTTGTCAATGAGCAGAGGGCCATAACAGGCAGAGCCAGGCAAGGCAGGGACCTCCTAGTATGTGGGCACAAAAATGTAAAAAATGCTTTGCTGACCCAGCACAAAGCTTCAGCGGCCAAAGACAGACACAACATTTCAAGTGGTGGACGGAGTTTGATGACAGAGCTGCTGTCCTTAAAGGACCCCAAGAGTGGCCTTCCTGATTGCTGTGTGATGCTCCTAAAAGGGAAGAGAAGGGACACCCTCCGTCATTGTCTCCATCTTGTATTTGGGGATACACTGCCTTCAAACAGAGAAATATAGATGTTGCATCCACACATATCAGAAGCCTCCCAAACGTGCATAGATCCTTCCAATACATGAGCTTGCCCTGTCATCTGAGCTTGGGTAATGCACTTATTTTGCATGAGTGTATAGCTTTTGAATGCACAAATGACTGCATTTTTAAAGGTTCTGGTCTATGTGTAGCAAAGCTGTATATGCACACAAAATACATGCACTGCCTCCATTCACACAACATGTGTCTACTGGGAGCATCATGGGCAGCACACGTTCTTGATACTTGCAGGTGCCAGACTTCTAAAACGTGTGATTGTAACATCTGAAAGTGAATTATCATAGCAAATACCTGTTGACAAAAGCCCTCCATTCATGTCCAGGGCTTTTTCTGTAGCAGGAACTCCTTTGCATATTACATCACACCCCCTTGATGTAGCTAATCCTCCACGAGTTTACAGGGCTCTTCTTACAGGGCCTACTGTAAAGTCCTAGAGGATTGACTATAACAGGGATGTGTGGCCTAATATGCAAAGGAGTTCTTGCTACAAAAAAAAAGCCCTAGTATCAACACCTAGTATCAACACCTTCCCACAATGATGCCCAGTAAACACAGTCACATTATGTGTGAACTGGGCAATGCATGAATGGAAGCTGTACCCACATGGCAAATCCACATGAACCCCAGCAACATGTTAAGCAGTAATATTGTTTTCCTGAAATGCACAGCTGGTGGGTCCCCCCTCCACATGAATGAAACATCAGTGTAATGTCTGAGAAGGCTAGAGACATCCTTAGATGACAGACCTAATGCTTCCAAAAGTACATACATGGTTATCACTACATTATGAGTTCCATAACTTTAATTACAAAGAAGTTGTTTCTTTTGACGGTCCTTAACAAGCTGCAAATCATCTTCTGAAGATGAACCCCAATGTTGCTATTCAGACAAAGGTAGAATAATTTTTTTAAACTTCCACCCTATCTTTTCTTTCACTAGGCAGTCTCCTCTCAGTCTTTAAAGTATTTCAGCAGGAAGAGACAGGGCAACGTCCTTGCAAAGGAATCTATCATCCTCACAGCACCATCTGGAGAAGTCAATCAGAGAAAGCCATGACCTCTCCCACCCACTAGAGCTGAACATCTGTAGCTGTGGTACTAATAAGCAGTGGAGGATACACGTTTCAGACCTTGAAATCTACCTGAGCACTGGGAACAGCCTCCAAGACAACTCTTCTGCCCTTTCAGTGATTAAATCATCACATCACTTCGCCATCTTAGGAAATTGGATGCTGGAGTTCAACCATTACCCAAAGCTTCTCACAGTTACCTCTCTAACAACTTACCTTTATACTCTTTCTGTATCAAGTAGTTCCTTCTGACTTTATTCCAGCACCTTCCCATTTAACTTCATTATCTAACTGTTTTGGCAGTCCCCAGAAAAGTGGCTTAACTTCTCCTGTGAGGAGAATTTAATCAACTGCTGTTTTCACTTCTGTGATGGGCAGCTTGCCTGTGTAGTTGTTAAACGATATGTACTCTGGACTTTGTCACACATGTAAGGAAAGGGATGTCCACCATTGACTTAGAACAGTCCAGGTTTTAAACAGAAGTGACACAGCCCACTGATGCAATGCTGACACACTAGTCCCCACCCTTTAAATTGACCCGGGAATTGTTGGCTGTGGTCTGGCTACCCTACGTGACACCTTTGCCATCTACTGCTATTGGTATAAGAGCCCAGTGGCACAGAGTGGTATCCTCCACTGCTTTTTAGTACCACAGCTACAGATGTTCAGCTCCAGTGGGTGGAAGAGGTCATGGCTTTCTCTGATTGACTTCTCCAGATGGTGCAGTGAGGATGATGGATTCCTTTGCAAGGATGTTGCCCTGTCTCTTCCTGCTGAAATACTTTAAAGACTGAGAGGAGACTGCCTAGTGAAAGAAAAGATAGGGTGGAAGTTTTTAAAAATTATTCTACCTTTGTCTGAATATCAACATTGGGGTTCATCAAGTTGAAAGCGGCTGGGTGGCAGCACCTTCCCATTGCACTAGTCAGAGCTGATGAGTGCAATGGGAAAGTGCAGCCTGCCCAGCCACTTTCAACCCAAAAGCAGTGGGCAGCAGTAAAATGGGGCACTCTTCGCTGGCTTCCTTTGAAGCCTCTGACAAGCACAGACAACGTTTGCCCAGTGAAGAAAAGTGGCAGTACGGCAGCACTTGTGTGCACCGCTCGGGGTTCTTGGCTTGTCTGCTGGCTGGTGCAATGATGTCATAACCAGTGTATGAAGAATATCCCCTTGTTAGGAGCACATGGGGGTGTGCCTAGGATGGCGGAACCCCTAGCGCCAGCACTGATCTTCTGCTCCTCTTCTTGAGTTTGGATATTTTACTAATCCATTTATATCCCTGACTGGCAAAGCACTAGAATTGTGCAACCAATCATTGGTACAAAACAACTAATTTAGCTGGGCCCATCTAGATCTTCTCCTGTCAAATACCTGTCAAACTAGATGGCCTGTCAGTTGGAATTGACAGTTCATAGATATTTACTATTTTACAAGTGTTTGCCATTAAGAACATGGTCTCTAGGCTTACTTAAGCTGATAGCAACCCACACAAACACTTAGAACTTGAGTATTGTCATTTTCCAGGTAATGATGCAGACAAACACACACATGATTGATGAAACGCTCTGGTTCTTGACAGGAGGCTTCTGCAATTTGTGGATGGGGCATTATGGCAGTCTAGTCTGACCTCCCAACCCAATCCTGTAGCGATGACACAGTGATTAAAAAAACTAAGCAATGACCAACTGGCATTACATCAAAGAAGCCTCTCTCTCTCTCTATCTCCATAATAGTAAAGCCTCTTCACAGAAACGTCCATATTCTTTCATGTCATTCCGGAAGCAGTTAAGTGTTTTCTGAATCGCCTGAAGCCAGGAGCCCACTGCTGGCTGCCTGCTTCATTCATTACTTCATGTTTCCCACACTCTGACCTTATTTTCCATGGAGCTGACTGAGATAAACAGATATAAACAGCTGCTGCTTCAAATACTACTCTAATCTCTGCACTGCTGATGGTAAGTAATGATTTCAACATTAAAGAAATTGCAAAGGTGGCTTTCCCCCAACTATTTATGTGGGGGGTAGGGTTCCCAAGTCTGACTCAAGAAATATCTGGAGATTTTGGGGATAGAGCCAGGAGAGTTAGGGTGGAGCCAGGAGCAAAGTTGTGACAAGCACAATTGAACTCTGAAAGAAGTTCTGACAATCACATTTAAAGTGACTACACATTGTTTAAATCCCTTCCTTCCATTTGAAACAATGAAGGATAGGGGCTCCTTCTTTGGGGCCTCATTGAAATGGACCCCCTGGTCCGACTGTTTTGAAACTTGGTGTTTTGAGTAGTAGCACTGGATAGTATGCTGAACATTTGGTGCCTCTACCTCAAAAAACAGCCCTCCCAGAGCACCAGATACCCATGGATCAATTCTCCATTATAACCTATTTTTATTTTAATATTATCCTTTGTTATTTTAATTTTCTGTGTGTATAAAATTTCAGTTGGAGACTGCAGGACTGCCAGTTTGTTGGAACTGAATCTATTTGAAAGAGAAATGGATGAGCAAGACTGAGAAGTAGGGCTTAACTAACCACAACATTTTGCAAGCCAGAACTAATTGGTGAATTGAACTCAGACTGCCTGTTGCTTTTCCTGTTTACTGCTACATGCATATTTTATCTTCATTGGTTTTGTTGCATTGTTCTGTACGACGGAAGTAATGCATTGTATACTATATTTCAATTGCTGTTACCTGCCCTGAGCCCACTTGCAGGGAGGGTGGGATAATAATTATAAAAAAATTTCAAAAATTCTCTGTGTATGCAAATGTTACTATGGTTGATTTTATAAAATAATTTTAGAATTTCAAGCTTTAAAGTGTCTTCTTTACAACATCTTTGTTTACCCTGTGCGCAAATATGTCACTGCATCTTTTAGTCCATTTCTTGAAGGCAGATTTCCAGGGGACGCTGAGTAATTTTTTTTCTGAAAAGGGGGTGTTAGGCCAAATAAATTTGGGAACCTCTGTTTTAGATTAACAGATAGGTACTTCAAAATGTAGGAATTTATAAGCTCTGTTCCATGCCTTGGATCTAGATATTTCTAGGAGAGCAAGGATTTCTACCCAAGCAGCATGATAGTCCTGCCTGCCTCCTCAACCGTATGGCAGATGAAAATGCCTCCCCTCTAAGCTACACAGATAAATCAAACTTAAACAGCATCAAAGATCATCATAAACAGAAGAACGCAGCTAATTTGCATTACCTGCTTTCATATGCATAATGACAGGATTAGATTTTTCCTCTGCATTGTGATTGCATGTTGTGCTTAATCTGGGGTACTCTTACACTGGTTTTGTGAATGCAAAAAAGTGCAGGGCCTTCAAAATATCACATGAAAAACAACAACAACAACGCTGAGCTCTGAGGGGCAAGCACAAGTTCTCATCACAATGTCAGGCTTGTCTACTCGTTTAGTAATTTGCATTCAAAATGCTTTCTTCCTTTCCTTGGCACGGATGGGGGAAGGAGAGACATAGCTCAGTTGGCGCAGCACATACTTTGCATGTAGCAGATCCCAAATTCTGTCCTTGGCATCTGCTGGTAAAGGTAGGAAATGCTGAAGGAGACCTTTCTTTTCATCAGAATCGCAGCTAGTCAGAGGAGACAACACTGAGGAGGAATCAAAGGTACCACTCCATCTAAGGAAGCTTTATCTGTTCTCAGATCCCATTTGCTCTTCTGAATCTTCAGCCCTATATGCCTGTCGTTCCTTCCCTTACATCATTTTTGTTTCAGCCCTTTGACTCACCTGACTCCCTGCTGTTTTGAAGCATGCCACATAAAATCAACACAGCCTTTTAAAACCTCTTTGCCACAAAACCAGCACGTGCAGGGCCAGATTAACAATTAGGCAAAGTAGGCACTGGCCTATGGGCCCTCATGCCCTTGGCCGGCTTTTCCCACCATTTCCCCCCCTGCTTGCAGTCCTCCCAGCCTGCACATGCAGCCAGCAACTGAGCCGCTCTTTGTCTGACTTGCCTGGTGTGGCTGCTGCTGGTGGTGTCGTAGTCAAGTTTGCCTCTCTCTGCCTCTCCCCTACAGCTTTGTCAAAGGGGCTGCAGAAATGTTATTTACAACAGTTAATGTGCGAGACTTAATCCTTGTGTTTCAGTTTAGACACCATTCTCAAAAGGTAATAAGAAACTTGTCAGACCCAGGAAACCTGAGCCGGTGACCTTGCCACCTAAAGACAACTTTTGTTTCCTGGGGGCAATTATCCCAAGTCATTCCCTCTACCAGGCAGCAAAAGAGAGACAAAGGATTATCGGTACAAAGCTCCCTTCATCAAAATTATGTCTGATCACTACAGCTCCTTCAAATTAAGAAAAGGCATGATTTGTACAAACATTAAATTGCCATCACTAAATTTCAGATACTCTGGATTCCCCAATGCATGGCAAACCTTCCTCCACATATTTGACTAGCAGTCTTCCATTTCGCTATTCCATTTCTCTTTCTTTTTTAATGTGAAAATTATCTCTCTCAGGACAAGCAGATTACTAAATGGAAATGAGAAATCCAGGTGTGCATTTCTATCTAACCATTTCCAGGTTATTCTTTATTAAAAGTTGGATCCTGCAGCCCCTGTTCTTCCAACAGAGGTGATGTCTTGAGTTCAAGGAAGGCGTTGCCATTACTGGCATAAATCCGAGGGATCCAACCCATCAAAGCACAATATTATTTACAGAGCAACATTAGCAAAACAACCAGTCCCTTGTCTGATGAGCTACCATCTAGATGAGGGAAGATGACAAAGCGAGAGGAGCAGGTGCCCTGGCCGGCTTCCCCCCCCCCCCCGCCCCCGTTTCCCCCCTGCTTGTAGCCCTCGGAGCCTGCACATGTTGCCAGTAACTGAGGTGCTCTTTGCCTGACTTGCCTAGTGAGGCTGCTGCTGGTGTTGTCACCAAGCTTGCCTCTCTCTGCCTCTCCCCCACAGCTTTGTCAAAGGGGCTTTTGAGAAGGTGCCCACAGGCTGCAGCAGCAGCAGCAATGGGTGGTGGGACAGGCACTCCAACTCTGAGATAATTTGTAAGGGGAGCCCTGAGATTTTGACTGTCTAGGGGCCTCCTCAGGACTTAATCTGGCACTGGAGAGGAGGCATAAGAGAGGAAAAGATGGAGCAAGAACAAAACGTACCAAAACAAGACCCCTTTGTTTGCTAGATAAATATCTATTCCTAACAGTAGCACTATTACCTAAGCTGTGTGATTCCACTGTAAGAATATAGGGCAACTTGGCACAACTAGCCCAGATGACCACAGATCTCCTGACATCTTCAGTCTTATTTAAAAGCAGCCAAGGAAGGATGCAAACTGGATCTGCACCACAATGCTGCAAAAGGTTATTTTAACATTTATCCTTCTGTCGTCGTTTTTTCTCTGCCATGACCCCAATCTAAAGGTGGTATTTGTCCCATTGAGGAAAACCTTATACTGTTTTATGTGCCCACTTCTCTGAATGGTGAGAGGTTTCAAGAAAAATAGCGAACATACTTATGATAAAGCAGCTTCTGCCAACCAGAAAGCTGATGAGGAAAAAAATCTTATTGGAATGACATGGCTGCTGCAGCTACATTGAAACAGTCCACCAGCAATATTGCATGTCTCACCAAACTGGTGTAGACTGGTGTAGGGCCCTGGAGACCCACTTTTGGCCAGAAGTAGGCTGCAACTATGCAGCTCCAACCGCTTCAGGGCTCAGCCTTCTCTGGGGCCTCTTTTAACGCCCCAGTCCGGCCCTCCTTCACCAGACTGCATTCCGATTATGTTCTCCATAACTGCAGAGGCAGAAAGCACCTCTTACACCTCCTGTGTAGAAATGATTTGTTTGCCTTTTGTTCTAACATCTGAATACAAACAGTTCTGCAAATAATTGTTTCTTGACTGAGACAAATACTGTTCACAGCCAGCCTGGCATTGCCCATTGTCTTCTGAGTCCTCAGTTGCTGCCCATTGTATGTAGGCTGGGTCCACTGTGTGCAGAAACCTCCATGTTCCCTGCTTCAATTGGAACTTCCAGCCGTTCCTTTATAGCATTATCCAGCTATTGTTTTTGAGAAGCCATTAACGCAGAATATGAGATGAATGCAGCAACATACATGGACAAATACAGGCTTCTAAAAAGAGAAGAATAGGAAAAGTAATAGAAAAGAGCACGAACCCAGTGGCACCTGAAAGACCTAACAAAATTTGCGGCAGGGCATGAGCTTTTGCGAGACATTGCTCAGAAGTGAATAGTGATTCATGAAACCTCAGACCCTGCCACAAATTTTTGTTCATCTTTAAGGTGCTACTGGACTCTTGCTCTTTTTATGGCTACAGACAACCACAGCTACCCATCTTGATCAAATAGGAAAAGTAATTATATTAATTATGCATTCAGGGCCTTTTTTGTATAAAAAGTTGAGCAGGAACTCATTTGCATATTAGGCCACATCCCTTGACACCACCATTTTTTCACGCAGGGCTTTTTTGTAGAAAAAGCCTGGCAGGAGCTTATTTGCATATTAGGCCACACCTCCTGATCCCAAGCCAACCAGAACGGCATTCCTGTGTGTTCCTGCTTTAAAAATAAACAAAGCCCTGTATGCAATGATGTTTTGGATAATCAGAAAACCCTGCCAGAAAAAATAATATTGCCTGAAAAGGAGCTTTTCATTTTACACTATTGCAACAATTATGAAATACTATCGATGCTCTGCTTTGGTAGAAAAGAATATCATTCCTTACCAAGGATGACCTTTGCAAGTTACCAATGTACCAACTGAGCTCAAAAAAGATGTTTTGTAATTGATTGTAATGCTCCAGCATCTGTCATGATAACAATGGATGTAAACTTAATACATCCCTTGTAGGCATGAAAAGCCGTCTATACATTTCATTTTTCTTCAGCAAAAACATTTTCATTCCATTTGTTGTTTGTTATGCAGAACTGGAGCTATGGACATCAAAAAGTAAACTGCTTGTAGCTTTAGAGCTATTCTTTGTTTTGCTGCAATTTAATAATGGCACATTCCAGAGGCCGTTGCAGTTCTCAAATTGCATGGCTTGTCTTCTGTATTACCTTATGATCAGTTATAATCACAGTCAAGCATTTTAATCAGTATCTCCCTCCCCCCCCCCAAAAGCTCCATCAATCAATCAGGGTACAAAAGGTGTAATGAATAAATAATTTTTTAAAAAAGGTAAAGATAGTCCCCTGTGCAAGCACCAGCCATTTTCGACTCTGGGGTGACATCGCATCACGATGTTTTCACAGCAGACTTTTTACAGGGTGGTTTGCCATTGCCTTCCCCAGTCATCTACACTTTCCCCCCAGCAAGCTGAGTACTCATTTTACCGACCTCAGAAGGATGGAAGGCTGAGTCAACCTGGAGCCGGCTACCTGAACCCAGCTTCCTCTGGGATCGAATTCAGGTCGTGAGCAGAGAGCTTCGACTGCAGTACTGCAGCTTTACCACTCTGTGCCATGGGGCTGCTTAATTAATGAATACTAGGCACCAAAAGGGGGGGAGGCAACCCAAAGAATGAAAATAAGAGAAGTTGAGGCATATCTTAAATTGTTAATATTTCTTCCACCAAATTTCACTTTATGACACTCCTCCTTCATCTAAATCTAATCCAGTTTTCTTTTATGATTTATTCTGCATATATATTGAAAAGATGGAGAGAGAAAATAATCCTTGTTTGACACCTTTGTCAATGGATACTATTGTATTGCTGTCCTAACAGTAACATCTTGTTCAGAGTCTCGCTTCATCAGTTTCATTCTGCTGGCAGCACTTTGGACCGAATCTAGAATTCTTTTTAAAGGCAGGAAATCCTCTCCGTAATCATAACAGCATATTAAATTCAGGGGTGGCCAACGGTAGCTCTCCAGACATTGTTTTTGCCTACAACTCCCATCAGCCCCAGCCATTGGCCATGCTGGCTGGGGCTGATGGGAGCTGTAGGCAAAAAACACCTGGAGAGCTACCGTTGGCCACCCCTGGGCCATATTTAGTTATCATCTGTGCATTCCTGTCCCTTTTTTTGCTATGTAGTCAGCCATAAATTTTACAGTGAAGGCATTTTTGATGCCATGTGATACAGCAACCATGCTGAACTTAGGGATGCCAGCCTCCAGTTGGGACCCGGAGATCCCCTGGAATTACAGCTCATCTCCAGACTAAAGAGATCAGTTCCCCTAAAGAAAAGGGATGCTTTAGAGGGGGGCCTCTGTGGCCCCGTGGCGCAGAGTGGTAAAGCAGCAGTACTGTGGTCTGAACTCTGTGCTCACGACCTGAATTCGATTCTGGCGGAAGCTGGATTCAAGTAGCCAGCCCAAGGTTGACTCAGCCTTCCATCCTTCCAAGGTTGGTAAAATGAGTACCCAGCTTGCTGGGGGGGAAGTGTAGATGACTGGGGAAGGCAATGGCACACCACCCCGTAAAAAGTCTGCCGTGAAAATGTGAAAGCACCTCAGAGTCGGAAACGACTGGTGCTTGCACAGGGGACCTTTCCTTTTTATGGTCTTGCATCCTACTGAGGACCATCTGTGTCCTCCTGGAGCTCCATCTCCAAATCTGCAGGAGATTCCCAACCTGGATCTCATAACCCTATCCTGCATGATGCATCCTGTGGTGGTGGCCAGGGAGGACCTGGCAATGCTAGGCATGGATCAGGTCACTACTTGCACAGACGTCCTCTAGTGAACCCTATGATTCCCTGGGTAACATGGAACAAAGGAAGGCTGTAACAATAAAATCCCAAGGAGCCCCATGGCACTGAGTGGTAAAGTTGCAGTACTGCAGTCCGAACTCTCTGCTCATGACCTGAGCTCAATCCCGGCGGAAGCTGGGTTCAGGTAGCTGGCTCCAGGTTGACACAGTCTTCCATCCTTCTGAGGTCGGTAAAATGAGTACCCAGCTTGCTGGGGGGAAAGTGTAGATGACTGGGGTAGGCAATGGCAAACCACCCCGTAAAAAAGCCTGCTGTCTGATGCAACGTCACCCCAGAGTTTTTTTCACCTTTTTTAAAAAAAAACAATAATATATAAAATTATATAAAAATATATAAAATTATGCCATACTATTCACACACCACCCGATAGGCTTTCATAAGCACAAACATTTTTTAAAGGTAAAGGTAGTCCAGTGTGCAAGCACCAAGTCATTACCAAACCCTGGGGTGACGTCACATCACAACATTTTCTTGGCAGACTTTTTACAGGGTCGCTTGCCATTGCCTTCCCCAGTCATCTACACTTTGCCCCCAGCAAGCTGGGTACTAATTTTACCGACCTCAGAAGGATGGAAGGCTGAGTCAATCTGGAGCTGGCTACCTGGTTCCGCCAGGATTGAACTCAGGTCATGAGCAGACCTTGAACTGCAGTCCTGCAGCCTACCACTCTGTGCATGGGGCTCCTGGGCACAAAATCCCATCAAGAGAAGGTCACTGTGATGCTTCAGCTATTGGTGATCAACTGTTTTGTCAGGGGCACCACAAGTGAAGCCTGAAGTGTCAGACAACACCATTCTAGTGCAGGATACAGCAGATATGACCACCCTCGCTAGGCTTGCCAATCCCCAGGTCCCAGTGGGGGTTCTTCTGCTTTCCCAGGCTTCTTCCCGCCCCAGTCAGCTGGCTGGCGGGGGGAAGCCCCGCCCCCAGAGGACCATGTGCCTTTCCACCTCCGGAGGCTTCAGTCTCCGATTGAAAGGCTTCCTCTTGGGATGGTGTGTCTGTGTTACTTTGAAGAAGTTGGCAGCAACTCATGAGTAAAGAGGCCAATCCCTTGCTTCAGTCACCAGAAAAGGTGGAGGGGGAGAGGGAAACATCTGCTGAGCACTTCATTATTCCCTATGTGGAGATCGATTCTTATAGGGTAAAATGGGGAATTGATCTGGAGGTTTCGGGGGCTCTGGAGGAGCTGTTTTTTGAGGCAGAGGCACCAAATTTTCAGTATAGTATCTAGTGCCTCTCCCCAAGTACCCCCCAAGTTTCAAAACGATTGAACCAGGGGGTCCAATTCTATGAGCCCCAAAAGAAGGTGCCCCTATCCTTCATTATTTCCTATGGAAGAAAGACATTTAAAAAGGTGTGCTGTCCCTTTCAGTGTGATGGCCAGAACTCCCTTGGAGATCAATTATGCTTGTCACACCCTTGTTCCTGGCTCCGCCCCAATGTCTCCTGGCTCCACCCCCAAAGTCCCCAGATATTTCTTGAATTGGACTTCACAACCCTAACCCTCGCCCCCATTTTGCCTTTGGTGTCGACCATCATGATCCCCAAGGTTGGACCCTCTGATAGGTATCCTGGCCTCATTTGGCTTCTTTCCCAAAGTGCCTATTCTCCAAAACAGATAGCCAGTCCATAGCTTACCAAACTCTGAGTGGGGCCTGGAGATCTCCTGGAATTACAACTGAGGTTCAGACTACAAAGATCAGTTCTGCTGGAGAAAATAGTAGGCTTGGAGAGTGACTTCTATGACATTATGCCCCATTGAAGCCTCCCTCCTCTCCAAAGCCCGCTCTCCCCAGGCTCCATGATCTCCAGGAACTTCCCAACATGGAGTTGGCAACCCTGCCAGCTCTGCCTTTTATTAGAGCTGGAGGTACTTCATTACCCCCAGAGGAATGACTATAATGTCTTCAACAAGCACTCATTCAGAAATAGCTGCCACCACTGTAGGAAGAAGCTTGGCTCACAACATTTGTGATTGGCCTCAGCACATTGTGACAGCTGTTTTGTGATTACCTCCTGTGGCAGCCATTTTGGAGTTATGCCTACTCCTAGGTTTCAAAATTACTGCAGGCTCAACCAGACTGGGGAGGGACCCCTCGTGTACTGAGTAGGCAAAGGACCCACAGATTGACACAAAATCAATTTATGCTTCTGCTTGCCTTCTCCAGGGCTACCCTGATGCCCCCTCCACAGCTCAGTGGGCAAGAGGCAAAACCATCCAGTGATTTCAGGGGGGAGGGGGGGTTGCCTATACCAGGGGTGGCCAAACTGCGGCTCAGGAGCCACATAGGGTTGCCAAGTCCAATTCAAGAAATATCTGGGGACTTTGGGGGTGGAGCCAGGAGACTTTGGGGATGGGGCCAGGAGACATTAGGGGTGGGGCCATGAGCAAGGTTGGAACACGTACAATTGAACTCCAAAGGGAGTTCTGGCTATCACATTGAAAGGGACTGCACACCTTTTCAATGCCTTTCCTCCATTAGAAATAATGGATAGGGGCACCTTCTTTGAGGGCTCATAGATTTGCCGCCCCCCCCCCCCCCGTCCAATCCTTTTGAAACATGCTATGCAGCAAATTTGGTGCCTCTATCTCAAAGAACACCCCCCCCCCCCCAGGGCCCCAGACACCCGCAGATCAATTTCCCATTATTCCCTATGGGAATCGTTCACTATAAAGAATAATAGAGTGCCCAGTAGACATTTCCCTCCCCCCCCCCCCCCGCTTTCTAAAGTGGGGAGAGGGCCTCCAAACCGGGGAATCCCCTCTCTGCACCTAGGGATTGGCAACCCTCCCTCTCTCTCATACATACACACTTACTGAGTCTGGTTACTTGCTCTGGAAATGAAAGCAAAACAAACTGAAGCTGCTGCTGACCCTTTTCCATGAAGTGCTTCCTGCTCAACTTTAAAGGCACACAAACAACAGAAACACACACACACACATTTTAAAAAGGGGACCTGTTTGCAGGTTTCTAAACCTGCGGGAGCTCTAGAGGTACATGGTGGCTGTGGAGGCAGGGCTTCCCCCACCGGCCAGCTGGCTGGAGGAAGGGAAGCCTGTAAAACCTGGGGATCCCCCACAGGAACCTGCGGATTGGGAAGCCTAGAGCCACATGTGGTTCTTTCACACACATTGTGTGGCTCTCGAAGCCCTTGCCACTCCGTTGGCCAGCTTGGAGAAGGCATTTGTCTATTTCAATCACTTTCCAAGCCAAGCCAGCTGGCAGCTTGAAGAATGCATTTAAAATTAAAATTGCTTTCTTTCCACCTCTCCTCCCTCCTCTATCTATCCATCTATCCATCCATCCATCATCTGTTATCCTTCCTATCTTCCTTCCTGCTCTTAAAGATCTGACTATATTCTGTGTAGCTCTTCGTTAAGCAAGTTTGGCTACCCCTGGCCTATACATTGGAAGATGTACTAGACTAGCATTATTTCCTAGGGTTACCAGCTCTGGGTTGGAAAATACCTGGATATTTTGAGGTGGGGCCTGAGGAGGGTGGGGTTTGGGGAGGGGAAAGGCTTTAATGGAGTATAATATCATCATGCAGTTCCCCTTCCAGAGCAGGCATTTTCTCCAGGGGAGCTGATCTCTGTTGCCTGGAGATCAGTTGTAATTCCAAGAGATCTCCAGCCACCGCCTGGAGACTAACAACCCAATGTGACTTGCCCTAAAGGTCAGCCAGCTGCCATTGTCTTAAAGCAAATCTTCATATATGAACAGAAATCTTCCTGATAATTTAGATGGTAAAATTGGATTCTGCAAAAACTGTTTCAAACTAGAAGAACATCCTTTAATTCCACATCTCCAGCCCCATGCCAATTGGATTCCTTAATTCTCCCTGATCTGTTACTGATCACTGGAAAAAGGCATGCCATTTTGGATAACTTTTTCACCAATGCCAATATTTAGGTATCTATTTTTAATGGAATATTTATATTTTTCTCATGTAACATCATGGTAAATTCAAACAATGACTTTTAAAAATGTCTGTTTTCTATAAAGAAGATGTTTGATTAAAAAAAATAATTTGAATGCAATGGGTAGACATATCGCTCAAGTGAATCTGAATTTAGAGCTCAAGACTGCAATTCTAGGAGAAGTTAGGCTGCTTAAATCCTATTGAAATCTAATGAGATCAAATGGGATTTAAACAGTTGCCCGTAGGGCTGCAACCTAAACCTACCTTGCACCTTGGCAGATTATTTCTTATGTTTGCTGAAATTTAATAAAACCAAATTGTATTTTTTTTAACATTCATCAGCGGAATCCCCAAAAAAGAGGAAACAAAGGCTTACAGAGAGATGAATACAAAACCAGAAGTAACTGGATGATTACCACTGGATGTGTACTATTTCAGAATCGTACATGCATCATAGCAGCATTCTCCCAGATGTGTAGTCGTTACCTGCTGCTATCAAAGCCAGCAAATCCTACGATACTGGATTCAAGTGTTTACAGTACACCATCACTATGCACACATGAGGCTGTGTTATACTACGGTCTACTAAAGGTCAGTACTGTCTGTTCTGACTGGAGTAGATCTCCAAAGTCTCAGGTCTTTCATGTCACTTATGGATCCTTTTCAGCTGGAGATGCCAGGGATGGAACTTGGCTGAGCCCGTCTGCATGGAAAGCAGATGCTCTGCCACTGAGCCACAGCCCTTTCCCCTTGCTTCATGTTGAATGAATGCATTTTTTTAAATCATTTTTTCCCTTTTATTTTGGACTTCTTTCTACATAGAAGAGACACCATAATTCCTCAATTGTGTGAAGCCTTTGCTTAAAACTGTCCATATAAATTTTTGTCCTTCCACAGGAGGAGGAGGTTGGATTTATACCCCACCCTTCTCTCGGAGACTCAGAGCCGCTTACAATCTCCTTCCCTTCGTCTCCCCACAACAGACACCCCATGAGGTAGGTGGGGCTGAGAGAGCTCTGACTGATAACTGATCTCGAGAGAGCAGCTCTTTCAAGAACTGTGGCTGACCCAAGGTCACCCCACTCAGCTGCACATGGAGGAGTGGGGAATCAAACCCGGTTCTCCCAGGTTAGAGTCCGCACTCTTAACTACTACACCAAACTGGCTCTATCTACGGATTCTAGGAAAGGAACATCGAAGACCATGGTATTTAAAGATGACTCAAGAATTAAATAAGGGAGGAGGGAATGAAAGAAGCCAGAGATCTATATTGTCAGTATAATAGACACATTTCTCAAACTGCTCATTTTAATGTGACAGCCTAAAATAACATCCATGCTGAGCTTACTTCCTTACTCAAAAACAATTTATTTCATGCTGCTCCGGAGGCTGCTTGTACAACACAAAGCTTTAATGGACATACATCGTAAAGTCTTAGAATACAACTGATGGAATAGAAGTGTATCCAGTCAGGCATCTGGAAAAGGTAGAGACAGCAACACATGCAAAAACTAAGTCACCAGAAATCCAGAAGTTCAGGATTCTAGTTGATTTATGCTAATATAACAAACAGTTAGGGCTGCCAGCTCTAGGTAGGGAAATATCTGGAGATTTCGGGTTTGCAGATTGATGAGGGTGGGGTGTATGAAGCGGAGAGACTTCAGTGGGTGTCACCCTCTTCCTGGTGCCCCCTGGAGGTTCCCATCGCCGCCGGTCCCTGGCTGCCCCTTTCCATTCTCTTCGGGCCTGGGGCCTGGCTCGGCAGACACCCAGGCAGGGGGGCTTTCGTGGCAACATTGCTTCGGTCCCCAGTCACGAGGTAAGCTGGGGCTTCTCTGCTGCCTCGCCAGATGCCGCTCCTTCCAGGCAGGCAGGGGGGCATTCAGCGCTCATTGGGGTACCTGGTCTCGGGGCTGATGGGCTCACCGGCTGCAGGGCGAGCCGCCTGCCTGAGTCCCAACATGGGCGGGACAGTGGGATAAAATGTGATAGAGCCCATCATCCAAAATGGCCATTTGGGGGGGGGGGGACTAATTTCCGTCACCTTCTGATCAGTTATAATAGCGGGAGATCTCTAGCCACCACATGGAGGCTAGCAAACCTACAAACAATCAACTTTCATAATCCATCTCAGGGTTGTATTAATTAGGGTATATTCTACTGACACTCGGACATCATCAAGTTAGGGTTGGAAATACCTGGAGACTTTGGGAGTGGAGCCAGGAGAGGACAAGGTTTGGGGAGGGGAGGGGTGGGGCCTTAGTATTGTACAGTGCCATAGAATCCATCCTTCAAAGCAGCTATTTTCTCCAGGGGAGCTGATCTCTGCCAGCTGGAAATCAGTTGTAAAAGCAGGAGATCTCCAGGCCCCACCTGGAGGCTGGCAACCCTACATCAAGTCATTTCTAATTTATGGTACCCATGTGAATTAATGACCTCCAGCGTGTTCTATTGTTAACAGCCTTGCTCAGGTCCTGCAAACTGAGGGCCATGGCTTCCTTTACAGAGACAGTCTATCTCATATTGGGTCTTCTTCGTTTCTGACTGACTCCAGCTTTTCCTAACATTATAGTCTTTCCCAGCAAGTCTTCTAGGAAGTTAAATTTGTGGGGACAATACAGTACAATGCTAAGCACAGTTAAAGGTAAAGGTAGTCTCCTGTGCAAGCACCGAGTCATTACCAACCCATGGGGTGACGTCACATCACAACATTTTCTTGGCAGACTTTCTACGGGGTGGTTTACCATTGCCTTCCCCAGCTAAGCACAGTTACACCCTTCTATATCCATTGATGTCAATGAGCTTAGAAGGGTGTAACTCTGCTTGGAATTTCATCCATAGTAACTCATTGTTCAGAGTTACTTCTGAGATCAGGAATGCAGGTGACCTTGCCATCACTTGAGTTTCCCTGCTGTCATTGGTTCTAGCCTCCTATTGGGACCTGCAGATGGAAGGAAAAGAGGCAGCTAGCAGGCAGGTTAGCAGCTTGGGTTAAGAGCTTCTGGGTTATATCCTCACCTGTGTCCATAAACTGGTCTTTTTTGCACCAATACACCAAAGTGGCAACACACAGTATTTCTTCTGTGGTTGCCCCCGTGTTTCTTCTGCGGTTGCAATTGCCTTTGATGAGTAACAGTAGCAGTGGCCAGTGGAAGACTTGAATAGCAGGAACCTCTCCACGAGAGGACTGTGGAGAGAACTAGACATATTGCCATCCCTCCCCTGCTTTCCCCTTTTGTTGCAGCTCAGGAGGTAAATGCTAATTCAGACCAAGAGGGACTGTAGCATTTGGAGATACTTTGAGAACTAGAAGGTTTAGCCTCTGCTGCTCTGCTTTTTTCTTTCTATATTTTTGCACATTGACTTTTAATCTATTATTTCCACTGTTGGGTATTCTCTCTTAGATCTCATTATGGATTTTTAATTCTTGCAAGCCACTTTGGGACTCAATCTTGGCTGATAAACAAACTCGTGTATAAAACAAGAGCTCCTGAAATTGCCAGGGCCCTGACTGTCCTTCAAAGGAGAATGTTAAGGTCCCTGGCTTGGCAGCAGTATCAAAACAACAAGAAACTGTGAGGATGACACATAGGCTTCCCAATCCCCAGGTCCCAGCGGGGGATCCCCCGGTTTTACAGGCTTCCCCCCTCCCCCAGCCAGCTGGCCGGCGGGGGAAGCTCCACCCCCATAGCTATTATGCACCTCCAGGAACGATTCCCATAGGGAATGATGGGGAATTGATCCGCGGGTGTCAGGGGCTCGGGGGGGGGGCTGTCTTTTGAGGTAGAGCCACCAAATTTTCAGTATAGCATCTAGTGCCTCTCCCCAAAATACCTCCCAAGTTTCAAAAAGATTGGACCAAGGGGTCCAATTCTATGAGCCCCAAAAGAAGGTGCCCCTATCCTTCATTATTTTCTATGGAAGGAAGGCATTCTAAAAGGTGTGCTGTCCCTTTAAATGTGATGGCCAGAACTCCCTTGGAGTTCAATTATGCTTGTCACACCCTTGCTCCTGGCTCCGCCCCCAGTGTCTCCTGGCTCCACCCCCAAAGTCTCCTGGCTCCACCTCCGAAGTCCCCAGATATTTCTTGAATTGGACTTGGCAACCCTAATGACACAATAAAGCTGTATCAAAATCTGAATGTCTATTTTTCTTGTTGTACTAAAGAATATCAAACTCTTTTCAAGGGGAACATATTCAGAATGCAAAAATTATGAGTCACAAAGTCCAATACAACAGGCTATATAAAGCTCATAGATAAAGTCCAATGTATAGTCCATTTACTAGCAATCTGTTGTATTCCTGGTGTGACCAGGAGACTCCCGGCTGATCCCAGAACATCGTGTCTGGATTCACTTATATTTTCCGCCTCAAAGCCTTCTTCAGCTGGAACCAACGGTAAGCATGCTGGAACAAGGTTGCCAAACCAAAGAAGTAAACATATCTTATATGCAGGGGTCATTTTGTAGTAAAAGAGGTGCCAGAGCTCAATAGCACAACTCATTTGCATAACTCATTTGCATATGCCACACACCCCTGACATCACTGGAAGGTGTACTAAATTATGTCCACTCAGCATCCACCTTAAAATGCTTCTTGAAGTAGAATTGCCATAATTGTCCCATTATACTTTTTAAATTACTTCCTCCTATGTGGCTTCAATGGCCTGATGAAGATTTCCATCCATCTGCTTTATATGTTTTGGTTATTTCCTCATTTTTTGTGAGGAAAAATATTAGAATATTTGTCAGATCTTAGAGTTCAGCGAAATTCTCACAGGGGGTTTGAACAATGGAGCCCAGAAGCAAGTGTTCGTTTCAGGGCAAGAGTGTAAGAAAGAAAGAGCACAATAAAATTTAGAGGTTCTGCTCCTGTGAGCTCCTGCCCGAAATGAGCCCTGCTTATAGGTCTCTGTGAGTTGGTTAAGAAGGGTGTAACTCTACTTGGAATTCCATCAATAGAAACTCATCAAAGCATTCACAACTGGAATTCGCCTTCAACATTCAGATAGTCTTTCCATAAGTTAATACAGTTGCATGCTATACAAACAGAGTAATTAATTACAGCTTTTGATACAGCTTTATTGTGTCATCTTCACAGTTTCTTGTTGTTTTGATACTGTCTTTGGGCTGTGATTCTTTTCTGGCTTAGCGGCAAAGTGGGAGCGGGGAGGGTTTCCCCACACCGAAGGTCCCACCGTGAATCCTGGTATTCCAGATAGGAATTATCTCAGAGAAGGACCTTTCTTGGCTTCAGAGCCCAAAGAGCTGTTGCCACTCAGGGCTAACAATACTGAATTAGTTGAAGTCAGACCAAGAGTCTGATTCAATAGGAGGAAGGTTCATATGTTCAATTTAACTTTGGATATGTAAATAAATTGGAAGCTAACTGGAGTTGTTAATCCAAGATATACGAGTATGAAATCAGGCTCTCACTAATGCAAAATATGAATCACTGTTTGGAGATGACAAAAGTCTGTGTATGAATGAATAAATCAAAACATAAGCAGACAAGATAGAAATGCCATGGGTTGGTAATAAGGCTGATGCAAGGCTAGGTGTTAGCTGGTTACTGTCACTGTGGGATGAAGGAGTCAAATGGATGGAGCATATTCTAGTTATGCAGTTTGGAGGCGTCTCTTGCTATTTAGGAAAAGGCAAGTGTAAGAAATGGCTAGGAGTGTCATGTTACAGATTTGGCTGGTTCGCCACTGTGGCCATTCAGACAGAAAGTCAAACCTTGGCATAGTCAGACATTGTTTAGTAACACTGAGATTGCTATGCATTCTATTAGGACTGCCTTTGATTAGCATTTCTGCTTCCTTATTTTAATCTCCCTTGCCTTTGGGTGTCTCCTTTGAGTACCTGGAGGGCTATCTCCTCCTACAGGAACCTGCCCAAGCTTTAATTGGCAGGAAGCCTTCCTGCAGGAACTTGCTTCATCAGAAGTGAGACTGGCAGAGACACATGGGAGGGCTTTCTCAGATGCCCCTAAGTTCATAGAATCATAGAGTTGGAAGGGACCTCCAGGGTCATTGAGTCCAACCCTTCGCACAATGCAGGAAATTCACTCCCCTTCTACACATACGTCCCCAGTGACCATTGTTCCCTCTAAGCTGAGTTAGTGTGAGCTAGCTCATAGGTTTTTAGCCTTCGCTCAGGAAAAAATGGCCCCCGAGTGCAGTAGCTCACAACTTTAATGCCAGTAGCTCACAAAGTAGATTTTTTGCTCACAAGACTTTGCAGCTTAGGGGGAACATTGCCAGTAACCCCTGCTCCATGCCCAGAAGTTGGCAAAAATCTCCATGATCCCTTGCCAAACTGGCCTGGAGATAATTGCTTCCTGGCCCCAAAGTGGCAATCAGCATTTCCTTGGTTATGTGGAAGTCTGTCCCCCAAGAGGTGACCCTAGCCCCATCTTTGCAGGCCTTTCAGAGAAACTGGAAGATATTTCTTCCAGGAGACCTTTGAACTGGTGGATTTACTGACTGGCCGTTGAACTGTACCATCTCCTCTTTTAATGGAGCCTTCCATTAGTTTTTAAAGATGTTTTAAATAATTCAGAGGCAGTTATTGTACTTGTCGTATGACTACTGGGCCCCTTGAAAGTCCAAATAAAAATCTACTAAATAAATAAACATTTACTAAATAAATAAAAGAGATTTCTAAAATATAGCCTTGTGGAGGTAAGAAAAGAGAGTCCCTACATAAAAGACTCACGATTTAAAGGTCAGGCGAAACCCAAAAGGAAAATTAGAACAAGGAAGCAGAAATGGCAGCCAAATTAGGAAAAATGAGAGAAAGAAAGGATTTAGGAAAGTTTTCTGAACACAAAGAAGAACCAATAAATTCTCAGTGAGAAGCACTTTCCTAAGGTTGGGAGCAGCAGGAGAACAACAGAAATGGTATGAAAACTACAGAGAGATTAAAGTTCATCTAGAATGAAGAGCACAAACCGAAGGTGGCGAGAGAGCCAGTGACGTTGTTGAAAGGAGGGGATTTATGGGCAGAGTGAAGGGTGAAAGGAAACCAGAAAGGACAAGTGCGGACCCATGAGACTTGGGGGTGGGTGGGTGTTGAAAGTTCATCCTTCCGCTGGTTTGCTGGAGGCCCCCCTCAGCAGCTCCTGTTCCTCCTCTTCCTTCTGCTCCTGAATTGCTTCCACTGCAGCTAGGGTTGCCAATCCCCAGTTGTGGGCAGGGGATCCCCCAGTTTGAAGGCCCTCCCTCCCATTCAAGGTTATTAGAAAGTAAGGGGGGTGTTTTTGAATGTTTGCTGGTTACTTCATTATACCCTATGGAGACTGGTTCCCAAATCAATCTGTGGATCTCTGGGGGGTGGTGTGTGTTTTTAGGTAGAGGCACTTTATTTGCAGTATGTTGTCTGGTGCCTCTCCTCCAAACACCATCTAAGTTTCAAACAGATTGGACCAGGGGGTCCGATTCTTTGAGCCCCCAAAGAAGGTGCCAATGGAAGGAAAGCATTTAAAAGGAGTGCTGTCCCTTTAAATGTGATGGCCAGAACTCCCTTTGGAGTTCAGTCATGCTTGTCGCACCCTTGCTCCTGGCTCCACCCTCAAAGTCTCCTGGCTGCACCCCCAGATATTTCCTGAGTCAGACCTGGCAACCCTATGACAAGTCCTTCCATACAAGTCTGCCCAATCCATGCTACTTACTGTGTTCCCAGATATTTTATAAATCACATAGCAGGAGGGCACTTCTTACTCCCCCAATCACCTGCTTCTGCAGCTCATGCAGCAGAGGCCAGTAGTTTTTGCACCTTTTCCTTGCCCACCTACTTCTCCATCACTTATCATGATACAGCTGGGCCAGTGAAGTTCTTTGGGAGGGAGATTTAACTTCACCTCCTTTAAAAAAAAAAAAAGTTTTCGGATTTGTCTGCAAACCTGGCATTTCCTCCAGGTTTGTAGAACAATCTCCTTTCTTTCCATGGTCTCAGTCCACAGATTTAAGGAGCTGCAGTTGGGACCATGTTGAGAATTAGACATGTTATGTGGGAGACAGGCAAACTAATCAAAAGAACATTGCAGTAATCAGAGAGTCTGCACAGCCGCTACACCAAACTGGCTCTCACAACAAGCACTGGAGTCTAACTGGCAGTGCTAAGGAGCAGTCGTGGCTATAAGGATTTGTGCAAGGCTCCTTAGTTGAACAGCTATATTACTACAAGGCACAAACTTATGGAGTGACTACAAGATAGTTCTAGGTACAGCTAAGTAAGTAAAGGAACACAAAAGAATGGTTACTGGCTAGTTAACTTGCAATCCTTGAACACCTGGTCCAGCCATAGTGGGAAGTGGGCTGCTTGAATATATAGTGTACTCTCAGGACTATACTTGGCCCATTTGTGCAAGTTCATCTCAGAATCCATCTAGCTTTCTTGATCTGATCCCTTGTCGAATACTCAAACAGTAGCTCCCTTTTCAGATCCCCTCCCACATGGGCTTGAAGATTAGCCAATTTAGGTGCCAGGTCCTGCCAGAACATGGTCCCTCCAACTGAGAGGCATTAACTCATCAAAGAGATGGCACATTTCCCAACCCTCTCTGTCCGATGAATTGTATTAGTTTCCAGTCATCCTGTCATGGAATATCTGCTCTTTGCCCCTCATCCCACAGAAGAGACCATTGCAGATTTTGTCCGGAGTCATTTCTCTGATGCTCACACTCCCCATTAATATGTAATCCAATTGACAGACTTTTGCTTGGGAAACCAGGTTTCAAATCCCTGCATCAGCTACAGTTTAAAGTGGGTAGGTCACTTGTTTCTCACTTTCTGTATCCCACACGTAAACGGAAAGTGACCTAGATTTCAGGGTATAAGAACTAAATACAGCACAAATGAAATACATGGATAACTAAATAACCTGCCTATTTCATACACACGCTGCTGCACCCTTGGCTGTCTCTGCAGAGGTGACCTTAATGAGCTGCAATGACATGTGTGAATAATATCACTCCCGATTTCATCGCTCAACCAGGCACGGTACCTCTACCCAGCATTCAGAAATATTAACAAATACAGCACAATTCCACCACTCCCCCATTTCATCAATATGAATAATTAAATGTTTAGAACTCCAAGAAAGATGGGCACAATCCATCAAAGATGACTGCTCATTAAAGAGCAGGAAGCAATTTTTGCAGAACAAAAGTAGGCAACGGAATCTATCCTGCCTGGATTCGAAATTTTAAAAACTCAAGCCAATCACAAAGAACTCCAGAGAGAGGGGGAGAGAATATTTCCAAATTGGGTGACTGGGCAATGAAATGGAAATTACGAACCAATCTACGCAAATGTTTATATATGTACATTTGTGTGTATGAATGAACTTTATGTCTACATTGCAGACTGAATTCCCACTGGCTTATCGGGAAAGAGATCTTTAAGCACTGGTGGTTAACTTAATGAAAATGTCACTTCAGTGTGTGGTAACATTGCACAAGGGGTGTCTTATGATGCCACTATACGAATAAGTGGCCATATTGAAAGCTGTTGAGGTACAGTGGTAAGAGTGTTTGACAAGGATCTGGGTAGTCTAGGTTCAACTCCATTGACTATACCTCAAGCTAGTCACATTCTCTCCCTGTCTCTCTCAAACCCATCTCACGGTGAAAATACAATGGGGAAGTGAGAGCACTGTATGTCATTTTAAGCTCCTTGGAGGAAGGGCAGGCTAAAAATTTACTAGACTGAGAAATGAAATACCGGATTGTATTCTATCATAAGGACTCAGCTAAAGGGGCAAGGAGTGGTGGATCAGCAGAGGAACCAAAGGTGGTAGTGGTCTTTACCTCACATTGACAGAGTTCACCGTGCACCAATGGTATACACCACCCATACCTGAGTAGAGTGATAGGATACAACCCACGGAGATCACTTCTTGTTACCTCTTCTACAAAAAATATTGCAGAGATGGAAAAGATGAAGTAAAAGCACTCAAAGGATCAAGGTGCTAGAGTATCTAACCTTCCCTCTAGGACATGTTAGAGGATTTTAATGGAAAAAATGACCTGGAAAGGGCTGGCTGAAATTTATAAAACAATGCATGATATTAAGAAAACACCCTGTCTTGGATAGCACAGGCTAGCCAGATCTCATCAGATTTTGGAAGCTAAGCAGGGTAGGCCCTATCCAGTATTTGGATGAGAGACCACCAAGGAATACCAGGGTCATGACAGGGAGACAGGCAATGGCAAACCATCTCTGAATGTCTCGTCTTGAGTATCCATAAATCAGCTGCAAATTGAAGGCACTTTCCACCACATTGAGAAAGCAGGTTTGACAGAATGGACTTTTTAAAAGCATACAAGTGCTGTACAAACAGCTGAAGGACTGTGAAGAGTTAATTCTTCACAGAAGCCAAAGAGCCTTGTGTGACAGGCTGCTCAAAGAGATCTGAATGGTTAGCGTCAGTTGACAGAGAGAGACTTTGCAGCTGAATGCTGAGGAGGAGCATTAATTCAGATTCAGCCCTGAGTGAGAGTAGTTTAACACAGGATCGAGCCCTTTCACAGACCTTCAAGACACAAGTGAGCACCTTGCTGACCATCCTGACTCTGCCCAGGACTGTCAGGGAAGCACCTGACAGTCTTGAAAGTTCTGAACACAACAGCCCAGGAGGAGCTCTCTGTGTAGGACAGGGCTTGCAGAGAGAGCGGGATAGAAATTTAAAGTAATAAATAAATAATAAACAGTGGGAAGTTGGCAAGGATGAGTGGGTAGTTAGAAGGAGGCTCCCATTCAGGCCAAGAAAAGGGGATAGATCTTCTAGAGCAGGGGTCCTCAAACTATGGCCCGCTGAGGATGTTTATGCGGCCCGCCGGGTTATGGCAAAATCAGACCGGAAGTGACGTTCGACCTAAACTCGCGTTAGCAACGCACACTTCCAGCACTGGGATGAGGCGGCGGAGACAGAGTGTGAGGTGATACCGAGGTGAGGTGAGTTCCCAGGCCGGGGTGTGTGGTGTGGGGAAGGGAGAGAGATGCAGAAGACGGAGAACTGACGGCCCACGGCCTTGTACAGTAACGGCAGTCCGGCCCTCCAACAGTCTGAGGGACAGTGAACTGGCCCCCTATTTAAAAAGTTTGAGGACCCATGTTCTAGAGAGAGAGAAGAAAATATCCTACCCAGTCAAACAGGGAGTTAGCTCTGATGAGTGTAGAGATCCCTAGTCTGGTGTGGTTAGAAATTGCCTTTAGAGACTGTTGTATATGTGGTTGGAATTGTATCTATTATATGGAGTTCTTGCCTGGCTCATTGGAGCCTGTAGGACTGAGCTTGGGGACTAAGGAACAATAGGCAGTAGGATCCAAGTTCCTGCTGCCCTCCTCCAGTCATGAGCCCCCTGCTGGTTTTAATGGTCCAATAGCATGCTAGCACGGGAACTTTGTATGTGTATATACGTAGTTGGCCCTATTGGCCCAGTCTTCAGTCTTTTGAGGCAGCCCTATCCTATGCTGTATTCAATAAAAGAGCTATGATCACTACCACCTCACCGCATCATTGCATAGAACCCACTATATTATACAGACCTTAAGAGTCAGTTAAAAACTCAAGATGGGTATTAGAGTCTCAAGAGGTTTGGGTACTGGAAAGAGTGTACCAGCCATCTGGAAACCAAAAGAGTTAGAGAATACTCAAAGGGCGTTTTCACACTCACCTTCAGCCGGCGTGACCCCCCTCTTCACCGCACAGGATCTGCGCGGATTTCGCACTAAACGCCGCGGAGCAGCCGGAAGAGCCGGAAACTCCCAGCGCTTTTGCGGCGCAAACGGAAACCGCCAAAAAGCAGTTTCCGTTTGCGCAGCTTTTGCGCCGGGAGTTTCCGGCTCTTCAGCTGCTCCGCGGCGTTTAGTGCGAAATCCGCGCAGATCCTGTGCGGTGAAGAGGGGGGTCGCGCCGGCTGAAGGTGAGTGCGAAAATGCCCAATGTGTGCTGGAGTGTTTGGGAAACACTGGAACAAAAGCCTTTCAACATAAAGATTTAAGTCATTGTGAAAAGCTTAAGAAATTATCATTAGCCGGAAACATAAGAGCTAAAGTCTGTGCATGTACTGATTTTACCTCAAAGTTATCTATACTGATTTACCTCAGAAATTTTACCCCTGATTTCACCTGACCTTTCCCTTCTATGTTGAATAAAATATTTTGTTAATTTGTAATATAAAAATGTCTCGAGTGCCATTAAAGTTAAAGGGGGTAACTCAATTCTTTCCTCAGGTTCCTGGTCAATAGCCAAAATATGATACATGACAGGATGGGACAGCCAGAGTTCTTCGGCAAAGAAGAAAACACATTACTAGGGTGGTTCAGTCAGTAAAGAAAAATTGAGGGGAAAACTTGCATCTGAGGGAGGAAAGTGGACAGGGCAGTCACAGCAGATAAAGAGAAATGTTTTCTCCTTTCTGAACTCTATAACTCTAGTTTAAGAAAGGAAAATTAATGCCAATAAAATACCTCTTCACACAATGAACAGTTAACTTATGGAACTTACTGCCATAAGATGTGGTAATCACCACTGGCTTAGATAGCTTTAAAAGAGGATCCAGTAGCATGGATTACAGGGCTATCAACTACTATTAGCAAGGAGAGCTCAACAGAACCTCAAGGTTCAAAACCAGTGGCTAGGAAGCAAAGAGCAAGAGACACCTTTGGCATCTTATCTTTCTGGAGCCACCTTGCTGCTCACTGATCAAAAGAGTATGTTGACCAGATAGATCTTTGATATAATGTATTAGGGCTCCTCTTATACTCACATTAAAGTCTCATTGACTTCTGTGAGCCAGAGCACATACTTTATTTTCCTAAATATAACAATAGTACCTAGAAAATTATTGCATTTTTCCCCTTGGGGCCAATGACTGATTCAAGGTATTTAGTTGCTCCAAGAAAGTACGCCACAAATTGTCTTCTCCCATGAGAGCTAGCCTGAGTAAAAACAATGACTATGTTCTCCTCCCATGGTATCATTGACCCAGAGGAAGCCAGCCCAAGCTGCATAACTTGGATGGAGAACCAGCTGTACTGGGCCACTACTAGACAGTTTGTGCTTTGTAACTCTAATCACAATAGCCAGTCAGAACTGGCAAAACACATCCACCAAATCTTCCGAAGGATTACACCATGTAAGTCAAAAACTACTGTAGTTTCCAGCAGCCACTGTTTCTAATGCACCAGAAGCAAGAGGAACCACACACGTCTTGCTTAGCAGTAAGATGTTAATACTTTGGGGGTAGAGAAGCTTCTGATGTGGACAGTAACAGAAACAGCTAATGAATGGAGGAGGCCCAGAAGTGGACTTCTAGTTTCATTCACCAAAGGAATTTTGCCTTGAGTTTCTTAAACAGGAGTTTGGAAGGTAGTTCCAAATTACTGAAGCTGAGCAGAACAGGAAGTCTGGAAACATTTCTGACAGTTGGGTGAGATCTGGGCCAAGGTTCTGTGCCCTGCTCTGTTTCAGGTATTTATGCCTGGGCATGACCAGAAGAAGAAGAAGATATTGGATTTATATCCTGCCCTGTACTCTGAATCTCAGAGCAGTCAGGATCTCCTTTACCTTCCTCCCCCACAACAGACACCCTGTGAGGTGGGTGGGGCTGAGAGAGCTCTGACAGAAACTGCCCTTTCAAGGACAACGTCTGTGAGAGCTACGGCCATTCTAGCAGCTGTAAGTGGAAGAGTGGGGAATCAAACCTGGTTCTCCAGATAAGAGTACACGCACTTAACTACTACACCAAACTGGAATCTGGATCTCAGCACCAAACCCCAGATCTTCTGACCCATGGCTCACAGCATGTGGTCCTGAATGAGCTGGGCTGGGGGATCCAGACCCACCCAAGATGCTGGAGTCAAATAGTTTTTTAATTGGTTTGTCTAAATTATATCAGAGTGGTTCTCTGTGGGAAGAAGACCAGGATAGAAATATCAACAACCACAACAAAAAATATGGCACAAGGGAAGGAGTCAAAAATCCCATTAGACACACCTACAATAGTTCTCTGGATTCCAGACTACAGGTTTATCTCAAATGTTCACAATATTATCCCAATACTCCGAGTTAATATGCTGTGTTTTTCAATCAGGGACTTCTATAGCTGTGGATTCTTGCCCACCGTTTCACATGAGGTTGGGTCAAAATGTGTTTAGACGGTATGGTAGGTGGGACAGACTCAGATACCTAACACATACACCACCAGCAGCTCCTTTGTGATTGTCCCTGAGCATACTTTTTTTGCAGGCTGCTTACAATTATTTTAAAAGCCCTAGCTTCATATTTGGCAAAATATCTCCCCATCTTTTTTTTTTTTTTTTGTACTGGTAGTACCAGTGTTTTCAGAATGATTCACGTTATATTACTATTAATTAGTATCCAATATTGATAGATTTTTTTTTGTGAAATAAAAGGAAATCTACCGCAGCCCTTATCGCTAGAACACTACTTGGGCTATCTTTGGGGAAGAGAAGCGCGAGCGCCACACGAAATAACTGCTTCATTGGCGTTGCAGCTGGCAGTCTGCATTGTAATTGGCATCTCCCGTCTCCCAACCTTTTCCCCGCCCCCACCGGCTCAGTTACAGCGGCACTATTGTTAACCCTATTAAAATTTCAACATGTCCTGTTGTGGTTTCCAGTTTTCCTTTAACCCCTTAAGAGGATGATCTCTTCAAGCGGGATCTTCCCCCACCCAACCCCCCCCCCCCCGCCCAAGCACATTAACATTTTCCTTTTAATCATCTCTTCCGCTTCGAGAATCCGGTGTAGCTATCTATACCGTTCAGATGTTTGCTATTATTTGGGATGGAAAGGAATTTTAAAATTAAAGGAGGGACGAGCCAAGACGAGGAGATCTTAGTTGTCTAATCTTGAGTTCACCGGGGGGGGGGGGGCGGAGAAAAGCGCACTGACAACCATATTATTTATAATCCTTGGACCATGACAATTTACACATTTCACGGCTCATTAAAACAAGGGGCCAGGGGGCTTTCTGAGAAATGGCTTTAGAGAAGGCTAGACAAAGCAATGCCACTCCACGAAAAGGCGAGGTGGTGGTGGTGGGGGACCAAAGTAGTAATAAAGCGTGGAACAAAAGTAATCTCTCGCTCCTCCTGCCCCTCTGAGTTCGTCGCGAGGAACATGAATGCCAAGGAAATGCTAACCCAGAAGGGTTAGTGATGGATGAAATGGGAATATAGAAAAATACGGCCAGAGCAACCCTTGCCAACGTCGCCGGTTCTTCTTTAAACCTGCCCAAATCGCTCTATCGGATTCCCCCCCCCCCTTTCCTCCCAGCTGCCTCACGTTGATGCCGAAGAAAGACCCATCTTTTGAGCCCAAACTGATGCCTGCCTTCGATTTGATTGACAGCAAGCGGCGCCAGCCCTTTTAACGCAAACGCACGGAGACCCGGACGCCGAAACGACCCCCAGGAATTACCGGCCTCCCCCCGCGACAATAGACTTCGGCTGGCAGCAGCACTCACAGACGCCTGAAATTGACAAGGTCAGAAAACGAAGAGCCGCAAGGGAGGGAGAAGCGGAGACCCAAACTTCTGCTCCCCGGCGATCCTTTTAAAAAAAGCAGACGAAAGAAAGGGCGGGGTGGACGCCAAAGAGACCCCGGCACGCCAAAGTCCTACCTGGGTGTGATGCTTGGCTTGGCAATGAGGAACTGGGCTGGGTTTTCCCTCTTGCGATGAATCCAGCCAAGCAGAAGCAGCAGCCCAGCCCCGTCTCTCAAACAGCCTCCATTGCTCTCCCCGTTGCTGCCACACCATGGCAAAGCGAGCACAGCCAGCCAATTCAATGCAGGAGATCACATGCTCGCTCTCTCACCGCAGCCTCAAGTGGAGAAGGCGGCGGCGGCTGGGGGTGGTAAATAGGCTCAGCCTTGGTTGGGATCGAGGCACAATCTGAAGCAGGGATGGCCAAACTTGCTTAATGAAAGAGCCACACACAATACACATCAGATGTTTGAGAGCCACAAGACAAGGAGGGAGGGAGGCAAATAACTGGGGGGAGGGAGAGGTGGAAAGAAAACAACTTTAACTTTAAGTGCATTCTCCAAGCCACCAACTGATTTAAAGAGAGAAACGCTTCTTCAAGCTGGAAGACGGGGTGGAGGGGCTTGGAGAGCCGCACAATATCTGTGAAAGAGCCACATGTGGCTTCCGAGCCACAGTTTGGCCACCCCTGATCTGAGGATTGACTGCCCAGCACAAATCAGGAGGTTTCTAAAGTTTGGCCTTGTAGCTGATCCCAAGGTGTGGGCGTGTGCTTGCGAAGGCTACTCCAGTATTGGTAGAGACCAGCATTGGTAAAAGTGTTGGAACATTGATGGCTAGTCCAAGGAGTTAAGAAGGCAGAGCCAGCCTGGGGCAGTGCGTAGAGTCTCCGCTTAAGATCCAGCAGACCCATTCTCCAGTTTGCACTTGGTCATGGTGGGAGCTAAGGATTGGTGACCTTAGGGCTAGTCACACAATCTCAGCCTCGCCTACCTCAGAGGACTGTGGTGAGGATGTTGTAATAAGGGGTCTCTTAATTTGCTAGTGATCTGAGTGTCCTCTACATCTCCCCCCCACCACCACCTTGGGCATTAAGAACATAAGAAGAGCCCTGCTGTAAATGAGTAAATCACTGGTCCATCTAGTCCAGCATCCTGTCTCACACAGTGGCCAACCAGTTTCCCTGGAGGGCCAACAACAAGGCACATAAGCTGAGGCCTTCCCGATGTTGCCTGGGATTCAGAGGAAGAGTGCCTCCGAATGTGGAGGTTCCGCTCAGTCACAGTGCCTAGTAGCCTACTCCACGAGTCCATCTAATCCCCTTTTAAAACTGCTTATTCCTGTGGTCATCACTACATCCTCGAGCAGCGAATTCCACATTTTAATCACTTTCTCATTTTAGGCAACCTGCAAGTGGCTGAATTCCCACAGTTTTCTTCTTCCATGTTCTCAAATTCTATCTAGCCAGCAGATTGCACTTAAAATAGCTGAAGTGTATTCTTTGTTGCCTGCTAGTGACTCCAGCTGCTACTCTAATGTTGTTAGATCCACTTTCTATTGTCACTCATGTTCTTATTTTTCCATTTACAATAATTATTGGCCTCTCATACTTTTCTATTTGGAAGAAGCAAAACTACCCAGCTGGAAATCATTTTAAGTGGAAGGTGCAACTATCCAATGCTAGACAGCATGCTGTGCAACATCCAAAAATAGTGTTTGCTGATGTCTTATACAAAATTAGACAAGAATGTGCCTAGCATGCTATGGTATCATGCAGTGGAAATTATTTATTAAAAGTTGAATGTTGTCACACACACACACACAATTTTAATAAATATGGAAAACCAATCAATGGCCCACAGAAAGGAAATGCCCAATTTATAATCCAATTCCAAAAAGAGACATCAAAGACTGCAGCAACTATCAGACCATCACATTAATTTCTCACATGTGTAAAGTGATGGTCAAATCTTGCAACAAAGGTAGTTACCATATATGGAACAGGAAATGCCAGATGCTCAAGCTGGAGTCAGAAAAGGAAGAAGCCCTAGAGATTGTGTTGCTTATGAGAGCAAAGTTGTGTTGCTTATGGAAGCATCCCAGAGAATTTCAGAAGTACGGTAAGTCAATCTGTGTTTCATGGACTATAACAAAGCTTGTGACTGAGTAAATCATGAAATGCTATGGCTGGTCTTAAAACAAGTTAGTGTGCCACAACATATGATTGTTTTGTGTTTTGATGCACAGTCTGAACTCTGGAGAAGAGGCTACTGTTAGGACAGAATATGGGGAAATACGGGATGCTTTCCAATCGGCAAAGGTGTCAGATCAGGATGCTGTCTTCAATCTATATGTAGAACATATCATAAAGAAAACTGGATTAGATTTAGATGAATGTGGAATGAAAATTGGTGGAAAAAACTGTGACAAATTGACCTCCCAAACCTGGAAGCTTAGTGCACCAACTGGAGAACTGGGAGATTAGGAGTTAATGCCTCTGTCACAAGCAGGGGGCCAGGGAGGGCCTTCTACTGACTGCCATCACTCTGGTAAGGGTCTGCCTGGGAGGTCCCAAAGAACCCACACCTGATCCCTGTGAATTTCTGCAATTTACAGAACAACCAGTTCTGAATTTCACAGAACAACCAGTACATTCCACAGAACAATCAGCACAATCAACAACCATCTTCCTTTTCTTCACACCCCTTCCAACCCTCCCAGCAATTAACACAGAACAATGGTCACATTCAACAGCCAGTTTCCTTATCACTACCCTTCCAGGAAGCCCCACCAAACAATGGGCACATCCACAAACCTATTGCCCTTTCACCACACCCCCTCCAGCCTAGAAATAGCAGCTCTCCAGCAGCCCTGGCCTCACTCAATGCACAGCAGCCAAGAAGGTCAGAGTGCCTGCTCCGGCTGCAACGCCACTGAGGATGTTCTCCGCAGCTGAGAACGAAACGTCTGGAAGAAAAACTTTCTCCAATAGAACACAGCACTTGAGCCTGAAAGATTCTACAATCCCTAATGATGTTACCAGCCGTGAAAACCTGAAATCTTAGATTCAACTAAGATGGCACAAGAAGAGGGCAGGGGGGAACGAAGCTCTTGCAGGCTATGGTTGAAATGGAAACTAAGATACTCAAAATGAAATCATTCTTAGATCCAATTCAACTTCAACTGGAGAAAATACAACAATCTCTGAAGGAGGTCGATTTAAAAGCAGATGTGGCAATGGAACTGTCACAAATGACTCAGGAAGAAACTCAAATACTTTAATCTGACAAAACTAATTTGCGGTACCAAGTGCTCTCACTTGAAATGGGGGTACATCAGATGAAATTGAAATTCAGAGGCTTCCAAGAGAATGTGGAAGAACAAAAAGAAGTCTCTATTTTTATTGGTAACTGGCTTACCTCTGTGCTGCATCTGGAGGACGACATCTCACCCCTCATACTGAAAGTGTACAGAGTTGTTCAGCTAACAAATCCTAACAGACGTGGACCCAGGGGTGTTACAGCCACTATTTTTACTCCAAAACTCAACACAAAATCTTGCATGAAGTCTGTAAACATGGTCATCTTATATATTCTGATCTTAAATTCAAGGTATATCCAGATCTCCCTGGGGAAGTTGTCTACCTATGATGAGAGTTAAAACCAATCACTACACAGCTATGTTCGGCAGACATAAAACATTGCTGGGTAGCCCCTGCTAAGCTAATGGTGCGTTCAACATAATGGTGTGCTCCTTTGGCCTTTCAATCTGGATTCGTTACGCTCTCCATCAGCTCAGCTTTCAGTAACTGATGAACCTAGACAAGAAGAGTTATAAACATAAACTTACCTTTAACACCACTCCCACTCAGGGGCCACAGAATTCCATTCGCCTGTCTGCAGGTCCACATGCTTAAAAGTATACTCTATCATATCTACTTCAATATGTCTTAGTTAAAATTCATCACAAATTAGTTGTTGGGAAATATATTATCATGCCTTTGTAAATATATAGGGGGGTGACATTCCACGCTTTTGCTTTCCTTAGTTTTGATCTGCTATATTAGAGGTGGTGAATAGTGTTTCCTCACTCTCCTTTTTGAGATTGTTCTCAAAAGGAGATCTAGAGTCCCTTATTATTATTATGCTGAAGCTTCTCATACTATCTATTGTCATTGATTTTAGTTTGTTTATAAGATTGTTATCTCTGTAGTGATATGATATCATGTCAAGTCAGCCTTTATTGGCATAAAAATAAAGTACAGATTAATATAGTATAAAACAGGATAGAAACACAACTTTCATATACACCTGTGTGAACAAAAATTATTTCTGTGATATCCTTTGATATCTGTATTTCTTTCTCTGGGGGAAAGTTGGGGAAGGGTTGGGTGGGTTACAGAGGTTAGGTTTTTAATAAAGTGTGATCTAAAAGGCAATTAAAGTTCATTAAATGCAATAGTGCTGTTTTTAAAATTTTATTTTTACCTTTTTTGTGTTCCATACAAAGTTAAAAAAAGGAAGAAAAAGTGGGGAAGAGCAATGGAATGGAAATCAACATTTACAGGTACTGTCTGTGCTCTAAGGAGCAGAACCTGCATTCAGGTGTTTCTTATTCTTGTCTTGCATTCTTAAAGCCACCTGTTATGTGTTTGTAACAATATTACCAATTGTTTTTAGTGTTCATTGAATTACTTCATATTAAGAGGTGATGCTGTCTTAATAAGACTGATTTTCATCTATAGGGCTAGCTAACTGATAGTAATTTTGTTAAATTAATTTACTGTTATAAACGACACTAGAAGAGGAGCCTGGTAAGCACAGTAGCTTTTACAATTCATTGGTTTGGCTTAATTCATATGTATATCATGAATTTTTATCCTTTTTCTTTTTGGTCTGGTGCTGATTCAAATCTACAGAGCAGGGGTGGCCAAACTGTGGCTCGGGAGCCACATGTGACTCTTTTACACATATTATGTGGTTTTTGAAGCCCCCACTGCCCCATTGGTTGGCTTGGAGAAGGCATTTCTCTCTTTAAATCATTTATCCAAGCCAAGCTAGCCAACAGCTTGGAGAATGCATTTAAAATTAAAGTTGCTTTCTTTCTACCTCAACCACCCTCCCTCATCTATTTGCCTTCCTTTCCTGTCTTGTGGCGCCCAAACATCTGACATTCATGTCTTGCAGCTCTTAAACATCTGACATTTATTCTATGTGGCTCTTATGTTAAGCAAGTTTGGCCATCCCTGCTATAGAGCTACAGTGATTTTACATATACATACATACATACAGAGGGGTTTAGATAAAAATATGGAGCACAGGTCCATCAGTGGCTATTAGCCACAGTGTATGTGTGTACATAAAATTTTTTGCCACTGTGTGACACAGAGTGTTGGACTTGATGGGCCGTTGGCCTGATCCAACATGGCTTCTCTTATGTTCTTATATGTATTTCACTATAGGTTTCTAAATAATAATAATAATAATAATAATTATTATTATTATTTATTCTCTCTTCCACTTTATCACACCTCACGATTTTTATAAAAAGTGCATTGTGTTCTGTTAACTATTAACTTTTGTGCCACAGCAAATACTGGCTTGACTTTTCTAGTTGAATTAAATTCTCTCATTGCTTACATCCTCTTCCTGGAGGTATCTTAAAACATTTACATAGGTGACTTTGTTTGTGGAGTGGAATTTTATATTAGATTGATTATGATGCAGAATAATACTATCAACTGTGATTCACAGTTGTTTCGTATGATATCCACGGGCTTAACAATGTTATTAAACATAAAGAATATATTTCCAGCTATCTAAACTGAATCCAGATGCAAGAGATGCATGACAAATCTCCCTCAACCCCTTTTTGCATCCTCCAAATTTCAATTTCAGGCTAAGGGCAATTCAAATCAAGAGGGGTTGCCATCATTTCAAAATGTACATGGCTTTGCTCATATTCAGCATTGGCTGATCCACCTGGTAGATTTCTTTTTGTAAAGGCAGACTTGAGAATACATTAGTAACACATTGCGTCAATGTATGCCCCAAACACAGAACAACTTCCTTTTCTAGAAACAACTTGGGAAAAGCTTTTCGTGAAGGAGAGGTGCTTATTGGAGACTGAAAACAGTGTAACTGATTACAAATTGGACAAATCCTCTCATACAAAAAACAGTCTAAGAGGAAACAACATAAAAATACCAAGTTGGTTATACTTTTGGATGACTCCCAGCTTATAAATACATGCAGGCATGTTTACCCAAATGAGAAGAATTTCATTTTTTCCCCCAACACACCATAATACACACATGCGTATAGACTACATATTAGCTTCTCCTTTACTGCTGAACAAGATCCATTCAACCCAGATGGCTCTCAACAATGGCCTGACCATTGTTGGGTTGATTTATGTTATCATTGTCCACTGACTTGAACAAACCATTGCACTGGTCTCTAGACAACTCTTTATTGAAAAATATTGAAATGACAACTGATCTTAAACAACGATTTGAAAACTCTTGTAGAAAATACTTCAGATGAATCCTCTCCTGCAATGATATGGGATGCACTGAAACCACTGCTATGAGGTTTCATAATCTCTAAATCTGCTTTCCTGAAATGACAAAAACAAAAAGTGAGGTCACATTTACTAGATTCCATTTTAAAAAAATCTAGATTCAATATATAAAAACTCTGGCAGCAAGAAAAAATATAAGTGCATTCTAAACGAACGAAGAAAATTAGAATTGTCAGATATGTTGCAAATTAAAAAAATATATTGTTTTTTAAACAAAAATTTTGGCATAATTTGCCTAGAGATCTTAAATATCTAGCTCATTGGATTTGTCAGAAAAGAGAATAAAAGTCATCACTACACTTAAAGGATAAATTCGGGGTCTCACATTTCAAGTCCAAAGACATCTCTTGCACTTTCTTAGAATTCTAGCGGTTGCTTTATAAAGTGAAACCAATATCACCAGTCAAATTGGAGCAATTTTTTACAATGCATCCTTGTGCTGAATCTCTATCTTCTGAACATAAAGCCTTTTTGGACAGCCTGATCACTTCCAACAAAATCTTAGATGTCATTAAATCTTTGAAAATAAATAAGGTCCCAGGTCCCAACTCTCCCCGGAATTTTATATTAAAAAAATCATTATTGGCAGATCCCTTAGCATCAGCTTGCAATTATATATGAGAACATGGCCAGCTACCCCTTCATGGTCCAGAGCTGCAATTATTGTGATATCAGAAATTAGAACTTAAAGTCTAAGCAGTCAGCCCTAGTTGAATTCCAGTTATTCACAGCCTCCAAAACTGGGTTTAGGTTTGACAGAAGAGACTAGACAGCAGGTTAAAACTGCTAATCTAGGATTCTTGCTCCTAGGAGGACGATATTTCTTATCCAGTTATTCAGTGGGTTCAACTCAAAGGGAACCCTCGTTTGTGTGAAAAGGGAAATGGTTTTAGACTCTCCAGAGTCAAAAGGGAAGTTGTAATCCCACAAGGGAAGCATTTAAATACAGGAAGAAACTGCTAACTTTCAGAAAAATAAGATATATGAAACTTTATTAAGACATATTGTTGCAGAAAGAAACCTCCAGGACAAACATACCTCTCAAAGTTAAGAACTGAATCTCTAAAAAATAAAAAAAGCTTCAACTATATTATGTTGCCTGTTCAAAATATTATAATTTGTATAACCACCAAAATTTACCTCAGTTTTTCATCCCCTGCTTTTTCCTAACTCAACTGTGCCTGTTTGATAAGCTCATCATTCCTGTTTTAACTTTACTTGGTGTCAAGTGCCATTTACAATGGGGATTACAAGAGAGCTCCTGCTTAGCTCCAATAAATCTCTGGTCCGGGCAAAAGCAAAATAACTTCCCTATCACAGGGTGGGACCTGCAGAAAGTTATAATTCTTTCATTAACATATGCTACCAAGGGGCAGAGCGATGAACAGATTTTGGCAGGGAAATCTTCCTCACAGTAAAGAAGCAGGGGTCTTTCATAGAAACATTACCAATTTTGGGATCTGTAGAGAACACCACATTACTGGCAGAAAGCACTGAAGACTTCAACAACTACTGAAAGTTTAAATGCCAAAGTAGGTTTACAGTGAAACACCAAGAAGATAACTACTGGGGAACTACACAACTTCTAAGGCTGACAATGAATAAACTTAGATTAAGATTTTTTTTTCATTCCTTGGCTCCATCATCAACAAGAAGGACTGCAACCAAGAAATCAGCAGGAGATTAAGACTGGGGAAGGGAGGCCATGAAGGAACTAGAACAGATTCTGCAGTGTAAGAATGTCACTGATGACCAAGATCAAGCTAAAACAACTAGAGGCTATATTGTTCTTTGGGTACATTATGAAAAGACAAGCATCACTGGAAGATACAATGATCCTAGGAAAATATGAAGGCAGAAGGAAAAGAGGAAGACACAGCATGAGATGGATTAATTAAATCAAGGAAGCCATGTCCTCTGTTTACAAGAAAGGAAGAGACTTGATTTATACCCCAGACTTCACTCAAAGCCTCGAAGTGACTTACAATCTCCTTCCCCTTCCCACAACAGACACCATGTGAGGTAGGTGGTGCTGAGAGAGTTCTTTCAAGAATTGCTCTTCAGAGAACAGCTGAGAGAACTTGTGACTGGGCCAAGGTCACACCAGCAACTGCATGTGGAAAAGTGTGGAATCAAACCTGGTTCTCCCAGATTAGAGTCCACGTTCTTAACCACTATACCAAACTGGCTCTCGGTTGAGCAAGGCTGATAATGATAGCACGTTTTGGAGATCATTAATTCAGAGTCACCTAGTTAGAAGCAACTTGACAGCACTTGACACACACACTCCCCCAATCCAGGTAGGTGAATTGAGAATCCATCCCCCCCTCCCACTCCACTGCTACACCCATAAAAGTCTTGCCGAACACTGAGACAAAACCCACAAGAAAGCAATCCCACCCGTCTTCTTTCCCAGGTTCTTGGATAAGAATCAGTTTGTAAACAGCCTTTATTAACTTGGTGCGTGTTGAAAATCTGGCAACAATTACAGGCAATATGGGTGAAAAGATACAGATGCATGGGGGAAATGAGGGAGAATGGAGGCAAGCCCAACAGGCTATAGATATGGAGAGGAAGTGGTGCAACAATGGAGGATGCAGAGAATGAGCACTGAGGTACAGACAGAACAAGAAACATGGTAAGCTACATTACCAAAGACACTAAATTGTTTAGGATGGTTTATCAGTGGACTAGAAAAAATCTTGAGCCTGAGATTTGTGCAAGGAAGAGCTAGTTGCCAGAGAAGCCAGGAGACAAGGCCAGTGTTTCCCCCTTCACCACCCAGGTGCCATTTGTGTGAGTGCCACTGTGAAAATAAAACAGATGTATATATTCCCACTATCTCAGTCCACTGAGAAGATATTAGCTAAATAAAATCTAAATAAACCTCTGCTAAACCCCAGTTTTACATGAAGTAATGTAAAATAATGTACAATGTGCAACTTTCCAAGGATTAGTCAGTCTCATGAAGGATGAGTGGTAGGAGGAGGCAATGCTCAATTCTTCTGCAGCTTGTCAGTTTTTGGGCAGAAGCAGATTAAGGCAACAGCCAATTTGCTCATCTGACACTTATTACACAGATGTGACAGGTATCTGAAGATTCCTGGATATTGCCCACGGATCACCTTTTCATATTAGTCTTTGCACAGGTGACTTAAGCAGCATGATGGGAAATATGAGAACAGAGGAGATGCAGTGGAATATTTTCTTCTTTGGAATTGGGTGTGTGTGTGTGTATGCACCTGCAAGTCATGGCAACCTCTGGTGACTGACCCCTACTGGAGGCATGGGGGTTATTCAGAAAGGAAGTTGAATAAAGCCTGCCTATGCCCTCCTGATTGTTGGTATTCCAAGCAGGTCTCCCATCCAAGTACTTGCTAGACTTGACTCTGCTTAGCTTCTGAGATCTGACAAGATCAGGCTTGCCTGGGCAATCCAGGTCAGGGGCCAAGAAGCAGTAGAATATTTTAATAGCTTGTGTTTGAATATTGCAGGACTCTAAAGAGGTGGCACAGAAATATTCTAAATAAAATAGAACTAAGGCAACATAGGGGGACAATGGCTGGTGCAGCAGAAAGAAGCCTGCTCTTGTTGATTTCCAGTTAACTAGAACAAAATCACTGTTTTAATCTCGTGTACCCAGCACATTTGTGTATGTGGATCCTTGCCCAGGCAGAGAAGTGTACATGGAAGGCTGCTTCTGTACATGTCTGGTCTTAGCTGAGGCAGAGTGCTTAGAGAGAATAAGGGGAAGAGGCTGCCTTTCAAAGTGCAGCTACATCCTCTTTTCAGATGAAGGCTTTTCATCTTCTTTAATTCTGCTGTGTGGCATTCAATTTTAAGGCAAATAATGTAAAAGATTAAGGAAGGGACACCACGCCGAGCTCACCTCTTCTTTTGTAATTTAAGAAATGAAGTTGTGCTGTCTTAAAACTAAAATGCTGACAATTTAGACAACTTTATTTACAACATACAAAATAAATACAAACGGTAATGGATTCATAAGACTCATAAATTCAGACCTACTTGAAAACCTCTTGTTGCAGAATGATGGAAACCCCCAGGGGCTACTGCATTATAATAGTTTGTTAAAATAACACAGTGGTATACAGACCAGGAGTGACCAAACCTGCTTAGCACAAGAGCCACAGAGAATAAACGTCAGATGTTTGACAGCCAAAGACATGAATGCCAGATGTTTGAAAGCAGGCAAGTAGGCAGGCAGGTAAATAGATTGGGGGAAGGAGATGGAAAGAAAGCAACTTTAAATGTGTTCTTTAAGCGTCTGGCTGGCTTGGCTTGGAGAAGTGATTTAAAGAGACAAATGCCTTCTCCAAGCCAATCAATGGGGTAGTGGGGGCTTTGAGAGCCACACAATGTGTGTGAAAGAGTCACATGCGGCTCCCCAGCCAGTTTGGCTACCCCTGATATAGATTAAAATCCCTCCTTTTCAACAGTGAAATTAACATCACCAAATTCAAGGAAGTGTAACGAGTCGTTACCTTGCTTAAAACCAACTGTATGAACTCTCCAAAGAAATTTTATTTCATTGCAGTTATTTTACACAGGGGAAAAGATAAAGGTTTACTTTATGAGCTAACAAGCAGCCTATGCCACTGAATCTCACCACTGAAGTCAATGCTACTTTGAACGAATGTAATACTAATGTAGCTTTCAACATTCAAAGGGCATTAGTGGAAGAGCAGCTTGAGACTCTGCTGTAACGTGCGAAGCAAAGACACCATAGCAGGCTAGGGACACGTTACCATTGTACTCTGTCTTGTGTCCTGTTGTCATTTGCAGTCTGAATTATGCAGGAAGTACAAAATTGGCACAATACTAATAAGCCATCCATATTTCCAAAATATTCATATTTATTTATAATTTAAATTTATAAATCACCCTCCTCTGAGTACACAACACTGAGGGCAGTAAACAACAGTGATAATAATATTATTAATAACAATTTACATACTATATAATTAAAAACATTGCAAGATGGCACTAAAACTTCAGTTTCAAATTGTGACTGCCTCATGAGGAAAGTAGAGAAGAATCAGGAAAGGGGGGGAGGGAGTACCGGAAGGATGGTACCCTTCATTGTCCTCAACCAAAAGACTGGCATAACAACTGCGTCTTGTAAGCCCTGCAGAACTGCATTAAGTCTTGTAAGGTGCTGATGTTGTTTGACAGAGAGGCTGAAAAGTCCCTGGCTCTGGTCGAGGACAGCCAGACTCCTTTTGAGCTGGGGATCACCAGTAGAGACGATCAAGGTCGAGGACAGCTGGATCTCTTCTGAGCTTGGGATCACCAGTAGATTGTTCTCTGCAGATTGTAACACTCTTTGGGGGATAACAGAGAAGGTGGACCTGAAGATACATGGATCCCTGACCGCTTAAGGTCTTTAAGGTTAGTACCAAAACCTTGAACCTGACTTTGTACTCCACCAGAAAAGCCAGTGCAGATGGCACAGCACAGGTTGAACAGCACAGGGGAGTGGGGGATCATACCTGGTTCTCCAGAGTAGAGTATAACGCTATTAACCACTACACCAAACTGGCCATTGCCAGCCATAGTTGACCTTATGCCCTTCTCTCAACAAGGTAGGCAGTAAGAACAAGGCAATTTGCCCCTGTATTTCAAGCACCTTTTGGAAAGTTGTTTTTTTAAAAGAGACTAAGTAGAAGAAAAATCTGAGGAGGTCTTTGAAGATATGAGGTAAAAACGCTGAGGAAAAAAAGTGGAGAAAGCGCAACAAGGTCTGTTCAGAGCGGTGGTAAAGAAGAAACTGAGCAGGGGCGGGGCTTTCTCCTCAGCTCTGGGCATGCTCAGTAGCTGCCTGCTCCCTGGAGCAGAGGAAAAAGCCTGCCAAAAAAATGCTGACACTAGCTATTGGAGTGCTCCAAGGTCAAATTCAAGCCAGGGCTCAGAACTCAAGTGTAGGACTGCATAGGGGCCACGAAGATCAATAAAGATACTTTAATTATTAGGTTATTGCAGCAAGACTATAATTTCAGTTCAGAAGTTTTTTTATCAAAAGTAGCAGACTTTATTAAAAGTAGGTGAGGCATAGCCATGTTTAGGATATGGGTTTTCCATCTTTGTTACACACCATTTTCCATTTTCTTGTTGTCTATAATGGAAATCGGAAAATACAGAATTTTTTTCAAAAGTGCAGCAATCATTCTGCAACTATCCCTGAAAGTTGCATGTTCATAATTTGTTCATTGCTTAACAGTAATTAGTATATTGTCATATATTAGACTACCAAGGACATGTATACAAAGTATAAAAAACAATATTAACACAGTGGGAAAAGGCAAGCTGTTATTTCTTCAGAGGATACACTCTAATTCTTTACTCCAACAATACTACACATAGTCTAATACGCACACAGATCTCCTGAGTTCAAAATCTTGGTTCCATTTAATGGAGGGATGATATTTCTCTACACAAAGAAATGTGCTTACTATTTTGGACAGGGGGGAGGAGCTCCATTTTTGGTGTAGATTTCCACCATTAAAAAAAAAAAGACTGCTGGGCAGGGATGATGAAATCAACATATTAAATTTGTTAAGTGAGGAAAAGAACCTGCTACTATATTATGACACCGTGAGAAGAATTTCAACTTTATCATCTTGAAATAAGATTAATCCTTACTTCACTTACCTAGTAGCTTTTCTATCCTAACCTGCCTCGTTTTATGCCTTTAACAGTCAAAGTTCTCAGCTGTGAAGAGTTCATTTATGTCAGGACTTTAAAAAAAATAGAAAAAAATAGAATGATGCTGCTAGATTACTTTCAGATACATAAAATTTGTCATTTAACATTAACAAAATCATAAATACTAAAATAAACTCCCACAGAAGCAAAATTAACAGCATAATCCTAAACAGAGTTACAACCTTCTAAACTCAGTAAAGTCAACGGATTTAGAAGGATGTGACTCTGTTTAAGACTACCCTGTAAAGACAATTTTTAAAACGCAGGCTTTACTCTAAAGACAAAACAAAATATTAATTTAAGGGATAAAATTAACAGCTGGTTATCTAATCTGTGTGGTTTCTGATTTTGTATTTTCTAATTTTGTTGGCATAAAACTTCAAGTTACATAGAGCAGTATAGGCTATAAAAATTAGTGGGATGCAAACACAAATCCAACATTCAGAAGCACACACAAAGAGATGGTGGTTTAAGACTTTTGATCTCTATCTGGCTCTGCATTACAGCCCACAAATCCATATCAGAGTTAAACAAATGTGGATGAGTCAAAAAAGAGTGAGGTTAACAATGGTGTTACACCAATTCAGGTTTTGTCTAGAACAAATATTCCAGCTGAATGGATGCTGAGACCAGTGCATATTAAATGCTCAGATTTCACAAGCTGTTGATTGCACAACATTTTAGAGGTACAATGCATGTCATCGTTGACAACTGAAAGAATCCAAACATGCTTGTTCTTGTTTAAAATCACTGATTAGTCCTTGAAACCCACATTTCTGAGAAGAAAAAATTAAAATCAATACACTGAAAGCATGGAGAGAAGTATTTCTTATAGCCTCTGATAAATATAATTTGTTCAAAAATCCCTATATAGCCCCTTTCTTTTTTTCTATATCTTTTATGTTACTATTTTGTTTTTAAAATAAAAATATATACAAAAAAAGAAAAAAATGTTTCAAAATACAATGCAAGAACTTTTTTTTCAGATTCTTACTCAAACCCCCCCCCCCCCATGGTAGCTCATAATGCAATCAAAACTATTTCTTCGTAATAAGAGAGTGGTGCATTTTTCATCCTCTTGGCTGGACAAATGCTAGCAGGCACAGCTACATCCAAGAAACAGGTGGCAGACAACCGGGCAGGGAGGTCAAGAGGGCACAACAGCATGCTGGCACCCTATGCAAGATCTTGCACAGCACTGATCTGCAATTCAGACTTTTTCAAAAATGCCCAGTACACTCTGACTTTTAGCATTTAAACTATTCTTCCTCACTGGCACTACAGAAACTGGAAAGTTAAATAAGGCCTTCAAAGTGAACTCCTGATCTATTTACTTACTTTTCTGTTCGATCTACTGGTCCTGAAAGTATCCTCTCTGGAGACCGCGAAGGAGACCTCATTGTTGAACTAAGTGGGGATATGACATTTACAGAAGAGGCACTGAGGCCCTGCCGCCGCATCTCTTGAAAAGCACGTTCCCTATCAAACAGAAAAGTGGTTGCACTGGGATTTGGGAAGATCTCTACACATCCCTTTATACTGAAAAGCAGATCGCCCCCATAGCTCCCTCTTTAAGGCTGCAAATTCTTTGCAAAAGGAAAAGGAGACAGTAAGGAAGCTTGGAACAAAATACTTGTGGTTCTTTTTCCTGTTCCCTCCTCTTTCACATTTATTAACAGTGACGTTCTGTTAAACTAAAATAATGCAAGGAGAGGAGGAAGAGAAAGACATATTGACTCCATTCATCTCTATGGTGTAAGGATAAGCACCCCAAACCATTAAAACCATTAACCCTGCTCAGAATTTGCTCTTAGTATTGACTGGAACAGGGAATCCCAAACATCTAACATATTCATGTGCACAAATGCACCCACAAACCACTTGTGCCTCATCGAATACAGTTCCTATACTATAATAAATAAAGCAATAAGCCCCCCCCCCAAAAAAAAAATTCATGGAAGGTGACCCAGCCAGCATCAAACACCTCTGGATGGCAACTGAAGAAAGTTAAATGGTGGGGGTTTTAAAACAGTTCATCACTGGTCTGATCATGCTCTGCATGTTTGTTTTCTAACTAAATGTTTTAAATGTATCTTTCAAATTTTCATTAAGAAACATGCAGATGGGGGAAGGGGTACATGGGCCAAAGTGAACTGACCTGTACAAGTCTCCCTTAATATTTTATTACTTTGGAGGGTTAACCCCTCTACATGTCTCCCCAAGTTCCTTGCTCCCAGCCCCGTCTTCTGCTGCCTCCTCAAGTCTCTTTTCTCCTTGGTCTTGCTTCCTCCTTGCTCTCTTACACTTCCTCTTAGTTTTGGCTTCCTCTCTCCTTTTCTCTTGGGCTCCTACACATCAGTTCCTATTGACCCTCACCCATGTGAATGAAGGAAAGGAAGGAAGTATGGTCATCCTAATGCACAGAAGTGACATTGTAGCGCCATGCCTGCTACCACTGCTCCTGACTGAGTGGCTTCTGCCAATTGCTGCCAGATGGCCCTTGTCTGCCTGCTGGCAGCTGGCTCTGTCTACTCCCAGCAGCTACATGTCACCATGTTGAAATGCAAAAATCCTGGTTTACTCTACCCAAGGGAAGGCTCTGTTCATGCACACACAGACTACTCCGCACATGGCACTAATTACCAGTCTGGTTCTGGATTCAGTTCCTAGATGCCTGTTTTATCTTCTAAAGCCCTGGTACTCTCATAGGTGTAGGGCAACTGATCCCCATATTTGCCCACTTAGATGGGGAAGGAAAGGCCAGTTTATGATCCTATCAATCTTCCACTTAAGGCAAGAGCTGGGGCTTTAAAAAAAATGGCTAATCCATCATTCTGGAATCACTTCCTGACATGGTATGGAAAGTCACATCCATTCTCTTTTCACAAAGACTGAGTAAATGTTGATTAAATTGATTCTGGAATTTGATGCTTTGATGTAAATAGCTATACAGTAATATTTTATATTATTGACTGCCTTTATCTCATTTCTGATGCATCTCACAAGTTTACTCTTAAACACACTTCCAGCGTAGGAAATGAATTAGTCAATAAAATAATATCCCAAAACCTTAAAGAACTATTGCGGGGAAAGAGAATATTCCTTAAGTTCTATTTTTCATTTAATTGTAATTAATATTTTCTATTTAACAGTGTAGAAGACACAATATAGTCTTTAAAATACATGGATGAAACATCTAACATGCAAATCTACTTACCGTTCAAATCGTTCTGTTGTCAGCTGCCCTTTTAGAATATCATAATCAGTTTGCAGCTGTGAAAGTTTATTTCTGACCAGAGAATTTTCTCTATTAAGACTCGTTCTAAAAATATTGCAGACAAAGAAAATAATTGCACATCTTCCAGATGGCATTTTAAAGAACACTAAAAATACCGCAAACAAGACAAACACATAAACAAGAATATATGCATGAGTGCACATTCCCCCCACTTGTCCGAGGGCTCTGTTCTGCAACGGATGAATAGTACTTCTCATCTCCTACACAGCGTTAAGGGAAAATGCTTTCAAAAGGGTGGCCCAGTTAAGGTTTGCATACTCAGAAACTAAAACTGAGACTCCAGACCAGATCATATGTTTGCTGCTGATGAATTCCTCCTTCTATGAGCATCACCTTTGGCCTTCTGTGTCCCCCATGATTACATGGGGATGTTCCTGTGTAAACTCAAAACACTTGGCTATGTGGGACTATAGTGGCTCAGTTAAATGGAGGGTATTTGATCCAGCTGCATACGTGAGCCAGTCTTACAGTAGCTTTCCATGTCCCTCTAGTGAACTATAGCCACCATTTGATTCTTTCTTGCATGGTATTCTGGGATGCACAAAAGGAAGCACCACATTCTCACCATTATTGAAGGAATATATAAAAGCATCCTCACTACTAAGGGACCATGATTAATCTTGAGATAAAGGTCTATGATGACCCGAATTGAAAGTTCTTGGGCGGTATGTCCTCAAAGCTAATAGGCAAGTGCTCACACATACACACAACACACCCCAATGCTGATAAAGAAACTCAAAGAAAGTGGGCTGGTCACAGCTACAATGTAGAGTTCAGGAAACTCAGGGAAACTCCAAATTTGCATTAAAATTTGTTTCAAAAAGAAATGGAGCAGTGTTTTTAAAAACCTTCAAAAACAATAAGAATGACTTCACAAAACATTACACAAAACTCCTAAGAATAGTAGTGTTTAAGAAAATATGATAGTGTTAGAGCAGGCAAGGAAGAGAAAGCTGCTTATGATAAGCCTCCCCCACTTGCCCACCTGTCTCTTGGCCTCAGACACAAGAGTAAGACTCAGGGAGTGAAGGGAGCAAACCAGAGGAGTAAACAGAAGGGGCGGGGAGATATGAGATTTCCTCTCTCCTACAAATCCCCTTCTTGTTTCTTACTAACTTTTACAGCAGTAAGGTTTTCAAGAATCCAGGCATCTTTGAATTACATTACAAACAACAGGTGAAACAAGCTGTAAGAATAGCAATGCTGTGCTTTGGCAACATACAGTTTACTGTCCGAGAGAGTTAGCTTGTCTTTGAGTAGCAGAATTTCTGACTCTTTCTCATGAGTGGTTAAATGATTCTGAAATTCTTTGTCTCGGCTAGTTGACAGGAGCGTTTCCAGGTTTTGTATCGTTAGTCGCTCACTGGCTAACTGCTTTTTTAACAGCTCTGCTTCTGCTTTTGCATCTTCCAGCTGTGTCTGAACCTACAGAATAACAATAATTTGTTTCAGTCAATAGTCTTTCATTTAATATTAAAGGCTAAAGGCAACCTTTCCACATGATAGCAAAACCCCAAAGAAGTGCACTGTGTACAGACCTAACACTTAACTATAGTTTGCTTTCCCTTATGAACTGTTTTAAGATCTGAATATTTAAAGCCATAGTAAAGGACTGCCACAAAACATCATAGTATAACCATACTCTGAACAGGAAAAGAAAGGTCCCCTGTGCAAGCACCAATCATTTCCAACTCTGGGGTGACTTTGCTTTCACAGCGTTTTCACGGCAGACTTTTTACGGGGTGGTTTGCCATTGCCTTCCCCAGTCATCTACGCTTTCTCCCCCAGCAAGCTGGGTACTCATTTTACCGACCTCAGAAGAAGAAGAAGAAGATGATGATTTTGGATTTATATCCCGCCCTATACTCTGAATCTCAGTCTCAGAGCGGTCACAATCTCCTCTACCTTCCACCCCCCCACAACAAACACCCTGTGAGGTAGGTGGGGCTAAGAGTGCTTTTACAGCAGTTGCCTTTTCAAGGACAGCTTCTATGAAAGCTATGGCTGACCCAAGCCCATCTCAGCAGGTGCAAGTGGAGAAGTGGGGAATCAAACCCGGTTCTCCCAGATAAGAGTCCGCGCACTTAACCACTACACCAAACTGGCTCTTAGAAGGATGGAAGACTGAGTCAACCTCGAGTCGGTTACCTGAAAACCCAGCTTCCACCGGAGATCGAACTCAGGTCGCGAGCAGAGCTTAGGACTGCAGTACTGCAGCTTTAACACTCTGCGCCACGGAGCTCTTTACTCTGAACAAGCCATGGTTTATTTAGGCCTACCTTCTCCCATTGAGCAAGCCATGGCTAAGACTCTCTAGCTTCTCTGCTTCCAAAATAATAAGCAGGGCTCCCTGAGCTCCCTCTATATGTGCTCTCTGGAGGCAAGACTTCTAGTGCAGAGATAAATTATACCCTTCTAAAAGCCTATTGAAGTCACTCTGTTTAGGACTGCACTGTTAGCTTGGCAAGGTAAAAACCACAGCTTCACCATACATTTGGTATCTAAATGAGAGCCAGTGTAGTGAAGCGATTAATGTCAGACTAGATCTGTAAGATGCAGGTTCAAAGCCTCACTGCCACAGAAGCTTTCTGGAGGATCTTGGGGTGGAAACACACTTAGCCTAATCTACCTCACAGGGCTGTTGTGAGGATAAAAAGGAGGGAAGAACAAGTAAAACCGTTTTGTGTCCCCATTGGGGAGTAAGACTGGGTGTAAACAAAGTAAATAATAATAATAAAGATTAGGGCTACAAACCACAGTTAGTTCTTCTAACTATGAATAAGGATTAGTTCTAGAACAAAATAGGAGTCGATTGCACCTTTAAGACCAACTTAAGTTTTATTCAGAACGTAAGCTTCCGTGTGCATGCACACTTCTTCAGACGAGGAATGAGGTACAGTAAGCAGAGCCACATATAGCTGGTGGGGTTTGGAATGCCAAGTGACACAAACTTAAAATCCAATAGCAGAATAGCAAAATTAACAAATTCAGAAAAGCTTTGATCTGGGATGCATTAGCGTGGGAAACCATAAAACAGTAACATGTCAGAATGTGAGAATGCCTGTTAATTATTCTACTGCTAATACACCTGGGTCAAAAAGAGGGCATTTCTTTCCCAGAAGTTTTTCCTGTATCAGACAGCAAAAGCAGACAGCCATGGGATTAGAGAGCAAAGGGTAAAGTCCCAAACAAGTTAACAAAGCTAGTGTCACAAGAAGGTACTGCAAAACAAGAATAAGATAATGTAGCCAAAACTAGCTCATCCTAGGGACAGAATGATGGATTTTGACCTGAGTTCAAATACCTATTCGGCTTTGCTCAAGTCACTCTCATCTCTAGCTCCTGAGATGGAAAACAGAAACAACAGTATTGGCAGTATTATATGCCTTCAGGGCTCACTTCCTGTCCAGCAGCCTGACTCGGAAGAGGGCTCCAAAGGCATTTAAATGCCTTTGGAGCTCACTCAGGTTAGGGTGGTGGGCTCCAGTGGCATTTAATTGCCTTCAGAGTTCACTTCTGGGTAGCCCTCACCCCACCCCAAACTCTGCGAAGCATGAACTGGTTCATGTGATGGAGAAGTTTGTGCTTCAGGGTTTGTGAAAACCTCCAAAGCATGAACCTCCACTTTTATGGTTTGTGCCCATCCCTACTTATAAAAGCCACCAAAAAGTTTTGGGGTTCCATTGATTAGAATTTCTAGTGTCTCCTTCATGTGGCTTCTCCCAAAACAACTACTTCTGTTTCTAATCTAACTGAATCTTTTTATTAAAAACAGCTCAAATTTCTTTTCCACTTACCCTTTCAAAATCCATATTTCTGGATGTTAACTGACGGGAAAGATTTTCTTTGCTGGCCTCCATCTTAACACAGAGATCTCTAATAGAAATCACATCAGCTGATGTTGCAACCTTCTCTTCTTTTTCACGATTGAGACTCTCCTCAAGTTTAGCCATATTTTTTGCCATTGAAGAGATCTGTGATTCATATGCTTGGTGAGCCATGATATGCTAATCAACAGAAACAAAAACAAACTTATTATTCATATATGTGTTCATAGCCCTCGCTGTATACTAAAATGTAAATTCAAGCTCTTCTTTCCCCAATCTTCCAAAACACACTTACTACTATTTGCAAGCAACAACAGAAGTCAATCTCAAACAATTTTTTCCTTGAGCTGACAGTGATGGTAAATTACCACCACCTGCTCCTTGGGCAAATCTCCAATTAACACCGAGGCATTTGGTTAAGAGAGCACATTAGTGAAGTGGACCAGCCAACACAATTCAGAGAAGACTAGAGATTACCTCCTGAATTTCTTTTTCCAGTAGGTCTATTCTTTCACTAAGCTGTCTTCGCTCAGTGTCAACAGAGAGAAGTTCCAGTCGTACTGAGTTGCTGTCCCCCTCAGCTTGATGGGCCTTTGCTTCCCAGTCTTCAGCTTGGCTATGGAGCATCTTGAATTTTTCCAGCAATTCTAGGTTTTCTCGTTCCTAGTTAAAACACAAATATGCAGTGAGCAATAAATCAGTGACAAAGGCCTTCTGCCCAGACAAGCCAATCAGCAATATTTAAGCTAGCAAGCCAAATCAGCAATATATGTGCCACAGAAGAAATCTCCACATTTCTCACACACACTCATCTACATCCCCTCAACATACAGAAAAAGACAACTTCATTCTTTTTATGACCAGAATAAATCCCTGATTTGCAGTTCAGATAATTAGATAGGAAATCAAAAAGTTTAAAGCAGATGCTGCCTTTGTGATTTGGTTAAAACATCAATGGTTATATAATGGTGGATTTTTTGCCTTCCTTATCTCAGTCTGCAGCATTTATTTTAAAGAGCTAAATGGAGATAAAACAAAGAGCTTTGGATGTGAGCCATCCACGTCCCCAAGTGAAGCTGTAGGATTTTAAGTTTAAAAAGAAATTTAGGGGTTTGGGATGATAGCTGTTTAAAAGAAAACACAAGAACAGCCATCATTCAGGAAAGATAAATACAGTTCAGGTATTCTGAGTAAGAAGATTTCAGATTTAAAGTCATACTAAAACATTTTACAGACCAAGTAAAACAAAGTCAATCCCATGATTCATGACTTATGTCAGGGGTAGACAAGGGTAGCTCTCCAGATGTTTTTTTTGGCCAATGGCTGGGGCTGATGGGAGTGGTAGGCAAAAAACATCTGGAGAGCTACCGTTGTCCACCCCTGACTTATGTGAAAGACTTTCTGCAGTTCAGTTCTGCAACACCAGTACATACATATGGAAGTTTCTACTGGTTTCAGGGCTTAGTTTCCTGAGATGCACATGATTGTTCTGCATTTTGTATACTGGGAGGAAAACATAAGCTAAATAAACAAAGACTACATGGGGATAGAACCCAACATACCACTGTGTTGTTCATCTAGTTCAGGTTTGTCCAACAGGTAGCTCGCGATCTACCAGTAGATCACAGAGGGGTCAGAGGTAGATCACTAGCCGCACTTGGTCTCATGGTTTGCTGGACAGGTGTTTGGGTTTTTTTGTTGATTGTTGGTGTGGCGGTATTTGATTATTGGTTCCAGTATGATGAATTCTTATTTTTACTTTTAGAACTGCATGTGTGGTTTTGGCATCATCCAGAGGTTTTCATTTCCTATTGATCTTTAATACTTTGGGACAGTGACAGTTTTGGACCAGATTCAGTTAATTTAGCACCCCAGCCACCCCAGTATAATGAAGATGTGTGTTCAAAAGAAGAGCAAAACCTACCACTTTCATGATGAATGGGAAATGAACTAATTCTTCATCATGGTGAAAGACAAGTGTTGTTGTCTACTTTGTAACGCCGCTGTATACTTGCCCAAAAAGGGTAATCTAGAGCATCGTTATAAGGCTCTGCATAGCAATAAGTTTGATGCTGATTTTCCACCCAAAAGTGAAATTCATAAACTGATGCTCAATTGGCTGAACAGCAACAGTTGATGGCAAAGCCAAGGTCACATTCAGTCAATGCAACCATGGCATCCTTCAAGGTCAGCAACCTGATCGCAAAGAAATGTAAACCTTTCAATGAAGGAGAATTTGTAAAAGATTGTTTTCTTGAAGAAGCAGACAATCTTTTTGAAGGATTTAAGAATAAGATCATAGCTGCTGTTAAAGATGTACAACTGTCAAGAAACACCGTTGTTCGGCGAACAGAAAAGATGCGTGGAGACACAACTGAACAATTGTTGGAGGATGTTTCAGTTTGTGTTATTTTCTTACTCCAACTGGATGTCTCTTATATCTATAGACATAAGAGACATAGCCCAGTTACTAGTCTTTATCCGGATGGTTTTTGAAGACTTCAGTGTTAAAGAAGAACTACTTGGAATAATTTCTTTAAAAAGGGAGAACTACTGGTCAAGAAATATTCAGCTCTTTCCAATCTTTTGTGACAAAGTGTAATCTTCCATTGCATAAACTTGTTTCCATCGCTACAGATGGAGCAAGAGCAATGACAAGTGAGGTTAACAGTTTCAAAGGCCTCTGTAGACAGCATGACGACTTTCCAGATTTCCTTTCTTACCACTGCATCATTCACCAGCAAGTTTTGGCAAGCAAGAGACTCAATACAAAGACTGTCATGGACATCACTTTCAAAATTGTAAATTCAGTTCATGGAAGATCACTTCAAAGACGGCTTTTCAATCTTACTCTTGATGAAGGGGCAGAGGAAATCATTTTGCACACAGATGTAAGGTGGCTAAGCAGGTACAAATTTCTGCAAAGATTTCGTGATTTGCTGAATGAAATAAGGTTTTTGAAGGAGAGGGGAGATGACAAAGCAGAGCTGGAAGATGAGGCGTGGTTATGTGATCTGGCATTTCTTGCTGACTTTACAGGTGAACTAAGTGATATGAACATTGAACTACAAGGTAAAAACAAATGCATTGGCGAGATGATGAGTAATTTCATCCTACATGAGCAAATTTGAGCTAATGATGACTGACCTTGCAAACAACACTCTTGATCATTTTCCTAATATGCAGGACCATCTGGGACAATATCCAAATTTTGTTTTTCAGAATGAGAAGTATGTGACAGAAATCTGCTCTGTTATCCAGGAATTCAAAAAAAGATTCTGTGACTTCCAAAGAATTGAAAAAGTTGTGGAGTACTTGTCATACCCATTCAAAGCAGATATGGATATTAAGGAAACTGCAGCTGCGATCAGTAAAAATTACTAATTGAACAAGGCATCTCTTGAAAACGAAATAGTAAACCTTAAAAATGACATTTTTCTCAAGACCCGTGCTGAGCAAGAATCGTTTTGGAAGCTAGTGACTAGAGACAAATTTCCCAACTGGAAAAGATGCAGTGAAGCTGTACACTCCTGTTTCGGTTCAACTTATTTGTGTGAATCTTCATTTTCCCATCTGAAAATGACAAAAAGTACACAATGTTCCAACATGACAGATGAACATCTCCAGGATTCCCTGAGACTGGCCCTCAGGCAATATTCACCCAACTTCAAAAAGCTGGTGGATGAAATGCAGGCTCAGATGTCTCACTAATTAGCAAGAGCAAAGTTTTAAAGATTGGCAAGATCAGCCTGGATCAATACTTGACCTACATTTAACACAAATTACTCAATAGAAGTTGAAGAAAGTTATTAAGACAGTTAAAGAAAGTTATAATAAAAATTTAAGAAAAATTATTTGCAGTTCTTTCTGGATCTTCGTCTCTCTGTTTTGTTTTTGCTTATTTTGCTTACCAGTAAATGACAGAAGGTGCATTGTAAATGAGGGGGGGGGGAGTGGTGGAACCCAACTTTGGTGGGTTAAAATCTAATGCAAAACTAATTTGAAACTTAATTTTCATGGAGGTAGATCACCAGCACTTTTGTCCGGAAAAAAAAGATCATGACCTGTTCAAAATTGGACATGCCTGATCGAGTTAATTTTTAGTCTGTGATCCAAACATGCAAGAACGCAAAAAAAGTGTGCAACTTCCACCAGTGGAGTGTCCACTATAACAAAATTCTACTTATAGGTTGTAGGCACAAGGTAATGTCCAAACTTTGCTCTCATTTTAAAAGCAACTTTCTAGGTCCACATACTATGAATGAGATGGCTTTAAAGGGGTCAGAGAGATTCATGGAGGAGAGATCCATCAGTGGCTACTAGTCCTGGTAACTAAAGGAAACCAACCATATATTAAGGCAGCAGACCTCTGAATACTAGCGCCAAGATGAAGCAGTAGGGGAAGGCCTTGGTCTCTAAGCCCTGTTTGTTAAACTGTATGCCGGTCAAGATTAATCTGATCCAACAGGGCTCTTCTTATGTCCTTATTTACAGATAATACTGCTGAAGCCAGAGAAGGATTGCGGCAAGAGTCCTAGTGATCAAGGCTTATGGATTTAATTCATGCATAATAGCAAAACTATTAAAGCAAATACATTCAATTAACATTCACAGCTTACAAAAGTTGCAGAATTTTGGGTTATCTTAAAGCAGTATACAACATTAGCAATAAACAGGCTATAGGTAAGTTTTGTGAAAACACAATTATTCAGGATAATGCATTTCTTCACCTTTGACACCATTAAGCTTTCAAACCTGGATACTTCAGTTATGTAATTATGAACTCTGATTTTCATTTCTTCTTTTTCACGTAAAGCTGCTTCCAGTTCACTTGAGGTTGCCTGTTAAGATTACACAAACTATTATGCATCAGCTTAATATGAACAAATGGTTTCCTAGAGACAGTATATATCCAGGCTTCAAAAGGCAGGTAGAGACTCATGTGACACCATGGCCAATCCATATAGAAAGCTGAATGTTGGATTGAAGCCAAGGCTACAGCACACCCTCATATGCTTTTTCTCCCTCTCTTTCTTTTTTTTACAGGGAATTTTTTTGGAGTATGGAGGAGCTTTCATTCATTCATATGCCTCCATCTGCACCCTGAAGATGAGCACTCTGAAGATGAGCAGCCTAGACTCATCAGTAGAACTAGGCTACTCATGTCTTGATTTTCACTTTGCTTTTTGAACATCCAAAACATGAAGAAGCTTCCATTGCGCATAAAAAGTTCTCCAAAAGGTAAAAACTACTTCAAGCTTTTGAATTCATAATTTGGTACAAATGTCATTGAGAACTGCTCTGTACCTGGTTTTCTCGGGTCATGGTAGCTAGATCATCCTGTAACCTTCTGTTTTCCTTCAGAGCCATTTCTTTCACCCTTCCGGTTTCATCGAGCTCAGAGTGTGCTGCATCAAGTTGGCGCCGGAGACTGGCTACTTCACGGTCTTTGCCACTCAAGGCATCCTTTAACTGGCTAGCAAGTGAGAGATTGGTGAATGGGATCCATCTTTCTGCATTATGCTATGGCATGTAATTCTGTCATGATAAAAGTAGTGGGCCACCTTCTGGTCATTCAAATCAGTAGACACTTTTGGGCTTTTTCCACTGAAACGCATTCCACAGATTTTGGCTACTTCAAACATGTTCTGAAATATTTCTTAGTGAATGCACTTCTCTCACAATGCTTGATCAGCACTCATTCCTAAGCATCTGTGCAAGTATCAGCTATGACACAGTTTAATGCCTGACAACGTTGCCCTGGTAGGCCATGTCAGGCAATATCTGTGCTGTATCAATATCCATGCTTTGAGCTAAACAAACATCACTATAATGATTTGAATTTATATATGCGTGTTCCTTTAATGGTTGCCAAGTTGCAGTAGAGAAAGAGGAGGTGGAAGGGGATGAGCAAGTGAGGTGATTGGTTGGTGATTGAGTGAGTGTGGGTGGAGCTAGGAAGGTCCAATTATAAATATAGTTAATCTTCTCATTACAAAATACAGCTTGACAGTTACAAGATGAAACATTAATACCCTAAAGCAATAATTTCTAGTGCTGCTACTTACTCCAAGGAGGACTCCAGCTGACTAAGCGTTTGACGTAACTGAAGGATACTTTTTTCCTATGGAAAAATATATTTATTTAGTAAAATAATTATATCCCAATTTCCTTCATAACTTAAGGGAGTTTACAAGCCGTAATCAATACAATTTAAAACCAAAAGAAGGAAACCTTAGATACTCCCCTCCCCCAACCCCCCCCCCCCCCAAATGCTTACAGGCCATCAAAAGCCCTGGTAAACAGAATGCCCTTGCAGCATCTCCTGAACGTTTCTAACAGGGTTTTTTTGAGCAGGAACACAATGAGCTTCAGCAGTCTATATAGGAACACTGAAACTGATCTCCATTTCATGAAAAACTTAGCAGCACAGACAAAGTTGCAAGGAAAACATGGAATGGATTTTCCATTAAGATCTCTGGGCCCTATCTATCTGGGCACAGAGACCTTAATGGAAAAATCCATTCCTTGCAGCTTTGCTTTCTGCTGCAACCTGCAAAGACAAAGCAAAAAAAAAAAGCAGGGAACTGAAAGAGCAGAGAACTTCGTCAGCCTTGGAGCTTCAAACAGTGAGGATAGGAGGGGGAGAAAAGAGCCTGCAGGCCTGATAAAAGCCCCAGGTGGACCTGGTGTGCCTCACGGGCTGGACATTTGACACCCCTGTCTTAAATTAATAATAATAAATTTTTATTTATACCCCGCCCTCCCCGCCGAAGCAGGCTCAGGGCGGCTTACAGGACATGGTGGGTCACACCATGATGTAACAATAAATACAACATAACCATGAAAATACATTTCTTAAACCAGCGATTAGATTAAAATTTAAAATTTAAATTACAGTATAAATTAATGGTGCTACATTCTTAATATACATGTAAACATATCTTATTGACGCGATGGTTCCATCTTAATATGCCAGCTGGAAAAGGACGGTTTTGCAAGCCCTATGGAACTGATTAAGGTCCCGCACCTCCTCTGGCAGCTGGTTCCACCACTGGGGTGCTGTTATCGAGAAGGCCCGCTCTCTTGTTACTTTCAGTTTGGCCTCCTTTGGCCCGGGGATTTTCAGTAGATTTTGTGAACTATATCTCAGTGCTCTCTGGGGAACATATGGAAAGAGACGGTCCCTAAGGTAGGCAAGTCCTCGGCCATATAGGGCTTTAAAGGTAATAACCAGCACCTTGTAACGGACTCGGTATACAATTGGCAGCCAGTGCAGCTCGCGCAGCCTAGGCCGCACATGTTCCCACCTAGGTAGACCCACTAGCAGCCTGGCTGCCACGTTCTGCACTAGCTGGAGTTTCCAAGTTCGATACAAGGGCAGCCCCATGTAGAGGGCATTACGGTAGTCTAGTCTCGAGGTGACCGTTGCATGGATCAATGTTGCCAGGTCACTGTGCTCCAGGAAGGGAGACAACTGCCTCACCCGTCTAAGGTGGAAGAAGGCGGACTTAGCAGTGGCTGCTATCTGGGCCTCCATTGTCAGGGAAGACTCCAGTAGCACTCCCAGGCTCCTGACCCTGCGCACCAGTACCAGTGGTGCACCGTCAAAAACCGGCAAGGGGATTTCCCCACCTGGACCTCTGCAACCCAGGCAAAGGACCTCTGTCTTCGCTGGATTTAACTTTAGCCCACTCAGCCTAAGTCAGCCTGCCACGGCTTTCAACGCCTGGTCCAAATTTACAGGGACATTGTCAGGCCGGCCATCCATCAATAGATAGAGCTGGGTGTCATCAGCGTACTGGTGACAACCCAGCCCATACCTCCGGGCAATCTGGGCAAGGGGGCGTATGTAGATGTTGAATAACATCGGGGAGAGAACCGCTCCCTGAGGCACTCCACAGTTAAGTGGGTGTCTCTGGGATAATTCTCCCCCAATCGCCACCCTTTGTCCCTGACCCTCAAGGAAAGAGGAAAGCCACTGCAAGGCTAACCCCTGAATCCCTGCGTCAGCAAGGTAGCAGGCCAGCAGCTGGTGGTCGACCATATTGAACGCAGCCGATAGGTCTAACAACAGCAGTACTGCCGAGCCACCTCGATCCAGATGCCGTTGGAGATCATCCATGAGGGCAACAAGCACTGTCTCTGTCCTATGGCCCGGGCGGAAGCCATACTGGTATGGATCTAAGGTAGAACCGTCATCCAGAAAACTCTGCAACTGCAACACCACTGCCCGCTCTATAATTTTGCCCCAAAAGGGCAAATTTGAGACCGGCCGTTAGTGCGCCAATTCGGCCGGATCCGATGTAATCTTTTTGAGGAGGGGGCGGTTTATCTTTGGTATATCTTTAGAAAAAAACATTTTGCATCACAATCCACAGTATGGGCTAAAGGTAGAGCTGTAACACATCACTTGAATAATTTCATACTGTGTGTACCTACCTTATTAGCTAGATTGTCATCTAAATAAGCAATTCTCTCCGTTTTTTCATCCACACTTTCCTGAAGGCTGTCCTTCTCCTTATCCAAGATATTAATGGTACTTCTGAGCACACTGATGGTCTCATCTTGGGTAGTGCTATTATTATTTAATTTAACTGAAGATAAACAAAGGAACACGTGAGTCTAGTCTACTTGCCGAGTTAATTGGGTACATCTGCATGAGATACCTGTACACTCATGTGCACACCCAAAAGAAACCCACCTGGCCTCAACCAGAGCCAGAGCTTTTTCTGCTCTGGCACTGGCCTGGTGGAACACTCTCCCAAGTGAGATCTGGGCCCTGTGGGACTTAATGCAATTCTCCAGGGCCTGTGAAATGGAGATATTCTGCCAGGCCTATGGTTGGGGTGGCAGTAAACCATCTACACTGGCCTCCCCTGCCTTGTTCCACCTACTGTGGCTGACTCCCTTGCACGTGTTACTCCATTTATGGTGCACAACAGACAGGATTAGGATTCAACATCTGTGCTGCAGATCGCCATCTATTGGTAGTATTGATCAATTATCTGATACGGTAGGTTTTAATGACTGTATCATGTTTTTATAGTTTACTTATGGTAAATGAATTGCTGATCTTTATATTTGTTGTATCCCATTCCGAGCCTGCTGTGCAAGGACGGCAGGTTAAAAAATTGAATAAAATAATAAAAGTTTATCACAAGCCAATCTCAACCAAACTTCCACTGGTTGGCATCTGTATTGAGGTGGAAGTCCAGTGCTCACCCAACAGTATGCCAACATCTTTCATAGTTGGTTCCTTATAGCTCCTAAGCACCAAAAGCTGAGAGTCAGCCACAAGAGAACTGCCAAAAGTGGCAGTTGCTCTACACAAGACTGCTCCTCCTTGCTCTACACAAGACCGAAGAGGGGAAGGTGAATTGACTATTTCTCCAATACTCTGCTTCTCTCCTTCCATTTTCCCCCCAGATGTAAAAATGGCTCAGAAGAATGAGGGTGCAAACAATTCACAAGGAACAGAAGTTTCTTTCATGTGTATCAACCACATCCCTCTCAACATTTTCAAGAAGTCTAGAAAGGACAGAGTGATGGGGAAATTGGGGCCCAGTTCAGCTCAAGGGGTGCTAGATGCTGATTTTTAAAACTGGGGGGGAGAAGCGAAGCAAATGCTCCTGACTCTCAGGTTAGGGAGTTGCCTTAGCCAGCCTTTAAAATGTTTCCCAACACTATGGTTAAACATAGTCACAAAATTACTTTTTTAAAAGATATAAAGTAGCACATACCGATTGTGCCCTCTAACATCAAAATTTCTTCTTGAGCTGAATGAAGTTCATCATCTTTCATACAGAATCGATGCTGTATTTCATCCAGGGACTTTTGTATCTGTTCATTTAGGAGCCTGAAGAATCAAGGCCAATTTAGGGCAAAGAAAACCAACAAAATGCAGGTTCTAATGTAAGCATAAACAAGGAACAAGATCATGCAATAAAGAGAAACAAACTTCCTATATCTTCAAGAGGATATTATAGCTGAAAAATCTACCTCTCAAAAAAGGCAAGTATTTGCCTTTTAAAGAGTGTTTTATTGTTGGATTACTTCTAAAATATGACATTTTGCAGCAAGATTGCCCATAAATGGCACTTCAATTTCAAGTTTAATTTTGCTTGAGAATATGCCGTCATTTCTGGTTAAATGTCTCAAAAAGAAAGAACCTAATATGCAAACTGACACTACATCACATACCCATAAGGAATGAAACTCTGTTTACTCTAGCAGGTAAAATGATGCAATGTACAAGCTTAACTAAAGGTGTAGCCTGAAACCTGTCATCATCAAAAACAACAGGGATTAGTCCTAGAACATGGGAAACAGTGAGGTATTTCTGTGTACACGTGAAATGCCTCTCTTTCTCGATACCGAGCAATCAAAGATTGTGAAGCAGGGCTTCTGGGTTGGACACTATGATTGTCAGGTAAATACGGACTATCTCCACATGTTCTTAGGATTTGAACACAGATGAAATGGCTTCATGTAAAAAAGCACTGGTTACCAATTGGCATATAGAGCCCACACCAGCAATGAAATACAAAATACATGGCTGAACTTACTGAAGTGAGCTTAACTCTCTCTTAAATTGTGAAGCATCTTCAGTTGACTGGGAGAGGTGATGAGACTTCACACTTAGTTCATCTTCTAAGCAGGCTATTTTGTCTTTTAGTAACGAAACGGAAGTTGTTTGATCAAGCTGTTCGGTTTCCAACTACAATAAACAAGAAGCTGATATTTTCCAAATCTCATAAATAATTTTTTTCTTTAGAGCATTTAATTTCAAAGCATTGTAAAAATTAACAGCTTGCACATGTAAGATGATAAAAAAACCCAGAAACTGTGTCTTCTTCTTACTTTGTTTTAAATTTCATAGGAGTTATGGTATCTAGGTTTGAGGTTCAAGAGTTTTACAGTGTGACAGCAGTGAAGTCCACTGCAACACTTCTGCTATAATATCAGATTTCTAAACAGAAATTGCTACAGCAGTAGGCCTTAAAAAACAGCTTTAACTTGTGTTCAGTTAGATGCTGCTTGAATTTTCCTCCGCTGTTCTCCAACCACTGTCCAAACCACTTCATAGAGTTTAATTCCACTAATAACCAGGGCACTTGATGATCCCAAGCACATGGGAGAGAGGGTCCTTAGAAGCAATCATGTCCACCTGTCAAGAGGCTTCTTAAATTCCAGAAGCTCCTAAATCTCTGGCAACTGTATCAAACGTTACCAAATGGAAAATCCCTCAGAGGTGCCAAGGAACCATGTGGACCTAACCTTCTTCAGGGGCATATCATCCTTACCACTCTCCTTCCCAGTCACAGGTATACTGTGACTAAACCCAACAAGATAGTGATCTGTCGATGGAATCATAGAAACTTCCCCACCCCCTGGATCACCGTTATCTCGATCTGCTGAGGGGGAAAAAAGCCAGGGTGTAACCTGTTGTTGTGTCATAGACCAGCAGTTCCCAACCTTTTTTGCACTAGGGACCAGTTTTGTGGATGACAATTTTTCCACAGACCGGGGAGTGGGGGGTGGTTTGGGGCAATGCTCCCTCTAACTGTGGAATCTTGTGAGCAAAAATTCTACTTTGTGAGTTACTGGCATTAAAGTTGTAAACAAATTAATTTGCTCTGCATAAATTAGTTTGCTCTGGGGCTATTTTTCCTAAGTGAAAACAAAAATGTGTGAGCCAGAGGCTAAAAAACTGTGAGCTAGCTCACACGAACTCAGCTTAGATGGTTTGGGGTTGATACAATTGTGCACTTTAAAATGTCTATTATTACACTGTAATATATAATGAAATAATTATGAACATATGAAGCTGCCTTATACTGAATCAGACCCTGGGTCCATCAAAGTCAGTATTGTCTTCTCAGACTGGCAGCGGCTCTCCAGGGTCTCAAGCTGAGGATTTTCACACCTACTTGCCTGGACCCTTTTTGGAGATGCCAGGGATTGAACCTGGGACCTTCTGCTTACCAAGCAGATGCTCTACCACTGAGCCACCGTCCCTCATTATATTTCCCTCATTATATTTCCCAATTATTTCCCAATATATCCCTCAATTATAATTATAACAGGCCACGGACCATGGCCCAGGAGTTGGGGACCCCTGTCATAGACCAATGAGTTGTCATGAAATCCTGAGTCATTCTAAATCACAAAGGTTCAATATGGACAGTGAAGTCCCTGAAGACCAACAGTTTCTGTATTCCACTCCATCAATTTGCCTTCCATACTCATAACAGAAACTGGTACCCACCTCCGCTGGACTCAAACAGCAGTAAAACTGGACAGAGAGAAACAAACCCATCAGCTCCTCTACTACTCTAACAGATTCTCTGCCAAAAGCCAGAGAAGAAACTACTGACCACTTCTCTCACAAGATGAGACCCTCTTCTGCTCTCTTTTAGAACAGCCTATGACCAGTACAAGCCGTGAACCAGCATCTGACTTGCCAGATGCTGTCTCTGATGCAGCGACAAAGCTCAAGGAGCCATCAGATGGTACCTCCCCTCATCCCAGTCTCCTGAAGGTTTAGCTGATATCCCCCTCCGAGGCACCTTGGCTGGTACTTCTGATGCCTGCAGGTACCTTAAATAACTTACTGTATGAATAGTGTTTTCCAGCTCTGCTATTTCCTTCTCCAACTTTGATTTTTCTAGAGCAGCATCTTCCTGGATGATCTAAGAAAGGAAAGAGAAAATAAATTCAAACAAACATTTATTTACTACGGTAGATCTTTATCTACTATTGTAATATTTGAGGAGTTACTTCAATATTAGTTACTTCAGTGGGAAGTAACTAAAAGGTTAGCATCTGATGGCCTTGGAAACATGGCAGTTAGGGGAAACCAGGAAAAACTGCAGCTGATTGGAATTCATAAAGGATTTCAAATTTGAACAATAAATGAATGAGAGTGGCAGCAAGAAAAGCAATAAGGTAAGAATTGATATTTCTTTTCCTTTTCTCAGCTGCCTGCCTTCTTTTCAGTGGCAATGCTCACAATGCAATGTCAGAGCACAAGAATCCAGGGCTTCAAATTAAACTAACTGGAACCACAATTAAGACTGCCATAGGCTACAAGCAATGTTTGTGAGACACGAAAATCAACCCAAAATAACCACAAGAAAGCATTAATTGTTAATTTCTCTCTGACCTTTAATTTCTCTCTTAGCCCTTCCCTCTCTGCCACCACTCTTCTGAAATCAGACAGTGCAATGTTTCTCTCCTCTTCCACGTGACTTTGGACCCGAAGACAACTTTTTGCTTCTCTTTGTAGACGGTTCAATTCATCCTGAGACTAAGAGAACACATTGCACAAACACTAAGAAAGAACACAACCTATGCAAGACACGAGAAAGGTGAGTTTGAAGGGGTGAGAAAGAATAGCGTGTGTAGAACTGAGAATAAACTAAGCTCCGCCAACATACGAGGAACAGGATCTGGCACTGAAATGTACTTCTGCTTTGTCCATCACCCTTGTACAACCTCATTCCCCATTTATTTCTGCAGCAATACTTCCCCATTATCAATCCTGTTGAGCCCAGCAGCCATTTGTTCTGCCTTTGCCTCCAGATCTCCACCTGGCTGTTACGCCTACACTTGCCTTCATTCTGAGTCATCTTTTCATAAATCTCAGCTCCCTTATTGGTGTCACAAACTTACAATGACACCCTCCCTCCCAATTTGTTAACTGATCAGGCTCCTATTAGTTTACCTGTTCATATAGATTATGTAGTCTGTCTCTTTCTGCAGTTAGCAGTTTGACTTTGGACTGAATCTGTATCAAGTGCCTTTCAAAGTTATCCAACATAGCTCGTAGCTCATCTCTCTCTCTGGTAACCAACCTAAGATCATCACTCTGGAAAACAGAGATACCAAAAAAGGGACAATTAAATTATTAACCCATATATCACCAGTAATGGGCACAGTGAAAGTTAAAAACTTACATCAGTTAAATTAAACAATACGAACACTATCCAATAAATTGTATTCTTATTGATTCAGCATATGCTACTAACGTAAATAATCAAGGCTGAGAAGTTATACAGAGGGAAGGGAAGGCAAGCATATGGCATGCGGAATGGAACTGGTTGCTGCAAGGCTCCTATCCAGCCTGCAAGAAAGAAAAAAAAGCCAAATGTCCCTTCTCTTGATTGGCCAAGTGTTTCTCCAACTCTGGGAAGGGAGAGGGAAGAAAACAGACACGCAGAGAAAGAAACAGATAGAGTACTGTGGCAGCTTTAAGACCAATGAAGTTTTATTCCAGGTATAAGCTTTCATGTGCAAGCACACTTGAGAGAGAGAGAGAGATCCCCCTTTCCAATTCTAACAGATGGGGGGGGGATCCTAACTGCTTGCAATCTTTATTAGTGGAAGGAAGCAAGAGTCCAGTAGCACCTTAACAACTAACAAAATTTGTGGTAGGGTATGAGCTTTCATGAGACACTGCTCACTTCTTTAGACTTACTTCCATTTATTGTTTGCATCCTCCTGGACTGAATCCTCCTGGACCAAACTGAGACCTAGGTTTTGTGTCTCATTAAAAATGCTGATACTTCCAAGCCTACTATCCCGCTACATATCACAAATCCAATCAAGACTGCTATTGCCATTTGGCATCTGAAATACCTTCATAAAGTTTATACCTCTGGAACCTCATGTTACATTTTATGGCACACGCCTGGCCCAACAAAGTGACATTATGTCAGATCTGGCCCTTGTAACAAATGAGTTCAACACCTCTACTCTAATTGTCTTCATTGTGAAAGGGGGAAATGTGCATCCTGAACTCTCCCCCTACAAGGAACATGCTTGTTTAAAGATGGAAGTTGGGAACTAGAAGATCAATATAACAGTTCTAGCAGTCCAGCAATTCCCAAGTTTTTTTTTTAAAAGTGCTTAGGTGAAGGAGGGGGTAAATGGTGGCCAGGAGAGCTGTGGGGGAAACTGCTGTGTGGATGTCCCACTGGCTTGTGAATCCACATTCCATTATGAACCTTATAGAGTGATCCTGGGCCAACCATTCTCTCTGTTTATCTCTCAGGGTTCCGTAGGATAAAAATGGAGAAGAGAATCATATCTGCCACTTTGAGCTATCTTGGTCCTGCTACAAAACTTTTAGCCAAGACAGCCATTTCTGAGCATTGGCATGAAACTGTTAAGATCAGGGAAAACTCAATGTTTCTCAATTTTGAGAGATTTGAAGAAGGACTAATTAACAACAACAAAAATCCCAGACAGACATTACCTTTTCTGGAGACTTTTGCAATGGGCTTAATTTTTGCTTCACAATCTTTTGAAGACACTCCAGTTCTCGCTTATAGTAGTCCCTGTCTGCTTCTAAAGACTTTACGAACGCATCCATACGAGAAGGCGACTTGACTCCAAGTGCGATGCCACCTTCTAGTCTCATTCTCTCTGTTTCGAGAACAAGTTCGCGTTCTGAAGGAAAATGAAACCAAGAAGCATGAACATACCCACCATAAACCAATAAAGTACTCCAGAAGTAATTACTCAGGCTGCAAAATTAAGCTCACCTGTCACCTTCCTGCTTTGATTCAAAATCTCCCGCAAGACTAAAAAAGCAGGGAAGACTAGGTAATTTTGGAGCTACAACTTTCATTTCTGTCACTATTCAATATCACCTATGTTATTTTATTTGGTAATCAATAAACAAAACAACTAGTTGCTTAATCATCAGTCTTTAAGCAAATAATTCATATTAAGCAAACTGACATTAAACACCTAAAATTGTGTCTTTTTGCAACATTGAAAAATGCATAAGGTAACGTGTCAGAACCAAAAAACTTTATACAAATTGTTCTTAATTCTAAACTTCACTTGCTAAAACTGAGTCTATATCAATCAAACTTCAGTGGTTAATTTACCACTGTACTGTATTTCATCCACTACCACTTCAGAGCACTGGGACAAAGGTCTCATTTGTGTTCCATTTACAGAACACTTGGAAGCACAGGAGGTAGATTCAAGGACCACAAGATCCAACAACATTGTGCCTTTCCTTTTACAGACTGCAACACCCAAACTCAGCATTAAATTCCCCACTGCTACCATGAGCATATGGAGGAGGAAGCTGAGATGCTGAACGGATTCAGGGATGACCTATCAATAAATTCATCTATCTTGGGGCAGTATTCCAGGAGACCAGATCTACTGCTGCACATTGTAAGAGATAACTAAGTATGTAATATTAAGATTTTTTTGTTGCTGTTGTTCTAAGGGGGGGGGGCCTTTATGTATCTGATGCATTGAGACACTTCTTTACGCTAAAGTAATACCCCAACTTATGTATAGCACTCTTACTGATATTTCGACTGCAAGCTTGAATTTATTTGAAAAGATACAATCTAAATTCCTTAGTGCCATTTTCAGGGCCCTCCAGCTGTTCCTTTTCCATCTGGAAATGAGGATTGAGGTGAGGATTCTGTTGGCATCTGCTTCCCAATGGTTTAAGATACATACTAATCCAAAAGGACTTCTTCCCCTTGTAATGCAAGATTCTTACAAACTGAGCGGGCTTCACAGGATTGAGGGAAGCCTTGAAAGAATGGGCCTTTCACCTGGTGCCCTTTTGTCACAGATCATTGATCCGGTCAAACTCACAATTAGGCAAAGGATTTGTGACATGGAATGCCAGCAAGACTTAATGAAGTCTCCTGGCTTCAGGGCCCTTGAGAAGACAAAATGCATTGTGGCAATGGCCAAGAATCTTAAAACTCTAGATTTCCTTCCTTACAGGAGAGCTTTTACACTGGCCAAATGTGATGCCATGCCATCCATGATTTTGGATGGGAGATATATGAAGATTGCATACCCTGAGAGGATTTGCCCCCGCCCTCTAAAAAGGTAAAGGTAGTCTCCTGTGCAAGCACCAGTCGTTTCTGACTCTGGGTGACGTTGCTTTCACAACGTTTTCATGGCAGACTTTTTATGGGGTGGTTTGCCCCGTGGCGCAGAGCGGTAAAGCTGCAGTACTGCAGTCAGAGCCCTCTGCTCACGACCTGAGTTTGATCCCAGTGAAGCTGGTTCAGGTAGCCAGCTCCAGGTTGACTCAGTCTTCCATCCTTTCAAGGTCGGCAAAATGAGTACCCAGCTTGCTGGGGGGAAAGTGTAGATGACTGGGGAAGGCAATGGCAAACCACCCTGTAAAAAGTCTGCCGTGAAAACATTGTGAAAGCAACGTCATCTCAGAGTTGAAAACAACTGGTACTTGCACAGGGGACTACCTTTACCTTTTACCTTGCTATTGCCTTCCCCGTTCATCTACACTTTCCCCCCCAGCAAGCTGGGTACTCATTTTACTGACCTCGGAAGGATGGAAGGCTGAGTCAACCTGGAGCCAGCTACCTGAACCAGCTTGCGCTGGGATCGAACTCAGGCAGAGGGCTCTGACTGCAGTACTGCAGCTTTACCACTCTGTGCCACAGGGCTCTTTATCGTCTGCCCTCTAGAGAAGGTGAAAACAACAGGACATGCCTTTTTCTGCTGCCCCCTCTATAAACAAATTTGAGATAAGGCCATTCTTTCCCTTGTTAACAGTCCTGCGGTAGGGGTGGACCAGATATGCTTACATAAATTATCAACTGATGAAATCTCAGTTATTACCAAGCTGTTAGATTCTGTGCAGAGGCAATCACAGTGAACAATAAATTTCAGTCCTGCCCTTTTGAGCCTTGACTTAGACTTCATCACAAAGTATATAGTCTACTATATAGTTCTTGATTTTTAGATTCCAGGTTCAAATTTTAAATATGGTTTCCTAAGATGTTATTTTTATGTATTTTATAATTTATTCTCTTTCAACTATGCAATTTTATATAGATTTTTTCTGCTAAATTTTATATTTTAGCTGGAGTATAACTTGCATATCTGTACACCTGATAATGTTTTTGTCAGTTAGATCTGGTCACTGACCATAATAATAATAATCAAACTGAAACAGAGATTACCTACAAGGATGTCAAATGATATAGAAGACAAATGGTATATAAGAAAAGGCAAATAGCACTGTACCAATTCATCCTAGAGAAAAAAAAAATGAGAAGAGCAACACACACTAAAAGACGAAGAAATGGCTGGATTTATGCCGCTCCCTCCAAAGAGGCTTACAATCTCCTTTCCCTTCCTCTCCCCACAACAGACCCCTGTGAGATAGGTGGAGCTGAGAGAGCTCCAAGACAACTGTGACTGGCCCAAAGTCATCCAGCAGGCTTCACGTGGAGTGGGGAATCAAACCTGTTCTCCAGATTTGAGTCCACCGCACTTAACCACTTCACCAAGCTGGCTTTCTCAGTGGAATATTAAAGATTCCAATCTGAGAATGTATCTCCAGCTATCAACAGAATGGCAGCCACATGTATAAAGCAAGGGTTAACCTTATCCATTGAGGACAGGACAAGAAAGATAAAAGATTAACCACTGAAAAAGATGGACATACATAAAATATTTCAATAATAAGCAGCCCTGCAAGGGCACAGATTATGTGAAATTTCTGAAAACTGAACATTTGTCGGGGGTGGGGAGGGCTGCATACGCATTAGTACATCTCAGAGCTACAGACCTGATTATGTGACCCTGCTCACCTATAATTTCAAAGTTTTCAACTTTTTTGGCTAGCCTGTGGTTGTCTTGCTGAACCTGATTTAAGACCAACTCAAGAGTTTGCTTTCCATCTGTCATCCTAAAGAGTTCTTCTGCTAGTTTGTCTTTTTCTCTACGGAATGAAAACAGCTCCTGAAATAAGAAAAATATTGGAAAGTATATTCATAAATACAGTAAGGAAGCCGGCATTTCATGTTACCATACTACTCCTTAAACATAATGGTAAAGTTGAAGGAATAAACATCTCCAAAACAAGTTAAGACACAAAAGTCATTATAGTGAAGACTGTCTATAGAAATGAATCTGAAGACATCAAAGCACAGAATTATGGGTCTAGTGAAAGCATGGGGCAGGGGAGGAACTGCTTTTCCAAGTTGCTCTTCAGCACTGAAATCAATGGGATCTGACTGGATCACACCCACTAAGGCAGAGGTTGATTTCAACATAGCTCTCTCTATGTTAAAAGAACCAAAGAATGATCAAGCAATAAAGTATGACAGCTACCATCCCTATTGGAACTCAACATACAAGTTTTTCCACTCAAGATCATTTAATCCAATCCTACTGCCACTGTTTTGGAATAAAAGCTTCAGGAGATAACTCTAATAAATACAAGAATGTTTCATTTGTTAGCTTTTTGGTTATAAATCCACTGCAACAATGTTACACAGCTATTGTGCTATAAATATAATACTAATTTTTCTCCTACTGCTGTTGCTAGCATAAACACATTAGATCCAAGCCAAGATTACATAAAATGTTAAACTAAATTCAGCTTAATAGGCAGTGCTACTTACTGATTTAAGTCTGGCTATAGTTTCTTCGCAGTCCTGAATTTCATCATCCCTTTTCTTAATTGCTTCCTTTAAATCATAAGCAACATTTAAAAATGGTTAAAATTTTCTTTTATAAATAGGTTATTATATAAGGTAGAATTTCTCTTAACTAGTCTAAGAATGTTTGACTAATAGAACACGAGGAAGATGTCGACTAACTTTCTTAAGGAATCAATAGCTATTGCTAAATAACCCTCCCCAGAACGTACATTCATGTAATTTATGGGGAAAAAGCAACTAAGCAAAGGTATTTGGAATATATTACATAGGCTTACATTCCTTTATAGCATTGCAAAAAACGCTTTCGCAAGTGAGCATGGTGATTGCCTTCACTTTTTACTAGAACTGGGCTACACTGGGAACCAATTATTTGACCCACAGACATGGAAATAACAGTACATGTAGTAAAAATCCCAGAAACCAGCATGAATTGAGGAAAAGCTGAATGTCTACCAAAGATTCTGGTGGCAACAGAAATGCCAGAAAAAGATTTACAGGAAATGCCCAGAAAAAATATTTATGGCAGGACCTAGGAGGTCCACTGAACCCTAAATGGAACAGCTTATCATTCTAGTGGGGCTGAAGATGTTCTTGTGAGAATATTCAAGCAAGCATCTTCAAAGGCACTCTGGAGGGGGGCAGGGGAAATGGTTACGCAGTTGTGGTGTTTCTTTCTAACTGTCAAACTAGCCTGCTTTCATCATAAAATTGATAGCTGCATTCCAAATAAAGGGAATGGAAAACTATGCAGAAAAAATATGCCTACGCTAATCATTTCCCATGGTGAATGATTACAATTCCATTTGGAGCAATTTAACAGGCACTGTAGAAAATCACAAAATGTATTTAAAGCAGATAACTTTGAGAGTTTGAATGTATTCTTGATGTTCTACCAAAATAGAGAATTCCCTTACCTTTGCCTCTCCAATTTCTTTATCTGCTGTCTCCAAAACAATTTCTTTCTGTCTTTCCAGCTGCTGTGCCAAATGATCTATTTCACTCAATTCATGGCACAGCTCTTCATTTTTATTACTTAAATTAGCCACCTCGCTGGTCACGTTTTTCCTACTGTCCAAAAGATCTTGTATGCGCATTTCAAGGTCCTTGTTTGCTTGCTGCAAAAATTCAACCTACAAAATACAACCACACGATAACAAGTGGTTGCATAATACTAAAACTGGTGAAGTAGTACTATGCATGAAGACTAGCCATTTGTATTAACTGTAACATGTTTTTATCTACCTTTCTACTTTTAAAAAATCTACACGGCAGCTTACAAACTTCAGATAAAATTCACAACATTAAGAGAAAACAAACAGCAAAATCAGTGGTAGAAATTCAGCAGCAATACAATAAAAACGTAAAGGTAGTCTGTCATTACTGACCCATGGGGTGACATCACATCATGACATTTTATTGGAAGATTTTTCATGGGGTGGTTTGCCATTCCTTTCCCCAGTCATCTACACTTTATCCCCAGCAAGCTGGGTACTCATTTTACCAACCTCAGAAGGATGGAAGGCTGAGTCAACCTGGAGCCGACTACCTGAACTCCTTTGCCAGGAGATCCCTCTTGTGTCATCATTACTTTCTTAGGTACCAAGTTAAGGACACCCATTTACTTGAACTTTTAATTGTAATTAATAACCCCCCCCAAAAAAAAATTACTATTAAAAGTTCAAGTAAATGGGGTGTCCTTAGCTTGGTACCTAAGAAAGTAATGATGACACAAGAGGGATCTCCTGGCAAAGGAATTCCAAACCTAGGACACTACCACAGAAAAAAGGTCTTCTCTAACAGCCAAGATCATCATATCTTGACTGCAGGCCTTCAGATACCTTATCCCCTGAAATACAGGGAATTAATGATTAAAACAAGCACTCTGAATTATTCCTGGAAACAGACAGGAAACTAACAAAGATGTCACAATGGAAAAGACTTAATCCCTAAAGCAAATTCTCAACACCAACCTGACTACTCATGGTTGGGCCAGTTGAAGTTTCAGAAGACTTTTCAAGAGCAGCCCCATAGATAAAGCCCAACTAATCAAGCTTGCATCACAAGGGGGTGAACTGCCCACCAACTGAACCTGGTGAAAGGCTCCACATTACAGAAACCCCATGAGAGTGTATATGTAAACTAGAATATCTTCTACTGTGAAAATGATCTTTAGCAGGAAATGCATGTAACTCCTTCATAACCATGTGAATAACCCACAGTAGCTCCACCTTATCTGGACTGAAAGGAATTATTAGCCCTCATCCAGCCCATCACTAACTCCAAGAACCTAACATCTACATCCACATCTGGATGCACTGAAAAACAGAAAGAACTGAGTATCATCCGCACATTGATGACACTTTAGCAGAAATCTCTAGGTGACCTCTTCCAGTTAGAGATGTTAAATAGCTATACAAAATTCCATAGTATAAATACAATAAAGGTAAAAGATAAAGGTATTCCCCTGTGCAAGCACCATTCGTTCCCGATTCTACGGTGACGTCACATCATGACATTTTCACAGCAGACTTTTTTATGGGTTGGTTTGCCATTGCCTTCCCCAGTCATCTACACTCCCCCCCCCCAGCAAGCTGGTACTCATTTTACCAACCTCGGAAGGATGGAAAGCTGAGTGAACTTTGAGCCGGCTACCTGAACCCAGCTTCTGCCGGGATCGAACTCAGATTGTGAGCAGAGAGCTCGGACTGCAGTGCTGCAGCTTTACCTCTCTGCGCCACGAGGCTGTTATATAAATACAACACTACAGAGCAAAAGACTCCCAGCATGGCTCTCTATAATATGTCTACCAGGAAGGACAGGAATCACTGAGGTGTAGTGCCTTTACATCCATGTTGTGAATAGGCAGGATTATTTTGCAACAAATCCTCGCAATTATTAGATGTAGTATTCTCTGTTTTTAAGCTATGAAATCCAAGGCAGGCAGCTAATGTCATACATAATGATGACTTGAAGTTTTTGGTAAAAGTAACACAAAATGTTTCACCAGTTCTCCTATTGCTTTGTTAATGTGCTGAGACAAAGTAGCTATAGAAAGGGTGGATTAGAATAGGATTCTGCAAAGGATTAGTTCAATAAGTCTTTTGCATGTTATGAGGAGTCTGTTAGTGAGAGAAATTCAGGCGCTCAGAGAAATCCTGTGAATACTATCATCACTGAAGCAGCTCCAGTGCTGAGAAACTCAGTTCAAAGCAGCTTGTCACACAGCTAGCAGAGCTGTAGACCAATCTAAGAATCTTAAATACATTACCTGTAAATTTAAATGAGAAATAATTTTTTCGTTACTTCTGTTTCTGGCCTCTAGAGATATAACATCGTGAGAACGACCACCATCCAGAACTAATACTAAACGCTCAATTTCTGCATCTCGTAACTCAACCTATGAAGACAAAATAGTATCTTGAAATGTTTAGCATCAATACTGGAAGCACCTTTTCAAGACTTCTTTATTAAACACAATTGGTACAGGAACATGCATTATGGAATGCTAAAGTTCCAAACACAAAAATCATGAGTTTGTATAAACTGTCAACTTATTTGCACCAGTAGCTCTAAAATGATCAACTGCAAATGAGTTACAAAAAAGAGCATGGTAGCACAGAGGCAATGCACTACCCCAAGGTTATCCAGTATCTTATGGACTTTTCAAGAGTCAAAAGCTATACAAACGGGCAATAATATAAAAATATTATCTTATTCTCAGTAGTACAGCCCATAAAGCACAATGGCTTGTTAGATTTTCTCAGGCTGGTCATCCAAAACTAACACTTAGTAATCTAAACAACAAAGTTTGAGTTCACTGGCACCTTTTAGATTAGCAAAGTTTGATTAAAGGTATAAGTTTTTGTGTGCGTTTCTACAATATACAAACACAATACAGAAGCCTCACATAACAAAAGGATAATACAATTTGATTTTAAAAAAACAACTGTTATATTTGTCAACTGTTAAAATTAGATAAGGTTCCACAGAAACCATTCTATCATAATTGACCAATTATCAGATTATATGATTTTAAAAAACAGACCATATCTTACCTGTTTGCCATAATTCTTCATTTCACGTTCGGTTATCTCTAATTTTTCCTGATAGTCCGCCACTTCCAGCTGCAGCTCATGAATTCTGAAATATATTTTATCTGTACAGAACTTCATTCAGGAATCTTAATAAAGTATCCACCTCAGACAGATAATTTAATCATTGTGATATCTGGCCACTCAAGAGAAATGGACTATAAGCCAGGAAGTTACTTTCACACATTGAAAGGAATCAGTGTGAGAAATAATTTTTTAAAAATACAACGCTTTAAAACATTAATAAACCCACAAAATATGTGTAACGTTCATTAGCAGCTCCTGGCATCCACTACTGTGAGGCCTGGATCAGCTCCCGGCTAAACCTGGTAGAATGAAGGTAAGTGCATTGTGTGTACATGCACGATAACCATTTTCAATTTGGGGAGAATTTCACACACATACCCTGAAGTGCCACCAAATTTGCAGAAGAATCTGTTTAGTGCCCCAATCGGAATATTTAGATGTCTACAGATGGGGACCAACTTTGCTATTAAATATATAGATACTAGTCTTCTGTATATTCAATATAAACAGTGTCCCTAATCTTTTAAACCACACCGCTGCCTCTGATTTTTTAAAATGACCTTAACACAGGGACACTTCCATAGCAATCAGTAACATGGAGGAATTCTTCCATTCACTTGTTATCAACAAAAGGAACCTCCCTCCCACACAGACACACAGTAGGCTTGAACTGATTCCTGTGTGTCTTCAGGGTTTCTTTTATTTAGTTCTATCACATTCATGGATGACAAGAGAAAAATATTAGAACAGCACTAGAAATACTTAGAAATTTAAATAGCATGTCCATCACCTATTATCAGCCACTTGAAGAAGATCTGCAATATACGGGTCATCAGGTTGAGGAACTGGATAGGCATCAACTCCTGAGGGAGGAACTGGTTGATCTATTTGCATGCGCTGCCGCCTGAATGGAATATTTCTTTTCCTGCCACCTAAAGATAAATGGGTATCTCTTTAAAAATGAATCCAAACAAACTTCGCTCATCAATGGGGGGGGGGGGGGAACCCTGCAGAATTTTATTTGTTTAGTTTGATAATCCTGTATTTTAGCTGGTCCATAGATGCAGCAGCCTAAGCTTTATGTGTGATGCTGTATCATTACTGAACTACATGGGCAAGGTTCATCCTGAGAGCATATGGAATTATGTTTTATCCTTCATACAGAAGTTACTGAAGGCTCCTGTCCTTCAATAGCTGCCTAGAACTCCCACCACCTGCATGGGCTTCTCTGCTGATTTCTAGGGTACTGAAAAAGGACATATTTCTCCACCAGTGTCAGTAAGTGACCAGCAAGCTGCCGCAGATCAAGTATTAGGCCTAAAATTTTGTTCCCAATACTGCATGCTGAATTCTCTCAGAAATCTCTAATTGTAGGACTACACCCTTAGAGATGGAAAATGTAGCAAGTCAGAATAGAAGCTACAAAGAACCACTTATCATCTGAAGCTGTACCTGGTGTCTGGACCACTGCTTGCAGATTCTTCTCTTGGAGCTGCAAGATTTTTTCAGTCTTAGCTTTGTTTTCTTTCTCTAGTGATCTAATTTTATGTATGTACTGGTTATTCAGAAATTTCATGTCTGCAGTCTCATGCTCAACTTTCCTCAGTGCAGCTTTCAAATCTTAAAGGTGATTGAAAAAAGTTGCAATACTTTTATGAATTTCCAAATATATTTAAAGTGAAAAAATGCACCAGAAATATTATTATGAATACACTGAATACTTGAGAGAGAGCTGCAAACTATCAAAACTTAGCTAAATCATAAAAAAAAACCTGTATTACCTTTGATCTGATGCTCTGATTGTTCTTTCAGTTTCAGAATCTCTAAGTGTAATTCATTATTTTCACGGGTGAGCCTGGCATTTTCTTCTTTATAAGGTTCCAGGATAACATCAAAGTTGCTACATTCTTTTCCAATTTTTCCAGCAGATAACTTGGTACTCCGGAGACTCTCAGTTGTGTGAACCAAATCACTGAAATCCAAGGTCAGCAAAGAAAACAAATTCAAAGAGAAATCCTTCAGTGGCAAAGATGCTCCTATAGATGCCCTGCTTCAAGGATCACTAGCCCCAGAACTGATAAAAAATGCTGGCTTTATTAACCAGTCAACCGAAAAGAGCAGCTGCCAGAATTCTCTCTTGCCAAACCCTGTGTGTGTTACAGAAAACTAAATGGAGATTGGGGGGGGGGGGGGGGGGGAACTCTCATATCATGCTCAGCTTTGGGTCCACAGGATCTCTCAAATTGTTCATCGGACTGGGTAGTCATGGCCTGCAAGGATCAATCCTATACCATGAAATAGTTAAATAAAGGTAACTTACTAAACACTTGCTTCATTTTCAGTCCCAGGTACATAGTAACTAGCAAGGGGTTTTTTTAGTGAGGACTGCAAGATGCCCTGACATAATTTCTTATGTGAGGAGCTGTCCTAGCATTGAGAAGAGATTGTGAGAATCCTGGCTCAGTTTAAGCCATTTCAATGGATGCTACAAATTATGCCATACATAAAACATAAGAAAAGGCCTGCTGCATCAGAATAGTAGTCCATCTAGTCCAGAAACCTGTCTTACGCAGTGGCCAACCAGTTCTTCTGGAGGGCCAACAACAGGCACAGGGGCTGAAACTTTCCCTGGATGTTGCCTGCTGGCTCTGGGATTCAGAGGTTTAGCGAGTCTGAACATGAAGGTTCCCCTCAGTCACCATGGCTATTAGCAAATGGTAGACCTCTCCTCAATGAATTTATCTAATCCCCTATTAAAGCAGTCCATTCCTATGGCCATCGCTATATCCTCTGGCAGTGCATTCTACATTTTAATCACTCCCTGTGTAAAGAAGTACAGTATTTCCTTTTGTCCTTCCTGAATCTACTGTCCATCAGCTTCATTTGAGTTCTAGTATTCTGGGAGAGAAAAAATTTTCTCCTAGTCAGCTCTTTCCATTCAATGCATAATTTTATAGATCCTCTATCATATTCCCCCTCAGTCGTCTCTTTTCTAAACTGAAATCAGATTGCTTTTTGGCACAGGTGCATGCCTGTTAGAACTGTTCAAGGCCTTACATGGAGCCCATAATTTCCAAGCATTTGCTGATTAGAGCAGGGGTTTTTCCACATCTTTTAAAAGCATCTTACAATGAATGCTAGTGAAATGTGAATGACTTTCTTCAAATTGCATTTCAGGACAAACACAGAAGCTGTCAAAGCAAAACCAGCTTCCATCAGTATTCATTACACCACATACCAATCCAGCTGTGGGTATGAGTGGAGATTTTTTTTGGGGGGTGGGGTGGGAAATTCTCTTTAGATACCTAAACAACTTTTCTACCAAAGGTAAACTCTCAACTCCAAGAGGTTGCCGATAGCCCAGCTGATCCAACCGCTTCCGGAGGTTAATGAATTTTCGTTCTACAGCCATTGCTGAGCTTGTCTCAAATGAAGTTTATCATAAATAGGGATCTGCAAATAGTAAAAATAGAGATTTGTACTTTGCACCATATTACACGAAAATTTTCAGACTGCCCCTTACTTTTTTAACAAGCCTTGTCTGGGGAATACAGGACAGCAAGTTACTCTTACAATTCTGATGTTACTTTTTCAATCAGAGAAAGCGCATGAAGCATGAAGTTAGAAACTCGCTTCTTCTCATACCAGGCTGAGGACAATCTGACGTGATCAAGTTCCAGAATAAACTAGACATCTCGAAAGAGGCATTTAGGCCAGAACAGTAATAGATGTCAGTTCCACACAGACTCAGAACATCTACACACAAGAAGGGGGAGGTTAAACACTATATGTATTAAATAGTTGCAGGCAGACAACAGATATGGCTAACCAGATACACAAAGGGAATTTAAGCAAAATAAGGCAGGAATCCAGTGGTACCTTAAAAATAACAAAAATTATTATTCTAAAACTTTTAGAAGTCAAAGCTCACTTTATCAGATACTTCAGGTGAGAAAAAAAATGTCTTTTGAGGTGCTGCTTCAAGTTGCCAGCCTCCAGGTGGGGCCTAAAGACCCCCAGAACAACAAATGCTTTCCAGACCACAGAGAACAATTCCCCTGGAGGAAAGGGCAGCTTTGGAAGGTGGACTCCATAGAGTGACATTCCTGCCAAGGAAGTCTTTCTCCTCCCCCAAACTCACCTGACCAGGCTCCACCCGCCCCCCTTCAAGGTTCCAGGAATTTCTCCAGCTGGCTTTGGCAACCCTTCAGGACTCCTGTTGCATTTTACTGCTATAGACTAGTAAGCCTATCCATCTGGAAGCGTTTGGATAAGTGTCTGGACCAAGCCGAAGGTTATCCTACTGCTCAGAAAGTGTTGATACAAAGGAAGCTCAGGAGCGCAGGGAAGAATACTGCAAATTTATATCCCACCTTTCTCTCTGAATCAGAGACTCAGAGTGGCTTACAATCTCCTATATCTTCTCCCCCCACAACAGACACCCTGTGAGCAATGTTGCTTCTAAGCTGCAGAGTCTTGTGAGCAAAAATTCTACTTTGTGAGCTACGGGCATTAAAGCTGTGAGTTACTGGCATTAAAATTGTGAGCTACTGAATAAATTATAGTGCTCTGGGGTCATCCTTCCTGAGCTAAGGCAAAAATCTGTGAGCTAGCTCACCCTAACTCAGCTTAGAGGGAACACTGCCTGTGAGGTGGGTGGGGCTGAGAGGGCTCTCACAGCAGCTGCCCTTTCAAGGACAACCTCTGCCAGAGCTATGGCTGACCCAAGGCCATTCCAGCAGCTGCGAGTGGAGGAGTGGGGAATCGAACTCCGGTTCTCCCAGATAAAAGTCCACACATTTGCATCAAACTGGCTGAACAATCCCTAGCGAAGGGGGCGCTGCAAAGCGAGAGGTGGGAGTTGAAGAGCGAAAGGTTCAATGGGCGGCCCCGGGAGGCAGCTGGGTGTCACGGGAGGGGAGGGAGCAGCAGAAGTGGCGCGTTGAGGCAGGTCGGCGGCGGGCCTGGCGACGAGGCAGGTGAAGAGCGAACCCAACTAATTCAGGCGGCTCTCCTGACGCCTAAGAACCCAGGAAAGCCTGAAGGCGGCTCCTCGGAATGACGTCATGGCGCTAGCATAATGACTATCGCCATGGAAACCAGGCCTCACTCGGCCGTCTTGGGGCACCTCCCCTGCCTGCCCTATTCCTTTAACCAGCAAGGGGGTCGGACACTCACCAGGGGCCGGAGCGGGCCTGCTTGGTCTGGGTCTTCCTATCTCACCACGCGTCGCCCTCCCCTGCCTCAAGAAAGCTGAACTAGCTACCGGATGGGGCGAGGAAGCGGTTTGAAAATGGCGCGCGCCGAGCGTCGGTTTGCTTCCGCCCGTCGAGGAGTCGCCCCGGCAACCGCGAGTGTTCGGAGCCAGCGAACCGCTGAGCTGATCAGAGTTCGCGCAGCCCACAGCGACTCCTGGCGGCAGCTCGCGAGAAACGTTTCTGCTCTGTCCTTCCACTGGCGCTGGAAATGAGTCAGCCAATCGGATGTGAGCGGAGCCGCGCGGGCGTTTTGGTTGATCTTGCTGGCGGTTGGTGCAGAATGTGGGAATGGAAGGATGCAGTCTTTTGTTGCTCATGGCACGGTGGAGCCAGCGAGGTGTAGGGCTAAGTCAAGGGTTGCACTGCAGACCTGGGCGGGGTCGGCCCCTATTCTGAAACACAGCTTTGGCTCACAGCTCTGCAGTGAAGAAGGTAAATAGCTAGGGTTGCCAGCCCCAGTTTGGGACATAACATTCCTGGAGATTTGGGGGTGGAGTCTGGGGGAGGGCAGGGTTTGCAGAGGGGAAAGTCTTCAGCAGGCTAAAATGCCATAGAGTCCACCCTCCAAAGCAGAAGTTTTCTCCTGATGAACTGATCTTTGTTCCTGACAGATCACTTGTACTCCCAGGATATCTCCAGTCACCCCCTGGAGATTGGCAACCTCATTTGCAGTTGTTGGTCCAGAAGCAAAATCCAAACCTAGAGTGGCTAGACTGCTGGACTAGGATTTAGGAGGCCTGGGTTGGAACCTCCACCCTGACCCTACCATAGAGGTTTGCTGGATAACCTTGGGCCAGTCACACACAGTGCTTATCCTTCCTTTGTTTGTTCTGAGGATAAAATGTCCCCACGGGGAATAGACTGGGATATAAATGGGATACAAATAAACACAGTCCCCACAATACCTTTTTATTAAGACCAACCAAAATGACACAAAACGCAGTGCAGGTTTTCTAGAACTCTTCAGCAGTCTAAATCTGACAAAAATTAAAGGGGGAGGGTTTACAGTTTTGACAAGATGTGGGCCCCAGGCTCTACTGCATAAACTGTTACAATGGAATTAGATTGTGTTAGTCTTTTAAGGTGCCACAGAGTTACTGTTTATTTTGTAGCAACAGACTAACAAAGCAACCTCTAGAATCAGTACTGCCCTTTGAGAAAAACTGATGCTGTGTATGCATTTCATAAACCACTGTTGCACTATACAAAGTATGTTTACATGTGTGCAGGAATGTTAGTATCAACTATTATTAAAAATTCTTAGCTATTATGTATTAGTTTCAGGTGTATTAGCCACCCCCTTCCCCAAGAAAACTATTCACTGTCCTTCACTTCAAGTCAAATTAGTGAAGACTGGATTTCTTACTTGGACTTCTCACAGTAACCAAGGTATTAAGGACAAATCACTACTGAGTTCTAATTATATATATCAGGGTTTCCCAAACTTTTCTATCCCGTGGCCCAATTATTTTTACACTTCTCCTTTGTGGCCCACTAAAATTCGGGGGTGGAGCCAGGAGACTTTGGGGGGTGGAGCCGGGATACAGGAGTTATGTCATTTAACTGTGGTGTCACATCCAGGTCAAGTGCCAATTGATATCACTTCCGGGGCACACTGAACCAAAACTCCACCTTTTCCTGCAATGTCACTTCCAGGGCACTCCCCCAAATCTGCCTCTTCTTCTGAAGCAACTTCATTTTCAGAAAAATCTCTCTGAAACTCATGCTGAGCTAAAATGGGGGTGGAAAGTGGGCGGTCTGCAACTTTTTCATACATTCCCAGGATCCTCTCTTTCTACCCCCACACCTGCATGCACCTATCTGTTTGTGTGTTCTTCTCCAGCTTGCAAGCACTCCTAATGCCCATGTTCAATTGCCTGCACTACCTACAAACCCCTTAACAGCACTGGCCAGTGTATGCAGTTAGGAGTGCTGTTACCATTGCCATCAGGAATGCCAGCACTGTGTACCATCCACACTAGGCCCTGGCAGCTGCTGTACCTCAAAATATGCTGACACATTTAGTAGACCCTTCCTTCAGCTGCTACTACTGGAACCCTGTCTCAAGCTACAACCAAGCTTGCTTGGTTTCAAGAAAATCTTTTGACAGCTATTTTTCATACTTTTCCTTGACTGAAACACTGGGCAATTGCTGTGAAAGGTAGCAGAGAATTGTACTGCAATTAATGAATTAATTTCAAGTTATATGAAGTGCATACAAGCTTTTCTGCAGTTATCCCAAAAAGGATATTTATGATGGGCCTGCAGCTTTTACTGGCTGTGTTTCTCATGCCTTTAAAAGCAACCTGTTGTGCAGATATTTAGCCAGTGAACTTCTTTAATCTTTTTTAATATCTACAGGAGGAGTTTAATTTTGGTGTCAGACAGCTGTTAAAAGCAAGATCAGTAAAACGGTGCCAAATTCATAGTACCATCACTTCCAGTGCTGTTGAGATATACAGCAGTAATCTCCAATAATCTCCTTCTGCCCCACACCTCTCACTCTCACACAGAAATCTCATAGAAAGGCCAGCTGGCTACAACTGGGGGGGGGGGGGGCAACTTTTAATTGGCAGAGCTCCTATGTCTGCAACAACAGTATGATGAACAGAAAAGTTTCATCCAGTAAAAATGGAAGGAAAGAAAGAAAGAGAAAAGGAAAGAATGAAAGGAAAAGAAAAAAAAAGAAAGACATGGAAAGAAAGAACATAAGAGAAGCCATGTTGGATCAGGCCAGTGGACCATCCAGTCCAAAATTCTCTCATACAATGCCCAAAATGCACCAGAATGTCCACCAGTGGGGCCAGGGCACTAGAAGCCCTCCCACTGTTGCTCCCCCCCAGACAGAGCATCACCTGCAGGGAAAGAAAGAAAGAAGGGGGGACAAAGGAGGGAAAAAGCCTTACTCACCATCAGATGACTCCAACCAGCAACAATTCTGCCCAGGGGTCATTTGGTAAAAAAAAAAAGCTACTGGAATCCCCACTCCCTGCCCCTCCTGACTGAACCCCCCCCCCCCTTTGCTGCCCAGGCCTTCCGAGGAAATCTCAAAAGTACATACTGCAAGGCACATGGAAGCTCATACCCTGAAGAACACTTCATGGGTCTAAAGTGCCAGTGGATGCTAGCTTTTCTCTCAAACATTGTGGGGTGGGGGAGAAAGAAGGAGAGGCAGCTCAGCTCCTCTCTGCACAACACAGAGACACGGGAAGAAAGGAAGCCAAACAGAGCTCAGGCTTTGCAGCCTGTGTCAGTCTTTAAGGCTAGCTTTTCTCTGCACAACAGAGAGACAGAAGGAAGGAAGCAGAGAAGAGGTCATGCTTTGCTGGGGGCGGGGCTAGCTTTGGCTTTTCTTGTGACCCGGTAGTGAGGCTTCTGTGGCCTGGTACCAGGTCACGACCCTTCAAATGGGAAACACTGATATAGAGAGATCTGCAAATCAAAATCCTTTTGATTTTAACTACATCTTTTCCACATTGAAATCCTAGCAGTACAGATTTGCTTTACAATTTGCTCAGAAAGGGACAGTAACAAAATGACTAGAATTTCAGTCACCTTGTCTTTCAAAAAACAAAACAAATTCATATTCTGCCATTGAAAATTCTTCTTGTCAATTAACTACTGCAGGAAATGCTACACTTATATTGCTGCCCTTTTTCCAAATTCCAGGTAGAGCAATCTGTGCCTGGCCTGATAATACTGTATTTGACGGGGACCACTGTTACTGCCCACTGCTCAGCCAAGTTTGGCACCTTTCTGCAACAGAAGAGGCTCTTCTACCATCTTCCCCAATCATCCACAATTCACACTGGGAGTAGCAGCTCTTCCTGAGCCTTGCCATTTTCTCCACAAGGGAAGTCAGTGATATACATTGAAAGTTGGGGTCATTAATTCTGAATTAGCAGCATTGTCATGGGAAATGCCAACTTGTATGTTTGTTCTCTGGGCCAATGTGGTAGAGGAGTTAGAATGTTGGACTAGGAGGATCTGGGAGACCTAAGTTCGGATTCCACATTCTGCCATGGAAGCTTGCTGGGTGATTTTGGGCCCAACCCACCTCACTGGGCTTTTGTAAGGATAAATTTTAGGGGGGGATGATATTGAAAGCCACTTTGGGTTCCCATTGGGGAGAAGAAAATGTGTGTGTGTGTGCCTGTCAGTGTGAGCACACATATTGAAGTTAGTTTTTCATTCTCTCTAGATGCTTCATTTAAAGAAATGCCTGACAATTTTTCCCTTGTGCAATGCCCAGTTATAGCTAAACACATTTACTCAGGAAATAAAGTAATTCCTTCGTGAACAATTTATAGTGACCCACCTCAAAGGAAAAGATACCATCAGTTACCTCAGCATTTGAGAGGAGATGGATGGAGTGTGACAGCAAGGTCAGAGGATTACTCTTAACACTCCACCATTAAGGATATAATTTAATTTTTCAATGTATACCCCACCCTATTCAGCAAGTGGGATACTTGCACATCTATTGCCAATTCTGACATATTTATTTGGCTCACTGTTTTCCCCTGGAATTGAATCTAAACAATGGTGATCTTATAAACTTAGCTTGTTATTTCTGTTTGTATCTGTTAAAACATTTATTGTATTGTATACTTGTATGCTAATTTGCTGTTCAATCTCTTGAGTAGTACGTGTGGACTGGTAAAGCGTCAAAGTTTTTGGTGCAACTGTATAGAAAAAAGTGTACTGTTCTAAAAAAGCTTTCCCTGCACATTTCTAGTGTGTCTCTGTGCATCCTGGAATTCCCTGGCCACTTTTGCAGCTCCTTGGAACAGCCCCTACAACAATCAGGAACAATTTATTAAGCAGTCGAAGGGATTTCCTTTTGAAATGGGGGGAGAACTGACTGCAGAAGACGTGCTGTGGAATCAAAGTTAGTTGGGATCCTATAATGAACACTGAGAATAAATTTGCTCATTACCCACCCTCTTCCTTTTTCCTCATTAAATTATGTGATGACATCACAGGCATTGTGGGCTGTTCTCAACTAAGTGGAAGCATAAGAGAATAATTTGTTTAAAAATACCATGTAGTCTTCAATTCTGGCAGAATGTAGTAAATTTAATTCAATTTGAAAACATAATGAAATGAATTTTTTGTTTAGTCATATATTTGCATTTGAAAGCATGCTATAGCTTTTGTAAAGTGTTTCCTTACCTATGCATATTCTCAGACAAATAGTATGCTATCATGGTTTATCTGCTACACTCATTGATTATATTGTCTTAGTTATGCTATATGCTTGGCTAACCTGACATTTTATGTTGAAGTAGTCCAGCACTGACAATATTGAACATGTCTACCCACCAAACCACCCACACGTACATATGGAGCTGTCCAGAGTGCTGACTGAGGCTTACAGACTCAGGCTGCATCCAATAGGACATGGGCAAAAGCTCATTTTAAAGCATACTCTGTGGCCTTGATGGTGGCAAAGAAACAACACTTTTCTGCCTCCATTGCATCTGCACGTGTTGGCCAGTGGAGCTCTTCCAGGTAGTCGGAGGCTTGGTGGGATCTGGCCTGCAGGAAGAGATGTGGACTGCTTGGTGGCCCATCTTGACTGTTTTGCTCTGCACTTTGCAGATAAAATCTATCATACCCATTCCAACTTGGACTCTACATCATCAGTGACAAGGCTGGATGGTGCTAAGGTGCCAACTTGTCCAAACTTATGAGATATATTTCAGTTATTCAGCTTGATTCTTGAAAATTTGAGGCCTGCCACCTGCTTGTGTGAGCCTTGCTCTTCCTGGTTATTTAAATCTTGGGAGAAGGGCACTGACAGGGTTCAAGAAATGGTTGATGCTTCCTAAGCACATGCATGACCCGTGCCCATTGCAGGTGCAGTGTGATAGCCATGACGGGTCTCTTTCTGGAACAGCTTTTTATTATTATTTTTTTGCAGTGTTTCAAAGCATTCTGCTAATGGAGACTTTGGACATCTTTTTGGCCATGTGAAGCGGAGACAAATTTATGAAAAGAGAGTCTGTATTGCGTGTTGCTCAGTCCCTCTTTGTGGGGAGACATCTCTGTCTAACTGTTGTGTGACAATTCATTTTTGGGCAGCCTTGGTGGGCCAAGCATGTCTGCGTCCCATTTCAGAGGGTGGAAAGAGAGGGAGAGAAGGAGGAGGGGGATCTATGCCTCTTTCCACATTTTTTACACAACTCACACATTTCTTCCCTCATCTCTTGAAAAACAGGGAATCTCTGAGGAGAACCATCTGAAACATGCACACTGAAGCTGTTCCTTGAGAAGCCTCCAATGGGTCTACTCGAGAGTTGTGTGTAAGGGACTCGGACCTTTGAGCCTGGGGCAGAGCTGCACCAGCACCACAGCTAATAGCCCCTGCGATGTTTCCAGAAGCATACATCTCACCACTGAAGGAGCAATCAAGCAAAACAGAAGCCAGGTGAGTCTGCTTGAGAAACGAAGCGGCTGGTTTTGGCATGCTTTTTAGCAGGGCCACAAAAAAACAGCAGTGGTGGGGACTGGAAGACCAAAGCAAGCCTTTCCTGGGTCTTGCCAGCTCCACTTACATCTTCTGCGGCGAGAGGCTTGTACTCTCCCTCTGAAAGAAAACCGTCCTCCACACAGTTGTTCATGGATGGCTGAGTCCTGGGGAAAAGACTTCAGTCCCTTGTAGTAAGAACCACGGGACATCCAAAATGGCAATTGGGTGACCCAGGGGCCCGCACCCAACGAGAAGGAGAGGCATAGAAAATGAAGGAAAAGTAGAGACAGGCAGTCAGAAGAAAAAAATTATTATTATTATTTTTTAAGGTAAGCAGCAGAAAAAATAGAGAAGCTGGAAACAGTTTAAAGAAAAAGTGCCAGGCAAAGCCTAAACTCACTGTTCTCTCTTCTGAGGCAGGAAAAGAATTGGCTTGAGGGTGACTCCCAGCAGGAACAGGAAGTTAAGACTTTTCTAGTTCCTGCCTCCCTACAAGAAGGATGGGAATCACCCACAAGATGGCCTCCGCCTCAGGGGGAGAATGAACATTTTACACAATGATTCACAGTATGGGCTAAGGGTAGAGCTGTAACAGATTGCTTTAATAATTTGATATTGTGTGTACCTACCTTGTTGGCTAGATTGTCCTCTATAGAAGCAATTCCCTACATTTTTTTAATGAGATCCAGTGAGATCCAGGCCCCATGGAACTTAACACAATTTTCCAGGGCCTGTAAAATGGAGATGTTCCACCAGGCCTATGGCTGAGGCAGCAGTAAACCATCTGCACTGGCCTCCCCTGCCCTGTTCTATCTACTGTGGCCTACTTCCTTGCATGTGTTACTCCATCTATGGCACACATAGACAGGACTGGGACTTGTCATTTCTGCTACAGATCACCATCTATTGGTACTATTAATCAATTATCTGACACTGTAGATTTTAATTAATTCAGGGTCATCAGAAAGCGGGGGGCGGGAGGGAAACACCTGCTGGGCGCTCCATTCTTCCCTTTGGAAACTGATTCCCATAGGGAATAATGGAGAATTGAGCCATGAGTATCTGGGGCCCTGGAGGGGCTGCTTTCAGCATAGCATCATGTTCCTCTCCTCAAAACATCCCTCAGGTTTCAAAAAGATTGGACCAGGGAGTCCAATTCTATGAGCCCCAAAAGAAGGTGCCCCTATCCTACATCTCTGCTGGAGGGAAGGCATTTAAAAGATGTGCAGTCCCTTTAAATGTGATTGCCAGAATTCCCTTCAGAGTTCAATTATGCTTGTCACAACCTGGCTCCACCCCCAAAGTCCCCAAATATTTCTTGAATTGAACTTGGCAACCCTATGTAGGCCCTTATATCTACTACTAGGCAGGCTTCTCCCTGCCCTCTAGACTGCTCTAGGCCTCAGAAAATGACAAATCGTTCTTCAATTTCAAGTTTACTTTCCCTTGAAAATATGCCATCATTTCTGGTTAAATGTCTCAAAAGGAAAGAACCTATTGTGCAAACTGACACTACATCATGTAGCCTGAAACTTTGTTTACTGTAACAGACAGGGCTTTTTTTCTAGAAAAAGGGGTGCTGGAACTCTCCAGAGGGAAATGAAGGAGAAACATATGGGCGCCACTCATAAACTTAAAAAAAAAAATTATTCCACAAAGAGGTTTGTGTGAACTCCAATCTGCCGTGTCCCTCCCCCCAAAAAGCCCTATTAACAGGTGAAATGATGCAATGTACTAGGCTTAACTGAAGTGAAAGTGAAACCTATCATCAAAAACAACAGGGGCTAGCCCTAGAACATGGGAAATAGAGATCTTAGTACTGGGAAAATGGCCTCATATCTATCCGTCTTGCAGGTGCCACAGCAGCGTAGAGCTTTTTTCCTTGCCAGATGCAAAGCCATGCCCTCTGCCATTCTTATGGCAGATTTAACAAGACAGCCTACTCAGTCAGCTACTGTCTCTGTAAGCAAAAATGTGTGGAGTCAGTTACTCATATTCTTCTTTATTGTAATTTGTATACAGATCTTCATCACAAGTATTTACATCCTCTTTTAGTTAGCATGGTTGATTGTTCTGATGCACTTAAGGTCTATAGTCTTTTGAACGATACTTCATCTAGTGTCACTGAGAAAATGGCTAAGTTTCTTTATTCTGTTTTAAAGGCACGCCAGAGGATCTCATAGTAGTAGTTTGTTTATGCTTTTCCTGATGTATATGTATGCTATCGTTCCATTTTATCTTTTTTTAACCAATTTGTTCTGATATATATATCTATATATTTTATGCCAATAAAGGCTAACTTGACTTGACTAGTAAATAAGTTTTTTTAGAGTGTTTAATTTAAAAGCATTGTAAAAATTAACAGCTTGAACATGTAAGATTAAAAAGAAATAAAAGAGTCAGTTGCTTCTAACTTCTTAGTTTTAAATTTAATAAGAATTATAGTATCCAGGTTTGAGGTTTGTTTTATGGTGTAACAGCACTCAAATCCACAGCAACGTTTCTGCTTATAGTATCTGATTACTGAACAGAAATTGCTACAGGTTCACTGTGTCATCACCATAACAGACCTTTAAAAGGTAAAGGTAGTCCCCTGTGCAAGCATCAGTGGTTTCCTGCTCTGGGGTGACGTTGCTTTCACAGTGTTTTCATGACAGACTTTTTAGTGGATGGTTTGCCATTGCCTTCCCCAGTCTTTTATACTTTCCCCCCAGCAAGCTGAGTACTTATTTTAGCGACCTCGGAAGGATGGAAGGCCAAGACAACCATGAGCCGGCTACCCAAACCCAGCTTCTGCTGGGATTGAACTCAAGTCATGAGCAGAGCTTGGACTGCAGTTTACCACTCTGCGCCATGAGGCTCCTACAGCAGGCCTTACAAATAGGCTTTTACTTGTGTTCCGTTGGATTCCCTCAAATTCTCCACTGTCCTCTACCCATTGTCCAAACCACTTCATAGCATTTAATTCCACCTGGCGACGAGGCAGGTGAACAAACAGAGCTCTCCTGTCTCCAAGCAGCCAGACCAGGCACTGCCACCTCTGTACTTCATCATGCCAACCCACTGAGGGTTTTCCGCCAAGTAAAGGGTCAGGCAGCCCGCATTCTGAAACCCAGCTTTGGCTGACAGCCAGTGGAGAAGGTTGCTTAGAGCTAGGATTGCCAGCTCCAGTTTGAGATATTCCTGGAAGTTTGGGGGATGGAGTCTGGGGAGGGCAGGGTTTGCAGGGCGGAGGGGCTTCAGCAAGCTATAATGCCATAGAGTCCACCTTCCAAAGCAGTTGTTTTCTCCAGAGAAACTGATGTTTCCAGGAGAGCAGTTGTATTCCCAGAAGATCTGTTTCCAGGAGAACAGTTGTACTCCCTGGAGACTGGCAACCACATTTACAGCTGTGTTGGTCCAAAAGCAAAATCCAAAGCTAGATTGGGCCACTGCTTAGACTGCTGGACAAGGATCTAGGAGCCCTGGGTTTGAATCCCCACCCTGACCCTACCATAGAGGTTTGCTGGGTGACTTTGGGCCAGTCACACACAGTACTTATCCTGCCGCACAGGTTTGTTCTGAGGATAAAATGTTCCCACGGAGAAGAGAAGGGGATATAAATGGAGTAAGCAAACAGTGCACACAATACCTTTTTGTTTGGACCAACTGAAATACAAATCCGTGTTGCAAGCTTTCTAGAACTCTTCAGCAATCTAAATCTGACAAAAATTAGAGGGGGGCGTTTACAACCTTGACAAGATGTGGGCCCCAGGCTCTACTGCATAAAAAGTTATTCTGGAATTAGATTCTGCTAGGCTTTTAAGATGTCACAAGGTTACTGGGTTTTCTTGGCTGCAACAGACTAACAAAGCAACCTCCTCTAGAATCAGTGCTGCCCTTTGAGAATGCACGTTTGCAACTGATGCTGTGTGCGCATTTAATAAAACCACAGTTGCTCTATATAAAGTGCCTTTGTATGTCTACAGGAATGTTAGTATCAACCATTAAAAATTCATAGCTATTATGTAGTAGTTCCAGCTGTATTAGCATCCCCCCCTTACACACAAAGAAAACTATTCACTCTCCCTCTCTTCAGGTGAAATTAGCGAAGACCGGATGGCTAACTTGGATTTCTTACAGTAGCCAAGCCCTTAAGGACAAATCTCTGTTGAGTTCTAATTATATAGAGAGATTTGCATTGAAATCCAAGCAGCATTGATCTGCTTTACAAGTTGCCCAGAAAGGGACAGTAACAAAACGACTAGAATTTCTGTCACCTTGTCTTTTTAAAAACAAAACTTGTATTTAGCTGTTGAAAATTCTTCCTGTCGATTAACTAATATAGTCATGTGCAGGAAAGGCTACACTTATATTGCTGCCTTTTTCCCAAATTACAGGTAGAGCAATCTGAGCCTGTCCTGATATTGTATTTGACAAGAAGCACCGTTAGTGGCTTGTATCCTGCCCACTTTGCTCAGCCAAGTGGCACCTCTCTGCAACAGAAGAGGCTCCTCCACCCTCTTCTCCAAGAATCCACAGTCCACACACACTCTCCCTTAACAGTTCCTTTGCTCTGGAATGCAGACAATCCTACTGGGAGTAGCAGCTCTTCCTGAGCCTTGCCATTTTCTCCACGAGGGAAGTCAGTGATATGCATTGAAAGTTGTGGTCGTTAATTTTGGGATGTTAGCATTGTCATGGGAAATATCAGCTGTAGGTTTCTTCACTGAGCCAATGTGACATAGTGGCTTAAGTGCTGGACTAGGATCTGGGAGACCCGAGTTTGGATCCTACACTCTCCCACGGAAGCTCGCTGGGTGATCTGGGCCTAACCCACCTTCACTGAGTTTTTCTAAGGATAAAATTGGGGAGCAGGGGGTTTGATGTTGAAAGCCATTTTGGGTTCCCATTGGGGAGGGAAAATGTGTGCGTGTTCGTGTGTGTGTGTGAGAGAGTGTGTTGGGGAACGTACTCAAATTAGTTTCTCACACTCTCTGGATGTTTCATTTAGAGAAACGGCTGACAATTTTCTCCTTGTGCAATGCCCAATTATAACTACATATATTTCCTCAAGAAATAAAGTGATTCCTTTGTGTACACTTTATTTAAGATCAGAAAGACTTACATGAACAATAGTTCTTAAAGATGTAACATGGATGTCCCATGGAACCATATATTAAACTTTGAAACATGGGGGGAAAAAATTACCCAGCCCTTTACAATAACTTCAAAATGTATATAATCCGTTGGAGCTACACCATGTAGGAGAAAGCAGGTGAGTTTGTTGTCTAATGTTGAAGAAATATACAGAATGGTCAAAATGCAAAATTAATCTTATGCATGAATTAAAATTGCATGAGAAAATGTCTGTTTAACTGCCTTTTTGTCCTGTAAGCCATCAACACGTCTGTTGAGGCAACCTATCAATAGGCATCAGGTTAATCAAGAAAACCCTCTCCTACACATTTGGTAGCTTATCTTGCTTTCCCCTCTGCAGATCTCAATGAGACTGTGCAATACTAGAAAAGTAGTCCAGAATGTCCTGGATAGTGAATTCCATAGTAATTCCAGATCCAGGATAGCAACGCGCAATTAAGCCTTCAAAGTGCTTGTACTGACGTATGAACTCATCTTGCATTGAATGCCACACCACCTACCAAAAAGAGAAAGAAAAAGAAAAATTCAATAAAGCTATCCAGATTTCCAGTTCAAACCTCCACAGGTCCCTTCACGTTGTCTTCAATCAAGCCTCGGATTCAGCAGGAGCTCACAGGAGCACAGCTCCTGAAACTTTTTGAGGGTTCCCTCTCCTCCTCCCCACCTTGTCCACTGAAAAGTAGGTGCAGCTGCATAACAATCCTTGGATGAGCTCCACCACCTATTTTTCTACAAAGCAACCCCTGTCTTCAATATTGGGGGCAGCAGCTCCAAACCTGCCTTGGAAGGAAGAACACAGAGTGGTATCTAAGGACACGGAAGCAGTATGTGGGCCAAAATAAAAGGCTCAATGACTCTAATTTACCAAAGCATAAATCTCGGTTTCATATCACAGAAGGCTACTCCTCACTTGTCTGGTCAAATGTGTAAGGTCTGCACCATAGGTGGGCGGCTCAGATGACTGAGTGTTCCTCCATTCAAGAAATTCATTCCACAAAGAGTCCATCATGGACTCTTTCTCCACCATCTAATAGTTTTCTATTCATAGGAAACCCTTTAACTGGAGAAGAATTCAAGCATGTGAGTACGAAGTACTATAGAATAGATATTGGTTTACTGCTTGAGCAAGGCCTAACAGATTAACTGTAAAGGTGTGTGATGTGGAGTGACCCAATAAGGGGCCATTCCTCTTGCCATTTCCCCCAAGATATATACCCTCAAGTGCCTGAACAATCTGGACACTAATCCGTAATTCACATAACTATTCCTACTGATCCAGGGCCAAGCATTCTCTTGCCTCATTCATGTGATGTTTTTGATCTGACTGGAATGAAATATTAATAAAAAATACTTGCACATAAGGAAAATATGAGCAAAGTAAAGTGATTACAAGAGCTGTTCCCTCCATCATGTTCTGCCATTCTTTACATCTACCTGAAGTAGGTTCTCCTCTTCACACAGATGTTTGTCCACCTTCTTATAGAGATTGTCCAATCCCTTTTTCACCTCCTTGCCAGGATACTCTCTTATAACTTTTCTCAGCTCTTGCTTATTGAAGGCCAATTGGTAGCTCACTTCTTCCTCTCTCACACCTTGTGCTACACGAGCTTCAACGCCCTCAAAGAAATGCTGAAATGAAACGCATTAAGCATGTAGTAAGCAAGCCTTGTTTCCAAAGGTTTTCAAAATTATTTGACTATTCAGATAGAAAATACTCTTTCCCATCTGCTAGCAGAAACCACGAACCATCTAAATTACAGCTAGGTCCTGCATCACCCGCAAGCCTCAAATCGCTTGTCCATGGTCCAGCAAAGCATTTATATCCCACCTTTCCTCTTGGTTCAAGGCAGGTTACAATAATAAACAAAACATCCCCAGCTAAAACCAAAGATAAAATAACAAGCTCCAAATCCCTCTCCCCTTTAAAAGATGGCTGCTGTTCAAAACCTCTAAAATGTCCTGGCAGCAGCTCAGAGCCCATTCCAGAGAGCCAGAGCCATGATGGAAAAGGCCTAGGCTCTGGTAGACGCCAGATAGGCTACCCTAAATGGTAGGATAGTGAGCAGGTGGCTGCCTGGTAACCACAGCTAGTGCATAGGAATATATGGAAGGAGATAATCTTTCAAATACTAGCAGAAACAACACTGGAAGTTGTTTCTGCTAGTGCACGGCAGTAACAAGCACTTTTAGATGGATATCATTTTTAGCTATACCAATCCATCTTCATTATTGAGCCAAAGAATTGGGTAACCCAAACTGGAAATGCTAGGCAGTATTCAGTGGGGTGTAGCTTATCCCTATTCTGCTGAAGGAGGAGAGACAATCTCACCGGATTCCATTTGGTATGTTTGTATATAGCAAAGATTGGCTTATCTACCATAATGTGTTTTGTGAGCATTTTCCCAATTTGACTGAACTCCCAAAACGAAGCTATAAAAAGGGGGGGGGGAGGGGTGGTTTACATTTAATTTCTCCAGTGGCTGTCCCAAAGAATAGATGACGTAAGACTGCAGGTGATCGGTGTACTTCTGTTTTGCGTCCTTTTTCTCAGTCTCCAGACATGAGATTTTCAACCGAGATAGTGTTGCAAAAATATGATGGAAATTCTCCATCATGACCACATCCCGAGGTGTCTTCTGGCTTTCATTCGCTACTTTTTCCACTAGACAGACAGTTAAAATAGCCGACTTACACAACTGCCAGAAAATATATAACCATACCTCTGATCACATAAACTAAATATACTTTGCATGCACTGCTTAACACAGATTGTCTATATGATTCTAAAATTAGAAACTAAGAATTTCTGAGGCAGATACAACAGAATCACCTCAGAAATCCTTAGTTTCTAATGGAGAAGTACCATAGTTGTACAAGCACATAAAAATAAAGGCAACAATTCTGCTAAAATTAAGCATTTTTAAGCTGTATACAGGCTACAATACAAGTTAAACAAGGTTTCTGTTCAATAACCTGCCATAATCCTTTATAAAACTCCATCCCTCAACTGGGAAATGTTTGTGAATGTTTTTATTAGTAGAGTGGCAAGACAAAATCCTGAATTAGCACCCAGAGAGCTGATAAATGATTGTACAGTCACCATGCTGTAGTAATAATGCCACAATTTAAATACACAATCAACAGGTTAAAAGTTAAACTTATTTTATTATTGACTGATTTAGCCCATTTCTTCACCAGAATGAAAAGCTGGCTTTGCTGCGCAGAAAAACCCTGCATTTCTAGTTATAAAAGAGACTCTACCATTAGTGAAAACGCCTGTAATGAGTTTTAAGTAGGCTTTATCTAGATCTCCTCGACGCTCTGCATTTTTGAAAATAGATTCAGCAAGTGCTGCAAATTCTTCAAATTCAGCCACAAAGGGAAGAATTCCAACTTTACTCTTCTTTGATATCTTTACATCTTCCATCTGTTTTATTTGATTACTCTGAAATGAAAAGGTAAAGATAGTCAAGTCTGCTGTGTTTAGCCTCATTATTTGCAGTGGGATGGAAATGATCTACCCTGAAGTAGCTGCATGGGGAAAAGAGAAAAAGACCAGACAGTTCCAATCTGAAGCCAACCATATGGCAGCATGAATGCACAGCTGTTTAATCTGGGTTAGAAAGGGATATGCAGCATTTTTAAACAATAAAACAAGGTGGTGGTGAGCACAGTAGAGATGCTTTGGCATGATCGAGATGTTGGGGGGAAAGATGAGAAGCTGAATTTCCAGAAGCAATTGGTTCTGGTTTGACCCACCGATGGATCAAGGAGGAGGGGTGATCTTGCTAGCTTCTCCTCCTTGACCGCCCCCTGCTACTCTCCTGACTTTTTGTCCATGGAGGTCCTGATCCCAGTAACGCCTAGTCCCCTGCCCAGTAATGAGGCAGCAGAGGGAAAGTGGAAAACATCCCTAGGACAAGCCAAGGGTTTTAAAGGCGCTAATTAGTCTAGTCTTTTGAAGCTGCTTGAGCAGAATCTTTGCATTTGATGCACTCTATAACACCTCAGATGCCTGACAGAAAATTATGGAATCCAGGTGTGTCTAATTATACCTCAATTTCATTCCCCTGAACTTCTGCATCCCCAGCTCCTCTGAATCCTATAAAGTGGACAGCTTTTTGAATCCACATTTTAATATGCCTAACTACTCTTTGGCCACCTTTCAATGGAGAAATACTTGTATTTGCACTTCCTACAGTCTCAGACAAGAAACATCAGTAACAATGGCTTTGGTCTTCAGAGGAATGTAGTGGCAAGGAGTTGATCTCCCATTGTTAACCTAAAAAAAGCCAGGGGGGGCAGTTAAGGACTATAGTATCCCCCCAATTAAAGTTCTCTTAATTTTAAGATGGATATTAAATTTAAGATACAGAGAAGGCCAATGTACAATGCAGTTACAATGTCAGGCAGAATCAGACAACTGGGCCCATCTAGCCCAGGGCTCTCCATGCATTTGCTGTAATGTCTAAATGCCTTATATGTGGAAATACCTATCTGTGCATTCGCTCAGTATGTATAGTCTGGATTTTCAAGGACGAAGGATTCCAATTTATTGACTTTATAGGATTTATATCCCGCCCTATACTCTGAATCTCAGTCTCAGAGTGGTCACAATCTCCTTTACCTTCCCCCCCGCCCCACCACCAACAGGCACCCTGTGAGATAGGTGGAGCTGAGTGTAGATTATGGTGTAGAAGTTGCAGTCATATTTGGAAAACCAAATGGATGGTGGCGCAGTTGTGCTGCTTCATTAAATCTTATCTAACTTGCCAGATGGATACTTAGACCAAAACAACTTACTCAGACTATTAGAAAAACTTACAATGCATTTATCGAAGTTCCTCTTGACAGTCACTAAAACATTTCCAAGCGTTGTGCTGAGAAAGGAAGTAGGGTCCACATTTTGTGCTGTCCATACGTGGTGACTCATTTTCACTAGCATATAAAGCGAATTAAAGCTATCAATCTTGTCCCCCAGAGCAATAAGGTTATTCAGTTCTGGCTCAACACAACGGAATATTTTTATCATCATCTGCCGAATCATGTGGTTCCTGAGAATTTAGACAATGGACATACATTAGATATAGATTCAGAACTAGCCCAATATCACCATTCTTTAATACATTTCTTTAGAAATAGTTGGTTATTTTTTCACTTGCAGGTTAAAATGAGTCTCCAGATTTTCAGATTCAGCATGTAAAGAGAACACAGTTTTATTTAAAATTATCCCAAGGCCTAGTGCATTTGGCTTTTTAGAACTTTACTCCTTGTGCTTCTACTGTTGAAATAACAGTAGCATTTTCACTTGTATTACTTGGAATTTTCAAGCTCTTCAGCATTGCTATATTTTTCATTCTTGTAAGAATTCTAGCTTGGATGCCATTTATCAGGAGCCAAGCAGAGCTTACAAGAACCCACATTTCCAACTTCACCATAGATGTAGCTGCTGCTGTGGCCCCAAAATTGTACCCTGTGGCCACTATATCCCCAGGTACAGTGTGAAGAGCAAAGAGGTGATATGCAGCAGGCAAGGAGAACTGGCAAAAATTCCCACCCACTCCTTTCTGCTAGTGGAGATGAGCTCCATTTAGGATCCTGGGCACTGTAAAACATAACTTTTCACAACTTCGCATCTATGTAATAGAGGCTGGGAGCAGCTCAGAGCATTCAATAAGACTTGCATCCAAAGATGCCTCACACAGATGCCTCACATGGAATTCTGCAATTTTATTATCTCATCATTAGATGCAAGCAACGTACTCAGAGGATATTGACTGTGGACCACCAGCACTATGTGACTTGGACAAAGTTCCTCCATCCATCTCGTCAGCATCACCCTGAAAAAGTCAACATCTGAGATGAAGGGCATTCATTAATTATACAACTCCACTTCAGACTTGACAATCTGTAAAATTAAGAGCCATACCACAGCTGTTCCAAGAAGGCTGAGATGCTGTTGAAGTTTGAAGAATTTACTAATGAAGTCTTGTTCTGACAAGCACAAGGGCTCCAGTTCACTCAGCACTTGTTCAAAAATCTACAAGGACCAAAGGATGCAATTCAATAAACTCGATAGCTACCATCAGATGGGGAAAACACTTGAATCCTGTTGTTATACTTTAGGATTGGAGGTTTACACCTGTACCTTTCCTGCAGCATTGCTGCCTATTCTTGAAATCTAAAGCTCCCAGGGCCAGCTTTTTATGTTCTATTTAAATAAAACTTCCTTCTAAGCAATGGCCATGATCCAAAGTTATTTGAGGATGCAAGAAGCTTGGCAACTGGAGAAGCAAGCTGCTTTTTAAAAAAAACCCAACAACCTGCGCATCTAAATAGCTTCTCAGGATTTCACAGAAGTTATTTAAGAATAGATACTTAATATTATACACTAAAATATACATAAAATACGAATACAGACTTTAAGACACTGACATTGAAGATGTAAATAATTTATTCACTGCCTAAGCCAGCATTTAAAGCAGTAAAATCATACAAAATTAAAACTGATTGTCCATAAAATCATACATAAAAGGCATAAAATACTGTTATAAAACTACAAATATAACAAAACCTAGCAGTTACAGCCAACAGATTGGCAAAGGTGTTTAGCCATTTCCTGACTGAATCATTAGAGTTTTCCTTATTCTTGTGGCAAGCCAGCCAAATTTTTCTAATTTGTATGTAACCTCAGGGCTCCTATCACTAAGAAGATTCGTAAGGAGTTGCAATTTTTGGCTACTGTAAAAGGTATGGCCATGGAAAATGGAAGTAATTGTCGATGATCATTATAAGCCTCACAGTCAAATATGACATGGACTAGAGATTCGATACCATCATTGCAGCAGCAGGGACATAATCATTCTTGGAACGGCACTTTTTTGTATCTCCCCTCCACCACTACTGAAGGGAGAACGTCCCACCTCATAAGAGTAAACATTCTCCTGTATTCATTGTTTGTTAAGCGGTATAAGTAGGGCATTGGGGTCACCCTGTTGATTGGTTCTGTCAGAGCTCGCCATTCGGTTGTGCTATTGAGGTCGTTTTGTCTGACAACGTCCAATATTCTCTGTTTCACTATCTCCCTAGCATTATCATAGATACTTAATGTGAATCACAAAGATTTTGGACAGCTGTTGGCCATGCTGATGAATCAATGTCCAATCCACAGGGCAATAATACTGAACATTTTTAACACCATGTGACACAGGAATGAAACAAAACTTAAGATCTTCACTGGATTACTTAGCAACAGGCTATTATTATTGGATACATGAATCCCTTTGTTTTGTTTCAAACCATGTGTGATCACATGTCCAGAGGACCTCCCTCTGGCCCACTCACTTATTCTATACACAGGCTGAATGCTTAGTTTCTTCTTTTTGCCTTCTCTTATCAGTGGCTATCAGCCACAAGGTATAGATGGAACTCTCTGGGGCACGTGGTGCTTTTTATTCTTGGTGCTTGGGGGGCAGCAGTGGGAGGGTTTCTAGTGTCCTGGCCCCACTGGTGGACCTCCTGACACCTGGGGTTTTTTGGCCACTGTGTGACAGGGTGTTGGACTGGATGGGCCACTGGCCTGATCCAACGTGGCTTTTCTTATGTTCCCATCTTGATAAAAGGTAACATCAGAAGCCATGGGTGATTGGAAGGAGTGCATGGCGCAGCTTCTTCCCACACCAGTTTTAACCCAGTTTCTAGGAGAAATGATGCTGTTATGGGGAAGAGGCTCTGCGTGCTGCCCTTCCAAGCAACCTGGGGCTTCCTACTTTCACTTTACCACTTCTGTACCACAAAACAGAAGGGGGCAGGGGGTTTCAACATTTAATTTGTCAGTAGACACAATATTATTTTCTACTGCAATGAAGTATTAGTCACTACTCTGGCATCTTTACCTTATCAAACTTTGTTCTGTCGGCCACATCGAGGTCAGATGTGGACATGTTCCCCATATCCAGTAACGAGGAGGATTGAGACCTCCGGTTTCCTGAACTCTGGACAGAGAGTTTGTTTAGGCTGGAAGTTGAACCTGTCAATTTTCCAGAGCTTCCATGAAGACCTATGGTATAATAGATCCTGTATCAAAAGCTGTCTGAGATGGACTAACATCACTGCTACACATTAAGCATTGTGTACTTAATTTAATTTGCATTCCGGCCTCTCCTCCCACCACACCTAAAGACTCTCAGTATTTTTTCTCTGAAATAAAGCAGTCTGCTGTTGTGATCACACATTTCTTCACTCGGGTGAAGAAACTGAGAAACAAACACTGAGTGACGGGACACTTGGGAGCAGCAAACAAAAGAACTATTGTAAGGCCAATAACATTCTGGAAAACAACACAGGTAAGAAGAGAGAGAAAAGATCAGGTGCAATTCGGAAGGGACATCTTCTAAAAGCAAAGCACAACAAAGGCAAGAAATTACTATTTTCTTTGGGGGAGGGGGGAGAAAATAGTAGCAAACACCTGCTGGAAAGATAAGAGAGCCCTCCACCTTTCTAGGGCTCCACTCTATTTAAGACCCTCAACTGCAAACTGTGTTTACTTGTGCCCCCATTTCTACGGGAGAAGAATGTATTTAGCTCAACATGTGTTAGGACAGTTTGCCTTTGGACTATATGCAGATAGTTGAAGCACCTTTTGTGGTTTTTCCAATTCAGGTTCTCCCTCTTCTGTTGCACAGAACTGCAAAGCCCATGTTTGTGCCACTGGCATGGAAAGATACCATTGCATTTTTTTTCTCCTGGGAAAACTTAAAAAGCAAAAGGTAGCCTTCTGACAGGATGATACACAGATGGTTTCCAAACAAGTCCCTGCAGCATAGTGGCTGACTTACAACTTGCCCTTGAGCAGGTTGCTGGAGCCTCCAGCCATGCAATGCCATGACTGTTGCCTCGGACTTGTGACCAAGAAGCTCACATCAGGGTATGAATCACAGATGCCCATGGAGGTGGTCATGCCATGGAGTAGGTTTATGCAATCCCCGTGGCCTAAAGCTTAGGCTAGCAGTAGTTGGCCAATCCAGACCACAGTGGCAGCCTGAAACAATACATTGTCATTCTCAGATAAGCACTGTGGCCACACGTGGAATGGAGTCCCACTCAGCAAGCCAACTCATGTATGGGGGTCTTCCCTTCCTCACTGAGACACAAGGTGGAGATGTGAAATGGAATAGGCTCGAGTCCTCTAGTGACTGAAAGCTATTTGAAACCACCAGGTTCAGATGGCTGGGCAAGCCCAGCAGACTGACATCAAACAGCTGGCATTTGAGCTGCAATGCAGGCATGGACCTAGGATGTGATGCCCAAGCGGCACTCTGCACAAGAGGATGAGTGAGTGCCCCCATCACAGTCAGTCCATGATTATGCGTGGCAAAAGAATTCCCATGCTCTTCTGATAACATTGGGTGCAGGCCCTGTGTTGGTTTTGCAGTCACCCTGGCTGCAACACACGTGGGTGGAATCAGGGACTGAAGCATTAGTTCTGCTTGAACTTTGCAGTCTGGATGCATACCTGGCCTCCAAACAGCATCCTAAGCAGATATGCCACACCCAAGGCCAGAAGCAAAATTCAAAGATCTTTCCACTGCATATAACCTACAGGTGGAAACCTTTTTTTTGGAGCTATCATCCATCTTCACTACAGAAAAAGCTACTCATTCGATGGAAGATGCAAGGACCGATGGTCAAGCCTAGCTATGGCTCCTCTCCCAGTGATAACTTGATGTAGCACATGATAAACAGGTACCGAGTCATTGCAACCAACAGTGTTGGTGTTAATAGGTTTTTGCGATGACACAGTTAACTTCTTACAGAGACAAGAATGCACTGGCAAGAACCACTTTGAAGCGCTCGACATACTCACTCTCCGTCTCCTGTTTGACAGCACTTTCTTTTCGAGGCAGTGTAGCTAGGATGGATTAGGTTGCAAGCATCAAAGACAAAGACAAGTTAAAAATGCATTTTGGCACAAACCATGCACGAGATGCAAGTTAAGCACTAGCTGGAAAGAAACATGCAGAGAACTATGAGAAGCAAATAACTACATTTGCAAACATACATAGCTGGGGGAGGTACCGGCCTAGAATACTTTGTTATGCAGGAAACAATTGTTACATTGGGTAGTCCATTTCAGATTTACCAGTATTTATTCAGAGGAGAACAAAGGAACACAACATACCAGTAGTTGGGAGGCCCTGGGGATGTGGAAGGCGTGGGGGGGGGGGAGGCTCCCGTTGGCAAGCTATGGCAGAGTACACATGAGGCTTTCCTTTGCCTTGATGCAGAAGGGTCTACTCAAGACTGCCCAAAGCGGCCACAGCATGCAAACTGGAGGGATGTGGCCCAGGAAGATCCCTTATCAAATCACAGCGGATCCTTATCAACATCTTTGGGTTTTCTCTAATTAGGAGCAGCTATCTGCAACATGGCAAAGATCCTTGTCTTGTACACTGTATCTGCTTCCCTTGGCCACCTAGTACCAAAGTCCAGCTGCCATTTTAGGCAACTGCTTTAATGCTCATATGAGCAAGCTCCTGTAAAGGAGGGAACTCTACTTGAATGCACAGAGCTGGACTGGTGGGCTGAGAGCTGAACTGCTGGGACCTGGAACGTTCTGCTTACAAAGCAGCTACTCTGCACCTGAACCACGGCTCTTTTCCATGCAATTACAAATCTGGCAAAGCTGGTCAGCACACAGTTTCCCTTCTGATAATTACGTCCCATTAAAAATACGTAGAAATGAAAACTTTCTTCTGTTCCTTGAAATCTGCAGCCAAGACTAAATTTGCAATACTCTTCCTACTACTTTAAGCTGTGCTGCATTATCGGGATATAAATGTCAATAAAACATTAAGGCAAACTTCATGCATTCTCACTCTTTGCACTCCAGAAGTTTTACTGATGTTCTGTTTCTCTGAGGCCTCTGAACATAGCTCAGTTGTTGATGATGGCGTTACCATTCAGGAGACTCACAGAAAGAACCATGTTTCTGGACAAACCCAGATGGCACAGTGCACAGGTAAACAGAGTGTTGGTGGTGGTCACGTAACACCTTTCCCCAACCCATGCAGAAGCCCAGAGTTTCAGTCTCAGTAGCAAATATATCATTTAACCAACAAAGCTAGTTGTCACACCTGCATCCCTGAATGCCAGATTTTACTGGTAGAAACTTATGGGCATGCTTTGGTGTTTTTGTGGCCACATGGAAAAGCGGGAACATGTCTGATAATATTTGCCATCACGACACAAAACAGAAAACAAGAAATTGCTTATCAGAAACTTACCAAACTTCTTTCCTTCCTTAGTTGCACCTGTCATTTTAATCTTGGCAACTTCAAAAAAATCCTTTATTTCCCTTTCATACAATCGTGACAGATAATCCATGTAATTCTTGAAGAAAAACAAACATAATTGTAGGTAAAGCCCAAATCATCACAAGGCATCACAAACAAAAACCCACAGCAATTACACAAGGCACATAGCGTTCTCCTGAAATGCAGTTTTTAAAATGGTCTACAGAAGATGTAGTGAAATCTCAAATGATTAAGTGGGCAATAAATGTAAATAAAGAAATATAGATGAAAACTTGGGAATATTTGTGGAAGAACTCTATGACGCTTTCGACGTGTCATAGTATTAAAGAGAACTGTTTTAAAATGATGTATAGATGGTATATGACTCCTAAAAAGTTGGCAAAGATGAACAATAAGATGCCAGACAGATGTTGGAAATGTAAAAAACATGAAGGTTCTTTCTACCATATGTGGAGGACTTGTGAAAGAGCAAAAAACTATTGGCAGATGATTCAACAAGAAATTTCTAGGATCTTGGGATATGAATTTAAGAAAATTGCAGATACTTTTCTGTTGGGATTACAAATGGAAAAATTTCCAAAAGAAGATAGAACTATAATATGGTACTTGTTTTCAGCTGCTAGGACATTATATGCACAGTTGTGGAAGCAAGAAAAAATACCAGAGAAATGGGATTGGATTGTAAAAGTTATGACATGGAGTGAAATGGACAAATTAACAAGAATTTTAAGAGACTATGATTTAGTTTAAGATGGAGTGGAAAAAGTTCAGAAGATTTGTAGAAAAAGAGTGGAAAATAAAAGGACATTGGACAATTTTTGATAATGATTAAGTCTTAGAAGGAAGAATGTAAATTTTTGTTTTTATTAGTTAAGGGTACCTTTTAATATTAGTATTATAAGTAAATAACACCGGCGGGGGTCAAGCAACGGGGGGAGGGGTGGTTAGAAAGTAATATATGGGATAGATAAAAAGAAGTTGTTGATGCAGGAATAAGATATTGTTACCATATGTTACTAAACAAAAATTGTTTTAAACAACAACAACAAAAAAAGAATTCCACTCTAAGAAACTCACCTTTGTCAGTCCTTCATACTTTCCATAATCCGTGTTCTTCAACCACTCCATAAGTTTAGCATAGCGGAGCAAGTCTCTGTGAAAGGGGTGATGATTTGGTAATGTTAACTCCACAGAATGCTGAGCAAGAGTAGAACTTTGATCATGACCCTTTGACAGAAGACAACAACAGAAGAAAACTGTTTGTGGGCACATACTGGCAGCACTGCAAATTGCAATACTCGAAAAACTGCCACATTTTTAATCAGATTAAACAGTGCTGTTTGCCATTTGTTAAGGTAAGCCTTTCCAGCAGTTTGGTGTTTCTATCAATACTTTGACAGATAGAAAACCACAATAATACAAAGTTTATTAAACAAGGGGTTTTAAAGGACAAATGCTGAGCTATATTATGTGTTAGGAATCATTTCTTGCAACCACAACACATTCTCATCGGGAGTTGCTCTCATGTTCGAAAAGTCACAATTGCTCTCCTTTACCTCGTTTCAGGGATAAAAGCATTGTCCCTTGAAGCACAGTGAATTTATCTATGCCTCAGATGATCCCATGCAATCAATTTCCACAATCCCTTGTAAGAAAACAAATTAATTTTTTCTTCTCTTTTCTTTCATTGAACCAGATTTTCCAAAAGACTTTGGTTTTCAACAGGAAGAAATTTGATATACACTTTGAAAATGCAACTCTGGATGAGAAATTTAACACAAGGCTAGTTAATACACATTACAAGCAGAGGGACCCACAAGGTCTCACAGGGGACATCTTACTTTCCCCCTGTATTCTGCATCCCATAGTGTTTCCCCTCTTTACAACCCCCTGACAGGTTCCACAGCCTCTTCCCTTTCACAGCTTCCTTCTCACCCTCCCACCCATCAACCAACTTACCTTTCTGTTCCTTCCTATTAAGTTTTCCCTCCATTCCTGCCCTAACAGCCTCTCCCTTTTCCCCCCTCTTCTACCTACCTACCTTTTTTCGCTTCCCCCTCTCTATTTCTCGTCCTCTCCTTTCCCTGCTTCTTTTTCCATCATTTTTTTCAGCCTTTTCTCTACTCACTTGACAAAATATAATGATTAGCAATAATTTTATGGTTGCTCAGCCACCTCCCAAATGGCCACCAAAGTCTCAGAAAGCAGCCTCACAGGATCACCATGGACATTCGACTCTTGAAGTTACAGACATTGCATGTATTGTTTTAGAGGGGGTTCTTTAAATCTTATTCAACATTCAGATTTTTCTGCGTTCTTATCAGGAGGACGCCCTCCCCAGTGTTGTAGAATCGCGCATCCCCCGCCCCCTCCTCCCTGGTTCCACTGTATTAATTTTTTTCCATCCACATTCTAGGGCATGATTCAGAATTAGAAAAAAATGATTTAAGTCAGTGGCACTCAGTTGGCAGCTCACAGAGAGCCACATTCACAGCTACCACCAAACAAAATTGCCATATTGACTTCCATCCCTGACATGGATCTTACACCTGAAGAAGCCTCACAGCTCACTTGTTCTTTTGGTCATGGCTGTTTCAAGGTGGGAATCGCCAGTCAACCACAAGTCCCACCAGACAAGGAGCTTGCCCGCTTTCCTGGAATGTGGGATAGGTACCATATTGGCGAACAATCTTCAGAAGAGCCACAGGTGGCTCTTAAGCCACTGAATATTATTAATTTATACAGCTGCCTAGGGGGACATCAGTTCACGACACCACCCAGTATAAGCCCAAGAGGTTCAGGGTTGCAATTTCATGGCTGGATGCAATTTACAACAACAGTCTCACCGCTTCTTCAGTTACATTGAAATAAATGCTAAAAGTGATCAGCCCCATTATTTATTTACTCTTCCTCCCTCTACCACAGGGGTGGGGAACCTCCATCCTGAGAGCCATATATGGCCCTCAAGGTCACTTGGTGTGGCCCTCGGGGATTGCTGGGCTGAATTGAGCCATGTGGCAGCCTCCCTGGGTCCTGGCTGGCCAGCAAGGATCATGGGGCCAGTTGCACTGTGCAGCAGCCTCCCCAGGGCCAGGCAGGGATCACAGGGCCCAGATGTACTGTGCAGCAGCCTCCCTGGGGCCTGCCTGGCCGGCCAGAATTGCTGCAGGGTCTGGAAAAGTTACTGTCATGGTTCAGTTTACACTTGATTATCCCAGCTGGTGTGGCCTAATATGCTGATGAGTGTGACTAGGGGATATGGTCTAATATGCTAATGAGTTCCTGCTGGGCTTTTTCTACAAAAAAGCCCTGGACCTATGCTTTTGCCTAGGGTGGCAGGCCAGGTGAGTGTGTGCGCGCACGCCAGATTAAGCTCTCCCCACATGACTTCAAATAGAAAAACAATTATTTGCATTAATTTGCTGGCCTGAATCACTCTTCCTCTGTGGAGCACTGTTTTTTAAGTTGATATTTTTTTATGGCCCGCAAATGATGTTATAAATATCCATATGGCCCTTGGCAGAAAAAAGGTTCCCCAACCCTGCTCTACCAGGACCATTTAGGTACTGTTATATACTATCTGGGAATTAAGTAAGAATGGCTTTATTTATCTATTCTAGAGCACTAGCAGTGTCTGTCTTTCCTGTTCTCATCCAGCCCCATCTTGATTCAGACTTAACGCAATCATGCACAAGCAATACCCTTCTTACAAACTGAAAACTCTTGGTACTTCCACATCACTGCAATATCCTTGTCTGCACTGGGCATTTCTTACAAAGCATATTAGTCACAAAAGTGGGAAGCTCTAGAGCTGAGGAAGCAACCTGGAGAATTTGTTCCCTCAGTTCATAAGCAGTATTCTCTATTTGGCTGGGGCAACACTGCAGGGTAGTTAGGTTTAGCAAGCTTTTTTTATTTTTAAAGCACAGGCTCAATATGATAAAGCTGCTCAATACAAACTCTACTCACGGGAACTGAAAGATAGTAGGGCTTGTTATAGAGCTGGAGAAGGGTCTCAGTAAACTATTTGGAGATAAAATTCAAGGATAAACACTGCATTGAGTTGAGATGCATGAACAACTGACGCCCAGCGCTTAAACTGTGAATATCTCAAATAAAGGGCACAAAGATGGCACTGAAGCCAGACCAAATCTATTCACATGCAAAGGGACATAAAGAAAAAACCCCACAAACATACACATACATATAAAGCAGAAGGAACAGGAAAGGTACCACCATATTGCACATTCTCATCCTCCTTGTCTGGCACCTAAATAAACCAGAATGTGCAAAGCGAGTCAAGCAGGTTCCATAAAAGTATGACATTATGACTTCCACCTGCACAAGGCACCCTTATACCATACTCATTGCTTATCAGCAGCTTGGACAGCGGATGTCCGCAGGGTACATTCATTGGCTGGGGCTCCAAAGGCATATTTCTCACTTTCTCTTCAAATCTGCCAACAGGATATGATTTGAACGGTCCAATCCTGAACACGGTTACCCCTTGTAAGCCCACTGACTTCAACAGAAATCTGCAAGTTATGACTGCAATGTAATTGAATTGTAATGCACTTGAACTGAAATCTGAAATGGACAATGAATGGTTAATACTTTAACCTGGTCTGAGAACCTTGATTGACAAGAGGTTCAAATAGTATTCTACAGCTGAGAGTGGCACGTGAGTGGAAACTAAGTGTGGCAGTTAGTTCCGTTGGTGTGAAGTGTGCAGCAATGTGAAAAGATCAGGGAAGATCCTGAATTAGTGAAGTGGGACCAGTAGTTCTTCCCTGAGGGAAACAGCTTCTAGTAAAAGGAGGTGATCTTTATCAGGTGTTTAAGAAAGAAAATTGGAACTTGCGTGCATGTTCCTGTCTTCACAAACTTAAGTAATTTTGAGACAAAGAAGCATATGCCTGTTAATTAAAGAAGTGGCTGCCAGGAGATCTCTCTCCACAGTTTAAAGCTGTCTGTGAAACAAAACAGTTACATTTCTGTGACAAGTTACTGGTTGTATTTAGTTATACACAGTTACCTCATTCCTGTTACCTGTTCATCTGCTATATTCCAAATCTGATACCTACCTGGCCATCCCCCCCTTAAAAGTGAACTAAAACAATTTGCTTTGAATTATTATCAGCCTCTCATGTGTTATAATCTGACATTTAGCCAAAAAGATTTTTTTCTCCATTCCTCAGTTCCCTAGGCTGGATCAGAATATATACATTTAGACAACTGGGTGGGACAGACAAAGAAACAAAGAACAAGAAAAGGGACTGCTCAGCCAAGAAAAAGAGAAGTGGGTATCATTATAAAAATCTTTGTCTTTAATTGGAACACTGGGGATCTCTGGGCACAATTGTAGTTCCCGTACCGTAATGTAATCACGTAGCTATGGTTTCTTCAATTAAAGAATGTTGCTTTTTCCAATTAATATCATAGCATTTTCCTTTCACTAGCTGAGGTGATGTCAGAATACTGCCTGTAAACATGGAACTTGTCAAGCAGCATAAGAAGAGATGTGACACAAATATAGGCACTTGAAAGCTATGAAACCAAATGATGACAAAGTCTAAAGATACCTGCTGAACAAATACGTTGTTAAGATGGCTGGCCAGTCTCCGTGCAAACTGCTCCCGCAGGTCACTGAATCGCTGCTGCTGTTGCTGAACTGCATGGAGCATGTCATGCCCTTGAATCAGAAGAGTGACATAAATTACTAGGATCTGTGAAAACAGAAAGAACTACAAAGGAATCAGAATGCTCCAGCCCTGGTTCCTTGTATTCTTAGCCAAGGGCTGCCTGTTTTAATTTTAGTTTAACCGCTTTTACTTCATTGACTATGTATTTTATCTGATGCAATTTGCCCTAAGTACATTTGTGGGGAGGGCAGAATGCAAATGGACTAAATAAATGCTCTAGGTGCTAAAAAAAAAAAATCAGCTGCCATTCTCCTCTAACTTATATTCTTACCTGGCTGAAGAGCTACATTCATACACTGCAATAAAGCATCTGCCGCATTAGTGCAGGCCTCAATGCCCCGAGATGATGAGAGGTCTCCTTCCTGAAGGGCCTTGATGTGACCTTTAGCCAAATCCATATGGTTCTGTGAAAACAAATATTTACTTTGTAAAGTTCGCTTTATGTTCCAGGCTCTTGAGGGGGAAAAGAGAGAATAATTATTTTAGACAAATTTAGAAGAGGGAAATTTTAATCTGTGGTTGATTAAAATTGATGTTCACATAAGCATTTTATGTGAATAAAATACTTCACCTCTTATATGAAGGACAGGCACTGAGAAGTAGGCTGCATTCAGACATTACCCACTCAGGTTTGTTCCTTCCTTCATGCTTAGGAGTCGAAACAGAGGACTAATTGGATGTTAGAGTATATTATCTCATTGTACTGATATACTTATTTTATTGCTCTTCAAACTGTTTGGATGGGGTGAATGAACAAATCTGTTAGTACTTACAACAAGGAACTCTATCTCGGACAGCAGCTTCAGGTTGTTAGTGTTGCTAAGATGAATGAGATGGTTGCTTTCCGAGATCTGGTCCATTTGTTCTTTCACACTCTGCAACATTTCCTCGTAACTGCTCAGTTTCACTTCAATTTGGTCCACTTCTTTCAGTGCCTCATCGAGAAGTTTCATTAGGATGTTAACCTGCTTCTCAGAGGCCATAATCGACTGAATGTTTGCCTACAAAGCAAATTGTATAATTAACCAAAGGTAAAACATTCCATTAAAAAAATCATTTTCAATCTTTATTTGTGGTTTTATTCTAGAGAAATCTGAAGATGGGGAGTAATAGTGCAATGTAACAGCACCATTTTGGAACACTGATTAATTTTTTTAAATGGAAAATAATGCTTCCATATAATCATTATACCTGGTGCTTGTGAACTGGTGATAGTGCTAAATTTCAGAAGTGAAGTGGTTTCAGAAGCAAAATGCTACAGTTCAGAATTCCCAAGCTCCTTATGGGATGAGTCCCAAAGTTTCTGCCCTAAGTCCAAACTCAACCACACACTACTTAAATATTTTTTTCAAAATCCCTTGAGAACGAAAGGAAACTTATTCCTACTCAGAAAAAGTTCCTTACCCCATCTAGCACTTGAAGCTCCCGGGACAATTTATCTGCAAAGGCTTCAGCATTAGAAATGGCATATTCACAGCCTTCCATCATTATTTCAATGTCCTGTTCCTCTCTTGCATTTAACTCTTGATACTCATCCACCACTTCTTCATCTCCCCCAGCCACATTCTGATTCTCTCCACTTGGAACAGATTCTTGAGCAAGGAGAGGGAAAAAACAGTTTAAAAATTGATATGGTGCTACCAAATTCACGTAGGTCACAGACTGATTGCTGAATCAATAGCATCAAAATAAATGTGTAAACCTCATGAGATGTCTTTATCTCACATTGTTCTATTTTGAACAATGCAGGCCTCTAGTTCTGAACTGACAGAACAATGGGAATTTAAGATGCTGAATAGTCAAGACTATAACTATTTAACTATGCCTGGGAACGTTACACCAGTAATGCCTGGGAACATTACTGGTTTGGCTCTTGAAGACTGGTTATACTAACAGTAGCACTTTTGCCTAGCACACAGAGTATTCCGCTAATGCACAAGGCTCTTTCACAATTGATGAGTTTCCTGCATTTGCAGAAAGATCCATGTGCAGTTAGCAGTATAGATCTGTAGGATCCAACCCACTGCATTTGGGGATCCCAGTTTTGCATAACTGACAGCCAGCAGCATTACTCTTCCTGTGGCAGGCGTCTCCAGGGAGACTCTTTTCCAACATTTAAAGGTTAGGAGGAAGAAATGGAGATAAAGAATTCTCAAAGTACTCGCTGTATGGGTGCTTTAAAAAGATCTACTAAAAGAGTTTCCTTCCTCCTCATCTTTCCTGCCCTTTCAACATCTTAATTGATCTTTGAAAAGAGGTTTTGTGGTTCTTTTTCTATTAAGGTCCACTCCCCCTGGATAATCAACTGAATATTCATCAGTCAGTTTAACCTAATAAAGGTTGATTATTATCGGAATAGTCTGTGCAAAAATTAGCACTACTTTTACTAACATTAAAAGAGCAATATGATTTCTGAAGAAAGCAAAACATCCAGAAGACTTTCAAATGCAGCCTCTACAAACATTCCACATGTTTAGAACTGTCTATAAATTGCCTCCTCAATTCCACTTCATCATCATTCCCACTTGCAAGTATAGCCCAGGCAAGCTTTCTCCTGCTATTCAATCCACTTCTAGAGATCTTGTTATTTTAACAGGTAAGCAAACAGCTCTACCATGTTCAATTAAAAAAACAGCAATGAAGAATCTATTTCTCACTGAGAAGGTAAACCTCTTGACTTTGGCAGCACTACTCCACCACAGGTTTATTCTGCTTTCCCCCCTATTCTATTATTTTACGTTTCAGTGACCAATTATCTCTGCATCAGTTTTCCTTAACACTGAAAACCCTTTGCTACTGATTGGGCTAATTGTTCCAGAGGGAGGAGGCAAAGAGTCCCCATGAAGAAAAAGAACACAATAATACTGGAGAAAGTCAGGTAGAGGTGAGCAGGGGTCTACCTGAGCAGAAAATCTACCTGAAAAATACCTTACACTGGTATTCAGGCGGTAGCTTTTGGCATCCCAAATATATCTGGGTTTTTTCTCATAAAAAAAAATCCTGAAATAACTCGGGGAATTACTACCTAGCTGAAAACAACAGAAGACATTAGAATGTCTTCTGGATGCTCCTGCCTCTCAGCCATTTGTTGGGCTTCTACCAGAAGACCGTGTGAGGATCAGCTGTACTGGTGGGGAGCAGACTGTTTCTGCTGACTTGGCTTGGTGCTGGCTTCTCATGTAGCCCAGTTTAAACCAGGCTGCAGAAGAAGCCAGCCCCAGGATCTGCTGTGCCTCTGAGAGAAGATTGCTTCCCACATGTGGGGCTTTGCACTGGCTTCTTCTGCAGCCCAGAGACTACAGAAGCAAGCTCAGCCAGGTTCAGCTGTGCCCACAGGGAGCAGATGGCTTCATGCCAGCTCAGCTTTGCACTAGCCTTTAAAAAGAAACAGTATTTTTCTTCTCAGATCTATTGGACTTTAAAAAAAAAAAGGATTTCTGAAAAATCATGGATCCCAATACTGATATGCTATTGAGATCCAGGATTGTTTGGAAATCCTGAAAATTTTTTGGGTCCAATAGACTAAAAAAAAAAAATACCAGTTAAAAAATGTTTGTACACATCTAGAGGTGTCAAAGCTTTTTTCTACTGAACTCTTGAACTGTTTCCCTATTCCAACATTTATTACAAAGTGACTTTTTCCCAGTAATCTTTAAGCAACTCTTCTCCATGGCTTCACTCAGGCAGACATACTCTCAGCTCCCTAACTGCTGACTAACTGGGAGGGACAGTGGCTCAGTGTTAGAGCATCTGCTTGGTAAGCAGAAGGTCCCAAGTTCAATCCCCGGCATCTCCAAATAAAAAGGGTCCAGGCAAATAGGCATGAAAAACCTCAGCTTGAGACCCTGGAGAGCCGCTGCCAGTGTGAGAAGACAATACTGACTTGGATGGACCGAGGGTCTGATATAAGGCAGCTTCATATGTTCATATGACTTCAACCCTCTTATAAGTGCTGTTTTCAGCTGCCTCCCACCACAACATTCCATCAGCTTCCACTGGTCACTTGTACCTAACTGTCACATGCTTAAATTAACGTAAAATGAAATCATGAGACCTGGAACTATTAAGTTTAAGACAGCCTAACTGCACAATCAAGCAAGTACAGATTTTAATGACTGTCAAGAAAACCACGAGAAACCCTATGCATCACCCCTCCAAAGTAACTTAGTTAAGAAAAACTAAATGTAATTTAGACTAATTACTTTGGAATAATAACCTTTCAGATTAAATACTTTCAGCATAAAAATATTTTAAAAGAAAATTGTTTAAAATGATCTGATTTCAAAAGTTTAAGATATAATGTTGTACTTAGCATACACCAAAATGTGAATTTCTCAGTAACACCGAAATTGGCATAAATTTCAGACATAATCTTTTTACTCTTAAGAATAATTGTAGCACCAAGAACTGAATTTAAAGAACCATTTTTTTGAAAATTCAGACTGATTATAATAATAGATGCAAGTTTGATACACAGTCATAGCTACCCACATTTTAAACAGCTCAACTTCTCCTTCCAGCACAAAGATCTCTAAAGAACTATTGATTTACAAACTCTTTAAATAATATATTCCTAAGTTTCCTACCTAGAAAAATAGACAACTTTAACAAAAGAAAAAAACAACTGCGTTAGTCATATAGAAGAGGAGAACAAAGGAAGGAAAAAGGTGTTACGCACCTTCTGCAACTTTAGGCAGTTCTGGAGAGTTAAAAGGTATAAGAGAAGCAGAAGAAAGGAAGCAAAGAATATTAGCGAAGCAGAGAATGAACAGTTTTTTTAATGGCAACAAGTTCTGAGAGTTACAGTCTCAACGGCTTGAAAAATTGAGAATTTTTAAGATTACCAAAAAACACCAAAATCATATTTATACATGCACAATGCCTCGGAGACTGCAGGAATTGAACGTAGTCAATTACTATGTTACAGACATGCCAGCATGCAAGTTTATAATTACTATTACAAAACAATCTGCAAGTTCTCTCAATAGTCAGTGATTATTCTGAGAATTAACCTGACAAAAGACACAGAAGATTTATCTGAAAGCCCTTTATTTGCTCAACTCAAATTTAAAATTAAGCATTATGTAGGCTCTTGCTCTGTGAGCAAGTCGAGCCACAGAACTATGGAATGTCCTTAACAGCATTTTATAGAACACTGCAGCACTCTCAAGAATCACTGACTTCAATGGTACTTCAACCACTTCCAAATCCAGGAATCATTATTTTCCCCCACATAAGCAGGGCTTCTCCTCTTCCAGCTAAGGAGCTATGTTCCTAGAGAATTCTATCCACAGCAAGCCCAAACTGGAATGATGCTAGCTACTGCCTCAGAACACTGCTGCTTGTTTCTTGCTTTGGAGAACCAAGAACACAAAATCTCTCTCAACTGTTTCAATTATCAGCTTGCTTGGGGCTCAATGTAAAGCACAGATTAGTAACTTTGTGAGCCTAAATGCCCTGGGTTTTCTAAGTACACTTCTTCCTATAGCAAACACACACACCACTTTCAAACATGTTAAGAGGTGCTTTGCTGTTTGAATTCCAAATATATCTAGAGTTTGATTGGCTGGTGTGCAGGGCAGGCACATTTCCATTTTAGAGAAGATGAAATTTCAGAACTCCCCCCAACCTCAAGGAGATCACTCAGTGCTTACTCCTTTTCCTTTTCTTAGGAGTCACGAGACACCATTTTGCCAAGTGCTTTTCTGTCCTGGCAACTTTGTCCTGGCAACTCTGATAGATTGTTGTATTGGACAATGACTTTATGGTATCATTTAATGATTTATAAGACTTTGTATGACTGTGTGAAATGATGGATACAATGCTTGACTTGGCCCAAGGAATCCTGTCTTGAAATCTCTACTCAGCCATGAACCACTGGGTGATCTTGGGCCAGCCACTATCTTTCAGACTAACATATCACACACACTTGTTGTGAAGGGAAAAAAAGGTAAAATGTGAATGAGTGTAGCCATGTCACTGAAGGTCAAGTAAAGAATTGTAAAGAACTGAAGGGAACATCTGACCCAGTGCTGAACCAACACTGCTATCCATGTTTTCAGTCGACATCTTCAAAAGTGTGCATTCCTCACCTCAAAGGGCAAACTAACCTTTAACAAAGATCCTGTTTTCTTAAATTACAGAAATCCACAGTTTGCGTTGCACTTGTTCCATACTATAAGGTAGTGATAGCCTTTTAAATATGTCAGAAAGGAAGTATAGATTGCTTTTCTATTGGTTTAGGTTGCTTTTATATAGGTTTAAATTTGATGCAGTATTAAGTTGTCATTGTGTAACTGGTATAACAATTCTGCAAGATCCTGATGTCAATTTGCCTATATACACTTATGCTTTTGTCTGTAACACTGTCTCAAACCTTTGTGAGGATAGATACTTTCCTTGACCATGGTCAACTGAATAAAGACTTTGCTTCTACTGAACATAGTTTCACCTATCTGGACCCCTTCAACTGAATCAAAAATGGCAAAATTATTATTATTACTGCTGCTACCCCTACTACACTGCCTTAAAGCTCTTGGAAGACAGGCCATTACAAATGTAATAAAAATACTGCAATCCATCTGAAGCCTCTGCTTTAAAATTAATAAATAAAGCATCAAGCCACGGCTCTACAACGCAACCATTATATAAATGTCCCACTAAAATCACTCAAGTGTGTTCAAGATAACAGTACAAAATATACAATAGTTCAAAATAAACCTTGCTTATTGGGATTATTTTTAAATGCATGCATGAAAATAAAGATTTTTTTAAAAAACAAACAACTTATTTTGTAAGCTGAATTAATTTTTCAGCCATTATGTGCCATGAAAAAAAATCAGTCTAAACATTTTACCTTCCAAAAGCTGAGAACTAACATTTATGAAATCTATCTTCTTTCTAAGATACCGCTGATTGAGTTTCCAAATACATGAAATGAAAGTGTTCTTTTCTGCAATGCTGCTGGCGACCCATTTGTATACCTTGTCAAAATGCAGGTCAAATTCAGGATTCTCCTAAAACCAGACAAGAAACAATGGCATGTTATGAAGGACTGTGGACTGTTTTGAGTACTAACAGAATACAAGATGCTGCCCATGTTACACAGAAATTATATGGTCTCCATAAAAAAAAGAGAGAGAGAGAATAAAAGTTTAATATTTCCATAGGGAAGTCAATAAAAAGCTAGTGATTAGAATTCTTGAATTCTAGACAAGCATACTTCTTACAAGCAGCGAACAAATTCAAACATGCTGCTATTGAGAAGAAAGTTTCTAAGCAATGTTTGTTCATTATCCAGCCAAAATGCCTTATTTTGCACTTGGAAGCAAAGAAAACAACCGTCCAACCTAAAGTCCCCCCAAAAGAGGGTAACTTCTGAACAGATTATTTCTGAAGTCAGATCCTATTTACCCTCACCCAAAAGTGAGTCCCACTAAGATCCATGAGACTTATTTCTTCAAGTAAACCCACAAAGGATTGCAACCAAGACCTTGAAGCTAACGGGCAATTTTAAAGCCTCAGCAGAATGTAGATTTTGCAACACAGGCCATTATAACTAAGACATACTTTGATGGCATCTTTGGCGTCCACAACCACAAGATCTCGAAGAGCCCACACAGTCTGCCTCTTGTAGAAATCTCCTTTATCAGACTTCTTCACCTTTACTACATTCACCTGCACTGGGCGTTCAGTAGTCACTGTAAACAACAGTACATAATTAATCTCTAGAAGAAGGGGGCACTGATATAGAGACTGACTTTCCCCCTTGCTGCAATTGAGAAATCATCAACTCTAAAACAGATTCCCAAACTGTCCAACCCTGTGAGCTTTAAATTCTCCTGTGATGAGATAGAAGAGCATAGGCTTCAAATTCATCAATGTGGATAGCACTTATGCAGTGCTCCCTGTATACTGCAAGAGAACAGATCAACTGTAATCTTTAGAAATAAATTTATCTCAGTTTAAATCATAGTCAGAAGGACTATATGAAAATACTTGCCCAAGCTTCAAAAACTCATACCTGTAGCACACAAGAAGCAGTTTCTCTTCTTTTTTCCTGCTTTGCAAACATTAACAATGCTCAATAAGCGTTCATCGTTTGGTGTAAAAATATCCCTCTGTAAGGCATGCTTGATTGCAGTCATTTTCTCTGAGCTAATAGAGATAATGCTCAGATCACCACAGCTGAGTATATTCTGCTTGTCTGGTTCACTTACAAAACACTCTGATCTCGTAGTAATCGAAGAAAGAACTGTTCAGATGTACATACATTACTCTGAAATGCAAAGAAAGCATAATACACTTAACATAAAGTGCAACTGAACAACTGAATGTACACTAAGTTTTTAGGAGGATATTAACAGTTCGTATTTTAAGTGTTTTCTCAGGGACATATGGGAAGGTATCAATTTAACATGTCAGGTATGGTAACGCATAGAGGATTCTCACATTTCATAGAGCCAGACAGCTTTTTCACTCAATTTCACCCAATTTCTCTCCTTATTACAGTGCCATGCAGCTTTTGTCTATGCAAAACCCAGGGTTCCCAGTATAGCCTTTTTGTTGCTCAAAGTGTAGCCTCCACTTTCTACCAGTGGAAAAACTGGTTAGATCCAATCCACAAAATCTCAACTACATAAACCACAACTCTAATCACGCAGAGCAGCAATCACACAACTGAGTCAGTGGTTACACAATCACATCACATTATCTATGTCAAAATCTGCTCCACTTTAAAGAAAATGAACCAGGCTTAAATGTGAACAGAGCATTTTACAATGTCAAGGTGTGTTCTGCCTTGAACATTTTAAAGTCTACATAGCAAAACATCCAGGTCACTGGAGAGCAAGTTGATGTATCTGTGCGGCATTAAAAATGCTTCGAAACACTCAACCAACAAACATTATTTACCAGACTCTAAAAAACCAAAGAAACAGTTATTAACTGGAGTCCTCTTTAACCATCTATGTGTCAGTTTCAACCTAATTCAGAAGCTGTTTTCTTAGCCAGAAACACAACCTGTATGGCTACCTCGCATCAGGATTTGATAGTGCTACAAGCTGGCTTTATTGATTACATTGGTCTTTTAAAAACCTGATTAATTTCCAGTTGCAATTAATACGTTTGTTCTTACTTTATTTGTATATGGCAATATATGAGAATGTCAAAAGAAAAAAGAGAACCTCTAAAATATTTTTAGGTAACGCTGCACTGCAGTTCTACAGAAGAGTAAGCCCTGTTCAGCCTAGTACTTTGTGACAAGGTTCTAGGATACTTGGGTTCAAATCCCAATAACTGCCCAAAAGGTCACTGAGTGAACTCGAATCATTGACATACTCTCAGGCTAACCTATTTCACAAGAGGAACATAGGAACTATCCTCCTGGATCAGACCAGTAGTCCATCTAGTCCAGCATCCCTGAAATGCCAACAACAGAGCACAGAAGCCAGGTCCTCCCTCAATGCTTACTTCTAGCATGATATTCAAAAGTTTAGAGCCTGGACTTGGAAGTTTCCTTTAGTTACTTTGGCTAGTAGACACTAACACACCTATCCTCTATTAATCTGTCTAATCCAGGGATGTCAAACATGCAGCCTAAGGGCCAAATCAGGCCCCCAAGCAACTGGCTCTTGTCTGCTTCCTTCTGACTCTCTCTTGCTTCTTTCTACATCTCAACTTGCTTTGCAAGGCTTGCTCAATTGCACAGGAGCTACAGAGCAAAACCTCAATTTTCTCCATTGATTGAGGCTCCTCTCCCTCCTGGTTCCCTGGGGAGGGAGGGAAAGAGCCAGAGCTTCCTTTGCCCAATTTCCTGTATCCCACAGAAGAAATGCAAAGAAAGCACCTTTAAGACCAACAAGAGCTAACGTTTTAAGCATGTTTTATTTTAAAAGTTTTTTTAAAAAAACATTTAGTCGTGTTTGTCTGTGTCCTTTATATCTCTGCTATCTAATCTTAAATAGGAACACACATGACCTGGTCCAATACGGCCTGGTCCAACAAGGTCTCATTTATGTCAGATCTGGCCCTTATAACAAATGAGTTCGACACCCCTGGTCTAATCCTCTTGTAAAGCTATATGTACTAAGAGCCATCTCTACATCCACTCTCAGTCAATTCCACAATTCAATTAGTCGTTGACTAAACAATTTATTTCATTTTGTACACTCTGAATCTACTGTCTATCAATTTCACAGAACACCTGCAAATTCTAGTATTATAGAAGAGCGATAAAGAGTTCTCTGTATCCATGCTCTCTATCCAACATATATTTTCATAAACCCATCTTCTTTTTCTCTGTTGAATATATAATAAGAACAGGGGACCAACATATGGATAACAATGTGCTGGACAGATAGTCAACATGGGTTTACTTCCAAGTGAAGGAGAACACAACTGAGCCATCCAGGAAAAAAAATTGCCACAGAAGCCCAAAGCAAAATACAAGTCCAAAGGTGCCTTAAAAACTGATGTTTATTTCAATATGAGCTTGTGTGAGTCCCAATGCACTTCTTCAGATCTGTGAAAAAAAATCATACAGGAAAGGGAGGGGGGGTTACATCAGAGACTAAATCACTCCATGAATCTTTCAAGCATAAATTTTGTGGGTTACAGCTGGAAGTTTTGAGAAGTAAAATTAGCAGTTCTAAATAACAGATGATGAGAGAAAACAGAGGCTCGAACAAATAAGCACAGCAATCATTTTTAAGTGACAATTTTAGGTGACATTCACAAACAACCATTTGCACACAGAAACCTGAAGCAAAAGCAGTAGGACTCTTGAGGCTGCTCCCCACCCCAGGGTGCACAGAAAGAGGGGACTCCCCAGGGTGCACAGAAAAAGGGGACCGTGGTGTGAGGGGAAGAGGGGAGGCGCTGGGAAGCCAGTGATCAAACCTTAATGGGACATCACCACTGAGGCGCCAGAAACTCAAGCCTGCGCCCACTCCCGGGACAGACAGCCGCTTCCCGCTCCTTACCATAAAGCTTGAGCCGGACCGAAGTCCCTTCTCCCTCCGCTCCCTCACAGCTGACACTTAGGCCGAGCTTTCCTGCCCCGCCCTCTCCTCACTTCCCGCTTCCGTTCACGTGACAGAACCGGAATAATACTGAGTCTATGTACCATAGAGACTGCGGGGAGCCGATCGCAGGAGGCGAAAAGACTGGAAACGCTTTGGTAATTGGAAAGTGCGCCCCCTATAGGGCAGGAGGGGGAGCTTTCGCGCCTTGACGTATCGAAGTGGACGGAACGGAGAAAATAAGAAGCCCTCCTCCGTCAGGCCAAGGAGAGAAGCGGCGTTGTGTGATCTCAGGAGCTATGGCCACTTTCGCTCCCCATACTTTGCTTCCCTGCTCAAATCTGCCTTTAATAGAGGTACGACCAGTGGCGGACTGGGTCTAAAAATATTGGTTGCCAGAAGACAAAGGAGGCCCACCCACAACTATAAGGCTATCATTTAATTTTTATAAGAAATAAAGTTTTCAAAAAATACATAAGTGGGAAAAGGTACAATTAAAACTTTTGCAAAATAAATATATAGTAATTACAGTGTGCATATATTGTACATTTTGCTGGCAGTATGCTCAGCTCTCCCGGCTCCAGCTGCCGCTGATGATGATTTGGCGGCTCAGCCGTGGCAAAAAAAAAAAAAGGCTGCCCCCATGGAGGGCTCCTTTGAGATGAGGGGGTCCTGTCTGGAAGTCAGCGGGAAGTGCCCCCACAGGCCCCCCTGTGGCTACAGGCCTGGTGGCATCTGTCTTCTTAAGCATGAAAGGACGGGATATGCCCTTTCTTTTATCACCGACTAAGAATGTAAACGAAGCTGGCACAGAATCCACTGGCACCTTAGATGACTGACAGCATTTATTCTAGCATGAGTTTTCATAAATCGGAGCTGACTTCATCGGACACAATGGAGCACACTGTACACAAATGTATCTCCTATGGATGTACATTCCATGCATTTGATGAAGTGGTTCTTCTGATTCACAGCAGGTCATTCTCCAATAAATAAATTGTGTTGGTTTTGTAAGGAACCACTGGACTCCTGTTTTCTGTTACAGACTTATATGGCTAATCTAGACTTAATATGCGCTAGGTAGGGTTGCCAGCTTTGGGTTGGGGAAATGATTTGAGTTTGGGGGTGGAGCCTAGAAGGTGGGGTTTGGGGAGGGGGAGAGACCTCGACAAGGTATAATGCCACAATCTACCTTCCAAAGCAGCCATTTTCTCCAGGGGAACGGATCTCAGTTGCTTGGAGATCTCCAGCTGCTACTTGGAACTACCTGGTGCATGTGGGGGAGTGGGGAATCAAACCCGGTTCTCCCAGATAAGAGTCTGAGCACTTAACCACTACACTAAATCGGCTCCCAAAAGAACACCAAAAGAGCAATAGTCTTAAAAACAATTAAGTCCCAGGTCCAGAGAAGTCAGCAAGCACCTAAAATAGAAAGACATTGGACTGTATGTTTGGAATGCTTGGGACTTAATTTTTTTAGACGATTTCTCTTTACCTGTTGAATGGTGAAGTGTTGCTGTATTTTGTGTTATTCTAATGAGTACGTATTGAGTGTTTACTTCTACTTCATAAACATTGTACTGCTTTAAGAGGTTGCTCTTCTGTCACGGTCTGGCTTTCTTGCTGGGGTGGTGGTTAGTGGGATCTGGAAGAGGTTCAAATCCCCACTCTGCTATAGAGGCTTACTGAATGAACTCGGGTTGCTCACACAGACTCCATCTAAGCTACCTCACAGGGTTGTTGTGAGGATAAAATAGAGGACAGGAGAATGATGTAAGCTGCTTTGGGACCCCACTGGGAACAAAGGCACATGGGTCCACAGCTGTTTAAAATAGTGTTAAGTACTTACCACATATCTTACAGAAGCATGAGTGTTCTGGAAAGCTATTCTGTCTTGGTAATTCCTGATTTATGTACAAGCAAAATGTGCTGCTCCTGCATCAGATTCCCAAAGCAATCCCCTGGTTGCTTCTAAACTATCGAACTCCCAGTTCAAAATTGTTTCTCTGACTTGCTACTTAAAAAAAAAAAATTCTCTCCCATGCCCTACCCCTTCAGAGCATCCATCTCAGATTCTCTTCTGTGTTGGTGAATTGCGCATTCAGGAAAAATATCTCCCATCCTTTGAGGAAATTTCAGTTGATTATCCCTGACCACCAGCAACCAAACAGCTTAACTGACGGTGGCCACACAGCACCCAGAATGATTGGGGTGTGTGTGTGGGGGGGTATTAGTTATCAACATCCTTTGCGGCTTCCTTTGGCAGAAAGAACACTGAAGACTGATGGCATCTTTGTAATAATTTATTTACAAGTGTCCACAACATCAATCTGGTCCTCATTTTCCTCAAATCCAAACCAGTTCTGCAGGCCCAATTCCTAGACAGTGCGCTTAAGCTCAGCATCCTACCATCCCCTCTGGGATGATTCCAGCTGGCTTAGGCAACATGGCTGAAATTTGCCTATTCATGCTGGCCATTAGATGATCAGGTTACACCACAGCCTAAAAAAAGTCATAGCGTTGCCAACTTGGGATTGGGAAATTCCTGGAGATATTTGGGATGGAGCCTGGAGAGGGAAGGGTTTGGGGAGTGGAGGAACCTCAGTGGGGTATAATGCTGGCATCCACCTTCCAAGGTAGCCATTTTCCCCGGGGGAACTGATCTCTGGAGTCGAGCTATAATTCCAGGGGACCCCCGGCCACCACCTAGAAACTGGCAAGCCTATTTAATTCTCCACTTTGCCAAATGGCCCAGTGTGGCTCAGACTTATTTTATGCTATGTGAGCTAGTCAATAGAAGTAGTTCTGAAATACTTGCCATTTTGACAAGCAATTTATTTTTCCTTTAAATTCCATTCTTTCATCTAGAACAAATTTTTACTTATGGTGGTAAATCAACTCTCTCCTTGGTGCTGTCTAGAAATTTATAAAGCTTTTCATTCTTTCTTCCCAATGCCCTTGCTGTTGATAAAACTGTGCCCTAATTCCTCATTGGTAGTACTAAATACTTCAATACCAAATATTTAAAACTGTGTGGTGCAAGCATTTTTTTAAAAAGCAGCAGCGCAGGGAACAATTCTCCATTAGCATTGGAGTGGATTATATGATTTGAGAGACTGGCTATTTATAATTTTGCTGACTGCAGATCTGCAGGGAAATTGTGCGCTACCATCCCAAACCCTTACTGACATGAGAAAATAATCCCACAATACCATTGGACTAGCCTGAAGACAATATAATTAATCTTTAAGGGGACAATCCTAAACAGGTTGATTCAGACACCAGTCCAATTTCCCAGGAAAATGTTCTTAGGATTGCACTGTGGTGGTGGTCAATGTCCCCTCTAAGCTGAGTTAGCGTGAGCTAGCTCACAGATTTTTGTCTTGGCTCAGGAAAGATGACCCCGGAGCACAATAATTTGTGCAGACTCTGCATCTTAGAGGGAACATTGGTGGTGGTGGAAATTATTGTCAAGCTGACTTATGGCAACCCTACAAGGTTTTCAAGGCAGTATCCATTCAGGTGGTTTGCCATTCCCTGCCGCTATGTCATCTCTCAACCAAATGGTAACCAGGGCCAACCCTTTTAGCAGCTGAGATCTGATGAGAACAGGCTAGCCTAGGCTAGGCTATCCAGGTCAGAGCGGGTTGTATGTATGGTTCCTAAATCTTGGACCAACCTGGAAATATTTCCCTGGGTTTGGGAGCTACTTTTTGCCCATTTTTTTCCTGCAGACCTATTACTCTGAGAACATTTAATGTGTTATGAAAGGTAAATACCAGCCAAGCCTGGTTTTCAGAGGAGTATACTTGTACAATACGCATTTTGCAAACACATACATGTGTCACATCCACATATGTACAACAGTACATCTAAAAAAATAATGTAAGAAGGAACCCAAATTTGTCAAAATGGAAGTCACAATTAAAGAACTGTTTTTAGTGTCGTCTTGAAGCCAGGTTTTATATGATTGGAAATGGATAGCTGGAATACACTAACATTGTGGTTGAAAAATCCAGTTATACAAAATTGGTGTGCCAATATGTAAGAATTTGCTTCTGAGAATGTCATGTTTAAAATATTTTCAATGACATCATCCTCAGTGCAGCTAACTAGACTTTGTGATTTAGGGTGTGATCCCTGACTCACTTGCTTTGTCTCACTGAAATCAACAGCACTTATTTCCTAAGAATGGAACTTACTTCCAATAGGACTTATTTCTTAGGAACTGAGGTAGAGTCTGTCCCATGCCTAGCACTTGGCCTTTTTCTGATCCATAGTTTGTAATATGTAATAATAATGTCCCCTTCTCCCCACAGCGTAATTGCAAAATCCTTCTCCCAAGAAGTGAGATCTTTCTGGTAAGAGTCTCCCAACTTTCAGAAAGTACTCTGTTCAGTTTATTCTTACAGTCATTGACCATTTTAGTCATTTAGAACAACCTTAAAAATACCTTTGTAAAAGTCCCAGAAAGTACTCCTATCCCACATGCTTACAAAGCCTATGCAGGTCTACTCAGAAGTAAGTTCCATTATATTCCATGGGGCTTACTCCCAGGAAAGTGTTCTCAAGATTGCAGGCTCTATTCTCTACCTCAGATTTTCTCTCTTCATTAACCTAGAACCTGTTCAGACCATGAGAACATGTAGTGACATCAGAAATTCATACCTGACACAAAAGGTCTATTTGAACTGGCCCCTTCATAGAGAGACTATACAGGGCTACAGCAAAACTTTGTGCCATCATGACCACAGAAAACACAGTGTCTTTATATATAGTCTTCTGCGTACTCCAAAGCTGCTGGTGGTAATTGTGGACTAGCCCATAGTTTATTGATGTTCGTATTTTGAAGCACAGGGCATTAGCATTTGTTCACTCTAAATCAAAACCAATAAAACAACCTTATAACAATTACATTATTATTACAACACAGTCTTATGCAATAAACACAGATGTTTGCGCTAACATGCAAAGTGGGCTTAAATTAGCTCCTTTTCAGATATAGCAGATGAGCATATATTATATCAGCTTTTCACAGGAGAGGTATTCAAGGTATATACTGTATTATTGTATTATTTCTGGAACATATACAATTTTTTTAGCTGCCCTGAACTTGTGAAAGGTGCAGGATATATGTTCTCTTTTAAGAATAAACATCCCTAAACAAGAGCAAAAGTGCTTTCAAGTAACACATTAATCTTCAGCACAAAAATGCCCGTCAAAGATACCCATTACTTGTATATCTCATGAACAACAAAGGTATGGACCATTTACAGTTGGCCTATTCATTCATTTAATTCTTAACAATGCCATTTTTTCCTGCAGCACTGTGGCTTCCTCAAGTCCTATTAAGTAGAAAATTGAATTTGCTGTAAGGAGCTGCCAGACTGTATCTGAAATGAAGCTTATATTTTCTGGGCCTGCAATTTGAACACAGCTGATGTTAAAATAGTTGTCTGTCTCTTGTGCTTTCTATCCTGCAGCATTCTCACGTTCCAGAGGGGTAATCATGTTAAAACAATTAAGAGTCCTTACAGGCTATATTGGGAATAAACTTACATGGTTAAAGCCAGAAGATCCAGGAAGTGGACATTTACTCAAGCTTTCACATATGTAAAAGGCTAAAAGTCATTTCCAGAAAGATAGAAAATTCAGTTTATAATCAAGCATTCCATCAGATCCACCATTGAAAGAAAGATCCTCAAGGACGAGCCAAACCTCCCCCAACCTGGGGTTTCTAGGTCCCCCTTGGTTACCAGTGGAGGATGGAGGGGTAGGGTTGCCAGATCTGGGTTGGGAAACTCCTGGAGATTTCAGGATGAAGGCTAGGGAGGATCAGTGGGATACAATGCCATAGAGTCCTCCAAAGCATGATTTTTCTCCAGGGGAACTGATCTCTGTAGTCTGAAGATTACCTGTAATTCTGGGGGATCCCCAGGTCCTACCTGGGAGGCTGGCATCTTTATCCCAATCCCTCAATACATTCCCCTAACCAGAGATACTGAACACACACAGCACCTTAAATATAGTCTCTTACATAATGGCAAAATTGTACAAAATCTTTTAAATTTTATACAGCAATGCATAAGCAAAAGGATCATAATTATATACAAGATTATTTAGCGCTTGTTTCCAAAATCTGCTAAATCCACATCACAGCTAGCTGCAATCCAGATTTAATTAAAAAAATTGTTATCATCTAACCCTGCAGTTTCTGATCCACAAAGCCAAATTTCAGCCTACCAGTTATGTTTTGTGCTCTCTGAGATTCCAGACAAGCACAGTGTTACGAACTTCTAGGCTTGCAGCACAAGCAGGTTTATCGAGGCTCCGACACACCACAAGTTGTGCAGACTTGCTGTAGTCAGTCCCATCAAAATGGGCATTGAATTAATGTGGATTGCACCCTAAACTGTTAGATCAACTGGATGAATCAAAATGAAAAATCGTCTTCTAAAACTGTAACAACTCCTCTGAACAATTAATTGCATGCACACATGCAGGGAAAGGCAGCTTCTTAATTCATTTTATCTACTTTATTTATGTTCTGCCTTTTACCCCAATGAAGACCCAAAGTGGCCTACATTATTCTCCTCTCCTCCATTTTATCCTCACAACAACCCTGTGAGGTAGGTGAGGCTGAGAGTGTGAGACTAGTCCAGCCACTCAGCAAGCTTCTATGGGATAAGTGGAGATTCGAACTCGGTTTCCCAGATGCGAATCTGACACTGACCACTACAGTATGCTGGTTGCTTCCCTGAGCACCACTTCACACCCAGAATCTTCAGGGAACTACAGTTCCCATAATCCTTTAGGACAGGTTGATATAAAGTAGGTTTTTAGTGTAGATGTCATCTGCCACATGTGATTCATTGTTGAAATAAGTAGGCAGGAATTTAATATTTAAGCACATATATATTATAATGTCTGACATTCTGAAATAACAAATGCTTAAACAGTAATGATAAAGGAAAAAATATAACTGCTTATACAGTACTGAACTCCTGCCAGAAGTTTTGTTCAAAATGTGACAAGAATGATAGTTTCTCACCCTATTGGCAGAGGACACAGAGAAAGACAAAGAAGATTAGACGCATAGAAGCAGATCCTCATAAGAACCAAACAGTCCCCATTGTTGGATGACCAAAATGAATCATCATTGATGTAGGTAAAATCAAAGTTCACAATCTTCAGGTCTTTCTGGAGGTACATCTCATTCAATTTATTTAATGTTCGTGCAAAGGAATATTTAGATGCACAGCTGTAAGCTTCCCAACTATATACTTTCTTGAAATGCATATCAAACCATGGATTGTCCTTTAAAAAAATAAGAGAGAATTATTATTTATGCTACAGCACTGAACACTCTGCTATACTAAATGTGCTATACTCAACCACTTCATAGCTTTTGGCACCTTATTGTGGATTCATAAAGTATGTATTAAGCCAAAATAGATTTTGGAAATACTTCCAAAATAGATTTTGGAAATACTTCCAAAATTCGAGCTGTTCCCATGCCAGTTCTTCATAACTGAGGAAGAGAAATACATTCACAGTAGTCTGCAGTATCTTTGCCCACATAGAAATTTTGCCTCCTTAAATAGTTATAATGTGCTCCTGAGATGTACTATGCTAATAATACTCTGGAGGAAATTGAGTTAAGTTGGTATCTTTTTAGAACAGCTCCTGTTGCCGATAATGGTTTTCTGTTTTTCTGAAATCTCATCGATCATGTCAACAGAACCTAGGTTTGGTTAGGTACCTACGCAACTAGAAACAGAATATCACTGGAGTGGACTTGCATTAGTGGTTTAATAGAGCCAGGCTGTGATCAAACTGTATGAACAGGAGGATCTCTGTATGTAGCCACTAGGCCAATTCACACAGATGCAAAAGAGATTCTGAACACATGGTGAATCCCGATCATGTTACACATGGGATAGAGCTTGGAGCCAGATCACAGGAGCAGAGTTATAATTTTCCCACTCTCATAATTACACAACAAAACAGCTGGCTAGAAGCAGCAGTCACCCAAAGCACATTAAACTTACTATGCACAAGAGACTAACTTAAGGTACCACATGCAAAAAGGCTCAACCAATACTGCTTTTGTGCCACATTCATTTTTCTACAAAAAAAGCCAAGTAGGAACTCATTTGCATGTTTGGCCACACCCCCTGACACCAAGCCAGACAGAACTGCGTTCCTGTGCATTCCTGCTAAAAAAAAAAGCAGCCCTGGCCACATTCAATACTTTGGAGGATGTTTACATTTCCAGATCCTGATCAGCTATTTGGACTAATAAGGATCAACACTGGGATCATCACATTCCCATCTGGACAATTCAGAATAGCTGATTTTTTTTTTAATTTATTTTTTTAAATAGAAACCCATATATGTATAGAATCAGATGTCCATATTCCTGTGCTCCCTAGGTTCCTGAAATCTTATAGAAAAGAATCAGGGCGCTTTTTTTGTAGAAAAATCCCACCAGGAACTGCATTTTAGGCCACACCCCCTGACATCACTGTTTCACATAGGGCTTTTTTGTAGGGAAAGCCCAGCAGGGACTCATTTGCATATTAGGCCATACCCCCTGACGCCAAGCCCGCTGGAACTGCATTCCTGTGTGTTCCTGCTCAAAAAAAGCCCCGTTAAAGATCATCACAACATTCTTAACAGAAGCCTTAACAGTTTACCTGAGTAATTTGTTCATCAATATTATGACAGACATTGGAATAGGTGAGTTCCTTAAAATTATTTTAGCAGTATTCTATTTATCTTGTCACTCTCACATTCTCAAAATAGGTAATTTCCTGCCTTCTCTGTCTTGTCCCTGCCTTTCACTGTGTCCTCTTAAGATTTTTTAACTTTTTCAATTGCATACATCAAGTCCGGCCCTATGTGAATCTGATTTTTTATATAGTGTACCTTGTTTCTGTTGGGAAACTAGAAACCACAGCAGCATCAAATATTGTTTTCATATAGAAATTCTTGGTATTTTAAAATTTATTTTATACCTTATCAAAATGGCCTCAGAGGACTTTAAGTATTTCAAAGAGTAATTGCAAATGGTGAGGATTGGATCCTATTACCATTCCCTTGCCAAAGTGGGAGGATGGGTTTTCTTGCCTAATAAGCTTCCTCACTGCAGTACACTGACCTACATAGCTTTTTTTTCTGTGAGGATTTCCTTTCTTCTAGCAATTCCTTTTTGGGTGGTCACAAGATTCTGCTTGGGGAGAAGTTAAGGAAAGATTTCCTTCCACCAATGGAATGGCAATAGGGTATGGCCCAATATTCATTTAACACAGACTTATAAACAACATATCTGGTAGAATGCAAATCTCCAAAGCAAACTGTGAATGCTTGTCCAATGCATTCTGAAAAGAGACATTTAATCCAACAATCCAAATACTCCTCAATTGCAGTGATGATAGAACATTTTGCTGTCAGAATGCCCAGTTTGTTTATGGAAAGGTACGTTATTCTAAGCAGCTGGATTAGCAGGGTCTCTGGAGGTCTCTCTCTCTCTGTGTTTTGTCTCTATCTAGACCAGGGGTGGCCAAACTGCGGCTTGGGAGCCACATGTGGTTCTTTCACACGCATTATGTGGCTCTTGAAGCCCCCACCACCCTGTCAGCTGGCTTGGAGAAGAAGGCATATGCTCTTTAAATCACTTTGCCAAGCCAAGCCAGCTGGCAGCTTGGAGAATGTATTTAAAATTAAAGTTGCTTTCTTTCCACCTCTCTTCCTTCCCTTCCCCATTTATTTTATTTCCTTCCTTCCCTTCCTCCTCTCTCAAACATCTGGTGTTCAGGTCTTGCAGCTCTCAAACATCTGAGATTTATTCTATGTTGCTCTTACATAAGCAAGTTTGGCCACCCCTGATCTAGACTTTATGGAGTCCAGAGCAATCGTAAAAGGTTTTTGGCAGGCACTTTCCCCTCTGTGTCCTAGACTGTGCTTATGCAGTCAAGCAAGTAGGGTATAAAGATGCTGAGAAATATTGAACCTGAAATCCCATGATACCATTTTAACATAATAACTTTTTACATTAATCATGTGCTCCAACAATTGCATCACAAACTGAAGAACAAATATGCCTTATAAAAATGCAGCACTCACAGTATCTGCTTCTTTTCCATCAATCATCTCCAGGTCATTGAGAAACCATTTTTCAGAGATTTCATACTTCTCATCAAGGCCTACTCTAAAATGTTTCACCATAGATATTTGTACTTGTTCTCCTTTGGTCACTGCAGGGAGGAAAACAAGACTATGGAAAATGGATTCTTCATTAAAGACACTGTTTGATAGCAAAAGATCAGCAGAAGTTTTTAAACTTGTTAAGTTTGGTTGCTTTTAGCCAACATACTGTCTCCCAAATCCCTATAGCATTTATCAACAAAAATCATAAGCGACAAATAATAATGTAAATAGTGTTTTTAAAGATAGTTAAAAGGTTTAAAATGTGAATGGTTAATTTAGAGTTAGTCAGGAATCCTTTGGGATTATAACAAACCTGATTTGCTCATTAGCCACCCTCTTCCCTTTTCCTCATTAAATTATGTGACTATATCACAGACATTGTGGGCTGTTTTCCGCTAAGTGGAAGCACAGGAGAATACTTTGTTTTAAAAATACCCTGTAGTTTTCAATTCTGGCATGGTGTATTAATTTCAATTCAATTTGAAAATGTAATGAAATTTTTGTTCAGTCATATATTTGCGTTTGAAAGTGTGCTATAGCTTTTGTACAATGATTCCTTGAGAGCCAGTTTGGTGTAGTAGTTAAAAGTGTGGACTCTAATCTGGAAGAAGCTGGTTTGATTCTCCACTCCTCCACATGCAGCTGCTGGGTAACCATGGGTCAGTCACAAGTTCTCTCAGAGACGTTATCTCAAGACCAGTTCTTGAAAGAGCTCTCTCATCCCTACCTTTCTCACATTATGTCTGTTGTGGGGAGAGGAAGGGAAAGAAGATTGTAAGCTGCTCTGAGACTCTGAGAGAAGAGCAGGGTATAAAACCAATCTCTTCCTCTTCTTCGTCCTCCTCTTCTTCTTACGTATACATATTCTCAGACAAATGGTATGCTATTGTGGTTTATCTGCTGCACTCACTGATTATATCATCTTAGTTATGCTGTATATGCTTGGCTAGCCTGCCATTTTACTTTGAAGTAGTCCAGCACTGACAATATTGAACATGTTTACCCACCAAATTTTTACTGGCCTGTATAATGCTGCCTAAACTCAAGTACATATGGAACTGTCCAGCGTGCTGACTGAGGCTTACAGACAGGTACGCTAGTTAGAAGACAAGCGTCTTTGCTGGAGTTCAGTGGCCAACTGTTTTCTGCGATGTAAAACAAACAAAACTGTGTGTTTGCACCTACCATCTGGAACAAACTGAAGGTTCATTAAGAATTATAATTGCAGAAGAATTTGTGTGGGTAGATGTTTGGCGTACACTTAATCCAACCAAAAGGGACTATACGTTATTCTCACACAGACATAATTCATGGTCATGCATAGATATGTGCTGGATGTCGGTGGGACTAATGAAATCTTTAGAAGAAGTCGAAATTTTGCCAAACACATTTGCAGATCACAATCCAATGCAGGTGGGATTTAAAGGTGAAAGAAGGAAAACTGGATGGAGGATGAATCCCAGATTAATTGAAAATAAAAAAATGTATTCAATATGCAACACAAGAAATGAAGTTTTTCTTTCAGATAAATACACAAGACGACATCTCCCCTAAAGTATTATGGGAAACAAGCAAAGCCTTTTTTAGAGGTTTGGTGATAAATTTTACTGCTCATGAGAATAGGGAGAAAAATAAAAACATGAAAGAACTGACAAGGTGGCTGGAACTGAGGGAGAAACAGTTAAAGGAAAATCCACGGGATTCTCAGAATTCAGCAGAATTCTTACGACAGCTGTTTAATAGGCATGTGCAGTTGTTTGAAAAGAAAACTTGCAGTTTAAGAAGCTGCCATGTAGCTCGGTTTTATAGACCAGTTGCTCCTGTGTCTTCCTTGTGAAATAAAATCCCTCCCATCTACTGTTTAAAAATGTATTGCTTACCTAATAGTAAAAGCCCCCTAACCTATAAAAACCAGCATTTAGACCTATTGCTATAAGGATGTCATTTTTTTCTGCAAAGTAATTTTCTGCTTCAAATAAATTTATTTATGATCCATCTGACAGTTAAGAGCAAGATTATTCTTTTTTATTCTTTAGTGATCCAGATGACATTCAGAACAAGGTTATTCTTTTTATATGTGTTGATAGAGTAACTAGGACAGTACTGAGGGGACTAGGTTTTTTGTTGGGGTATCAACATTCTTGTCTACTCATGATTAATTCTCCTTCCTGATCAGCACAGAGGCCCATCTAGCCTCTGTACCTAACATTTTTTGATCTAGACCACATTTACATGGAACTTTACTACAGCCTGCAACTCTCCATAATGTGAGGAAAAAGCCCCCTACTTTTCATACATATGGACATCGTGATCACCAGTATGGTTGCCAGGGTGCCTGGAGTTTTGACTCTCACACATCTGCTCTAAGAAGTGGACTTTGCTTACAGTGTCTAAGGCTTATGTGGATACTATAAGCCTCAGCTTTGCAGCAGCGTTCTACATCTGGAAGGGTGTTAGCCAGAACTACAGATGTGCTCCAGCTACTCCTTGTGTGCTCAGTCTTGGCCGCTGCAGTGGAAGAAGCCAGGGCACCATGTTTACCAAGGGCTAACACCACTAGAATCCATTTTGCTTTCCTGATTCCATCTCCAGCATCTGCTTCAGCTTTTGCATAAGCTTATCCAAGCATACCCTGCCAGGCTGGACTCCATTCCTTCTTAGTGGGACACACCCTGTGTCACCCTTGGCCTGCAAGCAACCCATCTGCCCCATGAATGGATTAACAGCTCAACTAATGTTCCTGATTGTCTGGCAATACCCTAAACAATAGCTCCTGACCAGAAGATGATGAGAAAAGAGGAAGAACATCTCCTGTCATAAACAAGTCTTTTGTCCAAACCGGGTGATACCTAGGCCAGTATTTGATTCCCTATTGTCACCTTTTCAGATAAGTCCATCTAATCTTAAGTGTTCCCCACCCAGTAATCACTTCTATTCATTTTTCCAACTCTCATTTTGGAGCCACCCCATGGCCTGTTCTAATCAGGAAAATTCTTTCAGGTACTCAGGATCCAGGCAAGCTCATTGGTCAAAGCAGGTATCCAATGAGGCACCACCAGGGAACTTGCTATTGGCTCTGTAATGGCCCGGCCCTCCTGGTCATCACAGAGCCTCCCCTCTCTCCTCCCTCCTCCCTCCCAGCACCTAAGGGGTCTAAGGGAGTCTATTTAACCTCTGACCCAACTCCACTCATGTGTGCTTCTATCAGCAACCCACATTCCGCTGCATAGATCCATCCCCAATTCTGGCCACAGTTTTGGGCCCATTTCCCCTGTCCTCTGAACTCGCCATTGGAACCTTCCTCAAGACTACGATGGTAAATATTACCCTGTCTGTTTACCCTTATATGTTCCCCTATCAATCTATCTGTGTTTCTTAGGCCTGTGTGAATGTGTGATTGTTTTGTATTTTTATCTTGTGTGGAAGAACTATTATTCTAAATAAATTACAATTGGTTTTTATTAAATTAGAGTCCTTTTTATTGAGCAATTACCCTCTGGATGGTTGAGCCTGGTATAAATTGGTAAAAAGATTCCTAATGAGCCAGGTGCCCACCTAACTCGTTTTGAGGGCATTTGGCCTAACAATAAATTTGCTTCTACGGGGGACCCAGAAGAATGCCATGAGGGGTATCTACAGCAGAAAGGTGGAACTGGCAATCGCTAAATTAGTCTCCATCAGTGGCTAATCTGATGCTTCTAGGAATATACAGGAAACTTCAGGAGATACACAAGCATACACAACATTTTGGAGAGAGTTATAAAACTGAATTTTTAAAATAGTAAAACATTGCATGGCAGTTTGCCTTTGGCTGCCAGATGCTGTGTGATGACTAACATCTGACCTCCATGCACCCTAAATGAGTCAGTTGTGGTTTGCCATACAACAAAAAGCCTTTTAAACTAATTTATGAGTTCAAGGGGGGGGGGGAGACTATGATCTTATGCATTCATCGTGTGTTGTGTACAGAACCTACACGTGCACAACTGGACTAGGGAAGGTTGGAGGGGTGAACCCTTCAGAGTACTCAGTGATACATCAGCATAGGTGGTGATGCTATAGTTTAGCATGGTGCCTCATCCAGAATGCTACCAGTTTTAAGGCTGTGTGCTGGGATTGAGAATCAGGATTGGGATTCTGTTAGTGTACCACCCACCTCATTGCCTAAGAGTCTCCCTACCTGACCTGACCAAGCTAGTCTTGGGATGGAGCAGAGGACTCCTAGGCTGGTTGTGCTGGGGGACTTCAACATTCATGCTGAGGCTATCTCGTCAGGAGCAGCTCAGGATTTCATGGCCTCCCTGATAACCATGGGACTCAGGTAATAACTGGTCCTACACATGAAGATCACGCTCTTGATGTGGTATGTTATTCTGGGCAGGAGGGATGTGATCTGAGGGTGCCTTAGTTGGCTATGGTTCCTTTGTCATGGACAGATCACTACCTGCTTGGGTTTAGACTTACAGAGATACCAAGACTCTGCAGAGGTGGGGGATCTATTAAGAGGATCTGCCTCTGGAGTCAAATGATGGCTCCAGGGGATTTTCCTGTTGATATGCTTCTACTAATTCCCTGGTTGGGTATTTCTTCATACCTCTGGAATGAAGAAATGACCTGGGCAGTTGTCACAATCACTCCCAGACACCCCCTCTCGGCTGTTAGAGCCCAGGTAGTCCCTTCGCTTATTGAAGGAGATGGGTGATGGAAAAAACAGGGGAGATGGCTAGAGTGACTTTGAAGGAAGACTCAAACTGAATCCAATAGGACATGGGCAGAAGCTCATTTTAAAGCATACTCTGTGGCACCAATGGTAGCAAAAAACCAACACTTTTCTGCCACCATTGCACAATGTAGGACAGTGGAACTAATCCACAAAATCAGAGGCTTAGTGGGATCTGGTCTGCAAGAAGTGGCGGACTGCTCAGTGGCCCACTGTGACCATTTTGCTCAGTACTTTGCAAATAAAATCTATCACAGCCATTCCAACTTGGATTCTACATTAGCAATGACAAGGCTAGATGGTGCCAGGGTACCAACTTGTCCAATTCTATTAAGTCTGATCCTTGAAAATTTGAGGCCTAACACCTGCTTGTGTGAGCCTTGCTCTTCCTGGTTATTTAAACCTGGGGAGGGAGGCACTGGCTGAGTTCAAGAGATAGTTAATGCTTCCTTAAGAGAAAGATTGGCCACCCCAGCCTTGAAACAGGTTGTGGTGTGTCCATTTCTACAGAAGCCCAAAATGTTCAATTCTTGGGCAAGGTGATTGATTGGATGGTGGCTGAACAACTCCAAGCCCTCCTGGATGAGACAAATTGCTTAGATCCCTTCTAGCCTGGTTTCAAGACTGATTATGGGACTGAAACAGCCTTGGTCTCCCGGGTGGATGACTTGTGCTGGGAGATTAACTGAAGGAGTGCGACTCTGGGCCTGTCAGCAGCTTTCCATAGCACCAATCATGGCATCCTTCTGGATAGCCTGTCTGGACTGGGAGGCACCATTCTGCTGTGGTTCTTACTTGGAGTGTAGGTTTCAGAAGGTGGTGACAGAGGACAGCCATTCAGCCCTTTGGTCTACGTAGTCCCACAAGGCTTCGTCTTGTCCTCTATTCTCTGTGGTATCTGCATGAAACTGCTGAAGTAGGTCATCTGAAGATTTGGGGTGGGTTGTAACCAATATACAGATGACATTCAGTTCTATCTCGCACCTCCAGCTAATCCCAGGGTGGCTGTAGAAACTCTAAACTGGTGCCTGGAAGTAGTTTTTGGAATGGATGTGGCCTAGTAAACTGAAACTTATTCCTGGCAAGGCAAGTGCTACAGGTGGGCAGGATTTAAGGTGCTACCTGTTCTGGATAAGGTTTCACTCCCCTTGAAAGAACAGGGGTCTGGGGGTGCTCTTGGACCCAGGCCTAATTAGCAGGTGTCAGCTGTGGCCAAGAGTGCCTTTAACCAGCTTGGTTAGCCACCCAACTGCTCAACATTTATGATACATTGGCTCTGACAATATGTCTACACCTTTATATTTTGGACTAAAATTGGAAGACATACAATAGCAACATCATTCAGCACAAATGCATGTGAATAGGGCACAAAGCTAGATTCTAGGAGGCCTCATAAGCACTCTCATGCCTTGTGTAAATTGTTCTTTATTAGAAAAAAAAATTTGGCCATGCATCAACTTATACATTGTTTTATTATTGTGTCATGTGCCTATATGTACAAATATTGCTGACCACTGAAGAAACCCTACCTGGGCCAAAACAAGTAATGATGTAATAGTTCCCACTTGTTTGTATGTTTGGGACCAACATACCTGAAAGATTGCCTAATCCCTTATGAACTTGCATGACCACTTCAGTCAACTTTGAAGGCCCTGCTTTGGGGGCTCCTACCTTCTGGGATAAGGTGGGTGGGCAACTGGGAGAGGGCCTTCTTGATCATGGCACCAAAGCTTCTGAACTCTCTCCCTAGGGAGATCTGTTTGTCCCATTCGGCTGGCATCTTCTGCCAACAGGTGAAGACTTTTTTGTTTAATTTGTCATTTAATCAGTGATCCCTCCTTTGTGACCAATGCTTTATGTTCTGCACATATGCTCTGAACAGAAGCCTACTGAATGGACACAAGGTGGTTGGGGTGAAGCTGAGGGTTAGACTCCCCCCATGTATACATTACTTTCTACACATTAATTTCTACACAGACAGGGCCATAGAACTTAGCAGCACAATACAATCAAGTTCATTTGGATTCTGCCCACCTTAGACTTAAAATAGCACAAAATAGGACTAACAGTGTAATCCTAAAACGAGTTACACCCTTATAAGCTTTCAATGGACTTCTGTTTAGGATTACACTGAAAATTCTCTCGTTTAATCGAGTTGGGGATCACAGCCTCATTCAAAAATAAATTTATTTGAAGGTAAATTCCATTAACTTCAGTCAGACTGAAATAGTACTCCTATTATTAAGTGCATCCACAAAGAGGCATCGTTCAGCTTTTAGGTAGGTACACATCCTTCATCACTGGCATATGTTTTTATTTCAACAATTAAATCTATTCAAAGCAACATTATTTACAACTGCCTGAATTATAAATGTTAGGAATAAAAATAAAATTAAAGATATTAACAGGGTGAAAATTGTGATTATTAACATGTTAGTCTAATATTGAGAGAGGACTTTTTGTCTTTTATGAAAAACTTTGCTTGGTACACAAATAGCGTTGAACTCTGGCAGTTTTGAATTATGCAACAGTAGCCTTGGAAATTAGTTTTGAGCAAACATTGAGTAATGTTCATTAGGACAATATAATTAGTGAGATAACTTCTTCCCATTTTGGCTATTTTTTTAGGATATAGTGTGCAAAAAACAATATAATTAGTGAGATAACTTCTTCCCATTTTGGCTATTTTTTTAGGATATAGTGTGCAAAAAAAAGCAACACCAAACCCTTCTAATACTGATGTCAACACACAATCCTAAACACTTAACATGGAACTTAGTCTCATTCACTACCATGAGGTTTATTTTTAAGTAGGTGTGGGAAGGATTGCTGTTTTACAAAGACCCTGAATCCGGAATTCATTGGCCAATATCTCAAGAACTACTTTAGGCACACTAAAGAGCTTTGGAATGCCCAGTGGAATTTTTAAAAATGACTTTTTTTTTTAACAGCAAAGCACCAAGATACATTAAAACCTGCTTTGGAAAGTTTTATAGTTTCTAAAGTGGTTTATTAAGTGGATGTTGAAAAAAGAAAGTCCCGAAGTCTAGTATGAGCATTTTCCTTCATCCTGGTTACCACTTGGAGGGAAGAAAGTTCAATTCACCAGGTCTCATATCTGCTTAGGACAGGGTGTACAAATTTTTTAAAGCCTGACAGTATACACGAATTACCTATTGAAAGCAAACCCTAGAAGAGATGAATAGTTTCTATTGGTAAGGCAAGATTGACTGATGCTGCTGCACTGATACTGTAACTCTTCACAATCCAATTTTAAACAATTTAAAAGGCTACCCTTGACTTGTTCATAGGGATTTCTGAGATAAATATGATCTCTCTTTTGGAATGATTTTGGAACAAGAGAATGTTATAGTTCTTTTTTGCTTTCAAGCATATTGATTGAAATTTAGTTCCATTTTAAAGTTAATGGGAGCATAGAGGCCAGGGTGAAACCTTTAGTATAGCAAATTGAAGAATGTGAATTACTCATGTGGACTTCAGCAACAAAAGGCAGGTCTTGAAATCCCTTGCTGAATGGTTACCACCTCTTGCTTAAACGTCTGTCATTTTTGCTTAGCAGCACAGCAAGCAGACACTGGATGTAAATGAGAAATATGCAGACATTAACGGATAGAATGATCACGGTTTGGAAGGAAGTTTTGACAATAGCCCCTTTAAAACCGGAAAACAGCAAAAATATTAATAAGTCAAGCCAGGAACCACAAATGAAGACTGTAAGGAGCAGACTGCCTTAAGATGGCTAGCAATTTCATGTTATTAACTACAGCTCACAAAAAGATCTACAGAAAACTACAAATTCATGTTTCCATTCATCTCCTCCTTTTCTAAAAATACAATTTCTATTCATCCTTCACATTAATTCAGTGACTTGAATCAGTGAATATAATGTGGATAAGAGTTTCCTGTTTTACCTTTTCTTACATTCTACAGCCAAATGCTGCATAGATTTTCCTTCCAGCCACCTGTTTCTACACAGCACAGTTTAAGGAGAAAGCCTGAACATTTTTTTATGTGTCCTTTGAGATTTTTCATTTTACTTGGAAATATTTATCAAGACAGAACCAGTGCTTCCTTATATTAATTACATATTCCTACCAAGATTTTTTCACAGTGAGGCACTTGTTTTAAATCGTTGACTATAGTGAAATGATACAATTGAAATAATTATTGTCTCCACATCCAGGGTTACAGTATAAGGTGTTTAAGTCTGTTCCATTATTCCACACATTATCCAGTTAGGAGGAGAACAGAAAATGTGTTTCTTATGAGGAAGAAAATATATTTTCACAAGAGATTTTAAATACTTCAACCTACAGAAACTTTCACACAAATCTCCCTGAAGTACTTCCAGTTATTATCTCTGCAATATTTTCAAGTGACTTGTGGTAACATATAAGGATAAATTATTGCACAGCATTTTGTTTCTGTTGTTGAACTTCAAAACATTGAGGGCCCAAACAATGTTAAATATTTAAACAAGTCTACATCCTTATGAAATTAGAAGCAAAAGCAAAAAAAAAAATTCCTCATTAACTTGTAGAAATTAAAGGCAAGCGATGAAAAAAAAATCCACAGTCTTAGGAAATTGCTTTGTTTGTATTATATACAGCAGCAAACAAAATGTATCCAACCTATTAAAGCAAATCCATGCATCTTTCTGTTTCTTTGAAATTTGCCTCTCAGGAAAATTAATTATTAGCTCTGTACAGCTGCCAACAAACTGAAAATTCAAGGAAACCATAGACAGTGGTAAGTTTTGCTGTCTTGATACCAAGAGGTTTTAATAAGACAGATAAATTAACCCTGAGCTTACTGACCTGAAAACAAATCCCACTGAAATATGTTTTTTACTGCAGTCAGCTTTCACAAACTAGCTTGTTTATTTCTCTGGTACAATATTAAGATCCCCCCCCCACTATATTTCACTTAGTGGGATACAATAAACATTTCCAAATAAACCAAATTATAAATTTTACAGATCAAATTGGAGCAGAATGTGTAACCTTAAACAAATTTATAGCCAACTCTAGTCCCATGCATTTGGCAATTTGTTGATTTCAGTTCATTTTGCTTCCAAGTAAATATATTGCTGACTTTTTTACTCACAAATAAATTCAAGTTGAGAATTGTACAGGATCACCTCAGACCTGTTGAGTCCCTACTAAATAGCAGTTAACACATAAAATGCTTAAAGAACTTAATGTGTATTGTTTCAGTCATTTATCACAACAGTCGGTCAGGATTATCATCTCCCTATTACAGAACAGTAGTTTGCCCAAGTTCTTGTAGTCAGTTTCTGGCTGAGCTGAGCTCTGAATCAGCATTTCCTGACTCTTGGTTACCTACACATGCCAGAATGGACACTGGATAATAGAAACTCTTAGTCCGCCCCCCACCACCACATTAGGGCTGTGATATTTACCTGAAACACAAAGGTAGAACCGGTCTTGGCCAGAGAATTCAACTTCAATAAACTCATACAAGCTCTGCCCCAGAGATTTGAAAAGCTTCTTGTTAAGATCCTCCTTCACCAAGGATGACATTGCCTTGTCTTCAATCAAGGCCAATGCTGCTTGTTTCCTTTCCTCCTTGGGTCCCTCCAGGTGGTAGGTATTTGATTCAGTCACACAGCAGTCAAGCCACAGCCTCCAGTTTTAAATTTTTCAGCTTGTTGACCAGAGGAGCAGAAGTAACATCATTCAGCATCCAATCCAGCAAAAAAAGCTTTACCGCTCTACTATAATTCCTCCTGTGGGTCTTAGCAGCCCCCTGACTATCACAGGGCAGAGGCATCTTTAATACCAAAGCAGCAAGAAAGCGCCATTCGCACTAACTCATTTTTGATTCCATTATTGCAGTCAGTTAACAGCTGCCTGGAGGTATTGATTGGGATGATCCTTCCATTAAGGATATTACCACTGGCACAAGAGGAGACAAGAGCAGGCGCTACATCTCCTCACCCACCCCCATCTGCAGCACTGCTGCTGTTTCTGAATACTTAACTTTCCCCACAAGTCTACGTGCATCACTTCAGGAGCACAGACGAGCCAGCCAGTTCTTGCTGTAAAACCACCTGCCAGTTCAGAAAGAGTTTCAGCACTAAATCCAGATCTCTACTCTCGGTTGTGCCCATGGGGGGCGGGGGCAGGGGCGGGGGGAGGAAATACAGCCTATCATGGGCTATAGTATGGGAGAAAGCCAATATTTTTCTATGTAACCCTTTCCCTACTAACATTTTATACCCAAATGATACCCAGGGTACAAAGTTTTTTAAATGAATCGATCTTGTTTACTTTTTTCCAAAGCAGAAAATTAATCATTTCCACAAATATTATCTGAGCCACTTATCTTTTCTCTGCAATCCATTTCCTTCTAATGTCTACATTTTTGCCTGTTATGTAAATTTGTCCATTTCAACGGGGACAACAGCAAGCCCTTAGGAAAAAGTAATGGCTAGAAGTGCTAGATTGGCACACTACCCTAAACTGGCCACCTGAGCCTTGCAAGTACAATTTGTAAAGAGCATCTGCATACACTATTGATTTTGAATAATATCTTTAATTCATCTCACTCATTAGTAGAATTGCTTTCCTTTTTTTCCCCTGACTTGCCTCCTCCCACCTGCACACACTTGGAGATCTTTAACAATACACAGCCACTTAGGCTATTTTCATAAGTGATGCTTAAATCAGCTCTGTATTTCCCGTACCTGTAATTTAAATGCAAAATGTATATTGGCTAGAATGCACATTCTGTTTTAGAGGAGTTGTCTTCTGCTTTCAGTCCTGTATTAATAACATTCACACATGCACTGAGAGCTCAAAAACTCAGCATCACACTCTGATGAAATGACTCTGTCACACCGTTGTATGCAGGGCTTTTTTTGGAGAAAAAGCCCAGTAGGAACTCATTTGCATATTAGGCCACACACCCTGGCACCCAGTCAGCTGGAACTGCATTCCCGTGCCTTCCTGCTAAAAGAAAAGCCCTGAGGAAAACTGAAATTGGAACAAATATTGGATGTCTTTTTATTTTATTTTGCTACAACAAACACAGCTAGCTACCCTTTTGTAGCTCCCTGGTCATGTATTCGTATTTGGGAGAAGTACTAGATTTCTCCCAGCACCACAGACACAAAGTCAAACTTCTAAATTAATTGTTACAATTAAATATGTGGTAATGAAGGTTAACACGGTGGTAAAATTGAAAAGACAATTCAGTAATCTAGCTATCATTTACGCCTGTCCTTTTAATTTTGAAATATTCCTGACCTTTGGTCATCTGTCTACTGATCGATGCAGAAAAAGATACTGCCTGAAATGCAAATGTATACCCTCTTCTTTGGATGGCTATCAGTTTAAAAATAAGATTTCTGTGCATATTCACACATGTTTACTGTGTGAAAAGGTCTATAGGGCCCTTTGAAAGTAAAAGAATATAACCAGGATCTGTTACACATAAAGGTTCAGAAATCCAAACACCAACCATATTGTTCCATTTCTTTTCTAGCCAACAGTCTTTTACATTTCCAAGTTACAGACTTAACTATAATTTACAATAACATTAAAAAGCAAACATTTAAAAATATGTATGTTGTACATATGTATAACATACATAGGTGTATACATAAAACCAGGGCTTTTTGAACAGGAACGCAGAGGAACGCTGTTGCAGCTGGCTTAGTGCCAGGGGGTGTGGCCTAATATATAAATAAGGTCCTGCTGAGCTTTTTCTACAAAAAGTCCTATGTGAAACAATGGTTATGTCAGGGGGTGTGGCCTAATATGCAAATGAGTTCCCGCTGGGCTTTTTCTACAAAGAAAGCCCTGCGTGTGAAAGAGCCACACATTGCTCCTGAGCCACAGTTTGGCCACACTTGGGCTAAAGCCACTCTGTGGGTTTTATACATGTCGGAATGGGAAACTGAACCACCTAAACCAGTCCACGTCTATGTCGGATCTTATAGCCAGGGCTTTTTTTGCAGAAAAAGCCCAGCAGGAGCTCATTTGCGTATTAGGCCACACCCCCTGTCAGCAAGCCAGCCGGAACTGCGTTCCTGACCCCCCATAGCTATTGCTCAACGTCCCTGCTTGCACAGAGCGAAAGGCCTGCGACACCTGCAGGTTCCCGCCTTTGCTGGTTCTGGCGGGGGAAGAGCAGGCGCCTCCTCTCCGGCCCTTTAGTTGAACTGCTGCAGAGCGAAGGGCTGCTCAGAACGAAGCTGCGCTTGCTTCAGGCTGCGTTATGCCGGCCGCCGAGACAGTGGAGGTAATGGAACTCCTTCCGAGCTCGCCTCAATCGCAGGCGGCCGTGGTGGTTCTTTCTTCTTTACTCTTTTCGCACTTTAAAAATATGGTTTTCACACTTTTGTTTTTAAATGTACAGGGAACAACCGGAGCCCAGCGCTTCCGCCGCGCAGCCACCACGGTCGCCCACCTCTGCGGGCTGCTCTTGAGAAGCAAAAGGTAACGCGTCTCTCTCCGCAGCGGAGCAACCGGTCGCCTCCACAGTCTCCCATGCCTCTTATGACTCCTGCAGACCAGGTTGAGAACCGCCAAGGCTCTCTCAGAAATCGGAGAGGCTGTGGAGGGAAGGCTTTCTCCCTAGTTTCAGTTGTGTGCCTAGGGACCGCAGTGTCCCCTCTAAACTGAGTTAGTGTGAGCTAGCTCACGGCTTTTTAACCTCCAGCTCACACATTTTTGTCTCAGGAAGGATGGCTCTAGAGCAGGAGTGACCAAACTGTGGCTAGGGAGCCACATGAGGCTCTTTCACACATATTGTGTGGCTGGCAGCTTGGGGGAATGCATTTAAAGTTAAAGTTGCTTTCTTTCCAACTCTCTCTCCCCCATCTATTTTCCTCCCCCCCTCTCACCCCATGCATGTCATCTGACATTCCTGTCTTGTGGCTCTCAAACCACAAGAAAGTTAAAGTTGCTTTCTTTCCAACTCTCCCTCCCCATCTAGTTAAAGTTGCTTTCTTTCCAACTCTCCCTCCCCCCATCTATTTTCCTCCCCCTCTCTCTCACCCCATGCATGTCATCTGACATTCATGTCTTGTGGCTCTCAAACCATTTGACATTATTCTGTGTGGCTCTTATGATAAACAAGTTTGGCCACCCCTGCCCTAGAGTGAACTTATTTATGCGATAGCCAAATCACTCACTCGCAACTGTAATGCCAGTAGCTCACAGAGTAGATTTTTTGCCGGCTAGACTCCACAGGTTAGAGGGAGCTTTGCAAGTGAGTGGTGAAGAGCGTTCACTCTGCACATACACTCACACCTTTGTTTCCAAAATGCTAAAGGGTGGATGTGGTTATATAAGGAAGTTGTTCATGCTCCTTGAATGGTTTCTAGTCACACAGAGCCTTAGTAGTGCAGAGGTCCACGACTTTTTTGAGCCCATGGGCACATCTGGAATTATGACACAGCATGGTGAACAGAGCTACAAAATGGCTGCCACAGAAGGTGGAGCCAGCCACAAAATGATTGCCACCCCTTACATATAGTAACACAGTGTAGATCCTTGTGCTGTGGTGGCATCTGCAGCATTTTAAAAAATCTGCTCAGCCGATCAAATCTTCAGTAGTCAATGAGAAGCCTTGTTGGCAAAAGCCCTAACTGGCCTCCGCAGCTTCCTAGAGACACTTGGTGGGTACCAAGAAAAGTTTTGGCAGGTGCCATGGCACCCATAAGCACCACACTGGAGACACTTGCCGTATTGTCTCCTAGTGTTCTTTGAATGGAATTAAGTCCTGGATCCTGTTTTAGTATTAGAAAAACTCATCTGTAGTAGGGTGGCAAGTGGTAACAAAAGAGTGCTTCTGAGAATGTGCAAAATGCATTACATACAAAGTGGGATTAGTGAGGCCTGGCTTCCCCCGGGCCTGAACATGGCCTCTGCTTGCTTTAGAAATTAACAGTGCAATCCTCAACAGAGTTGTGCACTTTCAGTAGACTTTCAGTAAGCAGTGGGGTGCCGCAGGGCTCAATACTGGGTCCCATGCTCTTTAACTTGTTCATAAATGATTTGGAGTTGGGAGTGAGCAGTGAATTGGCCAAGTTTGCAGATGACACTAAATTGTTCAAGGTGGTGAGAACCAGAGAGGATTGTGAGGCACTCCAAAGGGATCTGTTGAGGCTGGGTGAGTGGGCGTCAACGTGGCCGATGAGGTTCAATGTGGCCAAGTGCAAAGTAATGCACATTGGGGCCAAGAATCCCAGCTACAAATACAAGTTGATGGGTTGTGAACTGGCAGAGACTGACCAAAAGAGAGATCTTGGGGTTGTGGTAGATAACTCACTGAAAATGTCAAGACAGTGTGTGATTGCAGTAAAAAAGGCCAACGCCGTGCTGGGAAATATTAGGAAGGGAATTGATAACAAATCAGCCAGTATCTGGCTTCTGGAACCGGAAGTGAGGGGGAGTGAACTTTCCTCTTATGGGATCTTCAGATGCTTAGAAGCCGCGCGCAGCCATTGAGGCTGGTAAGGACCAGCCTTGGCTCGGGGTGGGGAGTGGGGGGGGGGGCGGGGGGAGCGGAGCGTGGCACAGCGCTGGCTTCCACCACCGCCAAGGGAGGGGGAAGGGAGGCAGCAGTAGGCAGGCCGGGCGGAGCAGAGTGTGGCGCTGGCTTCCAGCATTGCGGAGGGAGGGAGGAGGGTGGCGGAGGCGCCCTGTGGGAGCCGGCGCCCTAGGCCATTGCCTAGTTCACCGACTCCCATGCACCAGCTCTGTGTGTAATCTGTGGGTTCACTCCCATAAGAAACTTCCTAATGATCTCAAAATTAGAAAGACTGAAATGGCCGTGAAATCTACTTATTAAGGGTCTAATTAACCTTGCCCGTATCTCCTGGTAAAATTGGCATGAAAGGAGAACATGTTCAACAGTTTCAGTGGCCCCTACTCCACAAGGGCAAACCCTCTAATTCTTAGGGACCTTTCTTTCTATATCTTCCCTCTAGAACTGCAGAGGGGAATGCATGCCATGTAGCTAGGGAAAAGGAAGAATTGTCTTCCACAAAACCAGTCTCTGGTGCCAAAAAGACTGGGAACCACTGCCTTAGAACCTATGACTATCACATACTGTCTTCACCTTAGCTAGTATTGTACCTTTCACCTGCTCGCACCTAAGTAATAAATCATAGCTTTCTGGCATAGCTTCTGAATGCCCTCTCAACCCCCCAGCCTCATAGATTCCTCTGAAGTTGTACAGCAGTTTGTAACAACTATTCTGATTTCAAAAGAGTGAACCAGGGAAAGAAAAGAGAAAAAATGTCTTCTCTGTGAAGCACAGTTACACCCTGCTAACTAAACATAGGGAATGTAACCCTGCTAGTTCTGCCGGATCTCTCAGCAGCCTTCAATACCGTCAACCACAGTACGCTACTGAGTGTTTCCCATGCTGTTTAACATCTACATGAAGCCACTGGGAGAGGTTATCAGGAGATTTGGGCTGCAGTGGTACCAAAACGTGGATGATACCCAGTTCTACCTTTCTTTCCCATCCAAGGATGCTGTTGATATTCTGAACCCGTGCTTGGAGTCATAATAGGCTGGATGAGGATGAATATGCTGGACTTTAATCTTCACAAGACAGAGGTTCTGTAGATTAGCAGAAAAGCAAACTGGGGGCTTGAGATATCTCTTGTCTTGAATGGGTTTATACTCATCTTTAAAAGTTTTAGAATTTGGGAGTGCTGCTTGATACAGCAGTCACCTTAAAAAAACCAGGAGGCAGTGGTAGCTCAGAGTGCTGGTACATCAGCTGGGGCCCTTTCTGGTTCAGACAGATCTAGCCACAATGATCCATGCCTTAGTTAAACCTTTTGAGCCCAATGGTATCTTTAAGACCAACAAAGTTTTATTCAAGGTGTACATCTGGACTGACTACGGTCATGTGCTCTGCTACCCCTGAGGAGCATTTGAACACTAGTACAGAATGCTGCAGCTAAACTGCTGTGACTGTTGGTTAGGACTAGCTACTGGGTTCATCTGACCCCAATACTACAGCAATAATACTGGCTACTAATCCACTCCCAACCCCAATTCACAGTGTTGTTTTTGTTCTTTAAAGCTCTACAGACGTCGTTATGCTGGGCTTCTGTGGACTGACATTGGTTCTGTTGGGTTTGCAAAAGTGCCCCTGCTTAAGAGTTTTCTGGTTTGACATTGCTTCTGTTGGGCTTGCCACAATGGCTTGTGGTTCTGCTGGGATTTTCTAGTTCTGCATTTTGTTGTGTTGGAGTTGTTGGTTCTGTTTGTATGGGAGACATTGGATCAGTGGTTGTTGCTGTCTTGGGGGCTGTCATTCCAGTCCCAGGACACTTATGCTACTCCCAGGGACCATCATTCTACTTTTTGTGCTGCCATTCCAGGCCCAGAGCAGCTTCTCTGGTTTCAGGACAGTCATTCCTCTCTGGGAGCAATCAATCCAGTACTGAAGCATTTACACTACTCCTACGGTCATCATTGGGGGGGTTGTCATTCTGGTCCTAGGGCCATCATTCTACTCTGGGGGCTGTAATTCCAGTCCCAGAGCAGTCTACCTGGACCTAGAGACCCTCACTGTAAATCCATTCTGCATTTTCGTTGCAACTTTTGTTTGCTACAATATATTTCAATGCAAGTCAATTGACATTCCTGGCTCCCATTATACTCAATAAGCGTTTCAACATCTCCCATTGTTCTCAATGGATAATCCTGTCATTTGTTTTACCACATCTCTCCTTGTTAAATTAGTTTGGTTGGATTCTCTATTTTTGGTTGGATTCTCTTACCGCATTGCCCCGTGGTTCAGCTGATTCTGCATTATTCTTTGGGCTTCTATCTGCATTAAGCGGCTTTTGGACAGGGGTTGCTTTGCTTGCTCTTGCATCTCTGGCTATTCTTTGCCCTGGAGAAAGCATGGAATTCCCTGCCCCCCACAGAGCAATGGAGGATGGTTCAATTCATTTGAAATGTGGTGGTTATTTCTAGAAAATAGGCGCTATATAGCAGTATTTGAATTACAGTAGAGGAAGGGCTCTGGGTCCTGAATCTTTTGTGGCTCCTAGCTACTATTTTAAAAGTCTTCAGAGTATGTAAGATTTGGTCATGGTTCCTTTAAGTTCTTCTTTGTTGTATTTGGTTCAGGTACCACATCACCCTCTGTATTTATCTCCGACCTTGGCAGTAAGAACAGCATACCTTAAGTTTAAATAGATGCAGACTGTGTCCTTAAGCTCAGACTATATTTAATAAGGCAGCCTTGAAAAGTTATATTACTCAGTGTATGCTCCTTTTCAGTGCTGCTGTGGGAGTGTATTGGGTGCCTGACAATGACATGAAACGAGTTCGTGGATAGGGAAGCTTCAATGAACAGTATTGTGTTAAACATAAAAACTGTGCATGGGGTTCTTTGTTGGCTGTGATCACACACACTCAATAATGCACTTTCAATCTATTCTCAATGCACTTTCCAACTGGATTTTACTGTGTGAACTGGCAAAATCCAGTTGGGAAATGAGCTGAAAGTAGATTGAAAGTGCATTATTTAGTGTGTGTGATCACAGCATTTCTCTCCAATACAGTTCTGTAGCTATCAGCTTCTTTTGGACAAGAACTACATTGGCTGTGTGCTATCAAATAAATAGTTAAAAACTTTGTTTAGTATATAACACAAACAAGTGTGCTTTCTTTGCACATCTTATGCCATTAGTAGAGACAAAGAACAAGACAAAAGCTGTACGTACTTAACTGACAGCAAAATATATTTTCATTGCAGTTTTTTACCAGTTGTCCTTTGGTCTAATTTATTTTATTCGCAATTACTTTCAAATTACCAATAAAAGTTTGTATTGTATTGGCGTTTTTGCTTTGATCAGATTTACTTATTCAAAATGTTTTATTTGCTTTTCTTACATAGCTCAGAGCAGTTTATAAACATGACCATATGCTATGTCACACAATAAAAAATAACACAGATGGCTCACTAACCTCTCAGAGGAAAGCAAAAACAACTCTAATTGCTAACTCTGACATGCTGACCGCTGTACCGCATTGGCTTTAAAAGTACATGTGATCAATTTTTAATTGCTTGCAAAATCATACTCTTAAATTGAAATGCACAAGCATGTTAGGCTTGGCAAATGCTATTTTCCAAGCTTTTTGCTTCCAGACTTTCTCACAGCATACTCTCTTTCGCAGCTATATTGAAAGGAGTCCAGTGTTGCAGTGGGCAACATTTTACCTGAAGATGCAGATGAACTTCAAAAGCAATCTCGTGTTCAATATCAGTGATTATTCTAAAAAACAATTTGTGAGTATTTATGGCATTTCATAGGTATTTAATACCTAAAGGCACTGGGACTCTTGAAGAATGGCCTTGGGGAAGCGTCAGCCTCCCATCTTTGATATGGAGATAGTAATGTTGACCTCCCTTACCAGCTGGTCAGGGATTACTGAGAACATTATATGTGAAGAGCTTAGAACACTTGACAATGCGATATATATGCTAAGCTAAGCACTATACAAGAGCCCTGTGGCGCAGAGTGGTAAAGCTGCAGTATTGCAGTCCAAGCTCTCTGCTCACAACCGGAGTTCGATCCCAGTAGAAGCTGGGTTCAGGTAGCTGGCTCATGGTTGACTCAGCCTTCCATCCTTCCGAGGTCTGTAAAATGAGTACCCAGCTTGCTGGGGGTAAGGTGCAAATGACTGGGGAAGGCAATGGCAAATGACCCTGTAAAAAAGTCTGCCATGAAAACGTTCTGAAAGCAACGTCACCCCAGAGTCGGAAACGACTGGTGCTTGCACAGGAGATTACCTTTACCTTCAAGCACTATTATTACTAAAGTGTATGACTGATAGGTAGGTAGACTACTCTGAGAATAGTTTATAGCTGGGATGCATAATGCATTTGAGGGGTGATGGGCTTAATTTTGAATATTTTGTTTTAAGAATTCTGTGAATCTTTTTATTCAGATCAAATAATTATATAGGATTTGGCCTCACTGGAGCACTTGGTTGCTCATGTGAAATCTCCAGAAACATCCACTTTTGTTTAGTTTAAAATAGTTTTCAAACCTGCGAAGGCATTTTAATTTGCAAACCAGCAAGTCTTAAGTATCATATGGGGACCCAGGAAAAACTGTGTTTCAGTTTTAAGTTCTTTCATGGCTTCACATTGTGGCTAGTTATGAATTCTCAGACTCATTTTCCTGTCAACAAAATGAAAGTAATAACGTCAAGGCTTGGATACTGTTTGCGTGATGGCTTCCTGTTGTAATCATTTACAACAACAACAACAACATTTTATTTGTATCCCGCCCTCCCCACCAATCGGCTTTCGATGAAATGTGACATTGTGTAATGGCATACCTAGTGATAGATGGCTTGCCCAACTTGAAGCACTTACGGTATTTTCTGACCCAGCAAATCAAATGATCGCGCAAAGAAGTGCTTTATTTAAAATCAGCATTAGCAAATTAAACAAATTAAAATGTCACTTTTGATAAATTCATTTTTTCTCTTTGGTTATTTTGATCTCAGTTTTAAAGTGCTGCATATGTTAGTGGGAGTAGCTTTTGTTCAAGAACAAGGTACTCAGCATCTCACAGAACAAGACCTTAAATTGGATTGGTTTCCAGTAAGTTAATTATGGTTTTGATCCAGAGAGGCTTTTCTCGAGAGAAAGGTACTCCAGTTTCCAGTGATACATCACTACAAACTACAGCTGCTTGTGCCACATTGCATGCAATTCCGTATGATCCTGTGTTGGTTTTTCAGGGACTGCAAAAAGGAGAAAGGAAAGTCCTGTTGTACAAGTTGAACGCCCTTTGAAATTCTGTATATAAACCAGTGAATTGCGGGGATGGGGGAGGGGGGGATCCTGGAAAACTACTGAATAGCTTAGTTATTTCTGGAGTTGTTACTTACACAGTGCAAGTTTAAGAACTCAGTGCTGTGATTGTTCACTTAGAAGTAGGTCTCACTAAATTTAGTTTGATTTGCTCCTAAGTGACAGTGAATAGGAAAGCAGCCAGTATGTGTACTTGGCAATTAAATTCAATGGAATTTACTTCTAAGAAAACATGCATAGGATTGTGCCACATGTGATTTAACTCTTGAGCTTCATTATATTCATGAAGTAATGTTTGTTTATAAATGTTCTAAACCTGGATTAACATCAAACACAGAGTTAAAAGATGTATCTATGGCAGCATCGTATGTCATTATTCTCTTCAAGTTGCCTCAAGTATCCAAGAGAACAGCTAGGCAATAGCCAATGGAAAAGTAATGTTTGCCTTTTCTTTGTGTAGCAGAAGAAAGGTTTTGAAAAGCTTAAGCATCTGTTACACATTTGCCCAAAACAAAGAAGTCAGCAAGACCTCCTGCAGGTAAGAGTGAGAACAGCTCATTACATAAGTTGTACCTGCAGAGTTGTAATGTGAAAAATTATTAATTTCAGCACAATTTATCCTGTGGCTTTTGTTGAAAGCACTCATTTTATAAACTTGAAAATGTATGATAACTAATTATGTAATTATTGAAAAAAGCTTAAGCATCTGTTACACATTTGCCCAAAACAAATTAGTTTTCATACATTTTCAAGTCTCACGGTAGTTATTTTAAAATGTAAACATTTTTCACAGAAGGTGTTATTTTTTAAAGGCATCTGCATTTGGATTCAGGTGGTGTATGCAGAGAGTTTCTTTCTTTCTTTCTTTCTTTCTTTCTTTCTTTCTTTCTTTCTTTCTTTCTTTCTTTCTTTCTTTCTTTCTTTCTTTCTTTCTTTCTTTCCATGCATGTCATCTGAGCATAGAAACTTAGTAGCTGGGTTGAGGTGTTCATGGTTTTAACAAAAAATTAGTGGAGGATTATTTCTTAAAGGTGAAGGGAGAAGTGAGGCCCAGGGGGATCATAGTTTAACTGGATATCTTCTAAATAAATGTACTTGGAAAAAGCAATTGTATTCCCAAAACCTACAATCAGTGGGACTGGTTTCTCAAGAAATGTGTTTAGGGTTATGGTGCAAGACAGAAAAACCTATTATGATATGTTATATTGAAGGCATTGGAACATGCCTATTTTAATATAGTAAAATGTAGTGTTTATATGTAGTAATCTTTAATCATTGCATTCTATAACAAAAAGCATTCTGTGTTTATCTGATCTGGTGTAGCCAGGTTCCCCCGGCCACCAGTGGGGGATGAGGGAGTAGGGCTGCCAGCTCCAGCTTGGGAAGCTCCTGGGATTTGGGGATGAAGCCTGAGGAGGACAAGGATCTTAGTAGGGGACGATGCAGCTCCTGAACCTTTCTGAGGGTTCCCCCTCTTCCTCCCCTCCTACCTTGTCCGTTGAATAGTAGGTGCAGCTGCATAACAATTTCTGGATTAGGAGAATTTCCTTTCTTTGTCCATAGTGACCTGTGCAAAAGGTTATGTTTTTGTCTCTTCATCTTTAAGTAAATTGGGTAATCGCCTCTCATATACTAAGGTATAAAGAGACCTATAATTCATTTTGTTAGCTATCTGTAAAATAAACAGGCTTTTAGAGCTCATAGATTTTTGGTTTAAGTGTTTCAATATAAAAAGCTTTTTTGTAAGCATGGTTCAATATAGATTTGAGAAATATTGACAAAACTTTCTTCCTCTTAATGTTGCATCACAAGGTGTTGCTTCATGTATTATATCAATAAACAACAAACTATGAAGTTCTTTTGTATTGTGCCAGAATTTGTTAGATTTATTAAACTGTGTTGCATAAATCATTGTTTGTTGAAACCATTAGCAGGATTAACAGACTGAAACCATTCATCAACTGGCAGTTGCATCTGGTAACTCAGCTATTTAGATTCTATTACTAGTTCAGCACTAGAAATAGATTCAAGGAAAGTTCGTTATTATTATACAATTTGGAGTTTTTCTGTTAAAGAATGCTTTCTCTATATGCCTTCTTTCTCTAGGTACTCCTGATGAGAGAACTGTCTGTAAGAT